>NC_140585.1:315639930-316239930 GCF_964204655.1 Triturus cristatus
ACATACATATACATATACATATATATATATATATGATCAAGACCGGGTTCCCCGGTCGAAACGTGTCATGCTGGCTGAAAGTATGGAATAAAGCACTCGAGATTGAAACAAGACTTGGTTGTGTGGTGGTCCGTTCCTGCTCATGTCTTCCGATGGATTAATGCTGGATCGTGCTTGATATATATATTTATATATATATATATATATAATCTACTGGCGGTCGCCAGTAGATAGTTATAGTTAGGACTGTGTTTCCATAGGAAATCTGAAAATTCTATTTTGAATAACTTTGGCGCCGGTTGACGAATCCTCGCGAAATTTTCAAAACTAATGGGGCGCTCCGCTCAGCTCCTACCCTGAAAGTCTCGGGGTGATTCGTCAAGCGGGGGCTGAGAAAAAAGGGGGGTCCCAAAACGCGTTTTCCCCATGCATTTTCTGATAGGACCTTTAGTCGAAGGTACAGCCCGAACGGCTGAACAGAATTACTTGAAATTTGGCAAAGAGGTAGTCGTCAGGTCAGGCATGTGCCTTTTGCATATATGGTGTCAATCTGTTCAGTAGTTCCTGATAAAATTGCATTTAAAAGCACATAAATATCTATATGCGCACACCGTGCGCGCACCGTGCGCGCACCGTGTGCGCACGGTGCCATGTGCGAGCGTAATTCTGATTGGTGGTTACATGTCAGTCAAAATTCGAATCGATCGAAATCAGTAAGTGTTGTCCGCCATTTTGTGTGTGACAGTGAAAAAGAAAGGTGGAGAACGTCAAAAGGGGGCAGGGTACAGAGTTCCTGACCCCTAGCTTTTGTCAGGGGGTCCCTGGAGGACCATGAAGGGTGAAAAAAACATTGTATTTTTTTTTTTTAAATCGCGGTGCGCGCACCGTCGCGAGGTGAGCGCAAGGTGCGCACACAGCGGAAAAAAAATCATAAAAAAATAGAATTTAAAATCAAATTTAAGTGTTTAGATGTTAGGTGGCTCTAAAAAGAGCCGTTGTGTTAATTGAGGGACAGAGGAAGAAAAAAATGGCAAAAATTATAGGGTGCCGCACATGTGCTGCTGTATCTTGCTCTCTATTAGGGGAATGCTGGTGTCCCCATAAGAGAGAAGAGCATTGCACGCATTCAACCGTATATGCACCCTCTTAAACAGAGGGTGTATATCCAGAGGAACAGAAGCAGGTGAAGCTGCCGCCGCAGATGAAGTGCTCGGCTGAGCTGCCGATGATGTGCTCAGCTGAGCTGCTGCGGATGTGCTCGGCTGAGCTGCTGGAGGGTTTTCTCTAGCAGCTCGAGCATAAGCCACAGGATGCACATCTCTAACGTGCCTGATCATAGTGAAGATACTAAAAGAGTATTTCTTTTTAGGATCCCCTCTTGATAAGACACCCTTACAAACAGTGCAGGTGAATTTTGGAGCATTCACCTTCTTCTGCCCCTCTGGAAAAGTGAAAAATTACCATAAAAAAGAGTTTTTCTGTTTCCTCTGTCTCTGTGGCACAAGGGTCTCCTGCTCGCTCCCAGAAGATGACTGCTGGTCTGCCATTCTCAAGTACTGGAGTACTGTAAAAGTTGCTCAGCTCCTTCTCCCAGGGAATCAGAAGTAATAATGAGGGGAGTGGGTTTGGTGTTGGAAGTTTCTGGAACTGAAACTACTATAAACCAATGAAAAGTGTTGTTTTTAAATCACATGACTTGCCGTGCACGCACCGTGCGTGCACCGTGCGTGTATGGGGGCACGCACGCATGCGCGTATGGAGAACGCGCGCATGCACGTACGGAGCACGCGCGTATGGAGCACGCACGATGTACGCATGCGCACGTGGAGCACGTACGCATGCGCACACGGAGCACGTACGCATGCGTGCACCATGCGCGCACATTCAAAAACACTTTAATAAAAAAAAGTTAAAAGTGTTTATAAGTTTATAGAAGATATTAACTATGCTGTTCAACTCTATCCAAATTAGAAAAAAAAAAACTAAGCCATTCCATATTACAGGATAAAGTTAATCTATAACTCTATATACATAGGTAGCTTATTGTAAAATAAATATTTAAAAAATATAATACATTCATAAATTAGCATTTAAAAAACCTTGCAAATTCACTTAAGAAACCATAGGTTTCACACACGTTATAGTTAGGAATTAACATTTAAAAAACCTTGCAAATTCACATCAGTGATGTCATGAGTGATGTCACTGACCATGTCATGAGTGATGTAATATGTGACGTCATCAGCAGTGGATTGCGGGCGCGCGAGTTATAGTTAGCTGAACTAATTATAACAGGGGAATTTCATTGGTTTTTTACGAGTGAAATGTCCAGCTAACTATAACATGTGTGAAACCTATGGTTTTTTCAGTGAATATATATATATACACATACACACACACATATATATATACACACACACACCTATATACACACACACACCTATATACACAAACACACCTATATATATATATACACACACCTATATATACAAACACACCTATATACACACACACACACCTATATATATATATACACACACACACACACACCTATATATACACACACACCTATATATACACACACACACACACACCTATATATATACACACACACATATATATATACACACACACATACATATATACACACACACATATATATATACACACACACATACATATATACACACACACATACATATATACACACACACATACATATATACACACACACATACATATATACACACACACATACATATATACACACATATATATATATATATATATATATATTATTTACTGGCGGTCGCCAGTAGATAGTTATAGTTAGGACCGTGTTTCCATAGGAAATCACAAAATTCTATTTTGAATAACTTTGGCGCCGGTTGACGAATCTTCGCAAAATTTTCAAAACTAATGGGGCGCTCCGCTCAGCTCCTACCCTGAAAGTCTCGGGGGGGATTCGTCAAGCCGGGCGAGAAAAAAGGGGGGTCCCAAAACGCATTTTTCCCATGCATTTTCCCATAGGACCTTTAGTCGAAGGTACAGCCCGAACGGCTGAAATTTGGCAGAGAGGTAGTCCTCAGGTCAGGGATGTGCCTTTTGCATATATGGAGTCAATCTGTTCAAGAGTTCCTGAGAAAATTGCAGTTAAATGCACATACATATCTATTGCCGCGCACCGTGCGCGCACCCTAACGTGCGCGAGCGTAATTCTGATTGGTTGTTACATGTCAGTCAACGTTCGAAATCAGGAAGTGTCGGCCGCCATTTTGTTTGTTTTGAGTGCGAGAGTGAAAAAGGAAGGTGGCGAACGTGAAAAGGGGGCAGGGTAGAGAGTTCCTGACCCCCTAGCCTTTGTCAGGGGGTCCCTGAAGGACCCCGAAGGCAGAAAACGCGGGGTGCGCGCACGGTGCGTGCACCATGCGCGCACGGTGAAAACCCCCCCAATTTTTTTTTTAATACGTAGTTTATTGTAAAATAAATATATAAAAAATATAATAATAAATACATAACTTAGCATTTAAAAAAACGTACAAATTCACTTAAAAAACCATCGGTTTCACACATGTTATAGTTAGGTGGACATTTCACTCGTAAAAAACCAATGAAATTCCCCCGTTCTAGTTAGTTCAGATAACTATAACTCGCGTGACCCCCCACCCTATCAAAAGGATGATGTCATCAGTGATGTCATGAGTGATGCCACTGACCATGTCATGAGTGATGTAATATGTGACGTCATCAGCAGTGGATTGCGGTCGCGCGAGTTATAGTTATCTGAACTAACTATAACGGGGGAATTTCATTGGTTTTTTACGAGTGAAATGTCCACCTAACTATAACATGTGTGAAACCTATGGTTTTTTAAGTGTATATATATGTTTGTGTGTGTATATATATATGTGTATATATATGAAGAAACCACAATCCTGAAGCACTATTCTCATGCAGAATCAGGTACGGACCTCAGCGTATCATAGGATTATTTGTGCTTTATTGCAATATCCCACAGCATGACGTGTTTCGACTAGGTCACCCCAGTCTTGATCACATGACTTGCCAGGAACCACAATGTGAATAAATAGTCCCTCCCTGAGAGAGAAATCCCTCCCATTGCTCACTAAAGCTCAACAGACTATATACCTAGTCTTTCTTCTTAATAGCTTTTTCTAACACTAACAATCATTATACAAATATATGAAAAGGCGATTTTAAGTTATTGTATTTTCAAACTTTAAAACATTTCTCAGCACAATAATTATTTCAAGTTAGTACTTGCTTATGTGCGAAAAAAAAAAAAAACATAAGATTGTCGCCACATAGTCAGTATGTTGAAAGAGCTAACAGAGCATCTAATAGTGACTGTGCAAAAAATCAAAAATGGTGCTAGTGCAAATAAAGTGATTAGATACATGTATACTATTTTTACATAGTTACATACATATTATCATAATAAATATTATTTGTTAATCGTGCTGAGCCTATATACTGTATTATTACAACAGCATGTAATATGCATAAATGCACCTTTACCGAACCTAATGTATCATTATATATAAGAAGAATCCTCATTTTTCTGTATCTCTTTACGGAAAACGAAACGAGAGTGGACCCAAATGAGTGCTTAACTTGTTTTTTTTATTGCAAGTGGAAACACTCCACCATGACGCGTTTCGGCAGCTCCTCTGCCTTGATCACATGACAGCGTTCACTCAGAGATTCACCATTTTTAAAGTGCTAGAGCAAGGTCACATGTTCCAATAGACATCGAAAAAATATAAACATATATATATATATATATGCATAATGCAAAGAAAAGGCCTGTACAATTGATGTATGGATAATTAAATATTGAATGGGTACAAAACCAAATCCATATTTGCTTTTCAAAATATTTGGTAAGTAGTATAAAATCAATTGTCTGACTAAATATTTAAAACTATAAGCAAGAAAACCCCGCAACTGCCTACTGTGTATTGGTTGCTTAAATGCACATTGCAATTCAATTGCTTATAGTCATGTAGCACCCCAACATACTCGTTTTACATAAAATTCGGCCTGGCTTGATCCTATCAACATAGCAGCATAAATGCGAGAAGTTTCGTGCATTAAACAAATGTCTATTATATGGATTTTGACCCTGTATGTAAAAAAAGAGAGTCTTACAATATACCCAAAACAAACCTAGATGTATTAGAGAACAGGTGCTAAAGATAAAGTGCATGTGCGAAAACATATAAAAATTATTTGAAAAAAATATATATATTTGTAAATTATTTTAAACGGATTCTCTTGTCCCGGACCTAATTATCATAACTATGAGTCATGTCAAATTGGTCTCCAAGGACAAGACAAAACAATATTATCATATGTGTAAACAGCAAGACTTATAGAAAATATCTGAACATAGATTGATTAATCATGGGAAGGTTGAACTGTGTGAGGCAATTATTTCCCACTATTATATTGATAATAAATATTAAATATATAAATATACATTATCAAAATTACAGTTTAATTCCTAAAATTCACCGTAAAACAATCATAATATCAAATTTTTCATTAAAATAAGTCCTATGCAAATTGATTAAGCATCTCAAATACATGAGGTTTTAAAACAATGTATCTAAAAGATGTACTATCAATAAGGTAAAAATGGTGACAGAATTAGCAGCTAAGGAGGACTGAGGAAGTGCAAATAATACTGAGCTATGGGCGGTCTAATGTCTACCTACTCGAGATAAGTGTGTAAATCTTCACTTGTATTAAGACCCCCTGGTTGTTTTGTGTCGAGCTCAAGAATATATCGTGTTTCAAGGCGCCTTAATTTTAATTCCCGATCCCCGCCTCTTCATAAATATATATATATATATATATATGTGTGTGTGTGTGTGTGTGTGTGTGTATACATATGTGTGTGTGTATATATATATATATATATATATATGTGTGTGTGTGTGTATATATATATATGTGTGTGTGTGTGTATATATATATATGTGTGTGTATATATATATATATATATATATATATGTGTGTGTGTGTGTATATATATATTCACTTAAAAAACCATAGGTTTCACACATGTTATAGTTAGTTGGATATTTCACTCGTAAAAAACCAATGAAATTCCCCCGTTATAGTTAGTTGAGATAACTATAACTCGCGCGCCCGCAATCCACTGCTGATGACGTCACATATTACATCACTCATGACATGGTCAGTGGCATCACTGATGACATCATCCTTGTGATAGAGTGGCGGTCGCGCGAGTTATAGTTATCTCAACTAACTATAACGGGGGAATCTCATTGGTTTTTTACGAGTGAAATATCCACCTACCTATAACATGTGTGAAACCTATGGTTTTTTAAGTGAATTTGCAAGGTTTTTTAAATGCTAATTCCTAACTAGAACGTGTGTGAAACCTATGGTTTTTTCAGTGAATTTGTACGTTTTTTTAAATGCTAAATTATGTATGTATTATATATTTTTTTATATATTTATTTTTCAATAAACTACTTATTAAAAAATATATATTTTTTTAATGGTTTTTCACCGTGCGCGCACCTCCGCGATTTAAAAAAAAAAAAAATGTAAATGTTTTTTTCTGCTTTCGGGGTCCTTCTGAGACCCCCTGACAAAGGCTAGGGGGTCAGGAACTCTCTACCCTGCCCCCTTTTCAGGTTCGCCACCTTCCTTTTCCACTCTCGCACTGAAAACAAACAAAATGGCGGCCGACACTTCCTGATTTCGACCGATTCGAACGTTGACTGACATGTAACAACCAATCAGAATTACGCTCGCGCACGTTAGGGTGCGCGCACGGTGCGCGGCTATAGATATGTATGTGCTTTTAACTGCAATTTTCTCAGGAACTACTGAACAGATTGACTCCATATATGCAAAAGGCACATCCCTGACCTGAGGACTACCTCTCTGCCAAATTTCAGCCGTTCGGGCTGTACCTTCGACTAAAGGTCCTATGGGAAAATGCATGGGAAAAACGCGTTTTGGGACCCCCCTTTTTTCTCGCCCCGGCTTGATGAATCCCCCCCGAGACTTTCAGGGTAGGAGCTGAGCGTAGCGCCCCATTAGTTTTGAAAATTTTGCGAAGATTCGTCAACCGGCGCCAAAGTTATTCAAAATAGAATTTTGAGATTTCCTATGGAAACACGGTCCTAACTATAACTATCTACTGGCGACCGCCAGTAAATAATATATATATAAATATATATATATATATATATATATATATATATATATATATATATATATATATATATATATATATATATATATATATATATATATATATATATATATATATATATATATATATATATATATATATATATATATATAGATAGGTGTGTGTGTGTATATATATAGGTGTGTGTGTGTGTATATATATTTTAAGTGAATTTGCAAGGTTTTTTAAATGCTAATTCCTAACTAGAACGTGTGTGAAACCTATGGTTTTTTCAGTGAATTTGTACGGTTTTTTAAATGCTAAATTATGCATGTATTATATTTTTTTTTATATATTTATTTTTCAATAAACTACTTATTAAAAAATATATTTTTTTTTTATGGTTTTTCACCGTGCGCGCACCTCCGCGATTTAAAAAAAAAAAATTTAAATGTTTTTTTCTGCTTTCGGGGTCCTTCTGAGACCCCCTGACAAAGGCTAGGGGGTCTCAGAAGGACCCCCTAGCCTGCTAGGGAAACCGGCTAACCGGTGCGACTCCTATCGCCCTTTGTCCCTCATCAACGTAGATAGCAAAATTCTCACCAAGCTGTTGGCCAACCGCCTGAATTTACTGATGGACAAATTGGTCTTGCCGGATCAGGCGGGATTCATCCCCGGAAGATCCACTTCCCACAATCTTCGCACCCTTTTTTCGATCATCCGCCAGGTGGATCCGCAGCTGCCGTTAGCGGCTGGTTTTTTTTGGATGCCACTAAGGCGTTCGACTCCTTGGAATGGGAGTATTTGCATGCGGTACTACGCTGTATGGGGTTTCCGGTGGGTTTTTCCGCCTGGATTAGCCTGATTTATGCTAACCCGGTGGCCCGTGTGCACGTCAATGGCTACACGTCTGAGAGTATACTATTGTCGCGAGGCACCAGGCAGGGAGGCCCGCTGTCGCCGTTGCTTTTCGCCCTGGCAATGGAGCCTTTGGCCGCCAAGGTGGGGCAATACCATCAGGAGAAGGCTCTTAGATGCTTGCTGCGCCCCATTCTGATCTCGTCGTATGCTGACGATGTCACCCTGTATGTCAAGGACCCAATACACAATCTGGGTCCGCTCTTGCGGGAATTCGTGAGGTTTGGTGGACTCTCTGGTATACAGATCAATTGGGCAAAATCGCAGATCCTTCCTCTTACTCCGGCAGTCACCCCCTTTGCACCTGACTATCCGCTCGAATGGTGTGAGGCGTCTGTCCGCTACCTGGGTGTTACTGTAACGCTGGACCGGGATGAACTGCTCCGCGAAAATTATGGGTGCGCTATCGTTAAGCTACGCGACACCATAACGAGATGGATAGCCATGCCCCTCTCTATCGCTGATCGCATCTCGCTGATCAAAATGATTGTGCTACCCAGGTTTTTGTACTATTTTATATGTATCCCCTATTTTCCGGGACGCCCTTTTTTCGTCACTTTGCGGACCGAACTACTGCGCTTGGTCTGGGGAGGAAAGCAGCCGAGGATCAAATGGGAGACGCTGGTTAGTCCACATGAGATGGGTGGGTTTGAGGTCCCCAACTTCAAATTATATTATATGTGTGCGCAGGCACATTATGCGTATTATTGGTATTACTGCCCACTTGGCGACGGAACATTGGCTGGCTGACCCCGTCCCGATTGTAGGAGCACTTTTGTTACAGACTTCGCCGCGCGAGCGGGAGCCTACGTCTGTTGATTGCACTGTGCGTGCTTGGCAGTGGATTGCGCGCAGAATGAGTGCCCCGGTGCTCTACTCCCCTCGCCTGCCCCTTGTCTTTCACCCACAGCTGTCCCTTCTGCAGGAGGGCATCTTCAAAAAAATTCCACCGACAACGGAGTTTCCATACTTGGGGGGATATATACCCCGACGGAAAGTTTGCCACGCTGCAGCAGATCTGTGACGACCCCCCCTCCCCCCCTGTCATGGACACTTTCCTTTATGTGCGCCTCAGAGAGGGGATCCGGGGATGTACCCCTGAATACCCGCAGGAGCCCCCGGCGCTTCCTCAGCTGCACACACTACTGGGAGCGGGGAGCGCATCTCACTTGGTGGCCACCCTGTACCGATCCATCTACATTGAACTGGGCGCTGCGCAGAATGATACCAGGGCCAAATGGGCTCAGGAGCTGGGACACGTCATCTCGGATCAGGAATGGCACTAATGTTGTGCGCAGACGGGTAAAGTGTCTGCTAGTAATAGATTGCGGATCACCCATTTCAAATACCTGCAACGCTATTATTATACGCCAGCTCACCTGCGCAGATATGGACTGCGTCAGGACGCCAGGTGCGATAGGTGTCGTGCGGAAGACGCTGACCTGCTGCATCTGGCTTGGAGCTGCCCGATCGTCCAAAACTATTGGGAACGAGTATTCAACGCGGTCGGGAAAATGCTGGGCTCCCCGCTGCCGCCGTCTCCACTTATGGGCATATTGGGGTACACTGAACGACTACCAGTGGCCCATAGGAAATTTGCTTCACTATGCTTCCTTCTTGCTAAATGGAGGGTGGCTTGCAGATGGGGCAGGGAAAGAGCTCCTAAGTTTAAGGCTTGGTTGGAGACTATGATTCTCTGGCAGGATCAACTTGCATTATACTCTGACCTTTTGCCCTCGGCGTCTCGGCCTCGAGACATATGGGGCCCTTTGAAGGGATACCTGCTACAGACCCCGCTGGCGGCAGTTGCTGCCCCAGTACCCTCCTCCCCCGGATAGCTGACTGGGCAGCTTGTGAGGTTGTGCGAGGGATCCTGAGACCTACCTGGACAACGAGCGGATCCTATCTGTATTAGTCTTGAAGGTCTGGGTGCCAAGTGCTCTGGCCCCTGCAAACGTATAGGTCGGCGCTCAGAGCCATTAGAGAGAGGACACCACTGGCTTCCGGGGCGGGTGGATCTGCAGATGTCGCCTGGGATGACCGGACAGTTTGCTGGGACTCCTCTTTCCCCCCTGCTAGACCTGCGTGCTTGAACTGTAGACATGGCGCATTGGGCGTTTTCTTTTCTGTTTTTTTTTTTTCTCTCTTTCTCTTGACTGCTGTCAGTTTGCGTTCCACTCTGGTCATGAGACTAGCTGAGGCATATTTCATTTAAGTGTCCCATTTTGTTTGTTGGTTATTAACTTCAGTGTTCACTTTCCACGGAGGGAGGGACTATTTTTGTCTGGTCACCTGGCACAGCTTACCAAGATATTACGCATTGTTTTTGAACGCGGCCCTCTGGGGTTGTTGGCGACACGCTGTGTATACTTGTGGATACATCATAATATTGCACGCTGCCGGCCCAAGTGGGTTGTAGGCATTACTGCTGTGTCAAGCTTTTAAATGCTCAATAACGGTTTTTGAAAAAAAAAAAAAAACACATATATAGATACATATACAGACATATAGATACATATATACATATACACACATATACAGATACATATGCATCCACATACCTTTAGGAGAAAACTACCTCCATGAATAGAGGTAACCCTTATTGAAAAAGATTACGTAAACCGCTGTCCTACAGAGGAGTCACTGAAGCTTGCCAAATTCAGGCAGTAATGCGGAGTGAAAGATTGAGCGTTCTTCCACGTAGCAGCACGGCAGATCTTATCCAAAGGAGCACCAGCAAACAGAGCAGCAGAGTTGGATAATACTCTTGAGGAACGTGCTTTAATTTAGCATTGAAGCTGTTTGCCTGCTTCAAGTTGGCAGAGATGGATGGTTGCTGCGATCCAACAAATCAATTGATACCTTAGTGACTGAAGTACCTTGCTTAGATGGACCATAAGATACCAGCAACTGGTCAGTCTTTTGAATATGCTTAGACCCTTACAAATAAAACTTAAGACATCGTTTGATGCACAGAGTGCGTAGACATTTTTCAGCAGGAGTAGATGGATTTGGAAAAAAGGTACAAAGAATAATAGGTTTGTTGAGATGGAATTGAGACGGAACCCTAGGAATAAATCGTAGATCAGTCCTTAGAAGAACAATCATCAGTGAAGCGTAGATAGAGTTTCTCGATTGTCAAGGCGTGAATTTGGACAACTCTCCTAACTGAGGTAGGAGCGAAAAGTTAAGCGGCTTTCCAAGTGAGAAATTTGATTTCCGCCTTGGGAATATGCTCAAACGGTGGATTCATAAGTTGTGAAAGAACGATGTTGAAACGCCATTCTGGAGGAGGAGCATAAATTGCGGAAAAGCTCGGAATAATCCCTACATGAATGGTTTAACAATTCTTGCAGAATAGAGCAAAAAAGGATTGGAAGAACCTCTATATCGAGAAATAGCAGCACTTTGATAGATGCATGTACCAATCCCAATTTAGCAATAGAGAGAAGGGAAGGTAAAATTTGCTCTGATGTTAAGTCAATAGGATGGACATTACGTTGTAAACCCCATGAACAGAAGCATTTCCATTTCAAATTATATGGCCTGGTTTGTGGATTCAGCTCTTGCTCTGGATAATATTTCCCTGCAGTCTTGAGGACTGTGTAGATCCTTAAACTTGATTGCTTTGAGTCATGCATGCAATTGAGAGAGGCGGGATGTGGATGAAGGGACCGGGCCCTTGTTCATAGTCAAGAGGTTAGTTGTTACTGGGAGGCGATAAGGTTGGGATTCTGGGAGCAGGAGAAGCTCAGCGAGGCCAGCACGGATCAATGACAATCAGCCAGCAGGCTCTCATCATTTTCATGAGAATCCTGGGAATGAAAGGGCATGGGGAAAAGCGTAAGCAAAGATCACTGACCGTCTTATCGAAAACACCTTCCCCCATGACCCTCTCTGAGACTTCCAGCGGGTAAAGAACCAGCATTTCAGATTCTCCTGAGAGGCAAAGAGATCTCGGTTCGGTTTGCCCCATTGTTAGAATATGGAGTCAAGAATCGGTTGATTGAGCTGTGACTCGTGACAGGTTTGACTGGTTCTGCTCAGAGTGTCCGTAAAATGGTTCTCCACCACTGGTAGATGTTCCGCCTTGAAGGTTATGTGGTGTAATAGAACCCATTTCCATATCTTTTGAGCTTCCAGAAACAAAATGTGAGATCGTGTACCTTTCTGCTTGTTTTCATCCTGAGACGAGCGCAAGTAACTAAGAGAATGGCTGAGGACATCAAGTAAAGGTTTGAAGAGACGGACAGAAACAAACTTTTAGAGAGATCATGAGCTAGCAACAGCACACCCCTTTGTCTTTCCACAGACAAGAATGCTTTGTCCTGTAAAGTGTATAGAGTTGCCCTTAGAAAGGTTATCCTCTGTGTGGGAGAAAGTTGAGAATGTTTTATAATTGACTGTTAGACCCAGAGAGTAGAATAGTTGCATTTAGGTGGATGTGGCCTCCGAGGTTGCTGAAGAAATGGCGCTTTTACTAGCCAATCATCTAGGTACAGAAAGGTTGCAGACCTTTTAGTCTTAAATGCACCAATACTTGGGCAGGACATTTGGTAAAAACTCTGGGAGCTGAGCGGAGACCAAAGGGCAACACCTTGAACTGATAGAGAGCTCCTGCCACAGTAAAACGGAGGAACTTTCTATGTTTGGGGTGAATGGGGACAAGGAAGCACACATCTTGCAAATTGAGGCTGGTCATAAAGTCTGCATGATTGAGCAGCTGTAGTATCTCCTGGAGAGTAAACATATGAAACTTTTTTTCTTCAGGTTCTAGTTGAGTTTTTCGAGGTCCAAAATGGGACACCATTCTCTTGGCTTTTTCTTTACAAAATAAAGCGAGAATAAAAGCCCATTCCCTTTTGAGAAGTTGGAACCTCTTCTATGGCCCCTGCCCTCAGCATGGCGAATGCTTCCTTCCTGAGCAGACGAAGAGATGCACGTGGCAGATGAGGAAGTGGAATTGTGGCAAATTCCATATTACAGGCATACTTAAGAAGATCTAGAACCCACCTGTCTGTTGCAATTTGTTTCCATAGTTGGTAGTAGTGAGAGATGCGTGCTCCCATGAATGGTAGGGAAGATGGAATTGTAGTAGTCTGCAAAGGAATGTCATTGTTTTCTGACAGTGTCTCTTAGCTGAGCTGGTTGTTTGCGTCTAGGCTGCTGTCTGGAATATGCAGCCGTTGGTGGAGCGCGATAGGTCTGATGTTGCCGATAGGTGGATAAAATGATTGCTAGGGCTGAAACGATTGATGTCTTTGGTAACCACCATAAAAGGAGTAGGCACCTCTTCTTCGAGCTCCTCTAAAAGGTGTTTTCTGGAATTGGAGTGTTCCTAAGGACCTTGCAGTGTCAGTATCAGGCTTGATAGGATTTGTCAATGTGCTTCCCAAAAAGCGCTCCGCCATCAAAAGGCATATCTAAGATCTTGCCCTGGTGCTTAAGGACTGGTGCGCCTGCGAGTTGGCTAAATGCAAGGGAAGCTACATCCATAGCAGAATCCATCTTGGAAGCTGATACTTTCCCTTCAAGCAATATCTTCAGTGTTTGTTTTTTATCTTCTGGAAGATCTAGATATGGTGTGATATCCGACAACATCTGGCAATCATACCTCCTCAAGATAGCCAGAGAATTAGCATCCCATTCATTGGCAGCTGAATGGGTGTCGCGAAGTTCTCCCTACTCCCTATCATCATCGGAAGAAGGTGAATCCTGTCTCGGTGGCATAGTAATATTTGAAGCCGGCTTCATTTGAGGAGTATGGATGCAGAGATGCCGGAGGCATAGGTGCAGGGTTAGGTGGAGATGCTGCCGTAGATTTAGGAAAATGTATGTGATAGTCCTGCAACATTGCCTGTAGATCCTGTACTAAATCTACAGGAAGCTGGACCATGGGTTCATATATGAGAGGGTGGGATTTGCCTGTGTAGCGCTGATGATAATAATCCTATGCATAATAAACCTCCTCCTCCTCATCATCACCCTCTTAATACTTAACCTGAAGATCTGATGGGCTACGAGCTGTTCCGAAAAGCCCACCCTACGATTCCTGGACATCCAGTAAATGGCTAGGTAGTAATGGGAGAGATCTGTAAAGGATTTTGTAAAAAACACAGCTCATCGACCGCGTCGGCGAGAATGTCAACGGTGGCAAAACCGGAGTGAGAAGAAAAGATGATGGACTCTTTGGTTTTAATAGTGGCATCGTCAACAAGGTTTTTGTTGATGATGGTGGTGGTGAGACTGCCGCCGATGATGAAAGGATGATCATCGATGTCTTTGTGGATTCATACGATACGTTTGTCGCCGTCGACGTAGCCATTATCAATTGTGCAACGGCCGTTGATGAGGTGATTGCCAATAGAGTATCAGCCGTAAACCAGGTGGCTGTTCTTGGCGTTCTGATGGTAGTCGACAGTACTGTCATCGATGGTGCCATCGATGATGGAGCTGAAAGCAACGATAGAGCCGGCGACGATGGAAGTGAAGTAATCGTCGGTGATTTTTTTGTTGACAAATGTTTTGAAGGCATTTCTGTCGACGAAGATTTCATGGCAATTTTGATCTTCATCAATGAGGAATCTAAAGAAGTTTATTTATGTTTTGAAGTTAAAGCTGAGGCTGGAGTCGGAGGGTCAGATTGTACCTCGGGTGGAATTAAACATTTTCCCTTCTGTGATGAGCTTTTCAATGACATTTTATTTTAAGCTTTATTATGGAGACTCCACGATTTGTGGCAATCCATTATGAAGGGGCACGGGTAAAAGGAGCAGTAACATCTTTATTTTCTTAATTTACTGCTGTTGAGGAATCTGTACCACATTGGACACAGTTAGCAGGTTACACCCAGCTAACTACCCTGTTTTGTGCAGATCCAATGGGAGGGGGGCGGGGGGGGGGGAGGTTAAGTAAAAAAGGGAGGTCAAAACATTTGTGATCTGCTAGTAACTTTTGCACTGTCTGATGGGTCTGCACAAACGTTGGCAGAGACATAACATGTTAAACACAGTTAAAGATCAAGTTGTGGTTCAGTGAACCCAAAATACAAAAACTTGTGCAATTCCCCATTAATGGTGTGCAACAACTCACATCATCATCCGCACGCCTTCCACCATGCTCAAGGCAGCTCATAGACAATGGCATGGTTATAAGAAGAGTAAAGGACAATCTACAAAAAGCTAAACCTGGCAGTGACGCACTTTAATCACACAATAACTAGCAACTTTCATGGCTTTCTGTTTTTTGTTTTAACTGAAAAATAACCTTTATCTGTGTTTTTACTTTATATAACGGAGCCAAAAACAGACCCATGAATAAGCGTCTATCGAGGAAATGAGATGCCGTTGAAACGGTGAGAAAGTGACATTATTTTGCCTGTAATCATATCTACTACAAAGGTTTAGCTAGATTAAAACAAACTGGATCTAAGTCCCAATCATCATTAATGGGTGCTTTAAAACTCGGGCCATAAAATCCAGTTAATATTAAACATCTAAGAGAAATAATTACCAAGCATTTGCAATGCAATTGGTCTTGCATTACTGATAGCTTGAGGTATTGGTGTTGCAAATAATAATGCAATGCCAATAGCTTATACTTTCAGTAATACTAGACCTAGTGCATTGCAAATGCTTGCATAGTGAACCAGGAACTAGCATTGTATGTCTCAGTGCAGTACCGCAAGCTGTTCCTAGGGGTACCTAGAGAGCAAGGCACCAGCACTGCATGTCTTGGTGCAGTGCCGCAAGCTGCTCTTAGAGGTCCCTAGTGAGCAAGGCACCAGCAATGCATGCCTAGGTGCAATACTGCAAACTGCTTCTAGAGGTCCCTATTGAGCAAGGCACCAGCACTGCATGTCTAGGTGCAGTACCTCAAGCTGCTAATAGAGGTCCCTAGTGAGCAAGGCACCAGCACTGCATGTCTCGGTGTAGTACAGCAAGCTGCTCCTATAGGTCCCTAGTGAGCAAGGCAGCAGCACTGCATGTCTAGGTGAACTACTGCAAGCTGCTCCTAGAGGTCCCTAGTGAGCAAGGCACCAGCACTGCATGTCTACACAGTTGGAGTTATTAGCATTATAAATGGCAATGTTTTTTACCTAGCCATGTTGCAGGGTTCAGTACCTTATGTGCCCAAAACGGGACCTATTTTGGTCACATATGGTACTGCACCATGCAGAAGATATGGTAAATCTACCCTACCAGTAAGCATTGCATGCAAGACAGTACTACGAATACATTCAAATAGCTATGTCCATATCTACAATTAGTAGCTTTGAAATGTGACAAATAATTACATCAATTTCGAATTAGGTTGTACTCTGTTTGGAGCTGATGAATATAAATGTGAGATGTTCTAGTGAGTGAAGTAACCACTGCCAGCCTAGCTTGGGACCAAGTGTGTGTCCTGCCTCAAGCCTTTTAAGAAAATAGTGCCTTGAGGCTCTAATTAAAACCCAGGGAGTAACAACACATGTAACAGGGGATGTCGTCATGGGAAGTTACAAGAGGAGACAAGGCGGTACTAAGGAGGGACTTCTAAGCTTATTGACCAATGAAAATCAACCATTTACAAAAGGACAGACAGGAGCCAATTAAAAAGGATGGGCGAAAGCGGGCAGAGCTTTATGCTCATAGCCTGTCGAAGAGACAGCGCTAGCGCTGCCTAGGCGAGACCTAAAAAAAAAATCACTAAATCTCAGAACACAAGGACAGCTTACATTAGGCCTGTCTGTGGCCAGCACATGTCCGCAAACCGTTCATGCCTTGGGAATCTGACTTCATTCGAAGCATGAAGAGAACATGCAGCTTTCTGCCAGTGGCTGGCAAGCAAATCATGGACCCATGATGCCTGGAGCTTGCTATTCTGATTCAGCTCCAGCGTACATATGCCCGACTGACAGCCTTCTTGTCAGATCAATATTGACAGGAAGCTATTTTACATTTATCTTGCTACTCGAGGACTGCTCTGAAATGGAACGTCAAGTAAGAAACACAACTATTACGGGTACAACATGTGGGTCAGATGTCCCAGTACGTAAGTGTCAGAGTTGAAAAAATACAACAAACATTAATATAGGAAACAAATGGATCTGTTTTATTAATCTTTCCCTTCAAGATAGATATGGCAGATGAAAAAATATTAATTCCAAGATGGTCGAAGTTGGTGTCCTTTCACAGTTACCCAATTGTTTCTGAGCCACTCCTGCAGCACGCATTTAATGCACGTTAGCATAAAACCAGCAATAATCATATAGCCCACGGACATTAACACTATGCTGCGGCACCCTGCTGTTTTTACACCTAGTGATGCAGCTTAGAACAGCTGGTAGCTTTGGTTTGTCATTAGACTCCTTCTGTAAATGCACTGACTCAGTCCTGATATGTTTTGTTGCGTAAACAACACCTCTGGCCTAGTTTCAAAAGGTTTGCCTTTCCCACTTATCGGTACCCGAATTTAGTTCAGTGCACAAACACTTGAGTGTGAGTTCAAATTATTGTAGCCCCACTGGACTCGCTTGTCGGTGTGGTGGCCGTGCTTTCTGGGTTACTAACAGTCTTGTAAAGGCATTAGGGACACAGTGATTATTCACACCCAATACTGTTCTTTAGAGCAGCAGACACAAGTATTTCACTAAGAAAAAACACTATATATGTTTAAAAGTGTGTATTTCAACAGTCTCATCCTGATGCTTAGTACTTGGGTAATACCCACACAGCATATATTTCGAACAGCAGTAATGCATATGACTAAGTGCGAGAATAATATGAGCATTTCTAACATGATTAGAATGCTAGTAGCAGCTTAACACCCTAAAGACTACTTCTATGCGCTACACTATGAGAGCATGGAGTAGTTTACTTGCTTCTAAAGTTTCTTGGGTGTGTGTGTGTATATATATATATGTATATATATATATATATACATATATACACACACACACATATATATATATATATATGGACATAACAGCATGGTGAAAATGCGTATACTCCGACTACATGTTTACTTTGCACATTCATTGTCAGACTTTGAAGTGTAGATGTCAAGAAACTTGTAGCACATTTGTGTCGCCCTATGTGTTAGCTAAGTCATTGTTTGGGAAAAACTGAGACTTTCATGAGTTCTGCGAAGAATATGGACAAGCGGCATATATCTCTTCAGCGTTTACAAGTTCACTTTCCCTCCAATCTGAGAGAATGGTCTGCCGGCGGCGGTCACTCTTCGGATGCGGGGGACGGTGGCGAGGGCGGTGTTCTGCGGAGCGGAGCTGGCGGGTGGAGGTGTAGAGGGTGAGTCGGTTGTTGAGGTATGCTGGTCCGGTGTTGTGGAGTGCCCTGTGTGCGTGGGTGAGGAGTTTGAAGTTTATCCTCTTATTGACAGGGAGCCAGTGCAGGTCTCTCAGGTGGGGTGTGATGTGGCTGCGGCGAGGGATGCCTGGGTGACGACCGTCATTGTTTCGGTGGGGATCCACTTGAAGATCCTGCGGAGCATGCGGAGGGTGTTGAAGCAGGAGGAGACGGCGTTGACCTGCTTCGTCATGGAGAGGGTAGAGTCGAGGATGACCCCTAGGTAGCGTCCGTGGGTGTTGGGGTGTTCCTAGTGCAGTCGACCACCAGGAGTCTTCCCAGGCCGAGGGGGTGGATCCAAGGATGAGGACCTCCATCTTGTCCGAGTTCAGCTTCAGTCGGCTGTTCCTCATCCAGTCGGCGACGGCCTTCATTACTTCGTGGAGGTTGGTTTTGGCGGTGTGGGGGTCCTTGGTGAGGGAGAGGATGAGCAGGGTGTCGTCGGCGTAGGAGATGATGTTGAGCGAGCGGTGCCATGTAGACGTTGAACAGCGTTGGGCTCAGGGATGAGCCTTGGGGTATGCCGCAGATGATCTCGGTGAATTCGGAGCCGGGGGGGGGGGGGGGGGGGGCAATGCTCTGTGTTCTGCCGGAAAAAAAGGAGGATGTCCAGTCTAGGGCTCTCTCTTGAATTCTGGCATCGTAGAGACGTGTTCGTAGTGTGCTGTGGCAGACCGTGTCGAAGGTGGCTGACAGGTCCAGGAGGATGAGGGCGGCGGTTTCTCCGTTGTCTAGTAGGGTCCTGATGTTGTCGGTGGCGGCGATGAGGGCAGTTTCGGTGCTGTGGTTGCTGCGGAACCCGGACTGGGATGGGTCCAGGATGCTGTTCTCCTCGAGGAAGCAGGTCAGTTGTTTGTTGACGGCCTTTGAGATGACCTTCGCCGGGAACGGGAGCAGGGAGATGGGCCGGAAGTTCTTGAGGTCCCTGGGGTCCGCCTTGGGCTTCTTGAGTAAGGCGTTGATCTCTGCATGCTTCCAGCTCTCCGGGAAGGTCGCTGTACAAACCTTGGGCTGCTCCTCTGTCACTCTGGTCCAACAGAGCTTTTATCAGACATCCCATACCGAAATGTACTCCTGGGTTGCTCCTCAAATACTCCTGGGTAGTCCTTAAGGAGTACGTAATATGCCTGTGCTTTTAGTGTGTCTTGACATTTTCATGGACTGGGACAGATGAGTCTCCTACAGACCACATATGATCATTTCTGCATCTGGAAACGATAAAGGTTCAATTGCAAGAATGTATAGTTTTTAAAAAAAGCTTGGTGAGTTGCAGAGCATCCCAGAGAATCTTTATTAGTAGCGCTGTATGCCTGGTTTTACTATGGAAACGGTCTAAAAAAAGTTAAAATACTTGACTTCCTTACTGAAGGGTGAGTATTTGTGGCGCTGCATCACAGGCATGTGAGCCTTTTTCAATCTTGTGATAGGTGTACAAGCTCTCATTGTTTTACTACTTTTTTTTTTTTAAACAGATTTTTTTTTTATTCACCATCAGTTTTAAATTCATCATTACAAATAACAATCCGACATTATACAAGTTTTCTTGACAAAGATAAATCAGAGAAGACAGGGACATATTGTTTACACTGTAAAATAATGAGAGAAAAAAAAAAGGATTAGCCAAGCCATCCGACAACTAAATAATCAAAAGAGCAAACAAGCAAAAATCATTACATCTGAATCACGCCATATACCTGCCCCCCCAAAGGATAAAAGAGCAATCGGAGCAAGGACAAATACTACTTTGCTATATTGGAGACCAAGGATTATAGCTGGAGTTACTCCAATCTAGTCTTCCAGTCCGTTATCAGGGCCCAAATGAGTTTCCCTAGTTTCATAGCTTTCCACCCTTTCTTCTCATAGCCCCTGTTCCAAATTATGTATGGCTAAAAGCCGTGACACCCATTGTTGAAAAGTAGGAGGGTTAGGGTCCTTCCATGCAGATGCAACAAAGATCCTAACTACCGCCATGGCAAGAAATATAAATTTGCGGTGAGCTACTAGAACATCATCTCTAACCACACCTAAAACCACCAGCTCATTGGTTAATCGTATTTGGGTCCTCAGGGTTTGTCCCATAAAGTGCTCTATCGCCCTTTTCAAGGGATCCAACACAGGGTAGGAGGCGAACATATGAACTGTTATCGGCCTGTCACTGTGACAACGGGGGCAACAAATACCCATAGTCCCACCCCATTGAGCTATTCTAGCAGGGGTGTAATAGAGTTCAAAAATAGTTTTAAAATGTTGAGCTTGAAGGTTGGCCACCTTTAAAACCGTACATCCTAACTTATGTGAGGCCCTGAACTCGCCCCCTTCAATGCTCAACTTCCACTGCCACTTCTCGGAATATTTTTCCAGATCATAGTTTTGTTGTTGGCTCAGCTCACCATAAATCTGGGTGATAGTACACCCATCAGGATCTTGCACCCTTTCCATGACTACGTCTCTGCCAAATGCTCTTGTTCCCCCCCCCTTTTCCTTGTAAGTGCCGACCGGATCTGTAAAAGTTAAACAAATTCTCTGCGCTCCAGATTAAACAAGGATTGGACTCTTTCAAATGTAATTATGCCATCGAGATCAGTAATGTCACAAATAGTTTTAACACCCAAAACATCCCACCGCCTCATGACACCATCATGAAAGACCTCAGATGGATTCATGAATAGAGGAGTATAATAATTCATTCTGCCTATTCCCAACTTTTTCCTAATAACGGTCCAAACCGAAATTGCTGCTCCCAGAGTCTTGAATTTAACATTTTTATAGTAGCTGGCTTCACTAAACCTCAGAAGCCAGTTGCGAGCTTCACCTCTTAAAAGTAGCTCATATACGTCCGGAATAGCATCATCATTCCTCCACTGGTCGGCGATCTTACCTCCAAGTAGCCCACGAATGTATTGAATCACCGCGGCCCAATAATATGCTCTTAAGTCGGGTACCGCCCAGCACCCTATCTCCCTAGGGAGGGACATAAATCTGAGTGCCCTTCTCGTCTTCCCTTGAGCCCAGATGAACCGGTTTATCATTCTCTCCATTTCTCTAAACCAACTATTGTTAAACTTCAGGGGTATCATCCTGAACAGATATAAAACTTTTAAAAGGAATATCATTTTAATAATGTTACATCTTCCCACAATCGAGAGATGTAAATTATTCATCCTGTCAAGGTCTCTCTTTGATTTCTGAATCACAGGACCGAGATTCTGCTCAACAACTTTGGTTTAATCTGAGGTTATAATAACCCCTAAATAAGTAGCCGAATAAGTCACTCTTGGATCTACCAAGTTGGTCTTATCATTGACTGCAATTTGTGTCTTCCACCGATTAAGTCTGTAGCCAGAAACTGCCCCAAAGCATTCTGCCTCATGTTCTATTTCATCTAAAGCTACAGATGGGTTTAAAGTCGTAATTGCCAGGTCCTCTGCCTAACCCAAGATTTTTGTTTCAAAGCCGTTAAGCCGTATTGGGAGGATGCCCCTGTTCACCTCAATTCTCCTGATAAAGGGATCAATATAGAAAGCGAACAGGAGGGGAGAGCAGGGACACCCCTGCCTCGTTCGTCGCGTAATATCTATTGGATCGCTCTGTCCCCCCATCACCCGGAGTTGAATCTTCGGATTCCTATACATTGCCTTTATGGCTTTTATGCACCCCTTACTAACATTTACATTCTCCAGTGCAGACCAAAAGAAGCCCCACGAGACCCTATCAAACGCCTTCTCCACGTCCAGCAGTATAAGCGCCATAGGATCTCGTGTGACTGAGGTGCCATCAAACAAGGTGCAAACTCTCCTGATGTGTTCCGCCATATCCCTTCCTGGGATGAACCCATGCTGCCAGGGCGAGATCACCTTCCCTATGATAGTACTAAGGCGATTAGCTAAATATTTTGAGTAGATATTTGCGTCGCTATTCATCAGGCTGAATAAGATCCGGGTTTGTTAGTGGGTTTGCCTTCCTTTAAAAAGATAATCATACTGGCTTCTCCCCATGACAGCAGAGGTGTTTGCCCACTCTGTACCTGGTGCATTACAAAGCTTAGATCTTCTCCCAACCAAAGTTGAAAAAAAAAATCTTGTAAAATTCTAATGGGATTAGATCCTGGCCAACCGCCTTGCCTGATTGCAAATCTTTAATGGCTCCCTGAATTTCTTCATCTAAAAATCTAGCTTCCGTGGCCATGGAGTCTTCTGTAGAAAATGCCTCGACGGACGCTAACTCTAACTAATCCTTTACATCCTTAATGTCCCTGACAGTATCCTCCCTATATAGGTTTTGATAGTACCTATGGAACATGTTACAAATATCCTTAGGGGTGGTACCGCCCCCTCTGAAGTTTTAATCACCAAGATGTCCCCCCTGGTGACTGTCTGACTGGTCCTTACAGCTAAAATGTGTCCAACTTGGTCACTAAATTCATGGTAAGTTTGTTTCCAGGCCAGGAATTTGCATGCTGCTTTAGCAGCCATGATTTCCCCTGCTGCAGCCTTTGCTAAGGCAAGCTTCTGCGCAATCTCGTCTATGTTAAAGCTGGAGCCGATTGCCCTAGCCAATTCTTCTTCTAGGTCTATGATTGCTCTATGTATGGCCTCCATCTCCGTTTTTTCGATTTTGTTCCGTTTCAAAGAATAACTCATGGTTCCCCCCCTAATGCCAGCCTTGAGAGCATCCCATACTGCCTCAAACCCAGCACTCCCGCTGTTCATCTCAAGAAATTCCTTAAGCCATTTATTCATGTGCAAAACATAGTTTGAGTCCTGCAGTAAGGCCCGTTCAAACGTCCAGCTCGTTACCTGAGCCTTCCCAACAGAATTTTGGATCTCTAACACCAAAGGATTATGGTCGGAGACAACTCGTGGAAATTTTTTGATTTTACAGAGGAAGAGGAGAGATGAGGAGACCAAAAAGTAGTCTAGACGTGCTACGGCCCTATGTGGTGCTGAGTAGTACATGCTGCCCATCCCCTGGGGAGTTAGTTGCTCCAATACATCTGTAAGCCCATTATCCTCCATCATTAGAACTAGTGCCCTATGGCCTTTCTTTTTCCGGCCTACAAATTTGGTTGGATCCCCCCTCCACAACCCATTTAAGCCATTAATATTAAAATCCCCGCATACAATAATTGGGAGTGGCCAATTTGCTAGTTGCATATTTACATGATTAAATATTTCTGGATCGTCCACCGTCGGCCATAGATTGAGCAAAGCGTGAAATTGAGCCCTTGCACTTTCCAATCCATGATTACCCACCGGCCATACTTATTGGTTAGACCATTTTTAACAGTTATCCCCCTTCTTTGAGATAGTATTGCCACTCCCCGGGTCCTAGTCCCTTGCGAAGTACATGCTATCAGTTGAAATCCCAACTGATCTAAAAGAATCTTTTGAGAACCCTCAATGTGCATCTCCTGTAATCAGACGATTTCAGCACTCAGGGTCTTAAGATATTCCTTCACCGTCCTTCGTTTGGCGACATTGTTCAATCCACAAATATTAATAGTTAATATTCGCATACTGTGTACAGTTTGTCATGCTGCATATAACCAGACGCTTGATGCCTAATCCCTGCTCCCATTTTTTAAATTATGTGAATTCCAGAACTACTTTCATTACAAGATGGTGATTTGTTCCCCCCCTTTCACCCCCTCCCCACCCGTCCTCCCGAAACCCCCCTCTTAACTCCACCCTGCCCTTCCTGCCCATCCCCCTACTTCCTCCCTCCACCAATAGTGTGAAGCAAGCAGACCTAAGGTCTCTGTGATGGAGCCTGAAAGTCAACCCCCTTTGCTGCCTTCCCGCCTATTTACTAGTTGTCCTTGTGTTTGCTGATTTCATTTTTCTTACCCTCCTTGTTGAACTCCACCAGTTTCCTCCCCTCGCACCCCCCCTATATTCCCCCTTTTTTTTTTTTTAAACAGTAACTCAAGTTACCCATTAATAAACATCCTGTATTCCCATCAGTGAATACCCAAGAGAGCCTCTCTCTAAGATTTTAAAGTTTCCATATATGCTTTAGCTTGAATCTCTGGGGTAAAGACTCTGGAAGTGTTCTTATAGATGATCTTTAGCCTTGCAGGGTTCATCAGGTACGCTTGCACTCCCATGGCTTGACACGGCTGAATCAGCTCTCTTAGTCGCCAGCGCCTTTCCACAGTGACATGGCAATAGTCTGGCTTTGTGAAGGACTGGTTCTCAAAAGTCCATCTGGCGTTGGGGCGAGCCTTAGAGTATACCTCTTCATGAAACAGGAAATTTCCAAAGTAAATTAAAATTGCTCTTGGCGTTGTGGTTCCATCCCTGCTTGGTTGTGGAGGCTTCCTAGGCGTCATGGGAAATCGATGAACACGCTGTATCTCAGCCTCCCAGTTCCAATGCTGGAGTTCTGGAAAGACTCCCTTCATAAACCTCGAAATGAAGGCCCTCACATCCTCTCTTTCTATACCTTCTTCGACACCAAGAATCCGGAGGTTATTGCGTCTTTGCCTATTTTCAAAATCCTCCATTTTCCATTGAAGATCTGTGAGCTGCTTATCGTATATTTCAGCCTGTGCCTGAGTTCTAACCAGGTTATCCTCTTGTGTGCTTGTGCGTTCTTTCACATGAGTTAGCCTTGCATTTTTATCCGTGCATGCCTTGACCATTTTTCTTACTGCACCTTGAAGCTTCTTTGTTGCCAATCTGTTATTCTTTCCATCCATTCGGGTCACCTCCTGCAATTACTTGATTGAGTCGAATATCATTTTTAAGGCGGGTGCAGCCTCCTCATCCTCCTGTCCTGTATGATCCGGATTGGTACTCCTAGTAGCCGAATAATCCCATTTTAAAGTAGGGTCCATGCTTCCTCTACTTCCTACTTATTTTTCTCCCATACTTGTAAGTCTCTTTGTTTCTTCAGGAGTTTCTTTTTTCTTATAACCATCTTTCTGTGGCGTGCCTGGGCCGGAGGTGGAGCTGGAGAGCTGGATGTTACTGCTATCTTCTGCTTCAGAAGGGCTACGTTCGGAGCCATCCACCACCAAAAAAACTTGTCCCCTAGGTCTAACGTTTCCTCTGGGCCCTTGCTTGCAGCTATCCCCTCTATTAACATACTCGTTTTCAGTTGATCTGTGGTACCTGCTAGATCTTCCAGCCCTGGGGATAATTCGGCTATTGTGCCCTGTTGTGCTCCTTCCATTAACAGTAAATGGCCCATATCGGAGATTTCTGATGGGCTATCATTTTCACCATTTTGACTGGTCTCTGCAGCGGTGTCACCTTGGAGCTCATTCATCTGGAAAACTGCCGGCTGTATGTTACAAACAGAATCTGCCATATGAGTCTGCCTTTGGTCTTGGTTAGCATTATCTATTTCATTTTGCCCGTCTTTCCCCGCTTTAGGGATATCGGTTTTGGGAGCTGGCGGGGTTGGGGGGGGGGGGAGAAATCAACAATACTGTGTCGCCTCCCCAAGTCCATTAGCCCAGCGTTTGTCCCTTTGACCCCCGTACCGCCGCTGTTTAATTCCCCCTTTTTAGGTACTTCACTGTTCTCACCTTTTTTCAAGCAGTCCTGGGTCGCAGTGCCTTCTGCCAGGGTACTATTGCTCGAGCTCATGGGGGCTGCTATTCTGACTCCTTTAGATACAGCTATCCCAGCATTATTCCTGGGTTCTGTATTCACCTGCAAGTCGGGAGCTTTCCCTCGAGCTCTTCGGTTTGCCTTTAGAGGCATCCTTTCCGCTTCAGCTAGTTTAACGCACCTTTCCGTCGTTAGCCGCTCTACCCCTCCTGGTGTCTCGGCTCTGGCGTCGCCAACCCCTCCTCCTCGCCCGTTCCAATCGCAATCCACCGAAGCTCCTTCAACACCACCTGGGCAGCCACCAACACCACCGTCAGGAGCTCCTCCGCCACCGCGAGGGGGTCCAAATAGTCTTTCCCCAGCCGGTAAGTCATGGGGGGTGGGGGATCTGATCCATTATTACGGAGGATTTAGTCAATCTGCATCCAGTATTCAACCGTAAGGTTTACTCTGCAGCAAAGGGTGATCTGTGTGGCCGTCAGTCAGGTGCCATCTTGCTCAGTCAGTCAGGCGCCATCTCGTACAAGCTCTCATTGTAAGGTAAAATGAAGTGCTACCTTCTGGGACACTCTAAACTTACTATTGAAAAAACAATGTGCAGGAAACATCGCACTGCATGTGTAGCCATGGGTGTTCTTCAAAATAGCCCTGTTGAGCTGGTAAACCTTTGTTGGGGTACAAGATTTTACCTCATGAGGGATTCGAAGAGACAAACTAGAAGTGTGCGATTCAAGATGGTGGGTCAATATAGACAATAACTGCAGCAGCATAGCACCAGTGGTGACAAGGCAAGCAATACATTGTGAGTAATCAAAATATCCTCAAGTTAGGTTTACTGCAACCCACAAACGCACATAGTGACCACCACTTCCTAGGTCTCTGTAGAGTCTTGTGTATCCACCTTGTGCCTTCTGCTAGCACTGTGGTCAAAGCGATGGACAAAAGACTTGTGACAATACACAGCAACAGGTAAATGGGAACTTTCCAGCACAAACCAGTCAGGAGTGTAGTGTTTGTGGGCATATCAGCTCAACTTGCTAATGTGAGAGGCTCACCAAAGTCTTGGAATCCAGAGCTCCGTGTCTGAGTGGAGGTGCTGGTTACGTAGACTTTGACATCATGAAGGAGGGCAGTAAGTCAATGTGTGATTGGGGCAGGTTTGAACACATTCAAGTAAAACTACCCAAGGCCTCCAGGTTAATTTGGGAAGATATGTAGGACTAGCTCCAAGCACAATGGAGACAGAAATGAGACAGTGTTATTCAAGGACACGCTGTGTTCTAAAGCTGCCTCTGAAGTCATGGGAAGGCAACACATCACCTGCTTGTCATTTGTCCAATTTTAACGTTAAAATATGGCATTCAGTCAATTATTCAGCAGGATTATTTGGCATTCATATTATTATAGGTGCTTCTCTTAAGAAATGTGCTGTGTGTCCAAGACACATTTGGACACCAGGCACTGTCCAATGTGTCAGAAATGTGTCCAACCTAATGAAATGTGTGGTTCTTTACGTTGGGGAATAGTTTGGTTGGTGATTTTTGCATATTTACATCTTATTAGTAATTACCATGTCGGGTAGTATGTTTCTGTTTAAGTTGACTTAGTTTTAATAGAAATTGAAGTTTATGTTAACAGGTTGCGGTGTGCTGAATACATAGTACTGCAAGACGCGTGTGGAAATTTAAATTATCCACTTGTAGTTTGTTTTGAGAATACAGTGTGAACATTTACTTTCTTCCATGTAGAGTGTAGTAAGCAGTTTGTAGGAGAGAACGTAGCACTGATCTGCATTCTGAGTAAATATATGTTGGATGTGTGTGCTTAAGTTTTATTTATTGGGGGTGGGGAGGAGAGTAGTACCCAGTCATGAGAAGCTGCATGGGAAGACTACATCATAGGTGCAATGTGGGAGAAGACGTAACATGTTGAGAGAGTTCGGGAATAGAAGCCTCTAGCTAATGAATGGTTGTATGCAGGGAGTAGCATGTGGAATGCAAGGTTAAGGAAGTGTTGTCTACCCTGTTAGAGGGTGCAAAGGAGAGTACCCCATGGCATGCAAAGTTGGGGAAAAGTAGAACCCTGTCACTAGAGGTTCTATAGAGGAATATCCTAAGTATGCAAAATTGAGGAAGTGTAGCACTGTCATTGTAGGTTGTATGCTGGGAGTACCTTGTGGTATCCGAAGTTGGAAAAGAGTAGCATCCTGTTGCTAGAGTGGGAGGTAGTCAGTGGGATGCAAATTTGGGGAACAGTAGTACCCTGTCATGAGAAGTTGCAATGGAGAGTACACCATGGGTGCAATGTGGGAGAAGAGATCTAACATGTCCGGAGAGGTTGCCAGGGAAGTACCCATGTAGAGGAAACGTGAGGAAGTGTGGTACCCTGTGGTGTTGCAAGTGATGGCCACAGGTTTTGTCTGAGTGAGCCCTAGGACCAGTCATATTTCTATACAAATGGGAAGATTTGTCAGGAGTGTGGTACAAAGGCAGAGTACGTTTGAGATTTTTTTGTGGTGCATTTAATTCAGTTGCATGTAATGGAGCCAGTTTTTTATTTGAAGTAACTTTAGTGTGTGTTGTAGGCGGGTACTTCATCTACTGACATGTTATTGTGTTAATGGTTATAATGCTGGAATGCTTTTATGCTGTTTCAATTTTCAAAATGCTTCTATTGGAGTCTCCAATCATTGTGTATATAAGATATTCCAAATTTTCTAGTGCAGTTTGGGGCATTACTGGGAGTTGATTAAGTGCTTTTTTCTACCTTGTACTTGGCCATATTGGTTTGGTCAGCTAGTGTGACTTGGTAGGGGGCATGCTGGAGTGCTGAACTGCACTTTAATAAGTGAGTGTGTGGTGCAGTGTGTTGTCCTCATGGGTATTGCATGCCGAAGATGGAGAATGAGAGCATTTGTTGTGTAGTTTAACTTAGTTAAGCAAGGTGGATGTCTGAGAATATTGCATATGAGCGCAGTTGTGGTGACAGGTTTTGTGTTGGAGTAGGGTCAGGGAACTTTTAAGTTGAGGTGATGTGTATCTAAACTTTCAGCTTGTGTATTATTTTGTCCCCTCAATGTGTAGACTTAGAGATGACATAAAATCCTTTGTAGAAGGAAGCTGGTCAGCTCCCTGCCCTGGTTGTTGCATGACTCAGCATCTGAAATTACCTGTCCTACATGATTAAATGTTGTGAGGCTTCATTGTGAGTGTTAGGTCATGTAAAGGTACGGCCTCATATACTGGGGGTTGCAAAGTGTTGTCTTGCTTCTTCGTTTGACATAAGGTGTCGACCACCACATATCTTGACCTGTTGCAGAGTTTTTGCGACTGCTGGTTACTGTCTTTGTGTGTCTGCGCGTGTAGTGGAGAGTTTAATAGATTGTTGGGTTAATTAGTAAGTCACACATGCTGGAGATTTCCGAGTCATTCTGAATGACTGTCCTTGTACTTCATATGCAAGGGAATGGCTATTTGTTCTTTTGTTGTTTGTACAAAAGGGAGGTGTGTACTATCCAGTGTGTCCGACATTCCTTCTAAGTCGGTGCCTGGAATGAGGGGTGGGGGTGTGTGTGTGTATATATACACACACCACTTGCTGTAACCTAAGGGCCTAATATATAATAGTGGCTCCTTTCTCTTGTATGAAGATACTGTAGTCTAACAAACAGTCTCTCCTCAAGATGGACCGCTCTCCAAAGTCCACATTCTTCCCTGACATTACTGAGAGATATCAGAACTGGAAAGTTGCAATACAGGACAAAAAAAGCAGCCCTAGAGATCTGCTAGAGCAGCAACATTGCATCTACATGAACTAAGGGGTAGATGGTGTCCAGAAAAGGTGGGATTTCTGTTTCACCAGGGAAGACCTATGATGTATCAGATTCCTACAGGCCAGATGCTGGAACTTAGACTTGAGGGTTACAAGTTCTGTGTTTGAACATGTACATCCATAAAGACAAGAGGATTATGACAAGAGTTTTTGTTTCATTGGTGATTCATCCAGGTAACGTCTGACAAGGCTGGGAGGAATTCCTACCAAAAGGGTTTTAAGCCCCAGGCCTACTCAATGTGTGGAATGGCAGATAAAGAGGACATTAACAGAAAGGACCAGGAAACGCCAGCTGTGGAAGATTATGGCCACTGAAGGTCAGCTTAAGGGGACTGAGTTCGCACGAGCTGAGCAGGAATGCTGTAGAATGTTGAGTGTAGATGCTGTGAGAATGTTGTGGTCTCTGGGCTCAGTGAAGCCTGGAAGTTGATTGCATTTGGAGGAAAAATGGAGCTGAAAGGACATATCAAACTGTGGTTGTAACCGAAGGGCCAACACGAAATAATGAATTTACCTCCTACATAAGTGTCTGCAGACTCTTGTATGACCTTCAACTACAACAGACTGAAGAACAAATCCATACCTCTATCTCCACCACTTTAATCAGTCGGATGTATTGAAAAGTTTAAGTATTAGAAGCAAAAATAGTGCTTCTCAAGAATCTTTAAGGTTTGGATGGTGTGCTTAAAAGGAATGCAATAAGAAATCGGGAATTGTAATAACAAGAAAGCGGTGTGGTAAACTAGGCAGAGGACTGAATGTATGTTTTATGAACACAGAGCAACCCTAGTTGATAGGCACAAGAGCACTGTACAATGTTAAAGACAAAGTTAACGAGTAATTGTTGGACTAGCTTAGTCTTGAAAGTAAAAATGTACTGTTAATATTCTGTGATTTACTGTTCTCTAAAGGAGAGTCTTCAACTCTGTCCAAAATTGGAGCAGAGGTCATCTTAGATCTAGGGACCATAAATGGAGACGTCTTGTTACCTATTTTTGGGTGGGACATGTTCATTTTGAGTCGTGGTGTCCTGGTTGTGAGTATGCTGAGAGCCATAGATAAGGAGAGTGCAGTTGTGACACCATTGCAGATCACTGTTGTGTAATGATCCACAAAGCTGTTATCCAGAAGGGCTCGGGCAAGAATGATCAGTGCTCCTGGACAACAGTGGACCAGGTAGACCTCGCAATGAATACACATTCTAACCAGAAAAGAAAAACTTAATTTATAATGCCAAACAAAAATATAACCAATGTACATATACAACAACTTTCTTTTTCCTGAAAACGAAGAGAACAAAGAAAAGAGAAAAGAGAAAAAAAAGAAATCATACTCAACAAACTTCAATACAATACTTAGTCACACAATGTATCTGGTAATCTTACCACTTTTCTACTTCTGGTATCTGTGTGAATTTCACTAAAAGAAGTGATCAGAACATCTTCATGATCACTTTCAAAAAAATCCTATTTGCAGTATAAAACATTTTAGTCCAGGACTACGGTCCATACCTGTGCTAGTGAAATATTACATCCAAGTATCACAATTATCACATGACGTCCCACTTTTGATAATTTCTCTGAACTGATTTAAATTTTACTAAAGCCTCTTTGTTCTATTACCCAGGATCGAAGTGTAACAGCACTTTTAAACATTCTGCAGTTGTTCAGGCTCTGTGCATACCTTAAAGGGTTTCTTGAAGAGAAACCAATACCCAACTTCCACGTCTGCATTTTTCACTACACCAGTGGTCTTTGACCTCTTATGTGGACCGCTCTTAATAATTACTGGAAGGCTGGGACGCTGCTAAGCATTTTCGATGATTTGTACACCAAAACAATACATAAAAAATATATAGAAACAGGCATTTATCAAACAAAGACACAAATGCTGAAAGTTTTTATATAATTGACAAATACTAGTCTATACTATATTCGGTTTGATTTATATGCACTGCTCCCACAGATCAATCTGAGGATACTAATAATTTTAGCCTACAATTTCAAATTCCTTCACATTACAGAGCATTTTAACATTTGTAATTTTACATATAGCTTCTTTATATACAGTTTATTATTCTCAATATTTAATTTTCTAAGCAGCCACGGACTTCATGAGAAGGCTTTCAACACCCCTAGGGTTCCCGCATCCCAGGTTAAGAACTACTGCACATAACCATTAGTTGAAGGACAATATAAGACTGTCTTTTTTGGTTTGATAACATTGAGGCAAAAATGTCACCATGTTGCCAGATACAAATTGTGTACTATCATTTGACACTAAAATATAGGCATACTTTGTTTAGTGAAACCATCCTCTAAGAATTCAATTGCATTTTCTGTTCCAGGTGTGGTAACAAAAGTGTAAAATTCCCAGGGTCAGACTGGGACAGAAAATAGGCCCGCGCACCAAATTGAAAATGATCAAGTTAGAGAAACATCGCTAAAGAAGCATTTGCTAAGCAATAGGTTTCGCATTTATGAGAGTTTGAGCTATTGGCATTGTAAATGACAACACCTTTTATTTATGTGTTGTTTCTAAAACAGATACATAAAAGGCATTGTCATTTACAATGCCAATAGCTTAAACTCTCGCAAATGTGAAACCTATTGCATAGCAAATGTGTGCTATAAAAAAAGCAATAGGAGAGAACATGTCCAGCCAATAGTGCTCAGAGGCTGTAATTAAAACCTACCGAGCAACAACACACCTAACAGAGGGTGTTGCCATGGTAGGTTACAAAATGAGACAAGGCGGTACTAAGGAGGGACTACTAACCCTTTTGACCAATAAACAGACAGTTTAAAGTGGACAATGACACAAGCCAATGAAAAATGTGAGCGGAGAGTGGGCGGAGCTTCAAGTTCCTACTTCAATACAACATGTCTCGCAGAGCACCACATGCACTGCCCAGGCTTGACCTAAAAAGTGACCCATGTTTGCAAATTTAGGCAGTTTTCAACTTGTAAAGACACACACACACAAAGTGTTTTACATGGCATGCAAGGCTGCATGGATTTTAGCTTGCTGCAGGCAATGTTTGTTTTAATATCGGGGAAATCAACAATAAGAAAACGGTGAAACAGACCATTAAACAGGCCCACAAATAGCCAAAAGACTGGCCCATACACTGACCTATCAGACCACTCCATAAGGCACTATACGATTGAACTATAAGCCAGTTGACACTGAAAATATTTACTTAGAGTAACAGCCAGTTATTAAAAATTAAGTACTTTAATAACGGAAAAATCAATTGTAGTTTCTGCCATGGCCTAATCGTAAACGAATTTCCAGTGTTTGTCAGATAACACAATCTTTTTATCTAGCCACATAAGCCTGAACATTTTGGTCTACTGATGGCCACCAATAGTGCTGTTTGAAGAATTGTTTGTTGCTGTCACACCTGGGTGACCTCTATGTGCAATTTCAATTAAGCTTATTAACAAATGATCACGTAGTACAAATACATCTTGCTTAGTAATTATACCATCGTCCACTGATAGTTCTGGAGTACATTGTTGGAACAAAACTACTGTCCATTCCATAACTCTCATGTGCCCTCTACAAAGGTTATAGACCACATTCACAAGCTCTAATCCATTCTTTCTCGGAAATGCTTCCCAACCACGTTTGGACAGCATAAATGGCTACAATTACACATTTCTAGTCAACTTCTACTTTTTCAGCATCCACTGGCATCCTAGATAAGCAGTTTGTTCTCACCCATTTCCCTCTAGGTATATGCTTCAAATCAAAAGTATACACCTGGAGCCTACAAATATATCTCCCCACCATTGAAGATGTTTTTCCTTACCACTGCCAGTAACAAAATATACCAGTGTTAATGATCAGGGACAACTTAAATCTATGTACCCACGAATAGTTCTTAAACCTTTCCATCACCCAGAAGCAGGTTAGAGCCTCTCTTTCTATAATGCTTTCACAGTACCTTGAGAGGCCAAGAAACACTATGTTATTCTACCTGTTGTCATGCTACTGTGCCAACACAGCACCTAATTCAAATGCGCTGACATCTACCACCATAGAACTTTAGCACTGCTGTCAAACAATTTCAATAATGGAGCAGGTATAATCATTTTCACAGACTCCAATACATCAGGTTGTTCCTTGTCGCACAGGAAATATTCCCTTTTCTGCTATAATTTTCTTAAAGGTGCAACAATTAAGGCATACACTTCTAAAAAATATACATTACTTACACCAAGATCCAAAAACTACTTAAGCGAACAACTATCCTTTGGTATGAGGCTCTATGAATAGCATCCGAAAAACCTGCATTAGGGCTAATGCCATAAATCAAAACAGTGTGCCCTAAACAATCAACCTCACTTTGCAAAACCTTACATGTTTTACAGGACACAGTCCTGCCTCTCACTCAAGAGCCACAATCTTTTTTTCTGGTATTACATTGTGTTCTTGAATAGTTCCCAATTAATCAAGATGTCATCTTGAAACGCTTGGACTCCCTTGAGGCTTTTAAATAATACATCAATTTCTAAAAGACACTGGCGGCAGAAACCAATACAAAGGGATTCACAAACATTGTCAGCTCCTTAACCCATTTAAAAAAAAAAAACAAATCCCTGGAGTTTTATATAGCGCGAACTTGACCCAAAGGTATCCGGTATCATAACTCTTTACATGAGCACCAGCTGCGTTACATAAGGACACATTAATTTTTGTTAGGCACGATAAGATTACGTGATTTGCCCAGAATCACAGGATGTTTAGCGTTGTTGCCAAGACTCAAACCCAGTTCCCCAAATTTGAGGTCGATCGCCCTAGCTGTTAGGCTCCATCCTCTCCCCAATACAACCCATATAATGACACCTGATGTTGGGCATATTTGAGATCTCGTAAGTAAAAATAAGCAGAACTCCTGTCTCCCCCAAATGCCGCCAACATATCAAGTATGTTTGACAGAGGATGACAGTCTACGTAGATGTTTTTGTTGACCGAACACAAATCGGCACATAAGAACAAGCTACATACCTTAAATAACATTCACTCTGGTGGATATGCTATCTAACTACAGATTTCTCACCTTTAGAATATTCCCCTCCCATGCACCACTAGGGGGCGTCTTATGGCTCTGTTCTAACTCTGACGTGCCAGACGGAGCCACATATAAACACCAATCCTGCACACCAACATCAGTTTCAAACAGAGCACAAAACAATTTGTGTGCAGGTCTCTAATTTAAAATATTTATAGAGGGGTTGATGGACTACCCAATGTAAAAAGCAAAGCTTTCGGCAAGAAAGTTGCTCTGGTCCTCAGCAACAGTTAGTACTGCAAAAAGGTGGTGTAACAAACGCCTGGAGTTCACTCACACAGCGAGCTTACAGTGATCGAGACAAGGAAGACTGCCTTTGGTGTCAGAAGATGCCACAGGCATAAGTGCATCAGCTCAAAGGAATACACATAAATGTCAGGACCAAATTAAGGCTAGGGAGGGAACACCTGTGTTAAACCTTCAACACCTCACAACAGGTGATTTAAACAAGGACAGTTGGCCCAGTAAATGAAGTAAGGCTGAAAGGCCTGATAGATGACTTTCAATAAAGCCCACTGCAAGGCCTTTCTGGGCCAAAGACAAAACAAATAATAAAATATCCAACTTTATGGCTCCTAAAAGCGCTCTCCTGCAGACTCCACACCAGTTAAAAATATTGTCCTAGTGTCAGCGTAAAATGTCGTGGAAAGGCTCCCGGCAGCCAAGATGATATGCACAACTTTGGCAGGTAAATCAAAATCCGCCAACAGCCACAGCTCAGTCTCTGTACATTGAGGTGCAGATTGCGCGGGTCTGGATAGAGAAACCTGCCCTGCTGTGGCAACAGAGGATCCAAACTAGTAGCCTGGTTGGAGGGCTGACGCACATGCTGATCAGTTTGGGGCAACACATTCTCCTGGCCCAATTCAGGACAGACTAGGATAACTTGGGCCCAGTCATTCTTGATTTTCTTCAGAACTCTAGGTAAAGGAGGCAGAGGTGCAAGGCATACAGGAGCCCTGTGTACCATCCCATTTGAAACATATTCCCTTTAGAGGACCTTCTCGGGAACTCCAACACGCAAAGGTACTTGGCAGCACAAAAAAGATCTAGCCTGCATTTTCTCCATTTTCAGAAGTGTCGATGAGAACCTGTACTAGCCTTCCATTGATAGCCATTAGGAAGGCCTTCAACAATAGTCAAATGGCCTGCAAGTCCAAAAGTATGGAGGCAGTTTTTTTTTAAAGAGACCAGAGTCCTCCGATACCTACCTCTCCCAGATGACCCCCCCGCCCATGCAGGAATGACGCATTTATTACTAACATCAACTCTGAGTGGGGAAGGGAGAGGAGGGTGCTGCGGTCAGGCTGCGGGCGAGCAACTACCACTGCAGATTTTGTGAATTCTCCCCTGAAACCTGGATGACATCCATCAGGTTTCCTTGATGCTGGGCCAACTGAATCCTCAGATCCCACTGCAGAGGCCTCATATGCCATCTGGCAAAGTGAGTATGAAGGATGCATGAGGCCAACAGGTCAATAAGCCTCAGAGCTGCTCTCACCAAGTTCCAGGAAGGAGTCTTAAACATCATGATAATAGACAGTGTCCTGGACTCATTGCAACAGATGAAAGGCCTTAACTGCACAGCTCCAATATAAGGAAATACTTGCAAATGAATTCGACTGAGACTTAGGTTCATTGATTAAGAACCCCAATGATGTTGGAAAGTTAGTCATCGTCTGGAGGTGGTCTACAACTGACGGTGGCAAGCCTGCCTTCAAAAGTCTGTTGTTGAGATAAGAGGAAACTGGTATTCCCCAACCGCCGAAGATGGGCAGCAACACTAAAGGGGCATTGGTAAGGCTGGAAGACAGTACGTTGCCTATGCACCAACCCTTGGGAGTAGCCTCAGAAGGACCAAAACTGATGAGGAAATAGTCTGGTAGGGGCTAAATTGGCACAAAGTACATGCTGTGGCCCGGGGTTTCCTTGATTCATTCTACCACATAGGCAGAAACCATTAAAAGGAATATCAGTAAAGGATACCAGCACCCAAAAAAACCTGTGGACGGCATCTACCCATGCTCACAGAACACCACACTACTGCTGACTGCTCACCCCAAACATTAGGTATTATCCTGGACATATTTGGCTTCACCCAGATCATCTTGAATGGTTTGAGTAAAGGAAGTCCTAGAATCTTCAAGGACTGCCGGCAAGATCTCAATGACCATGTTCAGAGGGCACACGTGTAACGACCTAGTAAGCAAACTGCCCTGACTGACCTGAGGGTTTGGCTGGTCTAACATTTATTTCCCAAACACCTCAATCCCTTTTGACTCCCTGTCAGGGGGAGGAGAGGTGCTGTTATGGGGAATGAATTAGGATTTACAGTGTTTGTGGAAACTTGGACCATCAAACTCTCAGGAGAAGGATGCAGCATGAGTAAATTAGGGTCGCTTGGTGCCAATCTGTGACACCTCACGATATAAATGAACTACCAGTTTAAGAAAGACTATCAACAGCTCCATAGAAAAGACACACACTTATCAGGAGCAACAGGTTTTCTTTCTGCCAACTGTTAGTTGAAATATTGTCATAATTAAGCAGAAAGATTTATGTTTGATGCAGTATGACTCCTGAAAATTGATCTTCACCTTCAAAGAGGCACATTTTAAACTTTTACTGGGACCTACCGTTGCATTTCAATTAACTTACAAGCCCTCCAATCATCAGGTCCTGATCATCTCACAGGGGCAGCCATAAATGTAGCATCATCAACAAATTTCACAGTGGAGCCGCTGAACCTCTTTGTAATGAACACTGCTTCTAAATGGAGAATTTTCTGCTTACCCATCACTTTACTTGATGCACACAATAACCACAATCATTGTAAAAGAAACACTCCGCATAAAAAGGATCTGCAAGCAGTAAGCAGCCCACGAAGAACAATTTGGCACAAAAAAGCTGGAGTTGCAAGGAAGCATTGTGAAAATGTCCATGCTTCTGTGAAGTAATAAAACATAGCTATGGATACCAACGCTTTCCTTAAAAGCACTGTGTGAGTTTAAATATTTCACGAGGGGACAGGGAAGAGGGAATAAGGAAATATAATGGCAGGTTGTTTGTGCATAAAGCTACCCCAAGGCTTCTCGAAAGTACCTTAAGGGAACAGGACTGGGAGAGGGGAACATTCTGGTAGGTTGGGTACTTATTTAATCAATATGCCACCCTAGCGATGTTTCAAAGTGTTACACAGGGAACTGATAAAAGGAGAGGAGGTGAAGTGTAATCCTTCATAAGAAACACTATAACTCCATCTTTTCTCACCTACCGCTCTCTTTCCCTCATAATCTCATTCTGCCCAATTCTGGTACACATTTTGCACTTTGAAGTAGAGTTCGGGCAGCAGAATTAGTATACAAGCACTTAATACCATAATGTTATTTTTCTTTACATCCATAACTCCCCCCCCCCTAATTGTCCCATGATCGTTTGAAAGCATCCTGCATACTTCATACACCAACATCCAAACTGCTGTAAAGCTTCTCTTTTCGCTCTCCTCTTCCTCCCTCTCCCCTGTATCTTCTGTCCCATTTCTATTACCTTGAAGCAACTGGAAGCAGCTTAGAAAGATTTTTTATAGGGGCTGTGTAAACTAAAAAAATCTGCATCGTTCCCCTATTCAGTCTCTTTGCAATGACAAGGATACAATATTGATTTATATTGTGCTTAAAACGGAGGTTTAATCTCTTAGCAAGTGCTTACAATTGGGACAGATGAGGAATGGAGGAACACATATTAAATAGTGAAGCTCTTTATGTAGATTTGTTTATGCTCTTCCAATGTTGCAGTGGCAAAATCAGTTTTATCATATAGTACAAAAGCCCTATGTTTCAGTGTAATGGCATGCCTGCCGGAAGAGATGCCTTCCAAATCCTAAATTATGTATACATTGGTAGGAAATCTGCTAACTGTTGACTAGCAATAGCCCAACTGACATGGTTCCTGCTACTGATGATTGTATACTACGTACATTTCTTGTCCATGAGCCACCAGAAGCTGCATAACGTCATGCTCTAAGGACTTGTACCCAAGGCTACTTTCAATGAGAAGTTTGTGACCAATATGAAGCAAATTCAGATGAAAATACTGGATGCATAGAACCTGTGGATTGAAAGGCATGAACAGATATCCTAGTTTAGATGTCTAAATACTCAGGAACTTTCTGTGAACTTGCATTTTAACTGTTGAGGATTTTTCCATAAGGTAGAAATAGTAAAGTGAGTTATTGCCTTCGTGTGCTTTGTGTCAGTGTTGCTAGATGAGAACTGATAAGCAATGAAACCTCATGCTTATTTCCATCAACTGGAACTCCAGTCTGAACTGGAACCCAATAGATCCAAGCTTGCCGTGACGTGCAAGCCATACTTTTAATGGGAAAGTAAAATTCCATGTCCCAGCAATTGACTGGAAAGAAATCTGCATTCAGTTACAAGTCCCCTATCCATCATGACATGGAGCCAGATATAAGACACTAGAATACAGTTAAACTCTTAGAAGAAAGCGCAACTAACCACATTAATCAGTACTGGTAAACACAGAGTCCGCCTCAATGTTAGTTTAGTCCTAGGCCTCATCAGGTTATCAAACAAGGAAGTAAGGATACCATTCCACTGGAAGGCAGATGTGTGATTAATAACTACAATTAATGATCACTTAGTAAGGGACTCCACTGTACACAACGGAGTAGTATGGGACAACTATTGACTAATTTAGGCTTTATCATCCGAAATTCAACTTCTGTCATTCTCCTTGTTTAATTTTCAACCTGCTAATCACCGAGTGAATTGTTCAAGTATCATTATTGCCATCTTCCTTCTCTCCGGTTGCATGCCGGACCCTAAGCGAGGGAATTAACAACTGATATAGTCCTCTGCAGCAGACTATCATGCTACACTAGAACAGTAGAATGTTAAGTAAGTATTTAATTGAAGGCAGTGTAGTGGCCCAGGGCTGATACTGACTAGTATCTGATTTTACCCCAGCACGCCAAATCTTTGTCTTTTCTCGCAGTTTAATTTTGAATAATCTATCTTACACCTAAAACTGAGAGAAAGGAGCACTTAAGGACTAGTAAAACACTCGAAAGTCAGATATAATGGTATATTATATGACTCGTTGAAACAAAAATAAAAAACAAATAAGCATTAACAAATCCAATAGAGGGGGAGGAGCCAAGATGGCGACCGGGACGGCAGCGTAGGCTCCCGGCTCCGTGAACCTCCACATCCCGCACAGATATCCTGCATGTGATCCTCTGCCTGCGCTACATGCCCGTGTTGGTGATCGAGCGCGGCAACCGATCGTGTGATCCTGAAGCTTCCAGCGGCGGTACCGCCCGAGAAATGCTCATTTGAAGTTTGCGGCCTGTGCAGCCCTGGGGCCGGGACCTCGGGTGGACAACATGGCCGGGCGGCAGTTTAACAACAGCGGCCATTGGTGACCGGGTGGAGTCGGGTTGCCGAAGCGGCGCGAATATTGGCCTGAATCTCGCAGTGGTCGCTCCTATCACCGAGAGTAGCGTGACGGGTGCATACCCGGGGTGACGATTCCAGGGGTTTATCGGCGATCGCCTGGACCCTCGCCAGTGAACTGATCGGACTCGGCCTGTGGCTAGTCCCGATTTGCGCGGGCTGCTCCCGGTTTTCGCGGACACTGGCCCAGGGGGAGAACGACTGTTACCTGTGGCCGCACACTGTATACACATTTTGCCTGCCTCCGGACCTTTGTTTGCAGGGGTATGGAACTTGCTGCGCCCGTGCCTGAGACCCGGTCCCCATCTGGGATGGCCCTGCCCTGCGGCCATCTTGATGGAATGGACTCTGTCATCCTGTACACTGGGTCACAGCAAGATTGGGAGTGTGTGGCGCAAAGGAACGTGGCGGAGCGAGCGCGGGGGACCGTGCTGGGGTACGGTGACCTTCTAGATGCTCTCGGAGCCCTTCATTCCACCCTGGTCCACGGCGCCCTGGTATTGGGGAGGAAGCTGGATGGTATTGCGTCAGCGTCGGAAAAGTTGCGGTCTGCCTGTCCCCAGGTACATAAGGCTCTGTCTCACCTTCCACAGGAGGAAAGTACCGTGACCGCCTCTGTGGATAAGGGACGGATGGAAACTTTGGACATTGCGGCAGCGTGTGGTCGGCTGGCTGTGGGGTCGGTCTGTTCCGGAGGTTTTGGACTTGAGCAGACGGTGGTGACTTTGTCCCATGCGCGGCCTCCGGCGACCCAGGCAATCTTCACGCAACGATCGCTTGCTCTGGCCGATTTCTCCTTCCTGGACCTTGTGTGCGGCGCAGGCCCTGGGGCAGTACTGGGAAAGGTGATCTTCCATGACGATGACTGTGCTGATGTTTCGAACCGTCCTCCCCACATGTGTGTGTCCCTTCCTAGTCTTCTCTGGACGCTCCTCTTCCTTGTAACTTTGGACATGATGGTGGGTCGATGGGTATGCACTGGTGGATTCGCAAAGAGTGGCCAAGGATAAGGCTGATCCTTCCGAGGTGGTCAATTAATAGGTGGGCGGGCTGGGGGGGTTGTGTGCTTTCACGACGTAACTAATAGTGTAGCCAGTGCATAATGCTCCCCATTTCTCCTAGATATGGCCGAATTTGTGCTGTTTACTGTTTGCGCTGGGGAGGAATATATTGTGCGGGAGGGAGAAGCCGGGGGCATGGTTGAAGGCCCTCCTCCAGTTTATTATTACTCTCTCCCCTTTCTGTTAGGGGGGGTTTCCTCTCTTTCCCCTTTTTCTCTGTTTCTTCTATATTTCGGGTCTGGTTCTGGGGCGACAGGCACGCTGCGGGGGGGGGCCGTAGTCATCTGCAGAGGTGCAGGGTGGGGGAGGGGCTTCTTTAGTCCTTTACTTTGTTTCTATGGCCTCCTTTTTCTTTTCTTATTCTTCTTGGTCTTTTTCTGGGGTCAGTGCGGTAGGTGTCCTTCGTGGCCAATCATTGTTTTTTCAGTTGTGCCTCACTTCAGTGGGGTTTTCTGGGTCCTAGGGCAGGAGACTGCAGGCGCAAACGGCTCGTGATATTCCTCCACATCCTGAACCTTCTGTTTCCGCGCCATTGACTTGATAGCTTGCTATTTATTGTTGACGTTCATTATTCTGCTTGCCTTTTTTCGCTGCTGAGAACTTGATTGGCACCTGATCCTTCTATCCCTTATTGTAAAATGAAAACCTCTTATATCCTGGTTCCCCTCTTGGGCTATTCGGTGGACAAGAGAATACTAGCATGGAAAATCTGCTTCCCGAGGTGCTACATGTGATTAAAATCTGTTTGCTGTTATTTTCACTGCTTAGCGGCCGGCCCCGAGGGTTGTAGGCCCATACTTGTCTTTATTTGCAATGTCAATAAAGGTTTTCCAAAAAAAAAAAAAATCCAATAGACCTGCTTTTGGCAAGCATTTATTTATTTATTTCAAGCATATGCAAGAAGTAAAATAGTTGTCAAATATATAAACATGTATAGCGGCGCGCACTAGCCCACTGAAGTGCATTACTTTTCAGGCAGCTGTGCATATGATCAGTAAAAATGCGCCACACAGCTCTCAGTGAAAGGCAATCAACTGGTGAAGTGGGCTGACCCATCGCCCCATGCCGTGGTGGATAGAAGCAAAATGAGAAGGACATTTCAACAGATCAGTAGATGAAGAAGGCTGACCAAAAGCACCTGTATGTATACATGCATGCATGCATTTTCAAAAAAAACATAAGGATAGCAAAATAACAAAAGCGGCCTGTCTCTAAGCCAGACCCCAAAAGAGCGTCAAATACTGTTTGTAGTAAAGGTTGGATCTCACCCTTGAAACTCACTGATGTAACATTTCTGGTTCCTTTCCGGGTGAAGAATGCACTAAGACAGGCTTCTCCAACGAGTAGCTCTCCTGTGTGCAGCCTAGTCAACTAAATTGGAAGCTTGTGCTTGGTTGAATTAATATATGGGTTCCAAAATTAAAAAGCATGTATTTGAGAAGAAAATGTGTGTATTTTCAGAACTCCTAAGCGGACGTGTGAAGAAAAATGATGGAATTAACAAAATAAATTGAAAGCTGATATTTGAATGAGAAAAATCAAATGATGTTGTCTGATGTGCTCTAATACATCTCAAATAATGTTAGTAGCTCAGAAGAATTTTCATTGACCATTAGTAGCTCTTATTGCAGAAAAGGTTGGCGACTCCTGCACTAAGAAGTCCAATGGGACAGATCTAAGGGTGAACAGCAATCTGATGCAATACTATAGGCTACAAAAGTTTCATAAATAGTGTGCTTTGTAAAGGTAGGTGACTTATTTTTTTACAGCTAATTAATTATTGGAGGCAGAAACTGACAGGTGAAGGAGGAAATGATGATGTGTTCAAGTAACAATGACAGAATAGAGCAATCAAAAACAAAGTAATGAAAACGACAGGCAACAAATTCACTGGCCTTGCCTTGAGCATCTGTCCTTTATTCATAGATCAGGATACTTATAAAATCTGAATCCTAGAAATGTCCAGATATGTTTTCAAAGACTATACATCCAATACTTTTCACATTCCACTATACAGAAGATAAAACACGATTTTTTCCCTATTTACATTTTTAACAATGAGTCAAATAAATTCTTCAAGCAATAAAAGAGGTAAACAGACAGAGGATTAAAAAAACTAAAGCTTCCTCATATGTTGGCCCAATACATTTATTTTGTACATTCAATAAGCTCAGACAGACCAACAACGCATGAGTCGCATCTTGTACAGAAGCATTACAATGCCGACAACCTGGATGGACATGCAAATTATCCTTTTTGAGCCAAATTAAATTTCATAATAGCTGCTTACAAAAGGACACATATTTGCTCTTAAATAGAACTGCATTACTCTACATCTTTTAAGTGCACGGATTATTTGTAGTCTTTGGAGTTGTATACAATATTGCAAGTCATCTTGATAGCTTTGTATTTTCACTATTCTCTTTAACCACAAACTCAGGGGCTTAATGTTGTTATGCATTAATACCTCTTCACTCGTGATACCTAATTGATTTAGGAAGAAAGTAAGTGTCTTACTAAAAGAATAACTATTCTTTATTTCATGGCTCAGTATGTACCAGCTGTATTTTGGGAGCCTGCTTTTTTCTGGAAGAGCCAGGTCTTCAGCTTCTTTCGGACGTCCATGAGGAAGTGGGCTGTTCTGAGGTGTAGCGGGAGGTCGTCCCAGGCTTTGGCTGCGATGTGTAAGAAGGATCATCCCTGGCATCTGGTCTTCTTGATGCGAAGGGTGCATGCAGTAGCCTGAGAGGCCGACCAAAGAAGTCTGTTGGGCTGGTAGAAATTGAGGTGGTGGTTGAGGAATGCTGGTTCAATTTTGTGGTGGGGCTTTGAAGGAGTACATGAGCAGCCTGTATTCGTATCTTTCCTGGACTGAGAGCCAGTAGAATGTATTGAGGTGTGGGTGTTTCGTGGAATGTCAACATGAGCCTGGCGACGTCATTCCGAGTGATTTGGAGTTGGAGTAGGACGTGGGCTAGGATTCCGGCGTAGAGAGCATTTCCATAGATGAGTCTGCACATATGACATAGCCAACGTGACACCTGCTAAATAATTTTTGTGCGTGTTTACCTCGTTTATCCCAATTTCCATAGTCCCGTAAGTAAATTTACAGACAGAGCAAATGGAACATCTACAGTGACCTTTACCATCAGGGAGATCCCCAAGTGTTCTTTGTGCCAGATTTTTTTGCGATGAAGTATGCCCTTAACAGGGACTGTCTACGGTTTATTTTTTATATAGATAAAACAGAGATTCGTTTAGACCTATTCGTTCCAAGAGTTACCTAGGTTTCTTGATGAAACTCCGAATTTAGTTGGCAACTCAACTACATGTAATGACATATTAACAGGGGCTTTTCAGTTGGGTTTTTTGTTTTCTGTGTCAGGCGTGTTTCACTTGGTGTGGCCAAAGCCCGTTTGAGGGCTTGGTGTATCACTTTTTCATGTTTTCCAATAACCCCTTCAAATCAATTCAGTGCAGAGTCCTTTCCACATTCTCGAAACAATTCTATCTTCCGATGCGTCTTACTCCGAGTACTTGGCTGTAGATGGTGCTCAGTTTAGTGTGGTGTGGGTGACATGAAGTCCAGTTTAGATACAAATGAGCATCTGTAGCCTTGTGGTACAGATCAGTTGTAATTTTGTGTTCATGAATGGCGAGTAGCACATCCAGAAAAGGGAGATGATGCTTCTGTTAAGTATTGCTGTTGGTAAATTTGATGGTAGGATGGATATTGTTGATATAAGCTGCAAATTGTTCCAATGTTCGCTTCCTGCATTCCATATTATAAATATATCAATGTGTTGTAGCCATACCAGTGGTTTGATGCTAAAAGTAGCAAGTATACAGTTCTCTAGTTTGCCCATGAAGATATTTGCATAGGATGGAGCCATTTGAGTGCCCATGGAAGTCCCTTGTATCTGCAGATAGTGTTTACCAGTGAATGTAAAATTGTTGGATTTAAGGATAACTCTTGCAAAGTTAGTAAGCACATTTGTTGAAATGGCTTTTTCACAGTTGTTTAATTAAGAGATTCAAATAATGCCATAAACCCATCCTCATGTGATATATTGGTGTATAATGATGTAACATCAAATGTAGCCAGAAGAGTATCATCGTCAAATGTGTAGTTTTGGTTTGATTTTTCAATAATCTGAAGGAAGTGACTGGTATCTTTAACTAATGATGGAAGTTCCTGTACAAAGGGCTGGAGGTGCAGGTCGGCAAATAAAGATAGTCTCTCAGTGGCTGTGTCATTGCCAGATATGATGGGACGGCCAGAATTTGTGAATTTTGGGAAGCATATCAAATCTCCCAGGTCTTGGTTTGGGATGAACAAGTATCTGCGGTTGTTATAATACTCCAGTAATTTGCAGTTTTATTTCAAGTTTAGCAAACACCAACGCGTTTCAACTCAAACGAGTCTTATTCACGGTAAGGGAGTCCTTTTTCAATTTTGATTAAATAAGATCCCCCGTCCTGCCTATTAGGAGGCATTGTGAAAAAAGAAGTCCATACAATGCAAAACATTTTTAAAACACTTATGCATGACTTTAGCAATTATTGTAATATAGTGCTGAGCAACATATTTTAAGAGTGTACTGATGGTTTGGGGGCGCTAGGTGGCGCCAAACCAAGATGGCCGCACTGTAGTGAGGCTCCTGCCCGACCGGGCGCTTTCATCATCCTGCATGCTATCCTGACCATGACATTCTGGATAAAAACCTCATCATTTTGCCTGCAAGAGTCTGCTGACTGCAGCGGTGTAACGATCGGCGCGCTCGCACATTGGTGAGCCGTGATACCTGCTGCTGTTCCGTGTGGCGGAGAGCGGTGCCTGTGGGGGACCTGAGGCCCATCGGCGTGTGCACGCTACGAAACCCCGCGGCTCTGGGGCCTGCTCTGAGCTGTGGATGCTGCGGTCTGCGGGGAGCTCCACGGCGCGGGAAAGAGCGCGTCTACCTCACCGTCAGGTTATCGCCTACTGGATCCCGGGGTAAGCGGAGAGAGGAGGGGGTGTGCCCCGAGGACCCTGATCGGCGCTGCCTATTGCCCTGGGCTGGGGCTGCTCGAGGCTGCCGCTCCGTGCTGGGGGCACTGTGGGAACCGGGGAGCGACGTCGCATACATCGCTGTGACTCTGCCGGACACTGCGACTCCTCTGTTGCTTCGGACTGCCCTGCGCTCTGGGGGAGAGGGCCACCGGCCTGCTGTGGCCTGATACCGGCTGGGAGGAATTGCAGCACCGCAGGGCACCGGAGCTGGGAGGCGCTTTGGGCCACGACTGGATACCGCGCTCTCACTGCCCTCTGGGGGTCCCGCTGAACGTTTGGAGCCCTCTGCCATCCTCCGCCTTGGGAGGTGGTTGGCGCCACCCTTAAGACCGGCTGACATTTTATGGTCTCCATCACGGCAAATTGCATGGGCTCCCACGGCGTCTCCCAAACCTGGTTTCGCTCCTAAAGTGAAGAAACTGCAGTGCGGAGCCACTGCGGGACCTCCCGGCGCCTGCCGATTGCACTGCCCTTCACTGCGACCTGAGTGAGCATAGCCACCCCCTCGACGGTGCCTCTTCCGTGGAGCGGATACGCCAGGGCTGCTGGCTGGTTCGGTTGCCTGGACTGTGGGCCGTGGCCCTGCTGCGGCCTGTGGGTCTCGGCCCTCCTCCCCCGCCGCCCTTATTACCCGCGCCGCTTGCGGCCTGGCTCTCGCCTCACGGACGGAGGTCGCTGAGGGGCCTGCTGCGCGACTCCGGACCGCACGGCCGTTGCGCCGGGGGATGACTCCGCCATTGATCTTGCCGGCTGGCTAGTGGGTACCCCGCCTGTCCCACATGCTCTCCACGACACCTGCACTTTCTGACACCTTTCTAAATCGCTCGCACCTGTGTGGCTGAAACTGACCTGGGCTAGAACCTACCTGGTCCTGTGGGACTCTACCTCCTGCCGACCGCCAGTTGATTGAGGGCCGGGATCTGTCTCCAGTTGGAGAGAAGGCGGCGCCACATCGCTCTAGATCGCCCTTGCCGAAGGGACAGCAGGACTGACCGCACTTGCGGTGGTGACACGGCCACTTGCACATGCCGCTGCTGAACTTACCTGATCAAGCTACTGCATTTCCCGGTGAGGTAACCCTCTACTATTACCAATGCCCGAACTGGTCACTATTTAATTCTGAGCTCGGTCACCCACCTCCGTCCCACACGGAGAGGCCGGACATGACGTCTGGGTTCTTGTGGGTGTAAGTAGGGAGATGGGTGGCAGGTTGGGCGCCCCTAGACATTGTCCCCCCGATGGGTGAGCCCCTCTGCACCCTCCCCCCCCCCCCCCCCCCCAGTGGGGTAGCGGTTGATGTTCTACAGTTTTCACCTGTTGGGTTAGTATTGATGGGGATGGGGAGGGAAGGGTGTGGTCAATATTCCCGGCCAGTTGGGGTAGCCGATGTGGGTGGGCATAAGCTCCGATTTAGTTTTCGAACCACTAAATCACGCGTGACGAATGAGCGGAAAGGGGAAATGGGATAGCTCCTTGGGGGGGGTCCTTTTTGGTTGCTACACTGACTGTGTGTTGTTTCATGCTATAAATACATGTCAAGCTTTATTGGGTCTGGATCAATGGGGGACGTAAGGGACACGGGACCTATGCAGCAGTTTCAGCTGGTCTCCTGGAACGTGCGTGGTTTAAATGACCCGAGAAAGAGACAACAGGTCCTGGGTTACCTAGATAGGCAAGGAGCGTCTATTGCCATGCTTCAGGAGACACACTTACGGCCGGGGAAGAACCCCTCTTTCGCATCACGCTGGGCTGCATGCAGGGTGTTTTCATCTTACTCAACATATGCTAGGGGTGTGACCATATTGGTGCGACGTGGGATGGGGTTTATACCGGCGGGAACTGAGGTGGGGCCCTGTGGCAGATATTGCATGATCTGGGGGAAACTGCACTCTCACACAATACTGTTTGCTTGCTACTACGGCCCCAATGTAGATGACCCGGCGACGCTTCTGACCATGTGGGGAAAGATACAAACACTAGGCATTTCTCATGTCATCCTGGGAGGTGATTTCAATACTGCGCTCACGCCCGTTATGGACCGATCGCACCCTCAGCCGTTCCATTACTCTCATACCCAACGCACTTTGGTTAACATAACGGACGAGCATCAGCTGGTTGATGCGTGGCGACACCTCCACCCCTCACTCAGACAAGGCACACATCACTCCGCTGTACACTCTACTTGGGCTCGCATCGACTATATATTTCTGTCAGCTGGCCTTGCCCCATGGCTGGTCAAGGCGCGTCATCTGGCACGAACATTCTCTGATCACTCCCCTGTATTACTGTCGCTGCGCATTCCCCTTGAGGTATCCCCATACCTGAACTGGCGCCTCAACCCTGAGCACCTCACAGACTCTGTATTTATGGCGGAATTAGAGGACGACATAACAGACTTCTTTAACCATAATACTAACTCAGTCTCCAAGTTCACTACCGTATGGGAAGCTTTCAAAGTTACCGTGAGGGGGTGGTGCATAGCGAAAGGCGGGGGGTCCTCAAGTGCCTGCGCTTAGACGTGCGCAGGCGGGAGGCTGAACTGCTGCTTCAGGAGCACGAGCTGGCACGGAACACGCATGATCGGGAGGTCACAGCGCGTCTTAGAGAGAAATTGAATGAATATGCTGACGCTGCTGCTAAGGAATGCAAGTTCCTAGGGAAGCCTTATGTTGCGCGGATATATGGTGAAGGGGACAGACCCGGTAGAGCATTGGCTTTTGCGGTCCGGCACCCTAGGTACCGAAATTACGTGTCCTCCCTACTGGATAGACACGGTGTCCCGCAGAGGGACACTGCGGCTCAGCTCAGAGTCCTTACTGATCATTACATCGGTTTGTACACCTCCCGCAGGACGACACCAATTGCATTGCATGAGTATCTTGATGACACCGCATTAGCCTGGTTGGGCCCATCACAGCAGAAATTTCTGCATCACGAACTGGAACTGGATGAGATAAAGGACGCGATAATGTCCATGAAGTCGGGCAAGACACCGGGCTCGGACGGCTTACCGATAGACTTCTACAAAGCCTTCATCCATGTCCTTGCCTCTATACTGAAGCAAGTGTATTATTCTGCCCTTGAGGAAGGTATCTTGCCGGGGACGATGCGCGAAGCCCTCATCACATCTCTGTTGAAGCCGGGTAAATCCCCGGAGCACTGTGACTCGTACATGCCCCTCTCTTTGCTGAACATGGATAGTAAGATATTGGCGAAGGTACTAGCTACGCGCCTTAATCTTCTGATGGAGCGTCTCGTCCTTCCCGATCAGGCCGGGTTCGTCCCGAATCGGGCGTCTTCCCACAATCTGCGCACCCTGCAGGCGGTGATCCAGGACATCGATCCCCGATGTGAGGCCGCGGCGGTTTTCCTGGACGCCAATAAGGCGTTCGACTCACTTGAGTGGGACTACCTTTTGGCCTTGTTGGAACGGATGGGAATACCCTTCAACTTCCTGGACTGGATCCGGTTGTTATACCGCCAACCTCAAGCTGCGGTCCTGCTCAATGGGTCCCGCTCTGCTCCCTTCGTTATCCACAGAGGCACCCGTCAGGGATGTCCTCTCTCTCCAGTCCTATTTGCTATCGCTATAGAGCCGCTGGCGGCCAAGCTTCGGCAACATCAAACACTGATCTCTTATTTATCCGGAGCGCCAACTACTCATTGCGTTATATGCGGATGACATGACGCTGTACGTCCACAAACCGCAAGAGAATCTTAACCCCTTATTGCGGGAGGTAACTAAATTCGGCGCTATAGCGGGCGTACAAATAAACTGGGCGAAGTCTGCTTTGTTCCCCTTGACTGACAATACTGCGCAGTTCCCGTTAGATTAGCCCTTGGTGTGGGAGGCGGATGAGATAACATACCTGGGGGTTAGGGTGACCAGGAACCGGGAAGCCCTTATTAGAGAAACTCTGATAAAATCACACAATGGATCCATCTCCCGCTGTCTATGGCGGGACGCATCTCCCGGATTAAGATGGTGGTGCTTCCCAAATTGTTATACCTCTTTACCAATATACCATATAGCCCAGGGGCATACTTCTTCCGGACCCTCAATTCCCAGCTGTCCCGACTTATCTGGGGCAGGAAGCAGGCCAGGATTGGGCTGCGGACACTTATGTTGCCCTATCATCATGGTGGGCTTGATGTTCCAAATTTTCAGAGATACTATGATTGCGCCCAGGGCCACTTTGCGGTTTACTGGTTCCACCCCCTCCTCCCCCCCCCTCCCTTTATGGCTCACCTGGCAGTGGAAGATGGGTTTATGAGACCTGAGAAACCCTCCGGGTATCTGTTCACGGAGGCTCGAATGGGGACTCGTGACCCCACTACGGTGGATTGCACTGTGCAGGCCTGGAAACGCATGGCAGATTATATGGAAGTTAAATTCCTGTATTCTCCTCGTATGGTTCTGGCGCATGACCCCAGACTAAGTGTTACCCGCGAGGAGCTTGGACGCAAGCTGCTCGCGCGGCTGGCGATTCACACATGGGGCGACCTATATCACCAGGGGGACTTTCGCGCGGTGGCTCACTTCTTTGGGGATACAGCCCCTTCTGTAAAGGATACATTTCTTTACACCCGACTTCGGCAAAATATTAGGGCTGTCACGCCTAACTTCCCTGATGAACCACAAACCATGGCGCCTTTACATGCTCTGCTCCAGACGACCACCCCGACACATGAGGTCTCGATGTTATATAAACATGCACAGGCGGCTCCTTCCCCCCCCTCTCTTAAAGCGCGGACTGACTGGGACAGCGATCTGGGTGCCCCAATGTCAGATGACCAGTGGTAGGAAAGTTGTTCTCACACTACTGCAGTGACGGGCAATGCCCACCTCCGCTTGGTACACTTTAAATTCTTACATCGCCTTTACTTCACCCCGGCCAAATTGTACCGCTTCGGACTCCGGGACAATGATCGCTGTCTGCGATGCCGGAAGTCAGGAGCGGACTTCATGCACCTGGCATGGTCATGCCGGGCGGTGGCTGAGTACTGGATTGCGGTGTTCGCGGCCCTTTCCGTAATGGTCGAGGTAGATATACCACCCTGCCCTATGATTGCCCTTCTGGGCCGCTTATGCCCCGCGTTAAAGGCACATCGGAAATTTTTCGCGCTGGGACTTTTGCTGGGTAAGCGCCATGTGGCATGCAGATGGGGACGAGGGCGAGCACCCAAGTTCAAGACCTGGCTGGCTACGATGTCAACCTGGCAGGAACAACTTCACAGTTATGCTGACCTCTTGCCTCACAGATCCCGTCCCAAAGACTTATGGGGACCCCTCACTGCATATCTCCTGCGATCTCAGAGCTCGGTTGAAGTGGGGAGGGAACTGCACGGGGACTCCGAGGGAGATGGTCCGCCTGCTACGCGCTGTCCTGCGCCTGCCCCCACTGGCATCCATGGCTGATGCATCTCCTCACCTCACTTGCTCCTTTTCCTTCCAACGCATGCCACGCACAGCGTTTCTGGACGTGCCCTGATCTGCTGCACGCTTTCTGTTGTACTTATACACCGCACGCCAGATACTCGGTAGGGGTAGGCGGTGGTTCTACGATTCCCCTGGATCCTAGGTAGGGAGGCCCTAGCTCTCTGATAGCGCATACAGCATGGCATCCTAGATAGTAGCACCAAGTTTTGTTCCCTGATTAGCTCATACTACACCCTCCCAGTGCAATAGATCGGCTAGCCGGGGCGGAGCTGCGCCGCTCCATGCTCCTGATTCACTCTGCAGTGAGATACGCCGTACCGCAGCTCCGCGCTGATCAGTCCTTTATGCCACATACTGTGTATGGTGGACACATCCTGGGAGGGAATTGATGTTTGCTGTTTTGTGGTTCTTAAGTTGGTTAATGCAGATAAACGAAACCTCAACTACTCCCTGTTGACTTTACATTGCTATGTAACTACGCATCATTGCATACGTGAGCAGCTTGTGTTCCTATTCCGCTGCCGGCCCTTAAGGGTTGTAGGCGTTTGAGCTGTGTTAAATGGTCGATCCTAGTCAGATAATGTTTATTGCTCATGATACTGAATTGCCGCTACCGGCCTGTTCATTCAGGATGTAGGTAATAAGCTGTGTAATATTTGACTGTGACCAATAAAGGTTTTCCAAAAAAAAGAAAAAAAAAAAGTGTACTGATGGTTTATCCATGCACTAAAGTGTGTCAGTGGCAGTAATGCTAAACCGTGTACCACACCATAATCCTATTTGGCTATTTTTGATCATTTAATGGCCTTGTGCCCGCCTATATCTATTCGGGGAGGTACAGAGTTTTTTCATAAAGGTGTCTGTGTGGTTGGATGGTGGTAATATTCTGCAATTCGGCTAAGTGTTATATTGCATAGGTCAGTGTATACCAAACCCACTCCCATTTCACAATAGCTCAGGGCTTGGGTACACTAATGTAGTGTAGGGTGTGGAGGGCTTGGGTACACTAATGTAGTGTAGGGTGTGGAAAATCCAAGAGTCCCAGTTGTGCAGGATGAGTGCCTAATACCTACTGATTCTTAACTCACGAGGTGTGAAACCACATGGACTTTCTTCGTCTGTGTGTTCCTACTGTGTAGAACTCACTTAATTTAGTAGCTTAAACACTAATGCCCATCCTTTCAGCTGTTTGTCATCAAGGTCATGGTGTTTCAAGGTGCACCGCGAAACGTCTACCCCTATGCTGGTTGCCTGGACACAGACAATATATTGCTTAATGCATGGAAGATAACATCATAGCCAATAAACAATAGAGGCGTAGATCGGAGGGGATATATTAGAGAGCACAAGTGTAGTTCGAGAGCAACAAGAAAATTAGATATTATTGTCCCAAACATTTTTAGGCTCCTCCATTACAGATGCAAATGTACTTTTTCATCTGCGTGGAGCCCATGCGGTGCCTTCGTTCGTAACCTTCTAATATATCTGCTCTCAAGCTTGGGGAGTTAAGTTCCCTCTCCACCCCTTTCGTTCTTTGGTATATGTGCCACGCCATTACAACTCATGGTCCTCCAATCACCATTGTGTGATAGGGTGTAGTGTTTTGTAACTGCATAGCTCATGTCAAAATGCCGCACTGCACGTATGTGTGCCAGTATTCTTTTCTTCAAAGGGCAAATTGTGCTTCCAATGTATTTCTATCCTCAAATTCATTCGATGATGAGGTATACTACAAAGTCCTCGGGGCACCACCCACAAAATATGTTAAATAGGCTGTCCAGAGCCTTCTGGGGCATGTCTTTGCTTCAGGTGCTTCGTTTGTTGTAGTAAATATTGCCTCGCAAAAAGACTGAACGAGCGCCACAACACTCCTTTTACTTTTACCTCCTCAGGGACAACCACCTCTTCAGGGAGACAAGTGAGAGAGCTCCACTGCTTTTCATTTACTCAACTGTCCCCTGAAACTACCATTGCCCTGGGAGAGCAGTGAGCACTGCATTTCCGGATGGCTACTATTACTGGAAAGGCTAATTCCCTAAAATGCTGCCTCCTTGATTTATAAAGCTTACGTGCCTTGATTCAAGCTTACTCCCAAGATGCAATTGTGTCGGTACTCACTACCTCTCCTACCTTATATATTTATTCCAATATGTCTGTCCTTGCTTTGCAAGAGGTCTCAATTGTGCAATGACTACTAATTTGTCATGTTACCTGTAATTGAGTTCTACTGTGCATCTGATTTTTTGAATGAGTATCACAGTCCTGACTGTTGAAGCATCTGCCTCACAATGGATGCAAGAGAGGCAAACATATTGTGCAAGACATCAATGCCGTTGTCTATCACTGCGCATAAACCGCTCATGAATCCAGTGAGACGAGACAGCGCAAAAGTGTCATTATTTTGGCCTGATTTCCTGCGCCTGATGGGATGTAATACGAGCTGAGTTCATTCAGCTGGCTGCTACCCTTCTTAGGCGGCCGGTTGGCAGAACCTCGGCTCGCTTTGGATTTGCTGAGTGATCTCCTTCTTGCTATACTTTTGAGAATGTCTCTCACACATGCTGAACCGATTCCATGATACACTGCCATAGTTGAATATTTGCTTGCGGGTATCTCCGATGTATATTGCTCTGTCCAATTGTTCTCTTGCACTTCTTGAGCAGCTTCATGCATCCTGAGGCCAGCTGCAGTGCTGGCCCTGGTCTGTGAATCCAGTGCACTGGTCGGCTGCTATTCATAACTACAGGTATGACTCTTGCTCTATTCGCCTGACACAGCCAGCTTTCCGCCTCTCTCGACAAGCTGACAGAAATTAGAAAATTACTCAACATTTAGATCGAGCAACAAGTGTACAATCAGCAATTGCAACGCAACACTGGGCTAAGATCATACGTTGCAGAAACACATATTCAAGCCAGACTTTCATCTAAGTAAACAGTCACAAAGCGCACTGCGATTATCCCTGCAAATGAAAACCTTTTCCGTGGTGCCTAGGCTTAGGGGTACACCAGCACAGGGACTCTGTGAACGTCCCTTTTTAGTTCTCGCCTAGCGTTGCAGTGCGCATGCTTTGCTCGCTCTGCGAGACATAGTGTGGGAGAGGAGATTTTCAGAAGGGCACTTGAAGCCCCGCCCATCATTTTCATTGGGTCGCGTCAGCGTTTATGCTAAACGCTGGCTTCCCATTGAAAAGGATGTTTCTTGGTTACCGCCCTGTCTCCCTTTTGGACGGCCCATCCCGACTGGGTCGTTACCTTCACGGCTGTCATGAAGGAATTGCTTATCTCAAGGGGGCGTGTAAGTGTGAACACATCTGTTTCACTAAGCTGCGTATTTATTTTTGCATCACGCTTTCACTTAAAGTGAAAGCGCAATGCAAATATTAACAACCCCCCCACTCTCCCCCAATAAGAATTGAGCACCTCTCCCTGACTCGTATGCCTCCTCCTTCCTGCTCCTTCAGCTGTGACCCCTTGTACCCCCTATTTCACCTCCTCCAAGTTTCCTTAACGTTGTGACCCCACCCCGTTAACTTCACACTGTCGTTCTTTGATTAATTTAATTAACAGCCTCACCTTTTTGCACCCGTTCGACACCTTTGCTCTTACCGCAAGTCCCAACCACTCCACCCCGTTGGCGTCTGACCCTCGTCAGCCCTGCTCTTCGTACTCACTGTTTCACTCTGACTGCCCACTCACTGCAAATAAATGTTACTGAGTCGAGCCACACTTTTTAGCCCTTTACGCTGTACGTCTGGCCTCACCCCCCAGTCCCCTTAGCACTCTCTCTCTCTGCCTCATTCCGCAGTTCACTCCTGCTCCCTCCTCACTCCTTCCTATCCTCTGTCTCCACGTTCTATCCACTCCAACCTCCTTGCTGAGCCTCTGCGCTCTCTCCGCAGCCTCTGCTGACACCCAGCCCATGCGGTCTCTCCCTCCTTCTCCCTCGCTCGCTCCCTGGTCATATGCTGTCTTTTGTTTGCAGTGGAAACAATTTCTCTCGTACTGTAGCCCAGTCTGGAGGGAAGGAAGCCCTGCGTGCTGGCTCTGCAGAGCAGGGCGGCGAGCCCTGGAGTGGAGGACCGAGGTGTCGCCCCCACCTTGAGGAGCCCCTCTGCCCGCTCTCATCCTTGGGGCTCTGGCAGCATGCAGGGCAGAAAACTTTTCGCAATCCTGGGGGGCAGCCAGAGCCTCTGACCCCTCCCCCCTTCATCCAATGCCAAGTAATTTTCTGTTGTCTTTGCTGCAGTGCACGAGGAGCGGTATTTTACCAACCCGGACCTGCACTCGTGGCACGTGCATGCATTGGGGGTCGTTCTGGGCACCATCCATGGTGGGTGTACCCGGCCGTGCATTGCTGTGCAGTCCTGAAGGCTACGACTTTCTAATTCTTATGTTGAGTGGCGAGGGTGGGCTGTTTTACAATATACACGTTGTCAGTGTGCTGGGTGTATGAGATTCTGCTCTGGGTACTGGCTGTGCAAGCTCTTGACTGCAACAGACAGTTCTGGTTACAGATTCGCTGACCATAACAGCTCACGGAGGATGTCTCGTTTTCTACATGTTGCCGTCTGTGATCACACCGTGCAGGTTCTGTCGGTCTCATATAGTTTTATCATGCGGTGCAGAGTGTAAATGTGCAGGTTGCTGTGTGCACAAGGCGTGCAGCGTGTCTCGCATGCTGTTGGAACTGGGTGCCTCGCTGACATTGTGCAGGCTGCTTACAGAGCCTGGCGCGGATTGTGTGGATGCAGGCTGTGCACAGTTTGTGAAGGGTGTGACTGTCTGAATGTATACCTGCACGAGATGCACAGTGTGCTGATTGCTGGCAGTGTACACAACATATTTTCCAGTTGACAATAAGGGCACATATCAGTTTAAGACTAATGCAAAATGTACTGTCACTTGTGCAAAAATGCTCAGGAAAAGTGCCTCACACCGGAGAAAGGTATGTGATCAAGAGACCACTTTGAGGTGCCCTACTACCTCTGACAGCAACTGAAACGCTAATGCACTGCAACCCTCTCACCTTCGTATGATCTTGGTGTCCATATGAGAAGCAACAATTGATACCCAGAGTGTATCTGGTTTTTAAGTTTTATCTGCAGTGATAGCGATATCACACCTATAACTGCAGTGATGGTGATCTCACACCTGTAACTACAGTCATAGTAATCTCACACGTATCTGAAGTAATGGTGATCTCACATCTATATCTGCAGTAATAGTGATCTCACACCTATATGTGCAGTAATAGTGATCTCATGCCTATATCTGCAGTGATAGTGATCTCATACCAATATCTGCAGTAATGGTGATCTCAAACCAATATCTACAGTAACAGAAATCTAATATCCAGAGTCCTTGTTAAAGAATGGGAGAGTATATGTAATATCCACTCAAAGAACTTATTACACAATGCATGGGTATATGTAATATCCACTCACCAGTCCTTATTCCAAAATGGGTGGGTATTAACATTTTAAAGACATTATATTTATGTAGTAAAAAAAATCACATTAATAAAAGCCAGTACCATTTACAATACCGATAACTCACACTATTACAAATGCAATGCAATATATTTTGCAATTACAAAAAAGTTAGCTATTGCCATTTTGCATTACAGCATTTGCTTAAGGTTTCATGAAGGGAAAACAAAAAAGTCATTTACAATGCCAATAGCTCAAAATAATGTAATTGCGAGACCTATCGCATTTTAAATGCTTGTTTGAGGAGCACCCAAGCACGGGGCCTATCCGGCAGGAAGTTCGAGGCGGTTAGAGCCTTTTATGTTGGGTCTCAGCACATGCCAGTGATTTTCAACAAAGTTGAGGATGAAAAACATTCATGGTCCTGCAGACACTGCGCTCCTGAGCAAAGTTCACGGTCAGTTATTACTGGGTTCTCTATGGGGAGAACACAATACGCAGCGGGGTATTCCGTTCAAGTTTCAAAACCATACCCGGAGTGCTTCTAGCAAGACTGAGCACCCTTCAATAGACTTTGGATTAACAGGAAAATGTACACTACACCAGCATCAAACAATTAAGTTCACAAAAATGCGAGTACTGAAGATGGGATGAAATCTTTAGACTTAGCTTTACAACTGCCAAGTCACAACAACGCACAGAGGAACTAAAGATTAGGATCTGGAAAGAGACCTGCGCTTTAAAAGGCAAACATAAAAGAGGAAGGAAAAAAACAGCATGGTGAGGTTTTATGCTCGATGTAAGTTAGTTACAAAGGCTACATTGAAATTTTCGGTAAACATGAATGACGAGCTATTCACAAACACTGAGATTTCCAAGGACAATCTTTATTCACAATCTTTTGTGCAAAGTCCAAAGAGTTCCTATGTCGATGCTGCTCCTTCCAATTAATCCATAAATTATGTTTAATCATTTTAAGCTGGCAGCATCGACGGGCAAGGCATATATCTATGAAAAGTGGAATCCCTGCACTATGCTAGACCTGACTGCATCTCTAAAATGGCCAACTTCAATAGAGGGAAGCACTTGAACCAGTCCAATCAAGGCCTACAAACGCATATTGAGTTGGGTGGTGTTTGCAGGCATTGTGAGGAGTGCTTAGCTTGCATCTGTAGAAACAGCACCTACAAGAAACCCTGTGAAGTAGGTACGAGCTAGAAGTGATGGAAAAAAGTGGACCTTATCAGCTAAGAGTATTATGAAGGTTACAGGATAGAAGAGCGAGCAAAAGCAGTGATGGGAAACATGATGCAAACATTCTGGTAGCGTGAAAGAAGAAAACAAATAAGTAAGTCACTCGAAATATCATACAGACCGTATACAATAGGCTAGACCGCCAATCTATGTATGCAACAAGGAGACAGTAAATTGGAGCAACAGTCATCTTGGATTCAGGACACTGCCAGAAAGGATACAATAGACCAAATCAAACATCATACACAATGATCAGTGTTTAAAGAGTAGAAATTAGTGTGAAGAGAAAACACAACGCAGTATAGAGGCGAGTCTTTAGTGCTGGAAATAGGAAAAGTGAAAATGGCAGAATTTGGTCCAAAAGTAGACAAATTGAAATTAATACATTTGAAGGGTATTTTAACAAATAATTAGGGAAGCCAGGGGAAGGTAGAATACCATAAACAGTAATACAGACTAAACTATCATAACCCCTTCATCAGTGAAAACTGATCCTCACCACCATAATAGAGCCTTCAGTCGTCCTTGGGAAGCAGTCTACCAATGAGTCTCACTGGCCACCGGAACCACAGATGGAGGGCTAAATTTCACTCATCTTGTATTTCATTAAAGGATTTCAATAACGCCTCATTTCCCAGACGAGGTTGCAAAGCACCTCATTTGCATCGCGTTACTGTTCCTTTTTGCAGAGTATATGCTAAAAGTGTATTGGAATTTGAAGTATACTCTACTGTCACAGCCGATTCAGTTTGAACTTTTTATAGCAAGCTGAAGAATGCAAAAATTTGGTGTAGGCATCACAGATTCTTCTTTTCGAAACATTGTTTACATGAGATACAAGAAAGACACTGTAGTCCACAATTAGACCTACATTCCTCACTTCTTCCAAATAAGGTGGTGGAAATAATTGTTTAGGTATATGGTGAAACAGTGATATCTGGTTCTTCTGGCACCTGCGAGTATGTGAGTTTTCAACTTGTTTATCTTCAACTAGTTTGATAGCAATAGGCAACCATTTATAGGCACTGTCTGATGGTGCAGGGTCAAGATAATTTTGAATGGCATTAACAATGCTCACGACTAACTAAACTCAATTATAATACTAACGAGTTTGGCTTGTAGCTGAAAGTGCCTCTCCAGTCACCGGTGAGCTTAGCCACTCAATAGCTCAAACATGCACTCTGGCAGCCACGCCTCATTCACTCACTGACTCATTCCTACAGTCTCTCACTTACCTATGCACAATGAAAAACACCTAAAAGCTCAACAAGCACATGCAAGATGAATTATAGGTTAAGTAGTAGATAAAAAAAGAAACACTGCAGTCTCAATTTGCCGGGCATATGCTTACAATAAAATACGTTGGTAAAAAGCTAAACCTCTCACTGGTCCACCATCTGGCAACAGTGTTGTGTATAGTATATTGTTGAACTGGTTCAAGATTATGAAATGTTGCTTCTAAACATGGCGGAGATCATGGAAAGTTGAAACAATGATTCACTACTCAAAATAAATTGGAAGATAGCTACTTGCTTTAGAACCAGAGGCCATGTGGGAAGCGGCTCACTAATAGGCAACCAAGCAACCCGATTGCATTCTCTAAAGCTGCCAGGCGCCATTAAAAATAAAAAAATAAAAAAGAGAAGAAAAAATGGAGAGAGAAAAAGGACAACTACATACCAGCTCAGCATCCCTGGCACTGAATCACACTCATTTGTAGGCGGATGTTCACATGCGATCAGACAAAATGTCATCACTCACAGAGCAACAGAGCCCATGGCTCAAGTACTGACTCATCTTTTCTGGTTTTACAGAAGGAAGCAGAATGCTACAGTCACTCAAACAGCTTAACGGCTGAAGAAGGCCGACTTAAAACCCTTCCAAGTATGCATTTTTTTTCTTCTCATAACAAGTAACTGGCAGGCTTCTAAAGCTGTCAGGTCAGGTGTAAAAAGTATGTTTATAACTGTAAATGCTACGGATATGTACAAGATTATGCGATCAGACAATAGAACATTTCTCATAAGTGGCCCTAACAGAGATTCTCACCATGCACAAATTCTTACTCCGAGTTTGTCAGAGGATGTAACCAATGCCTAACATTTGCCTACTGTGATAATATGTGAGCCTACAGCCTTAACTACAGTGGAATAACAGTGCAACCTTGTTGGCCAATTGGCTACAACACTAACTAGTCGCAGTAATGAAGTCAGGCCTCCTGCCTTTGTCATACATTTTCATAATTAGTAGCTCAATAGTTTGTCGCCATAATCAAAGCAGGCCTCTTGTATTGAGCAGGAACTTTACCAGCAATAAATACAAGCACTTTTTTTCAGTAGAATCACAAAGTCTGTGCATTCAAATGCTGTAGGGAGGACGTTCACCCTGTACATGGCACCATGGCCACCCAGTAGTGCTTCCAAAAGCTCTTTTCATTTGATCGCTGCACTTTCAAGCCAGAGCTTAAAAAAACATGCATTTGCAATGCAATCTGTCTCGACTTTGGGACCATATACGTATTTAGCTTTGCAGCACATTAGCCTGGGTGCTGAAACATCTGTTTTTTTTAACATGAAGGGAGAATAAGCACCAAACTGCGTGACACGCCAGGTATGGGAACACATGGAGAGAAATATTGCCTTTCAGCAGGAAATGGTATAGTCCAAAGTTCGGTTTTTAATCTAAAATCAGGGCCTTCAGAGGTCATAGCATTGAAAATAAAAGATTTGAAAAAAATATTATTGTCTACGGGTGCTCTTGGAAGACAATTACTATGGACTGGAATCTAGATAATGCTAAACTGATTCTGATATTTTACTGGCCTCTTCTGGTCGTTTTCTATCAAGAAAGTTAAATAGAGGCAGTTGCCAGAAAAATAAAAAAAGAGTCTCTCTGACCTATGATGGTCGTTTTCTATCAAGACAGTTAAATAGCGGCAGTTGAACAGAATAAAAGTCCCTAAGCGGAAGCAGACAAGTCCTAGGGCTGATCTCCAGAGCCCACAAAGTACATACACCTACAAGTATATAATAAGTATATACTAAAGTATATACAGGAGGTCTCGAATGGTCGACCTAAAAAAGATTGGAGGGGCGCGAGTGGCTGTCGCCCTATCCAACAGGATGAAAACCATCATTAGATAGTCATAAAGGACAGCAATGTATCAAAACCTGAAGATACAGATACTAAATTAAATGCATTTGTATCCGCCTCCAAGCTCCCAATGTTTACCTGGTCCAGTTAATAAGAAGTAAGCGTACAAGGCTGAATGTACGGATGTGATGAATAACATAGGAAACTCGTACTCCACATTTGCAATTTAGGGATCAGAATGTAAGGGGTAAAGTACCAATGCAGGCTCCAACCTATGAACAAAGAGAGGAAGTAGCAGGTAGTTAATCAAACAATAGGAGATTAGAGGATTACCTTTAGGAACTAAGGGTGAGGACTTTTAAAAGACAAAAATGGTGAGGTGTCGAGTCTTGCACCAAAATGGGTGAGGCAAGGGAAATCAGAAGTAGGGATTGTGAGTAGGGACCTAAAGGGCTGTGGTGTTGAGGTGCTTGTTAATAAAATGTCTGTCAGACTCCTAAAAGACTCTTTACATCATGGGCCATACCAATGCCATGTGTTGCGTGAGTCATATGATAACTTCTGTACCTTTATGTAGGTTGTTAGGTGTTTTTTTTAAATGGACACAAAATGAAAAGTAGCATATAGTTATAGCATATCGAGTCAACTTGTAAAGTACAAAAAATCTCATAAATCCCTTAAGTCCAAAAATATTGATCAGAGAGTCTTTGTTCATCTGTTACAAATTCCACTTTATTGAAAACATGATTACATCAGCCAGGCCAACGTGTTTCGTCCAACAGGACATCCTTAGTAGTCTATTACACAGATAGACTACTCAGCATTTGAAAACCGACAGGAAACACGGCAGATCACGACAGAAGGTAATTTACCTCTTACTTCCTGGAATGAGGACACCCTAGGATACATTTCACCCTGTATAATTTTGATAAAAGGAAAATAAGTCTGTTCATTTGAGGAATATACCCAGGGCTCCTGGTTTTATGGTATTTATTTTTTTGACATTTCCGTCTGTATTTATCCATATTTATTTTTTCTTCATTTTATCTGTATTTATCCATATTAATTTTGGTTTTTGTGAAAAACTGAAGTTGAAACTAGCATATTTCCACATTTATTTAACCGATGAATGTTCACTCAAGCGTGCATGTTTGCCAGGTTTCAATGATAGGAACAATCATTGCACTTATATGAAAATATGCAAATTGCACTGTCAACCTTGGGCATATCTACTGCTGTTTAAGCCTCTTTACTAAAATTCCTTTATTTTTTAAAACCCTTACCCATAAATCCATGCAGCTATTGACCAGGCAGTCATATCGGACAATATTTAGAATCCATCAAATAGTAACCTAATTTCCTTTTTTTCCACATTTAAAAATAAATACAGACTAGAAACAGAATAGTTTGCTGTCTGTATTTATCTGTAAAAATCAGTTAAAACGGAAAACAGGGAGCCTTAAATATACCCAACACTGAGGAAGCTCCGTTGGGCGAAAAGCGTTGGCTGGGCTGATGTATAAGTGGAATTTGAAACATATGAACAAAGACTCCCTGATCAATATATTTGGACTTGAGGGATTTATGAGATTTTTTGTACTTTACAAGTTGAATCGATATGATAGAACTAGATGCTCCTTTCCCCTTTGTGTGTATCAATAGCTGTATTTGTTGTGACTTCTAAGCAGTGGGGTCAGGAAAAGATTTAGATATTGAAGAGAAAACTATACCTGTGCAGCAATCTATGGCCCACACTGCTAATACAATTTTTTTTTTATTTAAATGGATCGGAAAGACAATGGAGGGTTGATGGAGGATCGAGTAAACAATTGGCAAGTGCCGATTTTGGCAGAGTATGTGGTAATTCCAGCCAATAACAATGACAACCAGGCTTGACCACAGTATGCCCCAGATTGAAAAATGCCTATAAAACATGGTAAGGAAGGCATGCTCATGAAGTGAGTATCAAGGACAACTTATACATGCTTTATTTCAGTAAACAATATTGATGGGTAACCAAAGTTGATTTTCTGATACATTCTATTTCAGTCATATTGCTCTTGCAAATTGCACCTTGACTTGACAGATGGAGATTCTGTTTAAAAACATGAACCGTGTGGAGCTGGAAGATGCCTGGCTAGGTGGTAACCCGACAGAGGATGCATTTACATTCTACTTTTCAATACTTAACTCATTCTTGGGAGTTCATTATTTAATTGTGCCACACATGGATAGGGTCATGATCACTAATGTACAGGGTTTACCCAGAGGCATCTCAGATCACTTCCTTATACTTATGAAAATTGTACGGCCAAGGTCAAAGACTAGAGGAAATAGAGGATCCATGGACACTACTTTGTGGACGTGGCACACTTGTTATTATAGACCGAAGAATCCTTCAGAAGGACCACAACGACAGCGAATTTTGAAGTGACACTACATTAACGCATAAACCAACTTCATGGGATACAGCTAGAGGGAGAAAATGCTGATAACAATGATTCTAATTATGGGGTTAGAGTGCAGATACATGGCTGAAATCTCATTGGACACACACTAAGAACTATAAAGGCTTACAGAAAACATCTAGCTATCACACTAATGGCAAAGTTAACAGGATATGGATTGTCCAAAAAAGACAGTGTATAAACATAGCATTAAGGTTGAGATTCACATGCGATACGGACAAAATTGAGTGGGTCTTTTAACAATATAGGAGCGCTCAACTACAAGGGTTAATGAAAAAATATTTATTTTGCAATGATAAAAGGGTCAAAATGCATCTGCATATCGTGATTGAAGTTTTCATTGATGCTACTTTTGACCTACTCATTTAAACTGAATGCACTGTAAACTGATCAGGGGTTGGCGAATTTCTAACCAAGGCTGACAAAATAGAGATAATTAATATAGTTTTAAATTCTGGAATCATTCAAAATGCACAAATGTATGTATTTTTAATATATGTCTAATATGTTTATCTTATGTTTGCATTAATCACTGAAACCAATGAACTATTAATTAAAATAAATAAGATATGTTCAAGAAACAGAGAAGCAGCAGCAGCAAATATGGTTCGGGAGAAGGGTATTGAGACATTTAATGTATCTTATACCCAGCTGTACAACTGCAGAAGATCCTCCTTTGTGGAGGAGCTGGACAACTGTTTGGGATGTGCTTGCCAACATCCTAGTTAGAGGAAAATAAACACTGTAAACCCACATAATAGAGAAGATGGGGGAGGCCTAAGCACAAATGGAAAAAGGACCAACACTGGGTCTAAACGCATTCAGAGTTTAGTTCTTTAGGAAAATGTGAGAGGAACCAGGCACTTCCTGATGCATGCGACTTCTGTTCAAAGAGTGTCTTACAAAGATCCTAAAAGATGTATTTGCTCTATTGGGCTCCGCTATCCTTCAGGCAGGAAAACTGACGAGAACAGGAGTCACACCAAATCTTGGAAATCAGCGTTAGAAAGAAAGTAATAACAAACTAAAAAAGGCTTCTCCAGTTGGTGACACTATTGGTCCACTCTAAACCACAGTGGCTGAATGCCTAACATTTGGGGTCAACTGGCAATGGCCAAGAAAAACAAAGAAGAAAAAGTGCAAACCTGGCACAATGACATAAACCTTGACAACTTCAAACCCCAAAGCTCACCAAATGCCAAGCCAGCTGAATTCATCCAGGGTACCAACCTCACCCTCAAGGAACACACGGACGACAAAACTAAGACAACCTGGTGCAAGCTTTCACAATAAGTCAAACTGTTTCTTCCAGAAAGGGAATCCTGAACTGATGTTCAAGCTCACATACTCTTGCTTCTGGATGGGGGTAATGGCCTCCCAAACATGACACTGGCGCCCTTTACAGCATACTGCACACTACAGCATGTCTCACACAGGTTCGAAAGAAATATGATCACATCACCCACCTCCCCATCTTGATGGAACTCCATTAGCCCCACACCCCCCTTGCCAGACCACACCACCTTCAAAACCAGCTGCATCACTTACAAAGCCATTGCTGATCAGCACCCTTGCTGTTCTTGCTGACAAGCTCTCCATCTCTGGTGGTTCTCGACACACCAGCAGCCATGACACCATCCGACTGCAGACCAAAAAGCGTAAAAAAAATATAAAGGTAACCAAGACAATAGGCCTTTTTCATCTATGCCGCTTGGATCTGGAACATCCCCATATCTATTAGGAATGTCCCAACGCAGCTCCAATTTGAAGACTCACCTCTTTAAAGAACACCACATCACAATACATTAACCACCCACAACCCAGATTCCTCTCTTATTACTACTTAACTTTAAGTTGGTCTCTGACCAGGAAAACACTCCGCTGTCTATGGCTAAGTCGGCGCTATAGAAATACCAAGCATATACATACAATAGCAAGGAGGCAGAGTACATGACTCCCCTGGGATGAAGCTAGTTCAGATTGAGTGCAAAATAGGAATTAAACAAGGATAAAGATCTATAAAGAGCATCTGCTTCAGAACCCCGGCACTAAAAGAATCGGCATTCCATTCCTAAGATGGACGCACAAACTGTGTACGAGTTCAAGGAACAATTGAAAGTGTTAGTCTGTCAAGGGTCTCGTCACTGGATCCCCTTGCAGAATGGAAATGGTAATACATACTTGTAGAGGATAGGGGAGGAATTTAGGGAAAGTAAAAGGACTACAAATATCTTTGGAAAGGCCTAAACATAATAACAGACACCGAACAGTACTTTTCTTACGCCCACCGCTTCCCCTAAATCCCACAATGGTCACCCTTCAAAATGCAAACTCTTGCATAGCTTGCCAACTTACTAAACTCCCTAAAAGCCACTTCTTCAGAAGCTGATATCTTATACTTGTCCTTCAACAAAGGTATCTCTGGGGTCGCTCTCTAACCTCCTACTCACCATTGTCAATGCCTCCCTCACTCAAGGCATCTCCCAGAAATTCTGAAAACGGGTCAGTTTCTCCCACTCCAAAAGAAGCTTACTCTGGGCTATGATGACCTCCTAACTACTGGCCCATCACTCACCTACTATTCATTGGCAAGATCACTGAAAATGACATGAATGCTAACCCTACTGCACAGCTAACCGTGTGGCTTCAGATCATGCTGCAGCATGAAGACTGCTATCTTAAACACCAGAGACAAAGCCTTACTATACACAGATGTAGATGTCCCCTGACTTCTGATATTGCTGGACCTCTCAGCTACCTTTTACACAGTGGAACATCCCACTCTCATATGCAACCTAGAGTCTCAAATGGAATTTACAGGAAATGTCTTTCTTTGGTTCTCCACCTACTTTTCCAAAAGACACCAGTTTGTTCATATGGGCACCTCGAAGTTTCAAAAGATACCTACCACCTGTCGTTTCCCACAGGGCTCCATACCGGCCCCTATCGTCTTCAACCTCTACACATTCTTGCATGGTACTCTAGTTACAGATAATAGCATGAAGATTCAACAATATGCCATTGATACACAACTCTACGTGAAAGCCTCCTCTACTTCAGACATCCAACACATAATCGGAAATGCTTAGTTGTTTCCAGGAATGACTAGTGGGGGTACCCGGATTCCAATAATGATTCCGTGAGCGTGCCCGGTTGCAGTAATGTTTAACAAGGGGTGAACAGAAGTCAAAAGGTTAAGAAACGCTGCTCTACAGTGTTGCACTTAGAGACTAAAAAGAATGATACCCATCCCTAAAAAAGGAGTTAAAACATCTCCCTCAAATTATAGCTCGCAAGCTGTGCTGCATTCTTCAAGCAAGGTTTTGTCTAGGATAGTATGTACCTCTCTTGAAGACTTAATTTCGATACAATTGACCTCGTCATATAACTATCATCAGACACCTCCAAAATAAGTCTGGCAAAAAAAAGTAATTCTAATTCCTTGAAAGCTGGTTTCCTGTAATGTGTGAAAGCCATAAACAACGAGCTTTCACGTAAAACTCCAATCAATATGAAACATTGGTATGGAACCAGACAGAATTTGGGTTGGATAAATGAGAATTCCGGTGTAAAATGAACGCTGGAAACCAGCGAGAGACTGGTGAAAATATTTTGAACTTGGCAGGTAAATCACTTGATTAAATGAGCTGGCACATTTTTAGGAATAAGAAAATGTCAAATGACAGATAATTTGTATTGCTAAAAGAGTTTTCCGTTTGCAAACTTGAGTTACACCCAGGAATTATCATAGAAGTAGGCACTCTGATTATCCAATGCATCCAACCAAGACTATTTGCAGAACAATAATATTTGGAGCCACAATACAACAAGAATCCAGCAGTAGTAATTAACCGATTGAGGTAACTATGGACAGTGGAGACACAAGTGGTGGGGTAGACCTGTTGGTTTGTTTCTGGATTAATAGAAATGTAATTAAAAGAGCAATGGCTATCATTTATGAAACATTGTATTCACTGCAATAGTATGCCTCTTAATTCTGGAAATTATTAATATCCAATTGTACTGTATGATACAAACTGTATGATGCAAACTGTATGGATTTATCATTCAAGCATGTACCCTGTAGTTTGACAAAAGAAAACGTTTTTAGCTTGGGAAACAAAATAAAACAATCACAATAAATGGCAAAATTAAGTGATAATGTATAGTATTAAGGAAATTGTTTTCATAAACCCCTTAGAACCTCCGCCTTTCCACATACTGCTTATTGTAGCGATTCTCCAGTCGTAATCCTGGCCTTTACCTTATACAGTGCTCTGTTGCTGCTAATACAGCACTCTATAAATAATTACTGATACAAACAAATAATAAACCCATTAATATTTTTGGTCACATTACCATATTTATGGATTGACCAGACACCTCCAGACCTTTTTAGTTTTTGTCTATAGCGGGCATGCAATGTCAGAAAAAGCTATTGTCCTTAAAAAAATAATTAAATGTTAAATCTCAAAGGGGGCTTAGAGACAGCCCATTACTCACCTTTCTTACCACTGGTTGGGTCCCACATGACTCGTTTCCTTGCTTCCCATTGGTCAGCTGCTCCTCCTGGCCTCCGGCTTCCTCCTGGGCTTCGGAGTCTTTGTCCACGTCATGGAGCATGGACAGAGTACTGCCTTCTGTGCCCAGTGTCCTTCAACTGGCCAGCGGGTCTTTTTTTTTTACTTACCAGCAAGCCCTCCGAATGCATGCTCTTTAGTCCCTCGCCTTCATCCCCATCCTCCTACCGCTCCAAAAGAACCTTTCACCCATCACCCCGCCGTCCACTGATTTTCAACCAAGCTCCTGCCATACTCCCAGTCTCCGATGTGTCCCTCCCTCTGCCCTACCAACACCCCTGGGCTCTTTTTTAAATTTCAATTTCATTATTATGTTTGTACACTTGTTGCACAGCAGCAATGACTGCTGTGCAACACAGCTTAAAGGTTAAAAAAAAAAGCGCTATGACTTAGTCAGCGCTGGCCGCATCATAGTGCTTTTTATCTTTTCCTTTTTTTCCCCCCTTTAAGCCATGTTGCACAGCACTTTTACTGCTGTGCAACATGAAAAAACAAATTACCAATGCCAATAGATTTCACATTGGCGAAACCTATTGGCTTTGCCCATGCTTGTTACATTGACTAATGGGAATACAATCTATGTTTGGACCTTCTGGTCTATCTCTGAAGTTATAATTTGAAAGTCTGGATGTAATGTGAAGGGCACTGGTGGTAAACTTAGAGAGCAGCATATCTGCATAATCTTAACAACTCTGTGTATTATGAGACCACCCACGTTGGGTAAGGCTAGGGCATTTTGGATTTTAGTGTGCTCCAAAAGTTGAACAGATGGGAATGAACCACCCTTAAGAATCATAACTTTTTTTATTATTTCACAGCTACTTCAAAGCTGGCACCAAGAATAAATATTGGACCCTCAAACCTAATTCAGTACACCTCTGGACCGGAGGACGACTCAGAAGGACTGCAGTGCTGCTCTGCTGCAAGGAGGACTGCTACTTTACTGCCCAGCGGCCTAAGTGAAAAGGACTGGACCTGTATCTTGAACTAAGGACCAGAGTGACTACAAGGGCTAGTTGGCTGGCCTCCTTATCATAGCGTAATAACAGAAAAGGATCCAACCACCTCGAGTTGGCAGTTGACACTTTGTGCTTTTAGGCGCTATTTTCCATTAAATTATTAAAATTGCATATCTCCGGTTCTGCTGATTGTATTTGTGTTGTTTTAGTGTAAAATACTTTTTTTTTAATTTACTCTATTTACTCTATTTTTCTAAATTGGTGTGGGACTTTTCTTGTGTTTTCACCTAAGTACTGTTTGAAGTGCCAAAGAAATTCTTTACACATTGCCTTTAAGTTAAGCCTGACTGCTTTTGTGCCAAGCTTCGAGAGGGTTAAGCACGAGTTAATTTGGAATTTGCTTGTGACTTCACCCTGACAGGAATTGTGGTTGATGCTTCAGTAGGGTTTCACCCCCCGAATGAGAAACTACGATGTAGAGGGGTTTATGCGCAGGGATATAGTGAGTGCCTCTGAAACATTATGGTTTAGGATACGCTTACTGTATTGGATAGTATTAGAAAGGGAACAAAGCTGTAGAGAACTAACAAAAATCAGACTTAATGCATCAAAAATGAGAACAGAAGTTAAACTCAGCAAGCTAGCTGCTTTAAACTAAACAGGGATAAAACAGAGGTCATGGTAGTTGGTAACAATCCAACACTTTGGGACCAAATTAATTGGCCTCCTTCCCTATGAGAACGTCCATCCCCCAAGCTGGAAGGCAAGAGCCTAGGGAATACTCTGGACAAGCATCTCAGCCATGTCATGTCATCCCAAGTATAGAAGTTGGCTGGCAGCTTCTTCAGCCACCTGAGTGCCTTAAGGAAGACTCTGAAATGGCTCCCTGAGGAGACCAGAAGGACAGTGATTCAAGGACTGATTATTTTCCGGCTTGACTATGGCAACTCCCTTTACTTGGGTAGTCCAATGTCAGTCATTGAAAAAAATTCCAAATCATTCAGAACGCTGCGGCTCAAATACAGTTGGGTATTCCTAAAATGCAGTCAGCACGTGCATCGCTCAAAACTCTTCATTGGCTGCCTAGGAGTTGCAGAATACAATTAAAGGTAAAAATGTAAATAAAATAAATTTGAGACTTGTATAGCGCACTACTCACCCGCAAGGGTCTCAAGGCGCTTGTACGAATACCGCTGTGGAACCCATCCTGGCTTTCCCTGTGAGGCGTCCACTCCTGGGCACCCCCAAGGTGGAGGCCAGGCATCCTTAGCGTTGTGGGGGCCGTTGTGGAGATTAAGCAAGCTATTGCCCAGAGTTGCAGAGTGGGACTCCATGATTGGAATAGGCACCGAGGCGAGAATTATCAGGTCCGTGGAATTTTTTTGAGCCCAAGACCCGCCGAGGCGGGGAATTGAACCCTGGTCCCGGGCTAGACCTCTGCATCAGGGTCTGCCGCTCTAATCATTGAGCCACACTTCTCCACTATGTATCACATTACGGGCAAAACACATAATGGGCCCACACGTTCCCCACCAGTTGGTCGCCTCCCATCAGACCAATAGGGCTCTAAGGTTTAACAATCCTGGTCTTCTTGTCGTCCCCAGAGTCAAGAGAGCAAGAAGTGGAGGTCGTTCCTTCATATATAGCACCAAAACTCTGGAATTCTTTGGCATTTAGTTTGAGAATGGATGACAACTTTGTGAGTTTTAGAAAGCAACTGAAAATTTATCTTTCCCCGTAAGCATCTTTAATTATCCTCCTTCCAACTAGAACTGATGGTGCTGGGAAGCCCGTTTTGGGTAGTCATGCACTTTACAAAACAGGTGAATAGAATATTTAAAGAATGAAGACATTTATATAAATATAAGAGAAAGAAGAAAGGGGTCTTTAAATAACTAAAGAGTTGGAGATCGTGTGAGGTTATTTTTGAGGTAGCAGTTGCTAGGCGTAGCTTCTACAGTGAATGATAAAAAAAATATGGAGAAGTACTTGTTACTGGTTACTAACTAGGTGTCCTTAAGCCAACAGAATGGAAAATGCATTTTATCAGCTTACGAGCTGCACAGTGCAGTCTGGCTGAGCCATCACCAATGCACAAGATTGGCACACAAGTGCTTTACACACACAGTGCTGTGAGAAATGTACGTGGGGGTGGTGAGGAAGGGGACGGATTAAGAAATGAGAAAGCTATCCTGTTAGGTCTGAAGAAGAGAATTAAGGAATTATTTTCAGGGAGACTCTGAGGGACCATTGCCTAACAAATAAGAGGTAGTAAGAAAAATAGAGACAGGAAGCATTTGAGGATAGGATGAATAAAAATCATTAAGGTCTGATAGGTAATCTGATAGGATGCAAATAGGAAACAGAACGATAGAGGGCTGCACGGACTACTAATCAAGTTAGGAGAAATGCTAGGGAGGAATCCATGGGCACAAGGATGGACTACAATCGGAGGGGATAACTGGATAGGACTAGAAGGAGAGTGATGAATCAATGAAAGGCAGTGAGAAGAGAGAGCTAAGTTTACTGCAGAAGATACTGGACAGGAATCGATGTCAATGGTATGTCAGGGGGCTGGAGGTGAGAATGGGCAAAAAGCAATACGATGTGAAGAGTCATTGTGGACTGGAGCAGTGCATGAAATAATTTGGGTGGTATATATTTGTTAAACTCTGTTTGCAGGGTTTGGCCAGTTTAGATTTGATTCAGTGATGTCCAGCACCTCAAACCTTTTAAGGTTTCTGCATTATAAAAGACTTACATAAAATAAAAATGTAGCTTCCACTCAAAACAAAATCCATTAAATTAGTTTTCTGGGCCAGAACAAGGGTCCTGTAAAATGGTACTACAGAGTGTGCACGACTTTGGGTGATCAGAAGCCTGCAGCAGGAGGTCCACCTGACAGCCGGAGGTCCACCTGACCTACCCTAGTAGCAAAAAAAAAAACACAACACTGCAGAAAAAGGGTGCAAGAGTTGGGGTTCTGTCTGCCATGGCACACTGAACGTCTGTTACTTAGCACATGCATCGATAAAGGGGTCTTGCAGATCCTAGTGCAATAGGTTTTGTCCTTGAAAACAGCAGTAACTACGTCTCAGGTGAGTTGCAAGATGAGGAAAGATTGGTAGCATGCTGGAAGTGGTATTTGCACTGAAACAAGGGCTTTATGTATGGGAGTAAACTGGGTTTAGCCGAGAATGGTATTACAGAACCTGGAACAAAATGCATGCCTGTAATTGCAGTGGTCCTCCACACCTCAAAGCAATATGGATTCTCACAGTATAATGTGCTTTACATGTGGGACAATAGTGATTGTGTCACGATGGTGGTGGGTTAACAATATGATTTCCGGTGTTTCAAGGTTGTTGTTACATATATATGAGAAAGTAGTAACTGTATTGACAATGTTTGCTTTCCATACTGAGGCTGGTTGGATATTAGCAATACTGTGGAATACTTGATCATCATCCATAGCAAGCCGGAATATTCAGTACCCTATTAGTAGCATAACATTTTTGGTTGACTCTTCACTGGCAGACCAACAATGAAGGAAGTGCATTACATCCCAACAGACTTTGAAGATTAAAGGATTCCTTTTTTTATAGGATACTGAAGGAATATCTCTCATTTAGGATCACTCGATTGGATAAGCACTGCATCTTCTACGCCTGCTATGCATACACTATTTATTTTGCAATTGGCTATTAAAAACAAAATCATATATTCTTTGGAATGTATGATGCCATAAAAACAACTTTGCTATAGCTCCTGTCAAAAAAAAACTTTTCCCAACAAAAAGAGTAGGGGTAAACAACTGTGCACATGGGAGTGTTACGATAGTGGCATTCAAAAAAGATCCATGCACTTGGTGACGACAGTCTTCTAAAAGTATTTTCTTCAATCGAAAAATCTATCTTTGGCATCTTTTAGGTTAGCGATTCTCCACCTTGGTGAATATAAAAATAAATAACTAAAACTGATGAAAGGTTATCCTGACAGATGGTGAAGTTTAGAACAGTGTGATTTTTGTTTGTGAAAAATGTAAAACATGACTGGTTCTGAAGTGGGGCATCCTACACAATGGTCTAACGATTCCCAACATATCAGAAATTCTCAGTATAAGTAATTGGGGAACATAAAAAAAAGTTGCAATACTCTGACCTTGTCTACTGTGGCTCACAAAGAAAGAGGATAGACAGAAATGGACAAAGGAAGGGAACAAAACGTGCAAGGGACAAAGAAATGAAATGGGGGAGAAGGCATCAAACACGGTGGGTTAAAACAGGAGCAGCAGAGAATGGGGTAGAACTCAAGAAGATGAATAAAAATGGCTTAAGAATATACATGGGAGAGACGTGATGGCAAATTAGAGCAAAATGTAAGTGCGATAAAGAGGAGATTATGGCCGACAACCCCTTGTAAAATCAAAGAAAAAACACTTCCTGCTACATTATTTTCGTGAAAAATGCCCATTAAGTAACTCCCAAAAAAACAAATCTTTCAATATAAAAAAAAAATTCAACAGGTAAATAAACGCTAGATTACACATGCTGATAATCACCAGCAGAACATAACAATTGTATATTTTATAAAAAAATAAAACTTTATAAAACAAACAGTAAGTGTGTGGCTATTTCATAAAAAGAAAGGTTCAAAAATATCAGTGTCAACAAATCAGTCACTCTCTGAACGAGGAATATTGTCATTTAAAGGAGGCGGGCTATAAACTACAGGCAAAAGCATGTTCGGGTTATTTCAATGTGCTGTTAATAAACCCAATAAAATATGAAAGGATTCACTAAAACCGGTATTAATTATGCACTGAGAACAGACTAAGTGTATTCCAGAGTCTTCGGAGGCGGAGATGTTCATTGCTACTTGCATTTGATTAACCTCTGGGCACTGGAGCACCGAGAGAAAAAAAAAGCTACATTATCATGGCTATCAAGGGATATCATTTGACGCTTGCCAACTATAATCTAGTCTTACACATACTACAGGCTACTCTACAAAGCAGATGTGCAACTATAAACAAAAGGCGCTAAACAGCTAGGCTTGGAAAGCACAGATATGCGCAGAGACGTTTTAAGGCATTGGAAAAGTGGGCCCTGGCTAGGCCTGGGCGGTAAATTCCATTCCGCTCGCGAAATTTGGGTAATTTCGTGTTCTGCAGAGAATGCAGAATTGCCGAAAATTCCGCGATCCGCAGACTTTTTTGCTTGTTTGCGCTTTCAAGATGCGTGTTCGCAAGATATTTCCCCCTGAGCACACCAACAGCGTTTGCAAACAGGAAAAAAGCATCGCGATCGGGCAGAACAAGCAATTCCGTGTGTTCAAGAAACTCTGCGTTGTCATAGAGATTTTTTACCGTTTCGGGATGGGGGGGGGGGAGGGGGGGTGGTTGAGGACCAGATAAAGTGAGCTCTGCAGAGTCTTGCTCCAATGACCATGAATAATTCTTTAAAAGATTGTTTTCAATACCATTTTCCTTTAATTTACTTTTAATGTGAGTGATTTATGGGAGTCTATTACGTACAGTTTGCAGAGAAATGCTTGTGTTCTTGGGCCCCATGCAACATCCATAAAAAAAAAATATTTTAGATCAAAACAAGACTTCACGTATTAGAAACAGAAGGAGTCACAAATATTTTCAATAATATTGGTTCGCAGCTGCTGTATTATAATATTGAAAACACACGTCACTATCCCTAAAAATTAGACGTAAACACATTTAGGATTATGCCCAGTGCCTGGGTCTGGCTGCAGGAGTGGCAAAAAGAAATATAGCAAAGCCTGGGTGGCATCATCTGTCCCTACGACCGTTGACTGGAGAAGGGACCTTGATTGGTGTCGGAGAGTAGAACAAGTAGTCTATGTAGCCAGGGGTAGCATTGGGAAATGGGAAAAAGTGTGGTAGGACTGGAGAGCCTACATGGGCTAGAGGGCTGTGGACTAGTGTTGCAGTGCCACCAACGTCAGCAGGGAAAGAGCAAACTCTGAACCGAATGATAGAATTGGATAGCCTGCTAGAGAATCAGGCCTGTGATCATACCCCCTCCGCTGGGGAGGGGTAGGAGAGGGTGACTAAATTAATGTTTGTGCAATTACTTCACTGTGCGATTTCAGTATGCTTTGTGAAGCCAATTGTTTATGATTGAACTTACCACTGCTATCACTCGGAACCAGGCTTGCCGTGAGGGGAACGGCTTCTTTGACGGGGCCAAATTGATTCTTGCTCGTTCTGGGACACCGCCGGGAGGCGGCGGAACTACACTTCCCAGCATCCTCAGCTCCGGGCGCCTGCCGCTGATGTCATCAGGCAGCGCCCGGGCTGTATAAAGAAGTCACAGGCCCCACGCAGCGCGGGACGCGCTCTTGAACTTACCACTGCTATCACTCGGAACCAGGCTTGCCGTGAGGGGAACGGCTTCTTTGACGGGGCCAAATTGATTCTTGCTCGTTCTGGGACACCGCCGGGAGGCGGCGGAACTACACTTCCCAGCATCCTCAGCTCCGGGCGCCTGCCGCTGATGTCATCAGGCAGCGCCCGGGCTGTATAAAGAAGTCACAGGCCCCACGCAGCGCGGGACGCGCTCTTGAACTTACCACTGCTATCACTCGGAACCAGGCTTGCCGTGAGGGGAACGGCTTCTTTGACGGGGCCAAATTGATTCTTGCTCGTTCTGGGACACCGCCGGGAGGCGGCGGAACTACACTTCCCAGCATCCTCAGCTCCGGGCGCCTGCCGCTGATGTCATCAGGCAGCGCCCGGGCTGTATAAAGAAGTCACAGGCCCCACGCAGCGCGGGACGCGCGTGGGCAGCGCCCGGGCGAAGCCCGGGCCAAGGGCGGGCCCGTCCTTGCCCGTCACTGCCTGGAACAGTCTGGGCTGGGCAACTCCTCTAACGTTTCCTGTATTCCACTCCTTCCAAGGTACTGTTGCACAACATTGTTTTGTGAAGCTGATCATCTACTAATTATTGCTCCCGCACTTGTTGATCCACCTCTCCCTGCAGTCTGCCCAGCTATCTATTATTATGCCACCAAAGAATAACAAAGCTAGGGCGGCAAATGCTCATTTTACGGGGTCAATGGACCAATTTGTGACTAAAGTTAATAGTGTCATTGATCAAGAAATAATGCTTCTGGAGCGCCGCGTCTCCCAGGATCTGGCAGCCGCCAGAAGGTCGTCCTTGGGATACCTCGCTAATGCTCGGTCTCCACCATGTCAACCTTTATCTTCCACAAGCGTAGCTAGATCTGACACAGATGTATCAGCCCAGGAGCTGCCAGCTAGTGGAATGGTTGCTAATACCTTAGTGGAGGACCAGTCTCTGGTCCTAGACTCTTTGTTATTGTCTCCCTGCCCTCTGCCGTCTGCCCAGAGCACCGCCCCGGAGTGTAGCACTAGGCAGCTTCGGGAGCGCAACTTGGGGGCTATTCCCAAAACAACTCATGGACGCCCGCCTAACACTGGCAGAAAGGGCAAACGCCCCAAAAATAAACACAAGGTCCCAAGCCAAAAGGGAAAAATGAATAAAACCCCTGATATCATCGAGCAAGCCCCACAGGGGGCCTCACTGGATGACCCTGTCCCCCATCCTATTTCTACATCACCAAGGCTAATAAGTCAGGAGGAGGGAGATGGGCAAAGCGTAGCGGCCAAGGGTGGGACTCCTGACCCTCTATGTTTGCACGACATACGGGACATAATTAGGTCCTCTCTCTGTCCTGTGCAGGATAGACTTCTTAAAATCGAAGAACATCTAGCCAGGATCGAACGCATTCTAGGGGGTCTGTCTACCGCCTCAAGCTCCACTCTTAGGCCAGAGGTCCCTAACCTAACTGCTATTTCTAGAGTCAAGAAAGTCCCGCTGGCCCCTAAACTTCTGCCACCGGCCCCAACTGAAAGCCAATCCCTAACCACACCCAACGCCCCTCCTAGAGTAGGCAATTTAAGGAAATCTATTTTGCACAGCCAAACCGAACTAACTGAGGTTGTTAGGCCCTCAACTACAGAGTCTATAGCCATGGCTAACACCCCCAACTTGCCTCCTGAAACTGCTCCATATGTCGTAATTATGGCAGGAGTGCCATGAATTGGAGAGTAATGTATTTGAGTCGCCAGCAACCTTAAGGAATAGGGTTGTATACTGGCTCAACATAAATAGACCACTACCCCCACACATTAGCTCCAAAATTCTTATGGTGCGACGGGTTCCGTGGGTAGGCCACCTAGCTAAAAACATAAAGGGTGACTGCATCCTAATCAACTTTAAGGATACTAGAACAGTTGAGCACATCTGCAATTGGAGGTTGATCACCACAGGTTCAAGTATTCTAACCCTCCCTTTATCCTATTTTTATCCACCTGGACATTTTACAGAATCATGGATAGTTGCAAAAGGAAAAGGGAGAGGCAATCCACGGGGGAGTCGGCTTATACACCCCCCTCCCCTAGACTTTATGCCTACAGCAAATCGTTTCAGCAGCCTCGAAGCTGTCGATTGACTGCAGGCCAGTAAAGTCACTCCAGCCCCTCCTCCATTCCTCTCAGCAATTGGTCGCCCAGAGCCCATCTTAGTGCCTGATCGCTTGGGGCTGAACTTATCTACTATGTCAGCGAGCCCGACGAGGTCGATTAGTAGCTCTGATCCCCCGCATACTTATTCCACATACTCCTCAACCTCCGGGGTATCCACAATTAGTCCTCTTAAGATTGTCTCTTGGAATATTGCTGGTTTACGCAACAAACTAGATCTCCCTGACTGGAACACCTTCATAGAAGAATACGATATATGTATCTTCCAGGAGACCTGGAGTGTAGATCCAATATACAAACCAGGGTTCTGTTGCTTTTATATGCCAGCTATTTCGTCAGGTCGTGGGCGCCCTTCTGGTGGCCTAATGGTATGGATCAAGGCAGATCTTAACCTGAAGGTCACCATTGATGGTCGCTCCTCCCCTGATATAATGAGGCTTACTATTAAAGACATCCAGAATAGTCCACCCTGGGTACTCTTCAACGTTTACTCCCGTGGCACTCAAGGGGGTGCTAAGTCGCTAACCATTTCAGCACTCACAGAGTTACTCTCTGCATGCACCCCGAAATCTTATCTTCTTGTCGCCGGTGATTTCAATTGTTCTTTTGAACCACTCGCCGCAGAAGATTTACTGGGTGCACATGATGAGGACACTAGATGGAATATCCCCTCACTCTCCCTGACCCCTGTCAAAAGATGGACCCCGGCCGTAATCCAAATGAACGCCTTAGCGTTGGAATTCGGCCTAAGAGCTGCCAACGGGCGCACGCCTTCTGATTTAGTGGGCGCTAACACTTTCAATAGAGTAGGCAGCCAAAGCAGAATAGATTACATCTTAATTGATAAAAGGGGATGGAAATTTGTCATCGATATGGCTGTAATTCCATCTACATCCAGTGACCATAATCCCCTGTCCCTCTCCATGCGTGAAGTCTGGCAAAGACAGGCTATCTCCCCTTCACCAGGCATGCAGCTGCTGACCAAACAGCTTGAGCCTTCTAACTGTGGAAGATTCCTTAAATGGTCTAAAATCGCCCTCAGCGACAATAAACTCTCTGAGCTGGAGAATATTCTTGTCGACTATACCACTAGGCTTTCCTCACTATCTGAGGACAACTCTAGCCACACTAAAGTCTATGTGGATTCTATGAACGCAATTGGGGCACTGTTCATTGATCGCAGGAAAAAACCCAACCCTAGAGCTGAAAGAGAGAACGATTGGTTTAACAAAGATTGCAGAACCAAGAAAAATTGCCTAATTTCCGCCATCAAATCTAACAATTCTGCTGAGGTTAGGCAAGCGAGGCAGCTTTACAGGCAAGCCCTCGTATCTGCTAAGAAACTCTGGGAAGAACAGCGTTGGGTCTCCCTGAAACTAGCGAGCCAAGCAAAAAATGGCGAGCTTTTTTGGTCAATTTTGAGGAGATCATCCAGCTGTGCCCAGGCGCAAATCCCTAATCACATCACGGATGGGGAATGGTTTAACCACTTCAGGAACTTGTACGCAGATCCTGAGGTTGGGGTAGACCAGTTCTCCACCCCCGGGACTCCAGAAAGATCGCATGACCATGTCCTGTTCCCCAGCATTAAGGAGAAAGAGGTCCAAACTGCAATTGATAAGATTGTATCTGCCAAGGCACCAGGTCCTGATGGTATTCCGGGAGACCTTTTTAAAGCAAATCCAACAGGCTGGGCTGTGTTCTTTACAATTTATATTAACAGCCTATTGAGTGGATCCCCGGTGCCGGAGTCATGGAAGGGGGCAGAAGTTATCCCCATTTTCAAGAAGGGCGTAAGGGGTGACCCGGCGAACTATCGCCCTATCAGTTTAATCGACTCAGGACAGAAGCTGGTCGGCAGGGTTCTTTTGGAGAGGATACACTCCTGGGTGGATGAGGAAGGGATTTTAACTAAGTTCCAGGCGGGATTCAGGGCGTGCACTAGCACCATAGACCAAGCTTTCAGGTTAATGCTTCTTCATTGGAAGACGGTCTCTATCGGCAAGGGTGCTTTATACCTTGCGTTCATTGACCTCAAAACCGCCTTCGACTTGGTCCCCCGCGACCGTTTGTGGTCAATCCTGGAGGAGCTGGGCATCCCTCCCTACATTTTGAAACTCCTCATCCGAATGCATGAAGAGAACTATGCCTGCATCAGATGGGGATCACAGGGTCAGAAAACAAATAAAATCCCAGTAAGTAGAGGGGTTCGGCAAGGGTGTGTTATGGCGCCAACACTTTTTACGCTATTTGTTAATGGCGTGGTCTCTTTTTTGCTTGAAGTTGAAGCGGACGTTCCCGCTCTGGCGGGCGATAAAGTTCCAGCACTTCTTTTCGCAGACGACACCCTGTTAATATCAAAAACTCCGTCTGGCTTACAGAAGTTGCTACAGCGCTTCTCCTTGTTCTGTGAGCGCAGAGGCCTCGTCATCAACACCACTAAGACCAAACTCCTTTATTTTAATCCCTCAAAATACTCTGGCTTGACTCTGACCCTAGAGGGGAAACCATTGGAGCGTGTCAGAGACTTTGACTATTTGGGAATCAGAATCTCTGACAGGCTCAGATGGCAGCCTCATATAGACAAAATGGCACTTAATCTGAAAAGAGTAACTGGTGCTTTGGGCAAGGAATTTCGGGCCTCCACTTCCAAACCTATTACCCCAGTGCTAAACATCTATGCTGCAAAGGCTGTGGGTAGTGCACTTTATGGCGCCGAATTATGGGGCTATAGTTGCGTTGATTCACTGACTACCAATGAAAACAAGTTCCTCAGGGAACTTGTATCACTTCCTAGGGGTACCCCGACTAAACCACTCTTTAGTGATTTTGGAAGGCGTTCAATTAGAGATTTAGCCACTCTCCGCCCTCTGTTATACTGGGCGCGGCTGTGGCGAACCCCTGAGCTCTCTAATTATGCTGAAGGGCTCAGGGAGGTTATGAACCTACAAGGCGCCCATAAAATTGAGTGGCTTGCAAATACAAAAAAACTCCTGATTGCAACCGGCCTCATAACTAACTGGCCAGCGGGGGAACCTCTATCAAAGATTGAAGTTAAGCGAGCCTATTGGGCTTGGGTGGATGCCTCGGAACAAAGAGACCCCAACATTGGAAGGTTGACAGAGGCTTTTTATCAACATAAGTCAACTATTCTTCTAGAACCATACCTTGACTTTATTACCAAGCCCAGGGACAGGTCACTTTTTATCCAGTTCAGGTTTGGGACGCTTCCAGTTCGCAACTATACTAGTAAATGGAAACCCCCCCACAAGACCCCCCCTGACTGCCCCTTTTGTCCTGGTGTTACTGAATGCGTCTCCCATCTTTTCTTTGCATGCCCAGCCTACGTGTCACCCAGGACGAAATGGCTTAAACCTGCATGTCTACTGTTAGGAACAAGGGATCACACTGTTGCTATGCGAATCCTTAAAACCACCACTAACACCACCTTAGTTTGTGGAGTGGCAAAATTCTTAGGATGGGCGTGGCTAATCAGGCAAAAATCTAGTAGGTCCAATTAAAAATTTTTTTACAGTACTGTTTTTAATTTTCAAAGCTGCAAAATTTAATAGATTTTTAGATATTTATTCTAAACTGTTTTTTTAACGACATGTTTTAATAACAATGAATTTGTAATTGTTTTATGTGCTTTGTGCTTTTATGACATTACGTGTCGAAATAAAGCTTTGTTGATTGATTGATTATTAATAAAAAAATAATTCCACACAAAAAAAGGATTATGATTAGCATGCGTGTGCACTTGTCCGTAACCTGGCCAAAGAGGGCATGAAAGATCTGAAACTGAATCAAAAATTGTAATTTTTTCCAAGCTGTTCTGAACATGGGGCCTCATAATGCGCTTAGCCCAGAGCCCTGGATATCCTTAAGATATCCTGGATATGCGTTCAATCGACATCAGGCCCATTGCTCCACTGACGCAGATTCCCAATACCAGCACACGTGAATACTAAGAATGCATAATAAAAAGATTGCGGGTCAGAGGGGCCACCAATTGCAAACATTAGAAACAATACACAGGAAACGGATCAAGACGTGAAGGCAAAAAGGTCACATACGTAACGTATCAGGGGCACAACTAGACTCAGATTTCAGGGGGGGGGGCTAATACTTTGACAATGGAGACATAACCATTATTAGGACCTGGGTTACAATGACTAGTTGAAGCTCCCTTTACTGTATTGGCATACTACATAATCTGGACAGCTCTATAACGTAGAGATTGTTGAAGCTGTATTTAGTAGTACTATATGGTAACCCGGAATTCTAGCTTCCACCGTGTATTCATGCTTTTGATTTGCTTGGCAAGTACCACAGCCTCATGAAAACAACTCGCATTTGGAAAGATGTTGGTGCTAACAGCACATGATAAAGCACAGAAACGGAGCATAAAGTATGATTATCCATGATGCATCTACAGCACAAATATTCAAATTATCCAACGGTATCAGCTGCTTCAGCTGTCAGGACATTTTCTATCCCTGGTAGTGGTATTTGGCATTGCTGCTTTTGGGGGTTCAAGGCAGTTGCTGGATCAGAAACTAGACATAGCTCTACAAGGCCTGCACTGTTCAATCAAAAGGAGGTCTGAGAGGCTTAAGGTGGGCCAAATGATCAACCATGTATTGCTATTCATGGTTAAAGGGTATGAAATATCAGATCCACTTTGGTACTTTCATTGTTTGAAGTCCATGACAGCACAGGACCAACACCCAAGCATGCATCACATATATGTATGTACATTAATAGAAGGGGAGTAATAAATAGTAGTGTTTTCTAAAAATAGTAAGTGCAGGAAGAGAAAATTCTACAGTCTTAGGTCTGTTGAATTTCAACCCAATTATTTTCTCTCGCTCTCTCTCTGTAACTTTCTTGTGGTCTTACACTTTCTCTTGATTTTTGATGCTCTCCTGAATCTCTCTTTCTAGGAACTTTTTCCAGTCTTTATCTCCCTCTTTCTCATTCTCTTGTTGTCTCTCTCACCCCCTCATCCTTCTGAGTTCCTCCTCTGCTCATCATCCTGCAACCACTTAGCACTTCCTCTCCTTTTTCAATCCCCACTTATCCATAGGCCTATTCTGTCTTCCTTCTTTAGATTCACCAAAGAGTCTTTCCTCCCTCAACTCTTCTCATCCCATCACTATCAACATCCTTAGCAACTTCATCACTTTTCCTTCCTCCACCACAGTCCCTTGTACTCATCTCCCCTCTTACTTTTCTCCACCCGCTTCCCCATTGCCCAATTATTTTGCTCTCTCCATTAGATTCTCACTTAGACCTCCACCACATTGGCCTAGAGGGCCTTCTACAAAAATTCCTAGGAGAAGGTTTCTCCCAGGTGAGCTGCAAGTGATATTTGCATAGAACAGATGTCTCACAAAGGTATAATTGTGGACAAACCAACTTGAGTGGATGCATGTTGCCAGATGGTCACCATGCCCCCTGCCAGCAGTTGGGTCTAAAATCAAAGGTAGTAGTACAGCCACAATATTATGTGGTACATTACCAGACTCCACCTTCCAAACATTAAATGTTACCTCAAAGGAAGTTGCAGCATTGAACCTTCCAAAAACCACACTTAACAGGCACAGCATAAGTACCATTTATGCATGTTTTTCTCTCACACAAAGCAAATACATCATTGGCAATAGACACTTACCACAAAGACGGCACAGGTATAGCATGAGTAGCAGAAAGAGGAACCTAGGGCCCCCGCTGACACCAACAGTGTATAAAGGCTGATGTGAGGGGCGGGGTTATGCCATGAGGATCATCACTGCATTAAAGTCTATCTTTGAAGATAGGGTTAGTGCAAAAGTCTGCTTTGCGGTCCCCTGCTATATATGTCGAAGGGGAGAGTAGGGGTGGATGCCAGCTCAGAGTGTTGGGTCAGTGGTCTCCTGCTGATGCCCCTGTCATCTCCAAGAACTCTCCTGTCTTCCCTCAGTGCTGATCTGCAAACCACCCAGCCCATTACGTTTTTTCATTTGGGACCCAAGGAGACCATCAGCCACCTAGAAGGTGTGGTGGTAAATCCCATCAGAGGAAAACAAAAGAAGCCTATAAGATGGCAGATAGCGAAGCTAGTAAAGGCGGTCAGGGTGTGAAGTTTATGAGGTCCCGAGAAAGTAACAAGGTGGGAGCTAAAACACCCAGCCCATAGCAGATGTTAAATACTCTACAATGAACACACATTTCTCACTGTGTGTTAGGAGTGGAACAGAGGCCAGAACGTGTAAAAGGCCAGGATATCATGATAGTCCCACATGCACCTGAAATGCCAGGGTGCAAACTCCAGCATAATCCATGGAAACCTTCCTTGTCATTTAACAGATATATAATGTTGTATTCTACATAGTGTTTGCTATAGCAGATTTTGCAAAAAGTAGAAAAGTACTGTATGGAATGTTTGAGTTAATCTCAACCAGTGGTAATTATTCAGGACCACATTCCAGTGCAAGATTGTTTTGTCCACCATACCACCCCAGACAGAAACAAGCAAATTAGCCTTGGCCCTGCTGCAATAGGAATAGTCCAGCTGAGACTGAGCCGGAGCTCCTCAGAACAAGCAGCCCTAAACCTGTTTCGGCCCATTTGCCCTGGTCAGTCTGGTGATTGAGTCCTATGATGGAGTGAGCACAGGACCCCGATCTAGGCTCTTAGAGCATGGCGCTGAAGAAAGCACAAAAGGAATGGGTGAAAAGCTTGAATTACTCTCTACCACTGGTAACTGCTTGAGGGTGCATTCCAGTCCATCATTTTTTTGTCTGCCATGCCATCTCTGACAGGAACCAGCCATGCTCCACTTTTTGCATCACTGTAAATAACATGTTCTAACCTTAACTCAGTGATATTGCTGTGCAACATCACACTGGCTTCACAGCACCCATAAATAAACAAAACTCTTTTAAGATGTACGTTGTAATTAAATACGCTGGTCTAAATTTATGGACTTGTTCTGTGGAAAATTATTCGGGCATAGCATAGGCTTTTAACTGCCATGTGAGGAGTATTATAGTTGTGGCTCGCATGGGGAAGTATGTACTTGTTGATGGGTGAGGGATGTGCTAATGCCATTTTTGACCCCTGCCGATTTCCACCAATCCACATTGAATATGGTAGGTCATTGTGTCTTATTTGTTATGGCATTCAAACAATCATGGAGGAGGTGTAAGGGTCAGGCACGGCATAAGCACAAGTAATAAGAGAGGCGGCAGATGGGCGCCCGCCACTCCATGGCAGGAGGTTATCATTCCACACGCAGAGGCACCGTTTGCCAGTTTGCATGCGCTGTTGACCCCTTTGGCGGCACCCACGTGTGATTCACTGTGCCTACACTTCTGTCGCCTTGCTTGTCAGCTGGGAAGCGGCAGATACGCTGTGAGAAGACTGCTGTGACTCATCGCGAAGTTTCCTTTCTGGTCCGACGCCATCTGGGAGGCGGTTTCTCGCTGTTCCCTTCCTTCACTCGGCACATCACGGTTTTAGCTTGGCGCCTTCCCCGCGTGCCGTATGCAACATGTTATTACTGCTGAATGCCAGCGTTACAGGGCTCCGCGCCACACAATTCCGATTGAGTTTGAGTCAACCATTTCCTAAAACCGCACAACAGAATTGTAAATCTCAACTCAAGCACTCAATAGTCAATCCCAAAAATCACATTCTCACAAGAACTATGAGTTTAGCTTAATTCTACGGGGTCGGCTGGCTATAGGGCACTCAAATCCATGCGGTCTTCCGTACTCTGCCAACCACTTATGTAGCATGTATTTACAAATTCAATTTTCAAACATAGGCCATTTTTTTTAACTATCTAATGGCGACCACTACTATTTCGGTGCCATGATCAAGGCTATTATAATAAAAAAAAAAAACAGATGCAATAAAATGACCAAATATGAGGGACCAAAACCTCCCTTTTGCCCATATTTCTTTGGGAAGTGCAGAGCCGATCCATAGGCAGCGTTATTAGCGCTGTAGGCATTATACATACCCCTAACCCCTTCGCTCTTTTGAGGATAATTCGCTAATTAGGAGTATTAAAAAAGAGGAGCAGCAGGAAAATCGAGCGTTTCAAATGTTTGCTGCCTGTAGTACGTAATTTGAGCCTGTAGTACGTAATTTGAGCCTGTAGTGGGGGGCACTAATATTTAGGGACTAGCACTTATTTTTCCGCATCAGACGTTTACGTGAAAAGAGAAAGACGGGGGAAGATATACACGAAAAACGTCGCAAGAGCAAGTAGGCTAAAGGAAGTGTCTGGTAGCGAATTATAAGGCACGGAGTGAATTTTAGAATGGCGCAGCCCTGGTATAAGGCACGACAACATTTAACTGCACCAGCCGCGGGCTTCTGGGCAGAGTTTTATGCACCGGCAGTCATTATTGTACAATTTAAACACAGGCAGGCAAGTTTCGCGTACTATGCAATTCATAGACTTGCAGGTGTCACACTTTTCTTCACTGCAGCTGGAATCATAAAACCCGGGGCCGTATAAAGAAGGGCCGAACACCTGCATTTTTGCGTGTAAGGGGTCTAAAGTTAAAATACATAACTGAGAATTTCTCTCAGTTAATGCATGAACTTTAAATAGAATAAGTGGGTAACAGTGAACAGGGATTGTCTCCTGTTTCTGACTCGTTCTCTCTAAAATTCATGCATTAACGCAGATAAATTCAGTTATATTTTTGACCTTTATTCACCTCGAACACAAAAAACAAAAGCACCGGCCAATCATGATACGCCCCCTTTGTGCTGGATTGAATTTTTCCAAGCCAAATTTTCATCACCACTGACTCCTGTAATTCTTCCATGACCTTTGCTCATGTTCTGTGGCTTAAAGGCAGGGATTGCTTTAGATTCTGACACTCTTAGTAACTATAGGCCCATCTCGCTTCTGTCTTGGGTATTCCAGTTCCTGCAAAAGCACAGCTCATTGGCTATCGTGAATCAATATGTGTCTGGATCGGGTTTTTGCCTTCACAGGACTGAATCCGCCCCTGTGGTGGTTTCTAATGAGCTCAGGTTGCAAGTGGGTCATAAAAACAGGGCAGCCTGCTACTACTCTCCACAGTTTTTTTGATACCATGGTACATTCCACCATTCAGTCTAGATTAGCAGATTTAGGCATCACAGTTCCCACTGAGACATGGCTTAACTCTTTTCTGAAACTATTCATGACGCATCTATCAGTTCTGCCGTTACGGTATCTCTCAAGTATCCTCATCTACATTTGTTCACCGGTTCGTTAACCCTTCAGCCGTTTTATTTTGTTCTTTAACTGATGATGTATGGACATAACACTTCCGCTCATCATAAGCATGGATGAGAACCATAGCGCTCCCAGTCCAACTTCATCAACTGCCTGAAGAAGGTAGCAGAATGGAAGAAAATGCACTCAAACTGAAATCTAATAACACAGAAGTTATCACCAGAAGACCTTCTGACAAATGGTTACCATTTGGTGGCTTCTTGATCATGGCTTACCCCCAACCTCTGTCAAATGTGCAACAAATCTGTGATCTGTTGACAACAACTTATCTTTTCCTTCCCAATAGCTTTATCTAGCTTCAGACGTTCAGGAATTTATTCCGTGGCACCCCTTGAACTCGCAGAAAACGATAATTCAAGCAATCATTCTTTCCCACCGGACAACAGAAACTTTATGTTGGCCTTCCCAAGCCATCCTCAAGCGCTCTCCTTTCAGGACTCCAGGTGGTCCAGAAAACCACTTTGTAACTCACTCATCCTAGGTGCCTCCGCAATTCTTCTCCAACTGATCACCCTGCAAGTTTACAATGGCTCCCTCTGTTGCACAACCTTTTTCTTTTCATTGCCATGCAATCGTTTTCCAGAACTTTTCATCACACTAGCCCTCTTTCCTTACAACACCCGTTACATTCTTATATCGCTAATTGAGCCATTTGGCTTGCAAATGTACACCTATACACTCCATATTCTGAGAATGCATGCACTCCTTCCAACCAATGTCTACTCTTGTTACAAAAACACTGCAGCTCAGTAGAAGATGGCCACTTCTCTGTTGATGGGACCCAAGCTATGAACTTTAAGAGTCAGAAAAAAACTAAAAGCTCGAAGAGCTATGCTAAATAAAAAATATGCAATGAACCCATTTAGAAACAAATGACAACTATACAGCTGAACTGGGCTCAAACCTAGAAACAAACGACTACCACTGGTGGAATACACTTTTCTTACCCATTTGGTTCTCAACTCCATTATGCGCAGGATGATCTCTTCAGACATGGGCATGATCAGTAGGCTTAAGCTTTTCTTCAAAGTAAATGAAAAGTACTTCAGACAGAACTATCACCTGCTACTCTGTAAATCACTCTGGGTGCATAAGGCCCAAACCATTAGCTATTTGGGTGCACCCTTGACCCATTTCTAAGAGAATATTGTCCTTCAGTTTATGTTTTTTAATGAGCTGCACACTGGTACAACTAGGTGTATGGACTGCAATGGCAGTCGCAAACCTAACACAAGGCCTGGGTCTGTCTTTTCAAGGTGCCCACCTGCTCATAACAGCTGAGATCACATACACCTGCCTGCGCTTTCAGTGTGTTAGAACTTCCAATTCCATGAACATACAAGCTGTACATTGACAGCATATCAGAGGGACCAAGAATAGCACATTACTGTAAACTATCATCATCCACCTATGGATCTCATTTTTTTTTTTTTATGTGGCTTTCATTGCAGAGTTCTGCGACCAAAAAAAACAAGCATTAAAAATGCAATAGGCCTCGCCTTTTATTAAGTTAAAGCCATTTGCTTTGCTATACAATACCATTAGCAAAGCAAATGCTCAGTGTATCCTCCTCCCTAAACTGCACTGCTCAGGCCACTGTACATCCGCTCCTTTGCAAACTACTGGTGCTGATGAAAGTGAGTGGAGGAGTCTGCTCAGCCTTTGTTCGCAGTATTCAACTTTGATCCCAATTTTCCCAAGCTTTGGGACTGCAACACCACCTCCACCCAGCCTACCACACAAAACATCAGTGAACGCATCATCCCTTCAAAAAGCCCACTGAGTGTGGACTTCGCAGTGCCCGCAGTGTGTGGGGGTGGGAGGGCGGCTATTGCACGAACGTCACAATAAAACATGTGTATACCCTCCACGAAAATTTCTAAGCCCCGGAGTGCCATGTGTTCTGACAATGTGCGTTATAATAAATTCAACATTTGTAGTCTCCCCAGCGCTTTACTTGTAAAAAAGTTGAGGGCGGGACGGAGTGGAGCTGCAGGGGCTCTAAGCAGGGGTGAAAACCATCAAAGCCTCGTTAACAAGCAAAAGGTCGTTTAAAGACCTGTGAAGTACCCGGGTGCGGCTGTGTGTGTGCCCGGGAAGCGGTCTCATCCCGGGCAGCCAAACACGACGGGGTGGGGTGGGGGGGTGGGGAGGGGGGGCCTGAAGCCCTTTGAATCCAATGGGCGTTGAGCGCCTGCTGACAGCTCCCTTGTGCTGGGAGGGCAGCAGTGCACAATGGACACCCTGGAGCTCTTTGCTTCTCTCTTGGTCCCCTCCCCTTCTGCCTTATCAGATGCTAAGGCTGCCGGTGTCTTTGCTTGCCCTCCGCACCCCTGTGTGTTTGTCGTCTGGGGGTGGCTGGGGGATGAGATGCTGCGAGTCCCACAGATGCCAGTCATTCGCCGTGTACCCTGCCAGCAGCAGAGCAACAGCGGTAACGGCCCTGTGTGTGTTCACTCAGAAAATAAGGCTGCAGAGTGTAAGCTGGAGAGGCAGAAGAAGTGATGGATGAACTTTCACAAACCCATTTCGCCCTTATTTCTAGACCTGGATAGTTTTTTTTTCTCCATTCGCAGTCCCTTCTCTGCTCCCCCAGCTCAGTTCAGTCCGCCCCCTTGAGTTTCCTCTCATCCCCAGAGCTGCTGATCCGTCGATGATTGATGCATTCACCCGCTGACACCGGCCTAACTCCTCAGAAAGAAGGAGCAGAAAGGGGAGAGATCGCGGCGAGTGTCCACCTTGTTAAAAATACAACAGATAAGAAGGTCACAACATCTCGAGCGACGCGCCTTTCTTCCGTTTCATGTCGCCTCTCAGTATTTTCTTTCAAGGTTTTATTTATTAAATGCAGTTTTATGTAGCGTGGACTTTACCCAAATGTGTCAGAGCGCTTTACAATACAACCAAGGACGTTACATAACAACTTACAATCAGGATAATTAACAAGGCAGAGCAACGCGGTCCCGAAGGTGAAAGAGGACCGCGCTGCAGCCGATCTCTTGTCTTTATGGGGCCATATGTTTGAAACACATGGCCCCATAAAGATAAGAAAAGGCTTTACTACAAACGTAAAGCAACCGAGACAGTCCAACTGGGACGGCTCTAAAAGAGAAAAGTGTACGTCACTAGACGCTCTTTTCCAATGGCTGGCCACAGTTTAGCATAAACGGTGACGCCAGCCAATGGAAAAGAGGGGCGGGCTTAAAGCCCACTACAGGAATCTCCTCTAAATCATTAAATCTCGCCAGCGAGACTGTGCATGTCTGCGCAGTCTTACGCCAGGCAAGACCTAAAAACAATCTTATTTTGGACAGTGAAACCAGTTCCTGGGTCCACATACTGAAAAACATAACAAAACAAAAAAAATGTTTTGGGCGCAAGGCCTTGCCAAAGGCCAGACCCTTGTGCCAACCAACACAGTGCATGGAGCATAGCTTTTATGCAGCAAAGGCTGGTCAACCCCCCACTGCGCTCGGTCAAATATGTTCAGTGAGGGTTGGCTGTTCATGCATCTGTTCCTGTTGCACAGCATGGAACAAGAGCATTACAGGTGAATGCAGTACATCATAAAAAAAAATACCCACCCCAAAAAATAATATTCAGTGCTTTTTCAGTTTTGTCTTTGCTAATCCATAACTAACAAGTAACTAAGTCCTATATCATGCAAGTAGGCGCCCAATCCAGCAGGCCATTACTTTTAAGGTTGGGCCTACGCCGATCTTAAGGTCGAGTGTCTTCTCTTATCTGGGGGTATTATTAGATGATAAAATTAAACGGGGGCCTCAACTCACCCGCAAGAAAAATTACCTTACCCGGGGGACTGCAGCCATATTTAATTTTGCCGCCAGACTGGGAAAAGACCGGTGGGGGCTTTATTAAAACTTGACAGGGCCAAGTGTATTTCTAAGGCACTTTATGGCAGATCTTCAAATTGTGGAAAAAACATTTTTGAGACAGCTTTTGTCCATTACTCAGGGTACTCCTTTTTTCACTGCTCATGAGGAGCTTGGTAGGACCTATATTGTTGAATGGTAAAAAATGTATTCTGTTAAGTTAGCATCTACTCCTCTTCCATTTTCTCTACCAGCCCCCATTTTTGTGTTTCTGCAGGGACTTTCATAAAGTCAGACGTTACGTGTTCAATGAAAGCTGGTTGTGCTGATACTTACGTGCCAGAATAGAGGCCTTGCCCTCCCGAAAGGCCCTGAGCACGCAGATGTTCCCATGTACAAGCCCACCAATGCCTGTACCCACCCTTGCCTATCTACAAAGATGACGTGGGTAGGGGTTAATCAGGATTCAACAGTTCAGCATGTAAGCATTATACAAAGGGGTTGTGTAAGCATTATGTAACAATGACAAAGTGGTTTCAATGTGTTTAACGAGGCACCGAAAAGTATAAATGCCATGTGCGAACTTGTACTTGTTAGCCCCCTCCCTCCGGCACTTGCAGTGTCTGAGGGATGAGACTCATCTCATGAGATATAATAAACCTGCGTTTTGTTCCACTCCAGTGTTGATCCTTATTTATTGAACCAGCAGACTAAAGGGTGTGTCTGCACCAGTAAGACTGACCGGAATCTCACTTCTACAATATCACCGACTTGATAGCATTTCGCCCTGTGTATCTCTGGTTAAAAATCTGGGCTGAGAAATAGACCACATTAAATAAAGTGATGTTAAAAGATTGTCTGGCTCTCGACCACCCCTCTCGGGTGACGTGGCTCAGATATGTTGAAAAGAGTTTAACGAGTATAGGGAGAGTAGACCTTTTCACTAAACCCGATGTGATGAATAAGAAGGATCTGAACCTTATTAAGGCGGACTTCATGGAGTAGAAGACTTTGGCAAGGGAGAAGGAGCTTCTGAAGCCCAGCGTACATCACTTCATCATGCTAAGGACCACCCTGATGGTGGAGCAGTACCTACTGGGGTTCATAAACTCATATGACCTTTTTTTACTGGCCAGGTTCCGGTTTGATCTTTTCCACCTCCTCCTTGCCCACCCTAGGGGCCAGTACTAGGGACAAATTCCACATTTCTGTGGTTGCGATGAAATATCTCCACAGGACATGGTCCAATTTACGATGTTTTGCACATTTTATGATACCCCTAGAAAGTCCTTTTTAACCCCCATTCTGAAAAAGGCCAATTTTAGGCAAGTCCGACCCGCTATTATAATTTCTTTTACAAATGCTGTTGGGTAGCACTGTTTTTTTACGTGCTTAATTTTTTAAAATCCACTATTAGGCTTAGGGCTAGCTGTGATAAACTAGCTTGTTCCTCGATATTTTTCCAGGCCCCATGCATTTTGCCTTGCTTAGCTCGCCTGTTCGACCATCAACCAGTTCATAGGCGGGGGTTTGCTGCGTAATTTTGAGTGACTAGTTCATCTGGCATCAACTGTGTGTTATTGGAGCCTTGGTATTTCTGTATTTTTATTTGTACATATTACTGTTTGTGGATTGTATTTATTATATCTTAACTTGTGCTTTTATGGTTTTGATAAACGAAACAGAATAAAGATGTAAAGACAGACCAAGTAACTTTTTTTATCCCATAAATAAATATATATATGTATATATACACGTCTCTGCTAAAAGTTTTAGGCTAGTACACCAACAGTGCCTCATCCAAGCAAATTAATATAGGTTCAGATTAAAGACCGGCAACAGTTCCTATTTGCCACTGGAGGAAAAACGATGTTATTTCGTCTGAATGACAAGTATACCATGCAGTTTATTTGAATTAGAACGCCAAACCATATTTATTCATTTTTCCCCACATATCAAAAGTTAAAAGAAATACATTTGTAATAAAATCGAAAAGGCAAACTAAAAATTGGAAATATACACAATGTATTACTGTGAATAAGCCATCATATTTGCTGCACAATTTGCAAGAAGGTTGTGAAAAGCTTTATTTTTAGGAGAACACATTCTGTCACAAGGTCAGGAGTACACTAGCAAAAACTGACAAGTCATATCCCTGGCCTTCTGGAGCATTGGAAAATAGCAAGCTAACAGTCATGTAATCAAATCCAGACATAAGATATCCCGCTCTACACACATAAAGGAAGTACTCCAATAGCCAAAGCACGAATTAATAATGTCATAACTTAAGGTCACTTGGTTTAACTTAAGAAATGGATGGGTAATTGTCTTTTACTAGCTTTTTGGAAGACAGACAAAACAAAAACTCTTGCTTGATGGCTCCTTGTTGCGAACAGCAAGGCTGCAAAGCTTCACTAACGCTTAAGATTCGCGATTCACTGGTCCTCATTGCTGAACAGATCTAAATCAAAAGTGCTGTTTTTACTGACGCATGGAAAAGCTCAGAAGATTTAAAAGGCTCCCAGGGACTTCCTGTCAGAGACATAAAACACATCAACATTGCTTCAGGGGAAACAATGGATTTCAGCTTTGGGTTAATAATATGTTGCTTTCAGAAAACGTGCAAAGTAATTGGATGGAACTGCTCTGAAAAACACACATCAATGACTGTAATTTATCTTCTAGGGTGGAGTATGCTACTGAATTTCAAACACCTTACAAAAGGTTGTGATTTTTTTTTACTACCTCTATCCGAGCAATGCTCGGTAAAAAGCTCTGGTATGGTGATGTGTGTAAATCATGCTAGGTGCACCTTCTGTAGGAAAATAACATTTAGAAACAAGTCCTCTTTTGCGCCATTTACAAAGATAAAGAAGGATTGGTAAGTTGAAGCCTTGCGGTGAGGAAACGGACCTTCAAAGCGGAGTCTTAACTGTTATAAGCTTTGTCTATGCATGGGTACTCGCAAAGCTTGTAAAGTGTGGTGAAAAAGTCAGGTGTGTCCGAGTTAGGGCCATAGCAGCAGACAAGGGTAACCGAGTCCGATCCCAGTCTGCCCCATGCAATGACTTATCGCCCCTGTGGGTCCGCTACAGATCCTGCCAATGTGGAAGAAAACAATGGTTCGGGATGGCCTAAGGAGGTCCAGTGCAACGAGAAAGCCTTAGGAGGCGGATGATTTGGTAGAGGTTCAAAGACTCATACGGGAGAATAATACTTAATATAGAGAAACCGGGGACAGGAAAGGTCAAACTATGACACTTATTTATTGTACATAGGTTGAATTCAAGTGCTCACATATTTAGTGACAAAAAGCGTGACATGCAGGTGAGGGTGGACTCTTTAAAGAAGAACATCGCATTGGCAACAATAGAGAACCATTTTTTCTTGGTTAAATCAGTACAAAAAAGGTTCAAGTTGCGTAAGGTCGACGACGTTTTGAACTCAATTATTTGAGTTCATCTTCAGGACAAATGTGAGCATATGAACTTGAGCATATGTAAGGTTAAGTAATGGGGTTGTCGTCAATTAAGGAAGATGCAACGGTGTGCTCGTCACAGCAGTGAAAGTCTCGAAGGGAGCCAGTGGCTGGAGTTACAAACTTGGTCCAAACTTCCCAATGTATAGGGGCGGGGTTCCGGTGCCGAAAAATTCAGTGAATGTATCGGAAGAGACTAGTTGCTGGAGTGCAGGACTTAGTTCAACCTGCTCAATGTATGGAGGCGGGGTTCCGGTGCCGGGAAATTAATTCATTACAGGCGGCACACGGTTCAGTCAATGGGGGTCTCGCGGGGGGTGGAGCGGGTCCTGGATGCGTGCAGGTACGCGCAGCTACCTCCATACATTGAGCAGGTTGAACTAAGTCCTGCAACTTGAACCTTTTTTGTACTGATTTAACCAAGAAAAAATGGTTCTCTATTGTTGCCAATGCGATGTTCTTCTTTAAAGAGTCCACCCTCACCTGCATGTCACGCTTTTTGTCACTAAATATGTGAGCACTTGAATTCAACCTATGTACAATAAATAAGTGTCATAGTTTGACCTTTCCTGTCCCCTGTTTCTCTATATTAAGTATTATTCTCCCGTATGAGTCTTTGAACCTATACCAAATCATCCGCCTCCTAAGGCTTTCTCGTTGCACTGGACCTCCTTAGGCCATCCCGAACCATTGTTTTCTTCCACATTGTATCACCCCAGGTTCGCATAAGGGGTACCCTTGTCCTTTAAAAACACAGATCCTGCCAAAGCAAACGGCGTCTGTTTCTTTATTAAAATCGCCACGCCACGGGCATAGGAGGAGTATGAGGAGAATAGCCTATAATCCGCCTATTTGGCAGCAAACGTATTGGAGAGTGTAGGGTTAACATGTGTCTCCTGTAGCATAACTATATTAATCTGATGACGGTCCAAGTAAGCCAATACTTGCCGCTTCTTCCTAGGATCCCCCAGGCCTCGGACATTCCATGACATAACTCTTAGTTGGGATGTGGTTATCCTAGCGCTCGTGTCCACTATGTGTGGCTGGCCAAGGGGAATGTTAGTGCTCCTGTCTGTGTTATTCCCATACTCTTGATGTCAGATATGTTTCTGTCATTCAAGACGCAATACTGTGCCGTGTGCCCCCTAACATGCGAAGAAACCCTATCCTTGCCCACCCCCTCCCACTGAAGCAGCCCCAACTTGCCAGAATCACATGTCCCTCCCCCTCCTTACCCCCAAACAACAAAACCATAAATGCATCTCTTGGCATGCAAAGTAAAACAAATGGGGATTGCCCGTTGGGGGGAAACCCTAGGTGGCGATCCGGGAACACCCCGCCCCCAGAGTCCATGGTTGATGGAGTAGACGAACCCTGAAAGGGGCCGGGGGGTGCCCAGCGCAACGTAAATACCAAGCCCACAGGTACATCTAATACAAAACAATATGCAGCACCAAGACACCCATATCTCAGCTCTGCACAGTACACCAGTGGCCATCCATCCACTCTTATCCATCACAGCTCCTCCCTGCCCCGTGTTCGGGGATGGTGCACATCAGTCTGGTGAGGTAGAACACCGCGAGGTGGATGGCGAGCCAGAGCCACCACCAGCGCATTTGAGATGCTTTAGGAATTCTTCCACCTGCTGTGGTTTAGTAAAAAAATGTTGCTTGCCCTGATGGGTGATCCTGAGGCGTGCCGGGTAGAGTAAGGCGTAGTCTATCTGCGCCTGTCGCAGTTTATTTTTTACAGCTGAAAATTTGCGCCTGTCCTCTTGAACTGTGGCCGTGAAGTCTGGGTAAATGGAAAAATTAACTCCCTCATAGTTGAGTTGCTGTTTGCTCCTTGTATACACAGTAGAAGAACTGAGAGTCCAAAGAATGTTTAGCAACAATAGTGTAACCACTCTACAAATATCGAACAAGGTGTTTGCTGGTGTCAACAAAGTACACAATGTGTCCATGAGTGTATGTACACGTAAACAAAGTTCCCATCACCCACGACAAGTGGCTTGCTTCATCATTTGGGAACCGGGGAACTTGACCAAGGAACCATCTTCTACCAGATTGATGTAGATATTGGTTCGATGGATGTCCCAAATGTGTAACTGGATCAAAGGGGCCACAAGCGTAATGATAGTGGGTGATGTATGCAGTGCAAGTGATAAAGAAAAAGTGATTTAAAATTGGTTGTCAAGATACAATTATGTGTTTATTCTAGTGCTACCTTGATACCAAGTTAAAACTAAACAGTGCTATACAGTTCAAACAAATAACTGTGTTCTTAAAGACTGGTCTACATGTTTCAGCTCTTGGATATACTCTATCCCAGCTTTCGTCAGGACCAGAAAGCTACTGCATATTAACGGTGTAGTGAATACAAAAAAAGTTGAGTTTTTTTGAGTTTTTTTGTATTCACTACACCGTTAATATGCAGTAGCTTTCTGGTCCTGACGAAAGCTGGGATAGAGTATATCCAAGAGCTGAAACATGTAGACCAGTCTTTAAGAACACAGTTATTTGTTTGAACTGTATAGCACTGTTTAGTTTTAACTTGGTATCAAGGTAGCACTAGAATAAACACATAATTGTATCTTGACAACCAATTTTAAATCACTTTTTCTTTATCACTTGCACTGCATACATCACCCACTATCATTACGCTTGTGGCCCCTTTGATCCAGTTACACATTTGGGACATCCATCGAACCAATATCTACATCAATCTGGTAGAAGATGGTTCCTTGGTCAAGTTCCCCGGTTCCCAAATGATGAAGCAAGCCACTTGTCGTGGGTGATGGGAACTTTGTTTACGTGTACATACACTCATGGACACATTGTGTACTTTGTTGACACCAGCAAACACCTTGTTCGATATTTGTAGAGTGGTTACACTATTGTTGCTAAACATTCTTTGGACTCTCAGTTCTTCTACTGTGTATACATGTGCTGGATTAGGGATTGAGAACTGTTTGAGTCGCTAAACTACATCCCTTGGACCCCCACTCTTTTTTAGAGATAATTTACTATAGCTGTTTGCTCCTTGCCACTCGAAGCACTGCATTACGGTCCCTGTAGTTGAGAAGCCTAGCTATTATGGGGCGAGGCGTACTCCCCGGTGGTGGATAAGGCCCCAGGGATCGATGTGCGCGCTCTACAATAAATTGGGGGGAGAAGGATTCCGCTCCAATGGCCGAGATCAGTAGCTTCTCTACATACTCCTCCATTCTATCGGTGTTGGTTGTCTCCGGTAAGAACGTGGATATTATTGTGCCTACTCGGTGCTTCCAAATCCTCGTTCTTGGCTGATATAATTTTCAGTAATTTGTCCATTTGCGCTACCTGCGTGGAGACCTGGGTGGAGGTGTCCTCGGCATCCGATATTCGGCGTTCCGCCTCTCGGAGGCGATCTTCGTGATTGTCCAGTTTATGCACAATGGCATCCATGCGCGTGGACAGGTCATCCATTTTGTCGGCCATAGTCGCGAAGCACTGCCTGACTTCCTGGGGGATCGATGTTCCGGGAGGATCGAGGTCAGCTCCCCTGACCGATCAGTGGGGCCATCAGGAGGGGCCTGATCCCCCGATGCAGCACACTCTTCTTGGGGGGCGCGATTAAGCTTCTTCGACTCAAACGTGAGGCCGGACTGCCTGGTGTCCGACTTTCCCACCTCAAGTCCTGTCAATGAAGCAGCACAACTCACCGCAAGCTCGGACCACTGGGATGCAGCGAAGATGAAAGCGGCCGCCCACCTCTTCTCAACCGGCCCAGAGGGACTGCAACCCAGCACCACCGAGGGTCTACACTTCAACACACCCCCACCGGAGGCAACCAGCAAATCCGTCCACAGACCCCTTCCCGACTGGGGAGGTCAGGGGGGCAGCATCTAGGACACAGTCTGTGAGTGCCGCGGCCTCCCTAGACTAGCGGAGGCAGGTATGTCCGCGTCCAGCATGAAGTGCCCCCTGCGCCGGTGCAATTCAATACATCTCGTGTAGGTGCCCTGGAAATGAGCTAATCCGCTAAATCCATGGGGACAGAGGAGAAGCCCAAAGAATGTTGCCCTGCAGTCTGATATCCGCTCTCCGCCTTCTTCGGTGCCCGGGCGGAGAGCCGCGCACTGCCGTCTCCGCCGCTGCCGCCCTGGTCGGCGGGCCGCGCGTAGGTGGAAATGAGTCGGGCCCACAGGGGATATGTAGTGCCGGGTGCCTCCGATCCCCCCACGATGGCCGCGCGCCCCCAGGCAGCTTCAGCAGGAGTCCCGGCCTCTCAGCTGGAGTAGTCACACCTCCGGTCCGCACCTCCCCAGGCCCGCAACTTCTCTCTTCATCTCCCAACCAGGAGGCCCAGGCACCACGTGTGCAGCCACGGGCTCGCATGAGTCCGCCCGCCTGGCCCCGGACAGCCTGCGATCGCCTTGATACCAGCGGCATTGAGCAGTCAGCCCTCCCTCGGTCCAGCGGCTGCCTCAGCAGCAGGCTTCTGGCACAGGCGCAGACAGCTCGCTCAGGTGCCTGTGGGCAGGATAAATGACGGATTTAGGCGCCGGGCGCCTCACTTCCGTGCGGCCATTTTGCGCGGCGACACATAGCGCCCCCGGACCCATTGCATTTATATAGCACCCGCATCCTCTTCTATTTGCAACCAGAGGCTCCCCCTGTCGAGGGGCACCGGCGACACCACTGAGTCGCACGCAAAAAGCAGTCCGTCCCTCTTCCGGTGTGAGGAGTTCTGAGCCCGGGTCTTCCCCGAGCAGCCATCATGCCTCGCCGAGAGGAGCAGAGGGCTCTTTACTGCCAGAGTGAAGCTACGCCCGGGCCCGTACTGTTTCAGCAACGAGAGCATAAAGTGCGATACCGCCCACACCGCATCTGGGGCTCGAGGTGCCGAGGCGAGGGAACAGCGCTACCCCTAGTCTGGAAGTGCGTGGAGAAGGCCTAGGCCCTGGTCGGCTGGAACTATGTAGCGAGATAGCTGCAGGGCCTGCTCTGAGGACTCTGGGAGCGTTCTTTTGACTATGGCTCGGTGCCTAGTGGTGTGACTGCAGAGGGGCTGACAACCTACCTGAGAGTTTCACCGATTTGGAGTCCATATGTCGCCTGGCCAATTCCTTCAGCGACGTTCCCTTGAGACGGCGATGGCCGTTCGCCCCCTGGGGAGGTGTCGCTTGAGGTGCAGCTACATCGGACTGCAGAGCACAGTGAGCGGAAGCGGGCCTAGAGCGCGCTCAGCATTGTGGTCACACAGCAGGTCGTGCTACCCCCGCAGAGGCCTAGTACAGGGGCGGTGAACCTGGAGAGAGCAGCATCCAACGACAGGCCACGCATCCAATGTGGACTTTAATTTAATTGAAGAAAGGCTGGCTCGCATCCTTATACACGAACCCCACAGCAGTCTATATATTATTGTGCCCCCCTGGGATATCAGCGCCCACCTGTCTTAGATGGAGGCTCACCATTGGTAATCTCGTTTGGTCCGAGGAGAGGAGACCGACGGAGGGCGGTGGGGCGCAACCTGCCCCATACCTCACAGCAGTTTTTGGAGCCGTCGGTGGTGGTCCGAGACCAGATTTGTGGGCCTATGAGACGCGTTGGTTTCAGAGTGCGGCCCTCATTGTTTCCCTGTTGTCTGCCGCTTGGAGTCGCTTGTTGAACTGAGGTGGAGGTGGGCCGGATGACATCTGATGCTGTAAACCCGCAGAATTCAGCACAGATCCTTTTCTGGGACTGCATATCGCCCCAATCGCTGCACTAGGAGAGAGGTGTAGCCTCTGCTCAACGAGCCTTCTGGGGAGTCGTCGGCACAGTGATTTGAGGGGGCCTGGTCTGGATCAGGATACGTGGCTCAAGCAGCTGCCTCATCCTATGGAGGCCTAGTTCACTTTGCCCTGGTATCAATCAGCGCAGTGACCAGACCAGTGTGTGGGTGTAGCTAAATCAGCCCTTCTGGCCCCTGATGCCATATAATTAACAGGGATCTGCCCAGACCGAAGCAGGACGACAGCCAAGACGAAAAAGGATCGCTCAGTGCATGACCTACTTCTGAAAAATACAGGGGACCAGCAGGGCCCGGGAAAGGCTGGCACAGGAGAAGGTGCTGAGGGTGCGATGACCCGTGACTTCCTGGACTCCTGAAGTCCTTATTCGCCTTGCTTCCTGAAGACACATTGGTGGTAAATGCTGACCTGCAGTCAGATTTGAGAGAGGTGTGTTGGGACATCGATGCAGTTGGTCAGAGGTTGGCGGCCCTGGAGGAGGCCACGGTGACTAGGGATGAGGAAATCGCTGCACTCCAACAAGAGGTCATTAGATTACAGAACCAACAACTTGACCGCCAATCGCATACAGAGGAACTGGACAATATCCGTATTTGCGCTGTTCCCACAGGTGCAGAAGGAGCGGACTTGGAGCGGTATGTGCAAGCCTTGTTCAACTCGGTTTTGGGCACCTCTGCGGAGAATATAGTCAAAATAGATAGTGGTCACCGTGTGGGGCCCTCTCCGCCAGGCTAATTGTCCTCCTGCTGACATTTTGGGCTGTGTGCAAGAATTCAAGGTAAAGGAAGCTATTCTTAAAGCAGCCCGATCCAACCAAGCACTGCAATTTAGAGATCACTCCCTGTAGCTTTTCCAGGACCTGGCAGCAAGCACCTGGTATAAGCAGAAACATTTTCGACTCGTTACCAACCATCTATGCTCCTACGGAATAGCCTAATCCTGGGGCCACCCCTTTCGCCTAATATTTCAATATGACAGCAAGCTCCACCAGCCTCGCTCCTTGGAGGAGACCTGCAAATTTGGACCTCGACGATCTGGCCTCACAAAGTGCACCCACTGGGGACAGGGATTCACTTGGTTGCTGGCAAGGCGCGAGTGCCGGATTCAGACTTGAGCGCCTTCGCCCAGACCCTGCTACTATTGTTAAAGAGCGGTTGGCGGTGATTTGCTCACTCTCCGTCGCTGAAGGAGATGCATAGGACCCTCCCAGTTGAGGTATTGTTAGAGGGATGGGGTGGATTGCGATGGTGGGCCTGGCGGGGGCGGCTGCTACGGCATTGGTGAATGTCTCTTGCCGTCTTGGTTGCCCCAAAACTTATTGGCCCCTCTTCAAGGACGGACTTAGAATACTTGACTAACAAGGAATAGTCAATTTCTTTTGTTGTAAAGTTGGGGTTGTTAATGGGTTGTTTTGGGTCCCTTTCCGGCGAGCCAATTTAGGTACACCCCCCCCCCCTTTATGCACACCCATAGTAGAATGGAGTACATACCACACCTTTTTCACATCTCACTGGAAATTAGTAGTGCACAAGGCTAGCCTTCCAAGACTCGCCATTATCAATATGCCCATGGTGACTAAGATAATCAGCCTCAACGTCCGAGGCCTTAATAATATTACTAAGAGGGAAGCAGTACTATCCCTGTTGGAGCAATCTGGGGGGGATATATGCTTGCTCCAGGAGACTCATCTACTTCCAAAAGATACACAAAGAACGCATGCTACAGGGTTTCCACAACAACACTGGTCTTCTGGGAAAGGCAAGAAGGGTGGAGTGGCTATCTAATTTTCCAAGCATTTTACTGGCACAGTTCTGGGTCCTGTGGCCGAAATCAAAGGTCGCCTGCTGGCCCTTCGGGTGCGGATAGGATACTGAGCTGGACCGCTCTGGCCTGAGGGTCGGTGGCACAGGAGCCCAGTCATCCAGGAGTCGGGAATGGTCGGGAGAATGTGGGATGCGGATGTGTGGCATGCCTTGCACTCTGAAGAATGGGACTATACTTTTATTGCGTTGCCCATAAAACTTATGCTAGGCTGGACCATTTCCTAGTTTCCCCCTCTGCTTGGGAGCGCATCCGGGCCTCCACTATTGAAGCCCGCTCACTTTCAGACCACGCACATATTACATTGACTATGCACACCTGCCCTCCTCAAACTACGCCCCCGTGGCTTCTTATGGAGCAGATGTTGATGTCCCTAACAACTGTGACCGCGCTCCGAAATACTCTACAGGACTATCTAGCACTTGATCATGATGGCTCCACTGCCTTGTCCTCAATTTGGGAGGCTCTAAAGCTGGTGGCCCAGGGGGCTCTTATAGCTAAAGCAGCACATGAGAATAAAGTGAGAAAGGCTAAGAGGGAGGGGCATGAGTTGAGGGTGAGGGAGCTAGAGGCTATTTATAAGCGCTCCAGAGCCCCTTGGATCTGGAGACAACTTGAAAGGGAACGGCATCACTTTTAACGTCTTGATCTGGATAGGGCTGAGCATGCAATAGTCCGCTTCAAACAAATATTTTGTAGGGACTAATAAAGCGGGACTTTTGCTGGTGCATTGTCAGCGTAGTAAACAACATGCACAAGCAGTTAAACTGGTGCATGGTGGCTACTGAAAATACCTGCATAGCAGACACTTTTCGGGCCTACTACTTTGAGTTGTATACCACCGACTCCTAAATTTCGTCGGATCTGCATGCCTACTTAAACGCTGCTCTGGTCACTCCCCTCCCTGCTATTGAAGTCGCAGTTCTTGATGCGCCCATACGCATTGAGGAAGTGATCTCGGCGATTGCTCGTCTGAAACCCCTGAAGGCGCCCTGCCCCGATGGGTTCAGCACTGCCTTCTATAAGACCTTTTGTCCAGAGTTAGCTCCCATAATCACACGCTTGTTTAATTCCTTTGCCAACTCGGGCACGCTTACAGAAACAATGTTTCACGCCTCGATCACAGTGATTTCAAAGCCTGGCAAGTACCCTAAGCTTTGCAGCTCATACAGACCTGTTGAATATAGCTGCGAAATTGTGTGCAAGCATATTAGCCCAGCGCCTTAACCCTCTGATGCCTGGGTTTGTGGATCCGACCTGGCTGGGTTTATCCCCGGGCGGCAGTGTAGGAACAATACCAAACGCCTTTGTCATCTGATCGATAAAGTTCAGCGTTCCAGGGAAGAGGCCTTGTTGCTGGCGGTCGACGTGGAGAAAGCCTTTGACAGGGTACATTGGCCCTACTTGTTTGCAACTCTTGAACGATTTGGTCAGGGCGCACACTTCTGAAATTGGGTTGCGAGTATTTACAGCTCCCCCAGTGCGTCGGTCAGAGTGAATAGGGTCGGATCTAGTGGTTTCCCAATCGGTCTGGGCAAGAGGCAGCGATGCCCTCTTTCACCGCATATTTTTGCCCTTTACATGGAGCCCTTCGCACAACGACTCCGTGACAACCCCAACGCCAAAGGCATTCCCTTTGGGGCAGATAAGCACTTGATCAGTCTTAATGCTGATTAAGTTATTTTTTCCATTACCCATCCTGTGACCTCTCTCCTGGCTATTGTGGCAGTTCTCTATGCATTTGGGCAGATCTCGGGTTTCCGGGTCAATATGCAAAAATCCCAAATATTGAATTTGACTTCCACCCCACACACGTAAGCTCTCTGCACGCTCAGTTTGATTTCGATTGGGTCACAGAGGAACAACCGTACCTCGGTCTGGTTCTCAGTAGGAGTTTGGCGAAGACCACCGAAGCCAACTCCTCCAAGTTGCTCACACTCATACGCAAGGATCTGACACATTGGCAGAGGCTCCCATTGTCCCGGTTTGGGAGACTTGCCGCGGCAAAGACGAACATCCTTCCCAGAGCCCTATATATCTTTCAGACTCTCCCGTTGCAACCGCCCCAGAGACTGCTTCTCAAATTTCAACGGGAGATCGATTGCTTCATCTAGGGGACTGTAAAACCTAGGTTGTAGAAGCAACTTTTGCAACGTCCGAAACGGGATGGCGGCCCCGCGATACGCAACGTGACTCACTACTATCAAGCTGCGCTGCTGTGCTACTTGGTGGAATGGAATTGCCTGCTCAATGAGAAATACTGGGTCTTTATGGACCAGACAGTTGTGGGGAGACATAGTTGGAGGGAAGTATGGCTACCTAGGTCCTTCAGAGCATGGGGGCTCTACTCTTCCCCTGTTACATACCTGACACTCCAGGCTTGGGACAGGGTAGCAACTTCTGCGGGCCTCATCACGTTCCCCTCACCCTTGACCCCTTTATTCTCGAATCCAGACTTTCCCCCGAGGATTGCTAAGGGTGCCGACAAACGCTGGACAGAAGGTGGATGTAAAAGGGTGGGATGTCTTTTTGATCACAGTAGACACATTCCATTCAGCCAACTTAAGGAAGATTATGGCTTGTCTGAGCTGGACCAATTTCTCCACTCACAAATGCTGAATTGGTTGCTTGGCACGTCCATACATCCCCATGCAAGTAGACCTATGTCTCCATTCGAAAAATGGCTGTTCCTGAAGAAAGACGATAAACTCATCCCCAAAATGTATTTATTCTTATCTATGAACTTGCACAAAGACAGATCTTCAGGCCAGAAGCAGTGGGAGGAAGAGCTGGGCAGATCATTGTTTGATAAGGAGTGGAATGACATTTTTTATAGCGCTCACCACACAGCACACTCCACAGGACATACTGAGACGTCTTATAAAGCAAATTCCTACTGGTATTATAGTCCCTCCCGGATAAAGAAATGGGACTCTCACTGTGATGGCCTGTGTTGGCAGGGCTGTGGCAAACCTGGCACACTACACTCCACCTCTTATGGCATTGCCCAAAACTTACTAGATGTGGGAGCAAATTTTGGATGAGGTTGATCGGGCCTTTGACACTGCCATCCCCAGATTCCCCGCCTATACACTGCTAGGTCTACCTAACGCATTCACATTCCCGCTTCGCTCAATAAAGGGTAGGCAGAGGGCCCTGGCACTTAACGCTCCCCATCGAGTGCTATTGTCCTGCTGGAACTCTGATAGAATCCCTGACCACCTGCAGTGGCTTTAACAGTTGTGGTCTCTACTAGGCATGTAAAGATTATCAATGGCAACCTTGGGAGATAAATCTGGTTACACGAAGATTTGGGCCCCCTTTATCTATCCTCTCATGTGAGTTCCAGGAATTGACTTGCCACAAATATCTATGCATTTTGAGATTGATCCCAGACTCTCAGGGGGGAGAGGGATGACACTGGTACCATCTTACAGTCACTATAGCCCTACTTCTTTCCCTGTGTGCAATATTCCTAGGTTCTTGGCTTGCTCGGAAGGGGATGGGTTGGGGGTGGGAGGGTATTTTTTTTAAATCCCTGGGGTATCTTCTGTTATTTTAGGTTTTGGAAATGGCAAGTTGGACAGCTCAGCAGCTAATCCTATATGAGAGCAGTTTTTGGGGGACGCAATGTAATGTCTAATGACTTTACCCATTACTGAACGTACATGGGCTATAGATCAGCTCCCTCTGCTCCTCTGTTGATGCGGCCAGCCCATTAGGGTTGTAGGCGGCTTGCTGTGTATAGCTTTTATTAAGCGTTCTGCAAATAAAAACTGATTCAATTCTGAAAGTACACCTCCACCTTTTTTCATTTTTTTCATTTTTTTGACAGTTTTATCTTTTTATTAATAATTAGCCTCTTTAATCATGATTATTTGCCCCAGGGGTAGTCTTCACTGGGTGGTTATAGTTTGGCTAATACAACAAGATGATGGATGGAGTGCTGAAACTTTTCAACCACTCACCCCCAGTTGAGAGATCTGGGTTGAATTCGTCGTTCTTTAGCTCAATTCGCCACCCCAGTTTGGACCCAGTCAGATGGAAATCAGTTTTGACCCTGCTCCTCATGGGAACATTCCAGCCCGAACTGCCAGGCCAGAACCTCTATGGAATGGAAACAAGCATTCTGAGATCGATTTCATCAGCCAAGCTAGCTTGAATCCAATTTGGTTATAGGTGGTTGGACCATGTTTCCATAGGAAATTGATTTTTTGGGTTAACTTTTTTTTTTTTTTTAAGTTTTCAAAAACCTTTATTAACAAATTCAACATATACAAAATACACTTTAGTATCAGACCAGAATAATGTACGTAGCAAGTCAATAAACAAATACCATTGACAATGATAATACAATCATACCCAAGCCCAATACTGTGCAGCACGGCTATGGCACAATAAACAACATTTTGCGAAAGGAGATGATGTCACCACTAAAGAGGTGGGGCAGGCCCTGTCAGCAGGGGAGGCGAGAGCGAGGAGGGAGGCCTTCACTGACCAGCACCGGCGGCTGCCGCGGGAGGAGTGCCGACGGGGAGCGCGGGGGAGGCAGCATGGCTCAGATGAGGTCAGGAATGAAGGTATGTCACTAGGGGACCCCAAATGTCCCCTAGTGGCAATAAGCCCCAAAATTCGGATAACACCTTTTTTCATTTTTAACCAATTTCCCTGGTGTCTACTGGACTTTTTTTACCCCAGGTATTTGGGCGGGGCAGGGGGCATTTGGTATAAAGCCCCCAATCTACCCCCAAGAGAGAGAGAGATAAAGACTGCTGGGCCTATTATGAGCCTGATGTCTGGACAGGCCACCACACCCCCTTTAAAGAAAAAAACAAATAAATAACATCCATGGTGTAGTGTGTGCACCCCATTCGTTGTTCCCCCATACTCCACTCAGGGGGATGGAAATACTTTTTTCCATGGGAGAGGAGTAAGCCATGCTGGGGTAATAGGAAGCCCCTCCACACCAAAACCAATCACTGCCTTTTAGAGTGGATCCCTGCTTGGGAATCACCTCAATCCACTAGGGAACTATACCTCTTGAAGGGAAGTAACCACTGTCCCCTTTGCAGGGGTACCTCTCACATTTAGTCAAAGAAAAAAAGTAGTTCCCTAAATCTGAGTGGAAGGATACCGTCAGCCAATTAAAATGATGGCAAATAGGACATGCTCTGGGAGAGGAACTAACAAGAAGAGGAAGGAAAGGCGTTTAATATAAAAGCAAGCATGACAGTAAAACCATACAAAAAGGTAAGCAATTAGGTGCTATGCCGACTGCAAGCTTTTGCTATGGTCCACAGGAGCATTTTGCTGGTCTTCCTCCACTGGAAGTGCCTGTTTTCTTTCTTTGCAGTCAGATCTCTACAGCTTCTCAGTTAAGAAGTTCATGGGCCCTTCTCTTTTTTTAGCAGCTCATAAACCTCTTAGTTGCCATCAGTAATGACACCCCCTCTGCTGCCAGAACTTCCTATCAGTTTCAGCCTTCCCCATCGTGTGCTGAGGGATTGGCAATACTTTTCTAAGCAAGGACTCTCTCAACCACTGACTCGGCCGCTAGCATTAAGGAAAAAAAACCATCAAGCTAGAAGTTCAGAATAACTACTAGCCCATCTCAAACATCCATAAATTGAAAGCGGGTATTGTGTTATACCTTCTCCTTATTCAACATCACTTGTACTGGCACATGTATTCTCTCTGTCGTGGATGGGGAAGGCCAGAATCATACTGCCCTTGTGGTTTCTTCCTTCCGAGATACGTTCTTAAACAATTTGAAAGCAATATCAGGCTGCATGTAAAAGCGGACCCGTCCATCGTGGCCGATTTTAATTCTTGACAGGTAGAGCATGGCATATTTTACTCCTGCTTCTCTGCCAAACAGCTCCACTAGCACCTTGTCAAAAAAGTGTTTTATTTTGCCAAAGACTGAACTTCAAAAATGTTAGTATAAAATGCATACCGAGTAAATTCCTTGGCTTACACTACACACATATATACATCTATATAGTGCTCTATACTGTGCAACACTTTTATATTCCTATGTATGTACTGCATGCTACAACAATATTTTGTATAACTATGCAAACTCCCAAATAAATAAGAACCTTTTTATAGTAATGTGGTGGCTTTTTAATACAGTTGCCCCCACGTTTAATATACGTATCTATTATGTGGTCTCTGTATAGCAGAAATGCAATGGAGAGCTGTACATGATCAAGTGGAAAAATGGAATCAAAAAGTGACTTAAGGGGTAGCTGCATTCTGAAAGTGGACTATCAATGCATTGTGCAGTAGTGTTCTTTATAGAGTGATCTTCAGCTTTTACCTAAACTGGAGCAGCGTTGGGTTGCTTACTGCCTTTAATTTTTAGGTCTCGCCAAGCGACGCAGCGCAAAGCGCTGTCGTTATGCGAGATCTATTGTTGTCGACTTGCTCTTGATGGGGGACAGGACATGTGCACGCGTATGGCAAGGCCTGGACAGGAGATGTGTACGCGTATGGTGCGAGCAGGAGTTGTAATAACACCGCAAGCCGTACTCGTGCACATCAATTGTCTGTGCCGAAGCTTAACACAACTCCTGCTCGCACCATACGCGTGCACATCTCCTGTCCAGGCGCGGTGCAATTACCACGTACAGCATGCCTCACCCCACTCACCGGCTCTTGTGGGGACTCTGCGCTTCTACCCGGCTGGTCTCCTCGATGACTCGCCTCTTCACCCGGTCACTGCAGCAACACGCTGGGCTCCATCTTGCTCACAGGAGCCCCGCCTGAAATCCTGCTCCGGCCGCACCATGCGGCATTCACAAAGGCGGGGCAGGCTCCCGCCGGACTTCCTCTAATGCTTGCCAGTGCGGGGTTGGCTCCCGCCTCGCTTCTCCTACGGGCTGCAGCACTCGGGGCTCCCTCAGCTCACGGGAGCACCGGACACTTCCGGCCGCGTGCTCCATGCCCCGGGCAAGGTTGCCTAACTTCCGGACTGGCGATGTGCAAGTTCACGGCTCCGGCCGGTTCGGGCGCACTGCTCTCCTCCCCTTTACGCTGAAGCAAGCACAACACGCTGTCCGTGACGTAAAGTAAATTGATTTGAGATAAAAATCCAGGACTTCACACTAAAATTAACACAGCTTGAGACTGGTCACTCAATAAGCTGGAGTCTCCCACATGTCTGCAAATTACGCTTATTAAGAGACTAATACCACTTGATTAAGTCAAAATATGAATTAGTTCCCCCTTAACTACAGAACACATACCCAGACCATGGTAATACTCGTTCCAGACCGGAACGAGTATTCCCATGTGCAGTGTCACAGTAGAGTACAATTCCTTTATGAGGGCAACCACATTTAAACGTTAACACCTGTCCTGAGGAGAACGCATCTCACTGCCCCCACCGATGTCAGTGGAATCTTATATAGAAAGGAAATCTCACTTCAGAGTGGAGGCTCGTGCCACGCGCTCACTGCAGTCTCCGGGAAGGAAAGGCTCGCTTCACAATGTCCGGAGACTTCCGCCTCAGAGGTGGCTGCACATGGGCCCTGAGGAAGCGCTGCGGGCCACGTGTTTCAACGAAAGCATCTCAAACATGTCCCGGTTGTTTGTGTTGGGGCTGGGAGCAGCCGCCCGAGGAGGCAGGCACAGGAGGTTGTGCAAGCTCTGGGTGAGGAGGAGGAGGGTGGAAGCCCAGGCCGCTCCCTCCCGCCTCACAGCTGCTCTTCAAGCACAGCTTGGCCAGTCAGAGCCGCTCGCTCCGCCTGAGCTGGACGAGGGGCTTGGGTTCAGGAAGCAGATGCCCCGTGCGCGTGGAACCGGATACCAAGGTGAGAGTTTAAGGTGAGAGGTGGAGAGAGGGAGTCCCGCGGAGCAATGTGTCCAGTTTATTTAATCCGTTGTAGAAACATTTATGGGAATGTCGATATTCTAACTCACATGAGAAGGGAAGTTTTGCAGCAGCCAGGAACTAAGGAATATATTTAATAAATTAATAGGGTTATTAAAGGGGCGAGGGAAAACATTCGTTGATCTGTTTACAATGGCTAAAAAACTAGGGAGAGCTGGCATGTGAGTGAATCATTTTCAGTTGCTGTCAACGAAAGTTGTAGATAAAATCACACCAGAATTTTTTTTTTTTTTTTTTTTTAAACAGGAGGGATGGTGAGATATTTAAATTAGGAAAACCATTGCACTTATTGAATCTGTATGCGAGCTCGGTTTTCCAAAAACTTGTGTTCACTATGATTTCATAATGTGAATTCTGAGCACTTGATTAAAAACACTTGATTAAAAAAAAAAAAGTGCTGAGAATAAACTAAACAAGGGACTCCATCAACCAAAGGTCGAATAAGCTGAGGGCGCGCACACCTACCGTACAATCATTTCATGTAACCAAGGTTTGTTTCGATGGTCGCGCTTTGGGATTTTGCTGTGAATATATATATATATGTATATATATATATATATATATATATACATATATACACACACACACACATATATATATATATAAACATATACATATACATATACATACACACACACATATATATATTCATATTCTACTGCCAGTCGCCAGTAGGTAGTTATAGTTAGGACCTATTTTCCATAGGAAATCCGCAACATTCTATTTGGAATAACGTTGGTAACGATTGACGAATCTTCGCAAAATTTTCCAAACTTTTGGCCAGCTCTGGTCCGCTCCTATCCTGAAAATGTCACGGTGATTCGTCAAGCGGGGGCCGAGAAAAAAGGGGGGTCCCAAAACACAATATCAACCATACATTTTCCCATAGGACCTGTTGACGCAGCTAAAGCCCGAACTGCTGAACGGAATTGCACCAAATTTGGCAAAGAGGTAGTCCTCAGTTCAGACTCTTGCCTTTTGCTTAAATGGTGTAAATCCGTTCAGTAGTGCCTGAGAAAATTAGAGTTAAAAAGATAGATATACCTCGGCGGAGCCTAACCACACATCTCATCGTGAGATCTGATTGGCTGTCAGTACTTATCCAAGAAGTGTTGGCAGTCATCTTGGGACCAATATACATGATAGCACCTCATTAAAAAGCATTGCAGTTAATAGAAGGTTTTAAGACTTTAGTTACATTATAAATCATTTGTTGATGGTACCATATTCATTTTAGGAATTGTGGTGTGTTCTAAGGGGATTTTACCATGTGAAAAAGCCTTCTGCTGTGATATCATGAATCATGTTTGAGAGAAAACTATTTTCTCATGCTTTTCCCACAGAAGTTTGGAAGGTGATCTACAAGCTAAACTGAGAGCATATTTTCTGTAAATTCACATTATCTTTCTCAGTCATGTGAGAATGAAGTCTGCCATTCTCAGTAAAACATGTACATCCAACAAGGGCAGAGACTGTCAGTTTATTCCTTTGTGTTCTACTGCAGCTTCCCAGAGTGTTCTAAAGAACAACTAGAGCGCTAACAGTCCTACTTATGACAAACGTATTGTACACCTGAAGCCATCTTGATTGGAATAAAGTGGTAACTCTTAAAACATTTAATTTAAAAAGGAACAAAATGAGGGGGTTCATTTTGCCATAGAAAGTATGATTAGTGCTGCAGAAAGAAAAATTAGGGCACATTTTGAGTGACTTCTCAAATCCTCTTCTATTTTGTTAAAAAATTCTGACATGCACACTGAAACATGCCCTTTGAATACCAGCAGCAGACTTCCCTGGTGAGCAGTAGCTTTACTACAGTGATCTAATGAGCAACTAGAGTGCCAACATTCAGAATTTATGGCAAATGTGTGACACATCTGAATGCCTTCTTGATGGAACCAAAATAAAAAACTGAAAGTATTTCCTACTGAGGAGACTGCAGTAAATGAGGAAATTAGGAAACTTCATAACAAATAAATCTCCCAAGATTGCCACCAGAGACAAAAGAGCCGGAATATAGCCCAAATATCACCCAGATGTAGCCCACATGTAGCCCACATGTAGCCCAATGACAGAAGTGTGCAAAACACTTATTTTTTGTGTATTTGCAGTTTTATATAGTGCAGACTTGTCAGGTATTGGAGTGCTTTTCATGAGCAATGGTTACATAACACAAGATCAAATTCATTTTGGTTGTAGACAAGGGAGATTAAGTGATTTGACCAGAATCGCAGAATGTTGAGCTGAAGCAGAAACTCCAACCTGGTTCCCCAGTTGCAAAGTCTGCAGCTCTGGAAGTAACACCACATCCTCTCCCAAGGTGCAACATTTAATCAAGTGTTCAACTGGATAAAAAAACATAAAGATAACAAATAATTTAAAAGTGCTTTGTCGCTATTTGAAAACTCAGAAAATATGTCCTCATTTTAGTTTTTTAGAGCACTAACCATAATTTTGATGCAAATAAGACCCTCTCATATATGTAATTTCTAAAGGAAATGCTCTAGGTATTATATTACAGTTTTGATTACATCAAGATGACGTCAGACGTTCCACACTTTTGTAATAAATATAGAGTGTTAGCAATCTAGTTGTTCATTGGGATACTGTTGAGAGGCAGAGGCCAGGGGCACAGACTCTGAAAATTGAAGGCAGGTAGGAGAGTGCAGAGGCAACAATTTGACCACACTGGGCAGGCAGGAAGGGCAGTGGCAGCACAACAGACTATGGAGGGCAGTGGAAAGGGGGGCAGGGGCAAAAAACCAACAATACAGGACTGGCAAGAGAGGCTGTGGCAATATAATAGACCATTGTGGGCAGAAGGAAGAGGCAGTGGTAGTACAACCATACATGCCAACAGACCCGTTTCAGCCAGGAAACGTCCAATGTTTTTAAGCTCAAATGGGCTTTATTTGATCTGTCTCATGTCTACAATCTCCTCTTTTTCAATGTAACTCAAAGGGGAAAATCAATACCCCAGTTTTTTTTCAAAATCTCCCTCTTACCAAGTTCAAAATGTTCGCAAGTATGGTACATTGGATCATGGTAGGCAGGAGGAATTGGGGTAGGGACATGGACTCGGATAACAGAGGACAGGGGGGACATGGAGAGGGGCACCAAACTGACCCTACAGGGCAGGCATCAGGGTTTGCAGCAGCACAATACACCACACAGGGCATGCGGGACGGGAGTGCAGCACAACAATCCATAGAAAGCAATAGGGAGGGGACAGGACCATGCACATGGACAACAGAGAACAAAGGGGAAAGAGGCAATGGTAGCTAGCTGACCATAATGGACAGACAGGAGAGAAAGCTGCAGCATAACAGACCATAAAGGGCAGGAGGGACGGATCAGGGGCATTACAATGGAACAGACAAGCCAGGAGGGAGGGAATAGGGGTCTGCACATGGAAACAGAGGGCTGGGGCAAGGGGGCAGGGCAGGAGCAGCAAGATGACCATGGAGGTCAGGCAGGATGGGCACTAGAAACAAGACACCATGGAGAGCAAAAATGAGACTATGATGGCATACACACAGACCATGGAGGGAAGGTGGGAGGGGGTCAGGGGCAGCTAGTTGACCACACAGGGAAGGTGGGAGGGGCCATGGCAGCACAGAAGACCATGCATGGCAAGCGGGAGGGTTAGTGGCAGCACAATGGCTATGATGGGCAAGAAGGAGGGTGCAGGGGCATGCACAAAGGACCATGGAGGATAGAAGGGTGGGTCAGGACCTGGGCACAGACAAGAGAGTTCAGGGGAAGGGGCCTCACAACAGACCGCGCAGGGCAGGCAGGAGGAGCAGTTGCAGCACAACAGACCAGGGAGGGCAGAAGGGTGTGGCAGTAAAATGGACCATGGAGGACAGGAGGAAGGGTATAGGGGCACGGCATGTGGACAGGCAGGGTGGAGGTGGCAGGGACAGGTTACAGTTATCTGACAATGCTAGGCAGGTGGGAGGGGAGTGGCAGCTGAACAGAACACTCAGAGTAGACAGGAGTGGCAGGTCCATGGAACATGGTGGGCAAAAAGGATGGAGCAGGGGCATGCACAAAGACATCGGAGGGCAGGGGGAAGAGAATAGGGGCAGCAAGCTAAGCACAGAGGCTAAGCAGGAGGTCAATGATGGGCCATAGAATTGGGCAATGGGGGGGCAGGAGGAGTGGACTGGTACATCATGCTAAATGGAGGGCAGTGGCAGCACATCAGACAAAGCATGGCAGGAGGGAGGAGACTAGTCCATGGATTCAGACAACAGAGGATAGGGAGGAGGTGCATGGGGCAGCAAGCTAGCTGTTCAGAGAAGGTGGGTATTAGGAACTTTATTGTTTTTAAAATGTGTGTCTGTGCGAACTACTTAACATATGAACAAGTATGCAGCATAATCTCACTTTTATTCAGGAAGAAGAGGATGTTTGTGACTGTGACTCCGGGCACACTTGGCAGAAACATCCCCTGACCCTCCACTACCCATCGCAAAATGTAATGCCCGTGAAAAGGGTAGGTGGACGCAGTGTTATATAGAACAGAGTCCTGAGAGCACGATTGAAAATGAAAACTAGATATAGTATATGGTATAAACTATGCACCAAAAAGTGTGATACAAGATGAACCGGGGCGTGAAATATAATATGCACTACATTGTGCGCAATGACAGATTCATTGGAGAGCGCGAGATAGCACAGGCACTAGCGCGTGCTATGCGATATGCGCCTTGGAGTGTAATATGCACAGGGCAGTGTTGTGTAACCTAACTAGTCTCTAAAGTTGTAATATAAAATATGTGCCGGGGAGTGAAACGTTGCATATGCACTGTGACAAAGATATGGATCCCAGATTGTAATATGTATGGCATAGCGCTGTGCGTTATAACATAGGCATCGAGGAAGGCACGTTAGATGGGGCAATATAACCCGTGCGAAGGCAAGTGTGGCATGACATTCACGGGGTGGTGTTACAGTGCACATGGGCTAGAGAGTGTCATAGCATACGCACTAGCTGGTGGAATACAACACAGAGGTGTGTGGCACTCGGTGGGCACTGGTGGTTGTAACACAGCATTGGGCTCAGCCAGGAGCACGCTGTGACTCTCAAGTGAGGTTCGTCTCCTTTCCAGAGAGTAAAATAAAAAGTTTTACACTTCCGGCGGTGGATGTGTGTTTTATTAACCGTGAGGGGGGTTTCTTGCATAGTTCGGTAGAATTTTTCTCGAATCCCCTTTGAATGGATTGGTGTGTGTGTGTATTAACTGTGCCCGTCAATAACTACCCATGTTTGTAGAAATAAACGACAAGGGTGTCTACTTGGAGACAGTGGCGTAACGAAAGTTGAAGGGGCCCCCCTGCAAGGTACACAGAGGGGGCCCCCCCACGGGATTTAATCCGGATCTATCAGGCCCGGGTATTTATTTAATGTGATTTTATACAGCGTAAACTTTACCCGAAGGTGTCAGAGCGCTTTACAAAAGGACCAGTTACATTACATAAAGACTTCAGAGTACATGAGTTACATAAAAGATACAAACAGAAAAGCTCTATATTCACATAAGATCCAGACCTCCCCAAAGCCACACTCCGAGGAACCCTCGTCTACAGACCACCAGCCACCATTCGCCACCACCATCACCGACTTCATCACACCCCACGCCATCGCCTCAACGAACTAGATACTCATTGGAGACCTGAACTTCCACCTCGACAACCCCAGACAACCCCAACTCCACCATCCTCCAGGACAACCTCGCCAGCATCGGACTTAAACAACTCGTCAACACACACCCACAGAGCAGGACACACCCTTGTTCCCATCTACACGGCAGGTAACAGCGTCGATTTTAGCCACACAATCCAACCGCCATGGACCGACCACCGCTGCGTACACTTCACCGTCGACAAACCCAAGGCACCCAAACCAGCCCCACGCCCACCACGAAGGAACTCGAGCAAGGTTACCGATGAGCAACTCAACTCCACCCTCACCCGAGACAACAACACCTGGGCATCCGACGCAAACAACGCAGCCAAAGAAATCCACACCTGGATCTCCAACTGCGCAGATGAGCTCGCCCCACTACGCAACACCAACATAAAATGCCCCAGGAAAGCCACCTGGTTCACCACCGCTCTCCAAGAAGCCAGACGCACCTGCAGACGCCTGGAGAAGAACTGGAGAAACACCAAGACAACCGAAAACCACACCACATGCAAAGGCGCCATGACGGACTACCACAACCAAATCAGAGCCCCCAAGGGAAACTTCATCCACAACAAAATCCTCACCAACTCCAAAGAACTATTTAGCGTCATTCAAGAATTCACCAACCCAGGCAGCGAAGCCACAGACATCACCCCATCCCAAGACCTCTGCGACAAGCTTGGAACCTACTTCTACGTCAAAATCAAAAACCTCTACGACAACTTTGTCAACCCTCCACCAGGCGCCACAGACGGCCCCCTGCCCCCAAAGACACCAGCCAACCCACCATATCCAGCTGGACACCGATCACGGCCGAAGACACCGCCTCGACCATGAAAGGCATCCACTCGGGGGCCCCCACTGACCCATGCTCCCCTCACATCTACCACAGAGCCACGGCCACCATCACACCCGAACTACAGTGCACCAACACCACATTCAAAACAGGCACTTTCTCAGACGACTGGAAGCGCGCAGAAGTCAGACCGCTGCTCAAGAAGCCCACAGCTGACCCCACCGACCTCAAGAACTATCGGCCCATCTTGCTCCTCCCCTTCGCCGCCAAAGTCGCAGAGAAAACAGTTAATAAGGAACTGACACGATTCATCAAAAAGAACGCTGTCCTCGGCCCGTCCCAATCCAGATTCCGAACCAACCACAGCACAGAGACAGCCCTACAAGCCGCCACAGACAACATCCGCACCCTCCTGGACCAAGGCCATTCTGCAGCCCTCATCCTACTCGACCTGTCAGCCGCTTTCGACACCGTCTCCCACCGCACACTAATCACCAGACTACACGACGCAGGCATACAAGGAACAGCCCTGGACTGGATCCGATCTTTCCTCAGCAGAAGAAGCCAAAGGATCAGACTGCCGCCCTTTCTCTCCGACCCGACGAACATCACATGCAGAGTCCCACAGGGGTCATCACTGAGCCCGACCCTCTTCAACATCTACATTGCCCCCCGTCGCAGCCATCGTCCAACAACACAGCCTCAACCTCATATCCTACGCTGACGACAACCAACTCATCCTCTCCCTCACCAAAGATCCCACCACCACCAAACTCAACTTCCAGAAAGGAATGCAAGATGTCGCAGTCTGGATAACCAACAGCTGCCTAAAGCTCAACACCTAGAAAACAGAAGTCCACGTCCTCAGCACCACCCCCTCAGCATGGGACAGCACATGGTGGCTGACTGCTCTTGGAAGCCCACCAAACCCCTCAGACCACGCCAAGAACCTCGGCATTGTACTCAAATCATCACTCACCATCAACTGCCAGGTCAACGCCGTCACCTCCAGCTGCTTCAACACCCTCCGCATCCTCCGCAAGACCTTCAAGTGGATCCCCCCTGAATCAAGGAACACAGTCACCCATGCACTCATCACCAGCAGACTGGACTCCGGAAACGCACTCTACGCCAGCATCAACAGGTCCCTACTCCGCAAACTCCAGATAATACAGAACACCGCCGCCAGACTCGTTCTCTACATTCCCCGGCAAGAACACATTACCTACGAAGACTCCACTGGCTCCCCGTGGAGAAAAGAGTCACCTTCAAAATCCTCATCCACGCCTACAAATGCCTACACAATACCGGACCCAAATACCTCAACGACAGAATCAACTTTCACATACCCAAAAGAAACCTCCAATCTTCCAACCTCGCACTGGCCGAAACCCCACGCATCCACAGAGCCAGAGCAGGTAGAAGATCCTTCTCCCACTTTGCAGCCAAAACCTGGAACGAGCTACCGCCAGACAACAGACGAACCCCCTCCCTGAACACCTTCAGGAAGACCCTCAAGACCTGGCTCTTCAGCTAAACAGATCTACGCTCCCCCCTTCAGTGCCTTGAGACCCTCACGGATGAGTAGCGTGCTTACAATTCCCTGGTTGATTGACTGAAGTATGGTAGTAAGTGCAAAAGTTTACTACAGATACTAGAGGTTAGAGTTACATATTGACAAGTTGCAAATTCACTCAAAGAAAAGATACAAACAGATAAACTCTAAATTCACATAAGAAAGGTAGTAAGTACATATGTCTACTACAGATACTAGTGGTTAGAGTTACGTATATATATACATATATATATATACATATATATATATATATACACACACACACACACACACACACACACACACACATTGGAAAATCACTCAAGATTACATCTTTAAAAGAGATTAGGGTTGGACAATTATATACTACATATTTACAGAGCATGAAATTCTTGCCGTGTTCAGTCTGGCCTTAAGGTACTGTCGCACTCACGGCGGTGGTCTTGGGTCTGAAGGGCTCCCCAAGGTGGAGATGGCCATGGGGGTAGAAGACCGAGTGGTGGTGGGCGGAGGCAGCATGCTGGATCACCTCACTCCAGTTCTCTGCCCAAAGTGTCCATGCCACGACATCCAAGAGTTCCAAGGCTGGTAGGGAGCCCCCGGGGGTCAAACATCCAGGGTGCCCCATAGGGAAGCCAGAGGTAAACAGAAAGTGTCCAGCAGCACCACAGAGGCCCGCGGGAGAGGCAGGCAAGCCAGCAGCAGCCCCAAGCAGTCAACAATCTAGTAGGAGTAGAGCGCCCCACACAGTCCAGTTCAAATGGCCTAGCCGAGGGCCCGACAATGCCAAGGAAGAATCAGGCATAGCCACAATTACAGCTTAAGTCCTGGGCGGCCGGCCTCAGCACCACAGGAATCAGCAGGAGGGAACGGGAGCCCAGCCACGGCAGGCAACAGTGGGCAGGAGAGGGGGCCCGGTATGTCACTGCGGCTCATTGTCGTCCGGGGAGGAGGGTGGGGGGGGGAAGGACATATTCCCGGGTAAAACAAAGCCTCTCTCCCTCTGATCATGCCCTGGGGCGGTTCAGAAGCTAGCGAAGGTATCCCGCCTCTGTAGAGGCACCACCAGCGGGCCCACCGCTCAAGGGCATCCACGGAGCGGGGTTCAGCAGCGGGCATCTCCTTCCCTGCGCCAACGCTCCCAGCAGCAGCTGCAGTCCACTAGGATGTGGGCCACAATTCAGTCACTCCGGCATCAAAACTACCAATGGGCGGCCACACCACGCTCAGCCGGGCGTCTGGTAGAGGCAGCAATTATATATTTGCCCCAATGTTGCATCCGGCAGCTAATAAATGTCAGGTGTCCGTGCCAACCGATAGAGCCTCCTCTCAAAGTGGCCATCTTGAGGCCAGGCAAACATTGCTGCCAAGGTTTCGGATTGCTATGTGTGACATTTTCATAATTTCAGTGTAATTATGAGTGACATTTGAACGACTATGAGTGACATTTTCTCACGAGCAAAATCAAGCAATGAATAAGGGGAAACATATAAATATCAGAAACTACACCCATTTGAGCCATGAGAAACTGTAAGAAGATTTTAAAAGTGCTACAAATCACCAAAAATGGAAGGGCACTTAGGAAGTAAAGTGGTGGCAAGCGGCATGCTGAGTGGGAAAGAAGCATTCCACCTCCCTGGTGGAAAGAGTGAGCAGCATGGTTTAATGCATATGACTTAGAGTGCCTGCTCCTAAGCACTATCATCAGACACAAAAGAAAGACAAGAGAACAGTTATAGATATTATGACAGCGCTGTGATCAGTCTGAGTTAGCAGAACCCCCGAGCTCACTGCAGAACATCTATGGCATGGAGAGGGAAGTAAACAGTGTGGGTGTGGTGGGGAAGCTTGGGTTCTTGTAACCCCTGATAGCATGGGGCGGGGAAAAATGAGAAAAAGGGGGTTGGCAGGCAAACTACAGAGTTTTTATGGCTGTTTTAGTGACAGGTTAGATCTGTGTTACATCCTTCACAACATGATATTTTAAACTTTAATAAAAAGGAATTTTAAGGTTGCAAAATACCAATATTTCAATTTTTAAATAGTACCTCCGGCTAGTAGAAATAAAATGCAAAACATTATAGGTAGGCATGTGCTGGAGCCAGTTTACCTTGTGGTGAAAGGGACATGCTCAGTGCAAACTCTAGATTGTCCAAGATGCATGTTAGATTACCCGGGCATTGAATATGGGCAAAAGTACAAGCGTTAGACTATTTAAATAATTTACAAAAAGAGGTAACAAAATATGCTGCACTTCAGATGGTAACAGTTTAAGAATTTCAAAATGTTGTACAACAGTGGGCAGGGCTTGAAGATAATGCTTAATGCTTTCAGTGCAGAGCAATGACGCTGATCAGCTTAAATTTGTTGTCTAACTATACATGTTCTCTGTGGAAATGCGCACGTCTCACCGTTCAGTGTGTAAATAACCAGGGTTTGGGTGTAAAATTAATGACACAGTATAGGGGTGTGACCCAGTAGAGCAGGCACAGCTCGTAGTGAAAGTGGCAAGATTACATAAGCTTTGAGTGATGAACTTTGAAATTAAGCTTACCATTCAAATAAAATCGGAAAGAACGATTAGCTAAAAAAAAATATCCAAGGAAAAAAAGCCAAGCATAAACAGAACATGTCAGAGACAAAAATCATAATTTTAGATGCTCGTTTTAATACTTTTTCCATCAGCCCTCTTTGTTTTCGTGGCAGTCACGTAGGCAGAGATTGATACATATGCTGGGTGTCCTCAAAGGTCCTGTAGAGTTAGGCCTCATGATCCCTGACGGCCCTGGTCATCCAGCTCTGTGTAGGTACTAAATAGTTGGTATCTGGTTGAGCCCCGAGGAGTGCCACCTAAGGGTGGTTTTAACGAAGCAGTACCCTTTTAGCCAACTTGAGATCTGTTGGCAGAATATAAAAGAATAACTGCAGCGCCAAACCCCCAGTTCCCGTGTGCTTAGTGACAAGGGCAAAAATAGGCAAAACAAGGGCAAAACTACACTGCCCAGCAGGTAGCTGATCACGCTAAGCACTTAATTTACAAGCAAATTAGATCAACATTTAAACGTGAAGTAAGTCTGGCACTGTCTCACTAACACGTGTGAGCCATGGCAATTCTGGTTTACGGGTCCGTCACACGTGCGCCAGCCTCCTGGCCATCAGACTCAGCAGGAGGAACAGCTGAGCTCTACAGTGTGGGCTCCATCGGCCGCCGGGGGTCTGTGGGGTTCATAGCTGCCAAGGTTTAAGATTGCTGTGTGTGACATTTTCATAATTTCAGTGTAATTATGAGTGACATTCAACAATTATGAGTGACACTTTCTCACAAGAAAAATGAAGTGCATGAAAAGAGCTAAATATCAGAAATTACAGCCTTTTGTCAATGGGAAGCACTAAAATATCTGGGAACTGCTCAAAACCCCTGAAATAGATGGTAAAGATGCTGATACCAATGAGACAACTGTTCAGGCCCCCAATATCACATTGTAGCAGTCATAAATGTAATAGCAATTGTGCTAAACGTTTGCAAAGGGCTGCAGTGTGTGTAAGGTGAAGCTTGTCTGTAGGTTAAAACTGTGGAGACAGCTGCGGGTAGGGCCTGTGCACTCAAGCATGATGAGAGTAGGGTGCTCATTATCCACATATGGACACTTCCTTGGGTGGAATGGGAGGCCAAGAACAGCAGAAACCCACAGTGAGCGATGCAGCTGCTTATAACTTACAAGAGCATGGGTATAGCAGCAAGGCACGTGATGTCCATGGACAACAAACAAGTGTTTCATCGAGTGAATATGCAGTGGTCTGCGGTCAGTTACAACACTTAAATTATCATCATCAAAACATGTAAGCCAAGCAGGAAGAAAGAGTCAGCCGCTCATGAGATAACATCCATGTAGGTGGTGTTCTATTGAACCACTGAAAGAGTGGAACATTATCTGCAACATCTCTTACAAAATTCCCTCCTACAAGAAACACAGGCAGAAATTATACATGGCTGCACGTGCTAGTTTTCAAAATGTTTCTTTTGCCATTGCAAAGACCAGAATACATGTTTGATATGGACCCACATAGCCACAGAAGGAGGAAATTCAGTAAAAGCAGGCATTCCCTTTCAAGCTGTTTAACATAGAATGGATACAGTATTAAAATGTGCAAAAAATATAAAGTTAAAGAAATTATCACTGAGCAAGTCTTACACACTTATGCCATTGCACTTGTTAACCTAATACATTTAAGTACATGTTGCTGTTATCAAATTAACACAGGGCACGGCGGGTGACTAACCTTCCTGCTGCCATTTCACAAGAGCCTTGGGGCTAAAAGGTGAGCGCTTCTGCCAGCAGCTTTGTTTACACGTCTTGAGCTGCCACGTTTCTTGGGCCTTCGAGATGGAGGGTCACAGGCAGGTCTCCTCTCCTAAGGAGTGTCTCGCTCTGGTTGGCAGCAGTTTCGATGGTTAGGGAACCCTCGAAAACATAGTTTTCCGGCAGGATTTAGCAAAATTAAAAAAAACTTCCTGCCTGGTAGTTGCGCGCCGAAGTCTCTTTTCAAGGCTAGCTAAATAAAGTGCACGGTCAATGAGGTGCAGCGTGCACCACATGATGCCGGCCCCACACTCTCTCTGCTGGTTGGGTACGGAGGTCGAGGGGTCAATTCATTTCAATTCACCGCCGAGTAGCCCAGCGCTTCCATGATTTGCTGGCCTCCCACACGCTTAACTGCATCCGGTGACACGTGACAGCAGGACGTCAGGTAACGTCTTGCGGCGCGTGCCTATTCAAACTCCGTAACTTTGCCAGTGCAGAGTGCATTCCAGGAAAGAGGTGCAAACTGCAGTATTACTTCCTGCAAACATGAATACTAGCTAAATAAGAGCAGTGCAGGTGTGCCGGCCACCGGGGTGCAGGCTCATGCAGCGCAACTCTACTCAGCGCGACGAATCACATACAACCTGAGGGGGCCCCTGAAGCTCGGGGCCCCCCCGCACCGCGGGGGCTGCGGGGGCTTGTGTTACGCCCCTGCTTGGAGAGTACCCACCGACGGGGGCGCCGGGATTAGGCACGGTAGGGCGTCAGACACATCAGAGCTTCGCTAGCGGTGTAAATACATTCCACGTGGATTAATTGTATGCATAGTCCTCTTTTAATGAATATCACGCAAATCGTCATGGTGATAGGTACATACGGTTTGTCCAGCATGTCCTAGGTGTTTCTATAAATATAATTAAAAAAAATATAAAAGGAGGAGCCTAGCGCGCAACCAAGATGGCCGCGTAGGTGCGAGGCTCCCTAGGACCTCCGCAACCTCCTACGTTTATCCTGTCTTCATCCTGAATCGGTTGAGGGGACTGTGTCGGTGAGCCTGAGCCGAGGTGGTACCCGTTTTCCGTTTTCGAATTGGACCCCGGGTGCCGGAGTGAGCACCGACTGAAGTTTGCGGCCTACTTCTCTCCTGACCCCGGATTCGAGTTTGGGGGCGACCCTGTGGCGAAGTGAACAACAACGGCGGGTTGGGCCTGGCGAGTCGCGTACCCCACACTTTCACTTTTGAGTCCCCTAGCCATTATCGCGGGTGGGTTCACAGCGCTTCTTTGTGTTGGGGTGGCCTCGCTGGGAGACCCTGCCTGCGGTGGCCCGCTCTGCCGTCCTGGGGTGGCCCCCGAGGCTCTCGGCCTTGATTGCCTGCTCTCCACTGCGTGGCTGGTGCGGGTGTGAGATACACGACGATGGCCACGAAGCAGGATGGGGATCGGTTGAAGGCCAAGTCGACCCGGCGTGGCACCGCACATCAGGCCAACGTCATGGACCGCTACACCCTCCCGAAGGGGTCTCCCGGCGGATCGCATAAGTCCTCCGAGTGCCCCCGGATGCCCCGGATTTGCCTACGGATTTGACTTTGCAAGACGTCATGGGCGCCATTGCTGAGATGAAGACCTCGGTGGGCCAGCAATTCGACACTTTGGCGCACAAACTCGACGCGGTCCTCATTGATGTCAACCTTGTGAGAGCTGATCTCTCCAAGACGAATGACCGGGTCGACTCCTTGGCCCACACCGCGTCGGGCCTCACGACTGAGGTAGCGGCCCTTCAAACGGAGGTGCACCGGCTCCGTCAGGCAAGTGCGCTCATGGATCGGCGCCTGGAGGACTCCGAGAGCCGGGCCCGGAGGAATAATATCCGAATCATCGGAGTACCCGAGGGACGGGAGGAGTCGGCGGCGGATCTCTTTGTGGAGGACCTGATCTCTACCCATCTCCAGCCTCGAGGACTGAGTAAATTCTTTGCTGTGGAGAGGGCCCATAGAGTTCCCGGAGGCAGACCGAAGGTCGGAGCCCCTCCGCGGCCTCTTATTGCCCATATTTTCAACTTTCGGGACAGGGATGCGATTTTGCAAGCTTCCAGACTGCAAGGGCCGATTAAGCTGGAGAACATGGAAGTGAACTTTTATCCTGATTTCACGCAGGCGGTTCAGAAGCAGAGACTGAGTTTCCTGGGCGTCAAGCGGCGGCTTCGAGGCATGAACTTAAAATACGCCATGCTCTTCCCGGCCAGGCTGCGGGTGGAGGCGGATGGTCGCACTCACTTTTTTGATCGTCCTGAAACGGCCGGGGACTGGCTGGACACTTTGTCTGGGGGTCATGGTCGGGATGGGGGGGGGGGGGGAACGGGAGGAGAGTGCCCACCAGACCGGGTCTGAGGTACTGACACGGGGGCTCACTCCGGATGATGCCACTTTCGGCCAAGCTTTGGGTCTTTTGCCTGTTGTGTCTTGTCTCCCCTCCATTGGAGGAGGTGCTGGGTCTCGAGGGGGTTCTCCTTCCTCCTCTAGGGGGTCTTAGTAGTTTAAATCACATAGGGGCGACAGGCACACTGCAAGTTGGGGGGGCTGTTTGGGCTCATGCAGGGGTGCAGGGAGGGGGGAGTTTTGTTGGGGCTGTTGGGTTGGGGTTGGGTATTGTTTATTTGTACCACAAGGCAGAAGTATTGTTGTGCTATTTCTAACGTGCTCTCTGGGGGGCGACTGATCGACTTCGGCTATGATGGGGGGTAGGGGACTGAGTCTTTTGTCCTGGAATGTTAATGGACTGGGGAACAGGATAAAACGGGGGGTGGTCCTGCAGTTCCTAAAACGGATTTCACCAGATATAGTCTTTCTGCAGGAAACACACCTCATTGGAAACTCCTTTCGTGCCATGAACAGACGGGGCTATCGCCTTATGGCCCACTCGGGCTTCACGTCTGGTTCGAGGGGTGTGGGCATTATGGCTAAGACCTCGCTCCCGTTGGAAGTTGATGAGCTGCTCCATGATGACAGGGGACGATACACGGTTCTGGTGGGTAGATTGGAGGGTAGAGTGATTGTTTTCGTTTCTGTTTATGTCCCGCCAGGGTTGCAAACGACTACTTTTGCGGATCTGGGGCGCCTCCTTCTTGGCCTTCCGGAGGGGATTCTAGTGGTTGGGGGGGGATTTTAACGCTGTGGTTTCCGGGACTGAGGATCGTCACCCTCCTAGGGATCTCCCCCGTGCCCAAGCGTGGTTGTCCGGCCTCTTGGATACCTTGGGGCTGGTGGATTGTTGGCGGTTGAAACATCCTACGCAGATACAGTACACCTTTCATTCCGGGGCTCATGGCAGTCTTTCGAGACTTGATTATGTCCTGATGCCAGCGGTGCAGGCGGGGCGGGTTGGGGAGGTACGACATTTGGCGCGGGGTATTTCAGACCACTCCCCGCTCCTGCTGCACTTCGACATTGTCCCGAGGGGGGAGGGGAGGGTGGCCCGATTAATCCCTGGTACCTGCGTGACCCCACAATTCGCGCAGATTTGGTTAAATCTCTTAAGCGATATTTTGAAGACAATGTGGGGTCTGTGTCGTCCGCGGTCTCTCTGTGGGAGGCGTTTAAGACGGTACTCCGGGGGGAGGCCCTGTCCCTTATTTCCCATTCCCGGAGGCGCGAGCGGGAGGAGGTGACCCGTATTGAAACTGAGATAACCGAGTTGGAGGGTGATTTGGAGTGTGGGGTGACGGACGACAAATTGCATGCTCTCCGACTCAAGCAGGCGGACTACAAGGCCCTCGTCACGGAGGGAGCCAGGGGCCTCAGCAGAGAGCAACAGGGGAGACTGTATGATGTGGGTGATAAGGCTGGTAAATTGATTGCGTGGCTGGATAAAAAGGAGAGAGCGAGTCGAGTTGTCCCGTCGATTGAGAAATTGGATGGTGTGTGCGTCACTGAACCAGGAGAAATTGTTGATTGCTTTGCAGAATATTTCCGTGGGGTGTATTCCCCGGTATCTTCCCGCTCGGAAGAGGACTCCCATGCCCTGCTTAAAGACATTGCGCTGCCTTCCCTTTCGGAGGAGGATAAAGTGTTGTTGGACGCGACCCCAACATCGGAGAAGATTGCCCTCGCCATACGCTCGGTCGCCTCCGGCAAGGCCATGGGTCCTAATGGCCTTCCCATCGAATTGTACAAACTACGACCGGATACGCTGGCGCCGCATCTCCGTGCTATGTTCCTCGCGGCCCGCTCGGCGGGTTCCCTCCCGCTGGACCAGCGTCTGGCCACTATCGTGGTTATTCATAAGGAGGGGAGGCCGCGGGATCGGGTCACGTCTTACAGGCCCATTTCGCTGTTGAATGCGGAACCTAAAATTCTCGCCAAGGTGCTGGCTAATCGGCTGGTTGGCGTGGTGTGCGATCTGATTCACCAGGACCAGTCTGGCTTTATCCCTCATCGCAACACCGCGCTCAACCTGCGGCGTTTGCATGGGGTGCTCGCGCGGGTCCCGTTCATACGAGAGCCGGCCATTTTGGCGTCCCTGGACGCCACTATGGCGTTCGACACGCTTGAGTGGCCATATATTTGGGCGACGCTGGCTAAGTTTGGTTTTGGCCCGGGATTTATTGGTTGGGTGAAACTGTTATACTCCGGACCGCTGGCGCAGGTGGCGGTAAACGGTAGAGTGTCGGCTCCGTTTGAGCTGGGCAGGGGCACGCGGCAGGGCTGCCGGCTATCGCCGCTCCTCTTCGCGCTTGCCTTGGAGCCCCTGGCGGAGTGGCTGCGGTGGCACCCTTCTATCCGTGGTCTCCGATGGACCCCCGAGTATGAGGATCGCGTATCCCTTTACGCTGATGATATTCTCTTATACCTTGCTTCCCCTCGTAAATCGCTGATTGTACTTGTGGATATTTTGCATTCATTTGGCCGCAACTCCGGCTTAGTCATCAACTGGGCTAAATCCTGTGTGTATGTCCTTTCCCGGGAGGCTCCTATCCTTCCGCGGGGTTGTCCTATCCAGATCGCTCCGCAGGGATTTAAGTACCTGGGTATCTTCATTACCCTGGACGCTGAGGCCCGATATAAACAGAACTTGCTCCCCCCCCCCTCCAGTGCCTGAAGGAGGACGTGGCGCGTTGGAGGCGCCTGCCGCTCTCACCGCTCGGCCGTGCGGCATTGTTTAAGATGATGTCGCTGCCACGTTTCCTATACGCTTTACAGAACACGATGGACGTTGTCCCGGCGCGCTACTTTCACGAGGTGGAGAGTCTGCAGCGACGCTTGTTCTGGGAGGGTAGGCCGCGTATCGCCCTTGCGAAGCTGACGCTCCCGTGGTACGACGGGGGGGGTCGCCCTCCCGGACATCAAACGATATTACTGGGCCTCCCAGCTGGCTGCTATAAACCACGGCCTTTATGGGCCCGCTCTTAACCCGGCCTTTGAAATGGATAAACTATTACTGCCGGGTGGCGACTATAATCGGGCGCTTTATTCTAGATCGCTCGACGCACGTCTGACGGGCCCTACGCGGGTCGCGGTACGGGTGTGGCACGCGGCAAACTCGGCGATGGGGTGGAAGGATCGGTTGACCCGGGCGACGCCGCTGTATGCATCTGAGCGGCTGGGCTCCCTGTGGACCTCGAAGGGCTTTGAGAAGTGGGATATGATAGGCATCAGCAGGGTGGGCGATCTCTGGACGAGGGGGGGATTCAAAACGTTCGATGTGCTGCAGACTGAATTCCAGTTGCAGGACAGGGAGTACTTTCGATATATTCAGGTCCGTCACGCGCTGTGCTCCGTATTCCCGGATGCTGCCTCCATCCCGGAGTCTTCCCCTCTGGAAGATAGAGTGCTAGATGGGCATGTACCGGACGGCACGATTTCATTGATTTACAAAAAGCTCATCAACGATAGCTAGGGACTGCTGACTAGCCTTCGTGAGGTGTGGGTGGCCGATGGATTGGAGCTGGATGACGAGGATTGGGTGTCTGCGGTGGCCTCCCCGAAAGAGGTGGCCATACCGGCTCGCCTTCGCTTCGTCCAGCTCAAGATACTCCATAGGGTCTATGTTACGGGGCCGGGTCTGATGCGTATGGGATATGCCGTGGATGGGTTGTGTAAGCGTGGGTGTGGTTCTTTAGGGACCTTCCTTCATATTGTGTGGGAATGCCCGGAGGTGGCGCGATTCTGGCGTGATGTGCACGCGGTGTTGCAGGCGGTCACGCATGTGACGCTGCTTCCCGAGGCGAGGAGATGTCTGCTAAATGTGTGGGAGCCGACTGACTACTCAGTGCCGCAGACGTAATGGGTGACTCTGGGATATATGGTGGCCAAGCGTGACATTGCGCAATTGTGGGGTTCCCAGAGCTTGCCAACGGTCTCGGCGTGGAAGGACAACATGGATTGGTGTATGTTTCGGGAAAAGGTAGTGTATGTTGCGAGAGGTAAGCCTGGGAAATGGGTGAAAGTGTGGGGCCCCTGGAACACCTACCGTGGCGGAATTTGTACCCCGCCGCTGATGCCTGATGCCTGATCTGGCACTGGCCCCGTCTCCTTAGTCTGCTTGTCGCCTTGGTTCTGGGCTTTGAGTCCACTTTGTCTCCTATCCCCCCCCCCGCTATTCCTGTGGATCGGTAGGGTCCTCCCCAGGGGAGCTCATACTGTTGCTTTGACTTTTGGCTGCCTTGTGGATTTGTTTGTCGTTTCTTATATAAAAATGGGGAACCGCCATGTGGAGGGTCCGGACGGTGTGGCCGCCAACGCTTCTTTCAACTCCTGTGACCTCTCTCACGCTGCAGCGACTGTTTACTGACTGTATTCTATGCTCATACTGTTTGCTAGCGGCCGGCCCGAAGGTTGTAGGCCCATCTTTGTATATCTTTTGAATTCTGTAATAAAGGTTTCAAAAAAAAAAAAATATATAAAAAACAAAAGGCCGGCCCCGGGGGATGGGGTCCCCAAGGCCATAAGTGACCTGAGGAGGGGGGGCAACGCAGCCCCCCTCCTAAAGAATAAAAAAAAAAAAAAAAGGGTCCCCGGGAAGGCCTTGGGAGGGCCAAATTAATTTTTTTCAACAAAAAAACATTAGGGTGCAGGCCCTGGGGGATGGGGTCCCCAGGGCCAATAAATTAGAAAAAGAAGGGGGGCCACACAGCCCACCTTCTTAAAAAAATAAAAGACCGGCATCGTGCCGAAGGCCACGCCCCCTCCTTGCAGCACTCTGCAAACGCGCCCCCTGGCCATTTGTAAGTTGGGGAATTAATTCCCCTTCAATGCTGAGGGTCCCTGAGGGCCAACTAGCCCAACAGGTATCTCCAGTATGCGCCAGGGAGCTGCGTTGCAGACAGGTGTTCTGAGGCCACGCCCCTTTTTACACCTCTATGCAACGCAGCTCTATGGCGCTTACTGGAGGTACCTAGTGGGCTAGTTTGACCTTAGGGACCCTTAGGACTCAAAGGGACTTAATCTCTCAACTTAGAACGGCCACAGGGCGCATTTACACAGTGGTGAAGGGAGGGGACGGGGCCTGAGGTGACGTGTGCAAACACGCCCTATGGCGCGTTTTAAGTGGGGGAAATAATTCCCCTTCAATCCTGAGGGCCCCTGGGGGCTAACTAGCCAACCAGGTACTTCCAGTAAACGCCACTGAGCTGTGTTGCAGAGAGGTGGTCCAGACCGTGCCACTTTTTACACCTCTCTGCAACGCAGCTCTGTGGCGCTTACTGGAGGTACCTAGTGGGCTAGTTGGACCCTAGGGACCCTCAGGATTCAAGGGGACTTAATCTCCCAACTTAAAACGGCCACAGGGCGTGTTTACACAGTGGGGAAGGGAGGGGACGGGGCCTGAGGTGACGTGTGCAAACACGCCCTATGGCGCGTTTTAAGAGGTAGTTTTAATCCCCTGACCAATTATATACTAGGGGCTTAGAGAGGAAGTCATGCTAATCACAGGGGGGCCCCAATGCATAAGTGTTCCCTAGTGTATGTAGGTGTTTTCACTGTATTCTGAGTGACTTTTAACATAGCACTGGCTCTAGGACTGGTTAGTCAAACTCAGTTACCACCAGTATCCGTCTGAAAAAGTTAAGTACAGGATGATTTTGCAACAAGGCTTCTTTCTGCTCTTCTGTTTGTTCTTTCTGCACGTTATCCTTCTTCCTGCACTTTTCTATGTCTTTGAGGACTTCTGTTGCTTCTTTCTGCATTTCTTTTTTTTCTTTCGGTGCGTTTTTTCTTCTTTCTTCACATGTCCTATCTCTGTAGGCATAGTTAAAAATTTGCATTTAAAAAACCTTTGAAAGTCACTGAAAAAACCATAGGTTTCAGGCACGTTATAGTTAGGAATTAGCATTTAAGAAACCTTAGAAATTCACTGAAAACACCATAGGTTTCAGGGGCGTTATAGTTAGCTGGACTTTTCACTCGTACAAAACCATTGAAATTCCCCCGTTATAGTTAGTTCAGCTAACTATAATTCGCGCGCCCGCAATGCACTGCTGATGACGTCACATATTACATCACTCATGACATGGTCAGTGACATCACTCATGACATCACTGATGACATCATCCTTGTGATAGAGTGGCAGACCTCCTCTCCCCCTAATATAACCTTTGATACACACATTCAAAAATAGAAACTAAAATTTTCAAACCAATGAACAACATCATGGCACTTACTTTTGGAGGCACCACGATCGGACCAATTTCGAAGGGCTGGCTGAGCCATGTACCATGTGAGTGTAACTGCACTTTGCTGTTTAAAATCGTCTATGAAAGACTGAGACTCTTTTAGAGTAAAAACGATCTGTTTCTATCTAATTTAGCACACACAGACATGGCAGCCAGGGAAAGAGGCATCTAGACCTTGAACTGTTCCAGTCCTTCGTCACTTGTTGTGAATGTGCACCTCTCCAATGAGATCATTTGTAATGTATTTAAACACAAACCACGTTTAAGTGTCAGTTGATATGCACTGAAGAAGGCCAAGACGCCGAAATGCATTTGCACCATTAAATCAACTTTAAAATGTCCCGTGAGTGCTCTGCATTTGTAGCCTGATTATATATATATATATATATATATATATATATATATATATATATAAATAAATGGAATATTTTTACGTTTTTATTGGGGTTAATGGGTTGTCGTTTTGATCAATCCCGGGCTTTGCCATGATAAACATTCAATATTTTCCATGTGTGGTGTCTTACACTCCCTGGAGCAGGGTCATCTTTTGTGATGGGCGAGCTCAGCCCAGGGCACCACAATTCAGAAGGGCATACGTAACTGTCTGAATTAAAGACTTGCAGACAGCAGCGCCCCTCTTACTTCACTCCCATTATTCTTTCCTTTTTAGGTCTCGGCTCGAAGGCCGCGCTTGCGCAGTCTCGATCCGAGATTTAATGACTTGGAGAAGAGGGGCTTGAACCCGCCCCTCTTCTCCCCTGTTCTCCATTGGCTGGCCTCTTCAATGCTGGCCAGCCATTGGAGAAGAGGTCCCGTCACTCCGATCAGGCCCCGTCCTTTTCGGATCGGGGGGCGTGTTTTTGCCGAAAGTCTAATTATCTCCTCCAGCCAATGGCAAGAGGAGATAACAGCAAAACACGCCCCCGAATCCGAAAGCGCCGCTGCCTTTCTCAGAGGCATTTCTGCTTCGCCTCGGAGAAAGGCAGTGGTGTCCCGGGGTCCGGACGCATTTGTCTCTTCATCCTCCTGGGTGGGGTCGGGATATTTATTTTTCTGGATGTTTTAGAGCATTGCACTGTTACCTTTGGGTTTGTTATAGCGCGCTAGCCTGCTAGGCAGGCATTGAAGTTAAAAATACTGCAACTGAGCCAGAGTTGCACAATGGCGTCACATGCTCCCTGATAAAGACGTGCCTTCTTTATTACGAAATAAGATCCATGTTTTTAGGGATAAAACCCCAGGATCAGCTGGTGCAATGACATTAATAAAGTCTGTGGTCAAGCAGAGTCATCAAATAGGGTTAAATGGAAGCAAGCCTTGGTGTGAATGATTACCCATGAGTTGGTGAAGCCTTCACCTCCCTCCACCTGCCACCCCTCCACCCCCCCAAACTGCCCTCGGAGGTGCCCTGTGTCCAGCTCCGTGGGTTAAAAGGTCATTAGCTCTTCAGGGTGTGTTATTTGTACGGTCAGAGCAGGAGAGGGGGGCGGCTGAAACTGGTAGCATCCGCGCTCTGAGCACCTCTCTCCCTCCACTCTGTTCCCCTTCCCTCACACGCTCACCTCCCCCCCCCCCTTTACTTCCCTCCCATCGCGGCCACGCGCCCTCTCTGTTCATCTCTCAAGCTCCCTCCTTGGCGCCACATTTCTTCTTTTCTCATCTCCTTTGGTCTGCGCTCTCCTTATCAGTTCCTCTCTGCCCCTCCAGTCCTGCTGTGTCACTTCCTCCCTCTGTGTCACTCCCTCCCTCCTTGTGACCCCTCATTTCCTCCTGCTGCCCTTCACCTCACACGTTTCTCTTCCACCACCCAGCTATCTCCTCTCTCTTCCTTTGGGTCACTCTTTCCCTCAAACTCCCTCCTATCTTTCACGTGCGCTTCCTCTTCTTTCGTGCCTGCCCCCCCTCCCGCCCCCAGCAGTTACACTTCCCTCACCAATCTCTCTCTCTCTTCATCTTACTTTCTCTTATCTTCTCTCTTCTCATACCCTTTCCTCACACCCCGCCCCCGTCTCCCTTTCTGCGTCTCGTTCTCTCCCTGCTCTTATCTCGTTTTACCACCCTCTTCCCCCTCCACTACCGCTCCTCTTTCTCGGGACCCACTCTTAACTTCCTGCGGTGTCGGCTCTCCCCCGCCTTCCCCACCCCACAGAGAAGGTATGTACTGGGAAGGTTTGGACACCCCCTTCACTCTGGGGTGTGGGGGAAGAGGGCTCGGAGACATAATCCACTTCAAATTGTGTTGTGCTAGTAGTGTTTTACGGCACATGTGATGTTTTGCGCGATCGCGCAGTGTGATCCTGGGCAACGCCAGCGCTGTTGTTTTTGACGTTTGGACTATAGTGCACATCTTGGGTTGTGAGTTTGAAGACACGATAAAAGCGAGTTCACCTATTGAAGGCAATGTTACATCTCCAAGGAAATACTGCGCAGAGGGACAGAGCACTATTTCCATAGCAGCGATTTGTGGGGGAAGCTTGTTGTTGTTTGAATAGTGCACGTTGTGTGGTACTCATTTTGTCAACGTTGGAAGGATGAAAGGCTAAGTGGTTCAAACAGAATTTAAACCCGGTACCGTGGCATTAAACACAGATCGGTAGATACATTAGTCCACTGAACCGGTTGTTGTCTCTGCGTTGTTACCGTTAGTTTAATCGTTTTTAGTCAAAACAAATATACGTTTTATTTTATGCAGCAGTTGCTGTGGCAGTTGTCCTTTTTAGCACTAAACAATAAAAGTGAGTTCCATCACACCCATTTTATCATCCTGAGGAGAAAGAGTTGAGACGCACATCCTGGGATTCAGACCTATGGGTCACGCGGAGATCACAGCAGACAGCACAAAACTAGCACACAGATACAACGGTTTAAACACGTATATCATATGCACCAATGAGAGCAGCGACTCGGATGTCCGAATTCACCACATCATGCCTTGTGTTGTGAACCTCTTCAAAGCACTAGGTACAGAAAGCAAACTATCCACTTTAAATTGTGGTGTGCTAGTAGTGTTTTACGGCACATGTGATGTTTTGCGCGATCGCGCAGTGTGATCCTGGGCAACGCCAGCGCTGGTTGGTGATACTAGGCTACGATTTGTTATAATGCCATGATAGGCCGAGACGTATAACTAGATGCCATATGGTACTGCTCGGATCTGATACGCTATGCTGCTCTGTTACTGTAATGTACACATTACACTGAGGAATAGGAGGCAAGGGAGCAAGGAGTCCTACAGGATGGATGAGCGTCACCATGTAGGGAAAGCTTTACTCCGAGAACCCATACATTGGTGGACAAGGTGTTGCAAAAAGTTTAAGAAGTCACAAGAGAGTCATGAAAACCAGCCTGGCAGACACTTGTATGTGTGGCTCTGTGTGTGTGTGGGAGGCTCTGTGTGTGTGTATGTGTGTGTGTTGCTCTGTGTGGGTGGCTTTTTTTGTAGGTGGCTCTATGCGTGGGTGGCTCTTTCTGTGTGTGGGTGGCTCTGTGTGGGTGGCTCTATTTGTGTCTGGGTTGCTCTATGGGAATAGCTCTGTGTAGGTGGCTCTGTGTTTGTCGGTGGCTTTGTGTGTGTGGCTCTGTGTGTTGGTGCAAATGCAATAGGTCTCGCATTTGAGATAGATTAAGCTATTGACATTGTAAATAACAATGGCGTTCCTTTAAATGTTTTAAAAATAAAAACATAAGCAAAAATAATGTCATGAGCAGTGCCAACAGCTCTAACTTTAACACTGCCGAGACCATTGCATTGTAAATGCTTGTTTTGTTTGCTGTAGGTGAGGTTTTACACCCCATTCTTCCCCTCCCATCTCCCTCTCACCCCCTGCCGACAGACACCAACACCTCCATTCACACCACCACCCCCAACTCCGCATTAGCATACTCTAGCTATGCAAGAGTGAATCAGTATATTTGGGGGCGTTGCCGAGAAGGTTGTGTTTGGAGGTGAATTACTGCTTTGATGTGTGAATGACATGTAAACACAAAATGGCCCCCCCCGCTACCTTATTTTATTCACCACCTGCAGGATGGGCACCAAATTTATTTCCGGCCAGGGAGGTATCCCAGCAAGGGTCGGCTCTGTCCTGGAGCGGCTGTAGGGGCTTTAAAAAGTTATTTGAAACATGTTATCATGTTGGCCCACCAGGGACATGGGGTGCAGCATGGATGTGCGGGTGGTTCCTAGCCAGAGAAGGAGTGGGTACTCTGGTTGTCACGAATAAACCGGTTTGGTGCAGACCGAAGATTTTCCTGTGTATTTCTAAATATGCTGGTTAGTAAAGGACCCCAAGCACGTGAGATGCAATGACCTGCCGGGATCACACGGTGCAGCTGATTTGAGAAGCTGTGATTAGAATGCGCGTAGGCAGATTTCATATCTAGCTGAGAAGCCACTACATCACATCCTTCCTCGCGTAGTGTATAACAGCACCTCCCTGCACATCCCTACAAACGTTTGAATAAATGTCTGTTTACTGAGCATTCATCACAAATTATTCTCCCTCCAGGTGACCAATTAACAGGTCAAATCACACAAAGGAGCTAAAGGGGCAGAGAACAGGTCATCCCCCACTCAGAAGTCTGTATACAATAAAGGACCTGTTCCCAAAGTGAGCATTCAATTCATATAGCCATTATGGTTGTCGTGTAATTTTAGACAAACTAGGAGCAAGTGTTGCAATATCATCAATGCTGCTTCAAGGTATGGCTCACTAATTCAAAGAAGAGAAAGAGTATTCAAAACGAGATGGATAAAAAGACAACTTTTACCTAACAGTAGTAATATCTAAAACCACCCTCGTGTAAAAAAAGTGTAGGAAAGGAGTGATGGCGCCTCACGGTAGCAACACCATAGAGGATAAAGCAGGAAGGTACTCGCCTGCTACCTCAAGATCTCATCATCAGCTGCCACCACTCCGTAGAAAGGAAATGTGTGTGGGAAGGTGTGAACAAGAGAATGGGTAGTGACCCAACACGTAAAGGTTGCTAAAGTGTATAACAAAAGAGAGAAAAGTAGTGCAGAGAACCGTGCACCGTAATAGCCCCACAGTGTTTGTACACAGATTTGAGTTGGTTCACACTGGCTTTCTACTTTTTATTCTATGCTGTGTGACCACTCGTATATAAAATGCCGACATGTTTCATTGCCAATCGGAAAAAACTCACGGCAACTTCTTCAGGGCGTGGGGTATTGTCATTTCACCCTTTAGCCTAGCTTGATCAGTTTAAAAGCAGTTCTGTTGGACAAAAGACAAACAAACAAACAAAACAACACATATCCAAAATATTTGGCTTCTGGTTCAAAGGCACCAATTACTGTGTATACCATTCCCAACCCGATGTCCCCCGAAAATATTTACCGGGATGTCGCCCATCGGGGTCATACCTTTACCCTCGGGCTTATGTATGTGTCACAGCGGTCGCTTGTTCAGGGTTCATCCCCTCGACTCCTGTCATGAGTCTGTAAGCATCCAGTGCAGGACACGGAGAAAGACATAATTCGAACAGATAGAGTTAACAGTTTTCTAGAGGAAACAGGTGCTGATTTCCCTCCCTTCCCTGTGTGATGAATAGCTATTGCTCTATCTCTGAATCCATCCCTGTGTTGCTGTGTTATAACTCTGCATGTATAGCTCCTGCTTGGCCGGGGTTACTGGCGGTTCATCTTGTGTTAAAAAAGGTTCTCGTTTTAGGGTTCTATCCGCTATGTGGCGTGTTGTCCCTCCCATGTCTTCGCTAATGGTGCGTCTTTTAGTACCTGCTGTATGGCTCATGTTTAATGAGTCTACTTGTATTATGATGATTCCACGCTCCTAATTGGGATTTCAAGACCCTTGGTTTCCCGTAACAGGTCTGTGCGTGCCCCCTTAAAAAGCGAGATTCCCCGACCTAGTCACGTTTACTATTACGGGTGTCCCTTCGCCTCTGGTCTAAGCCGCTTTGTACGCTGCTCCCTCAGTTTTAGAAGAAAAGGGGGAATAGTCGGACTCACCGGTATTCTGTCCGTGTCTGGCGTTCACTCAGCACTGCAGCAACGCAGCCGTTGTCAGCCGTGATTAAAAAGCGTAGCTTGCCCAGTCACGTGGCTCCGCTGTCGGTCCCGCCCATATCAGGGCCGACAGAACGCGCCATCTTGGAATGGTAATATGTGCCCCTACAGGTAATCAATACCTCATTGTAAGAGCAGCTGAGCACCCGTTTTTTAATATAAATGTGGCTCGTAGATGAACAGTTAGGGCATACCTTCACCTCCGGTTCTGTTTATACCCGTCACCTTGTTACATGGTTACACTATTGTGTCAAGTGTAGTCTAGCTCAAAACTGTATTTTGCAATGCTGCAATGAGCGGTGTCAGTTATGCCTGATGTCCCTAAGTTTCCCATTATGTTATCCTGGTATCTCATCCAGTCTACCACCCCCACATTTTTCTTTCTATTCCTACCTTCATACACCAATCATAATGGCTGGAATTATACTGACCATTAGGGAAAAAAACGGCAATGAATGAATGATACATGATTTACATGTATACCTTATTCCACTCAATGGAGTCATTCAATCCAGTCTGATCCACACCCTCCTGATAAATCCAACGGGCTTCTTTGCTGCTTAGTCTGGATTCCATGTTAAACTGATCTCCCATCACTCTTTCTAGTACTATCCAACGTACATCTTTGGGATCATGTTTATGATGCTGGAAGTGTTGGACTAGTTTCGTACTCAGTTTACCTGCACGCAACGTGCTCAGATGTTCTTGAATCCTAACTTTGACCTTCCTTGTGGTAAGGCCAATATAGTGTAGCTCACAAGGACAGGTCAATCTGTAAATAACGTTGGTTGTATTACAATTGCTGAATTTGTTCAGATACCATAAACGATTATTTGCAAGAGTGACACTTTTGGTGGTGATTGTAAGCTTACATACAGAACAGCCCCCACATGGATAATGTCCTTGCGGAATATTGTGTTCCCGTGGGTCAGATTTGGGTCTGGTGTGTACCAGTTGATCGCGAAGATTTGCAGATCGTTTAAATGCAAAGCGAGGAGGAGGCATTTGCATACTCGTAGTGCTTAACAGATGCCAGTGTCTGCGGATGATCTGCCTGATTTTGGTGGATAAGGGGCCGAAAGTGGTCACCACAGGTATGCATTCGCCCTTTTGTTTAGACGTTCTTTCCAGGAGAGCCGCACGTGGCGTGTTGTATGCTCGTTTTTTCGCCTGCCTGATTACTTTCCTAGGATACGCCCGGTTCTCCAGTTTGGTAGCCAATACGCTGGACTGTTCGGAGTATTGGCGAAGGTCGGAGCAATTCCGGCGATATCTTAAAAATTGGCCCACAGGTAAGTTATCTCGAAGTGCTCTTGGGTGGTATGACCTGTAGTGAAGCAGGGAATTTTTATCGGTTATTTTATGATGCACTTTAGTAACGAGCTGGTCGTGCTCGGCCTGTATATCCAGATCAAGGTACACTGCTGATGTTCTATTCACCGCCCAAGTGAATTTTAGGCAGGCATCAAGACCGTTCAACCAGTTGAGAAACTCGTCCTCCGAGCCCTCCCATATACACAGGACATCATCGATATATCTCTTCCAGAGAACAATATTCTTCTGGTAGAGATTTGTGTCTGGATGAATGTGGTACGCCTCGAACTGGCCTACATAGATGCAGGCCAGACTAGGAGCAAAGGTAGCCCCCATCGAGGTACCCGACACCTGGAGGTACACCTGTTCTTTGCACGAGAAGAAGTTTTTGGTCAATGCGATCTCAATGCACTGGAGTACAAAGGTCTGTGGAGTATCACAGAACCATTCAGAGTCCCTCAGGGCGCGGGCTGCTGCCACCAGCGTAGCTTCCTGAGGGATACTCGTATATAATGATTCTATGTCTATGGTGACAAGGAATTGATTCATGGGATCGTATGTTATATCCTCCAGGATTCTCAGAACATCGGTGGTGTCTTGGACGTACGAGGGTTGGGAAATAACACACTCCCTCAGGAAAAAATCCGCAAATTGTGACAGTGGTTCTAAAAGGGATTGGATGCCCGATACTATTGGACGTCCAGGTGGGGGTCTTTGGGGCTTGTGAATTTTGGGTACAATATAAAAAGCCGGCATCCTAGGTTTTAAATTGATCAGGAACTCTGCTTCTTTATATGTCACCCATTTCTTTTCTTTGGCCTCTGTCACCAATTTGATGATAGTGGCCTGAAGATCATTAGTGGGGTCCCGCGCCAAAGGTTGATAATTGCAGCGGTTCCCCAGAAGCCTGGCCACCTCGACGTCGTAGTCCTGAGTGTCCATTACTACCACCGCCCCGCCTTTATCGGCTGGCTTGATGGTGATTGTTTGATTATTTTGTAGACTTTTTAAGGCTTGCCAATCTCGGATGCTCATATTACTATGAGCCACTGTGTGAACATTCTGTTCTACCTGGCTGATGTCTTGAAGAACCTTCTGCTCAAACACCACTATTTCCGGGCCTACTGAGCTCGTAGGGGGACAGAAATGTGAGGGACACCGTAAGTTAGTTAAAAACAAGGATGCCTGTTCCTGCTCCTTTCCTTGGAAAAACTTTTTGAGCTTGATCTTTCTCATCAGGCCGTACAGGTCTGCCCGAAGTTGGAACCCGTCATGACGGGGAGTGGGTACGAACCCTAGGCCTTTATTCAGTACTTCCAATTCCATATCTGTGAGTTGGTATGTTGAGAGGTTGACCACTATGTTGTTCTCAATCGCAGTTATAGAGGGGTTCTGCCCCTGCTGCGTGTGATCCTCGGGGAGAAGGGCTGCCAGTTGGAGTTGGCATTCTGGCGGGCCCGGCCCCTTCCCCGGCCTCTGTAATTGGACCCTCTTTGATTTCCAGGGTTGTGGGTTTGCTGTCCTAAAAAAACCCTGAACAGGGCTCCCAGGTCCTCGTTAGCTTGTTCCTGGGGATTGAATCTGACCTGTTGGTTGGAGGTCGACGGTTGGGCAATGGGTTCCTCATCTTCACTGCTTGTATTTTCGAACGTCCAATTGTTGGGTGTTCTTCTACCTTGTCTACGACCACCTCTCCCTCTAGTTGTGGGCATGGGTTGTGGCTGAGTTTGTTGGTAGTATTGGTCCTCCACATAAGGAAAAGCCCATTCATGGCTGAATCTGTCTAAGTTGCGTCTGAGTCCTTTTATTTTTTGACTGACCATATATGTTTGATATTCGCTAAGGTCGTCTTGAATTCTGGCTAGTTGTTCTTTTGCATCAGTTATGCACCCAGGGATTTGCAGGTTTCTAATTAACTAAAGGTAAATTTGCAAGAATGCAAAGAATACAACCAGGACTGGACAGGCTCCTTCACCTGACAAGCAATAACTTGACAGCACTGGCTAGTTTTTTTTTTCCTTTGGGTGGCTAAAAGTTAAGTCGGTCATCGTACTCTGATTCGATCCTGTGACCATCTCCAACTTGATCCCCCTATTGTTCAGGTACATACACTCAGATGCAGTGCTGCAGAAAGGTGATCTCTCCAACTTGTAGATCCAACAGCTTGTGTGTGTTCAAACCAGCGAAATTGGATAACATTGTGCGGGTGCAGTTTGCCGCCACAGGGACACTTTCAGTGATATCCGCTGTGTGTGCCTTTCATTTAGCGCAGCAACGCACAGGAGAGCAGGGAGGCCTGGTGTCTTAAGCTCCAGACGGGCCTAACACAACTGCCTCACTCACAAACACCATCAGCTCTCCTGTTTGAGTCTCATCCAGGTTGGAACTCACTGCGGTTAAACACCCTGATGCCAAGGTCACTGAAGAGGACAAAGACACTTTTTGTCTCTTCATAAATGCTCAAGGCAAACTTTGATTTGGAGCAGTGTTTTTTTGCTGTCCGTGACGCAGCAGAGGAGGTAATTTTTTTTTTTTTTAAATATGCTTTACTGTACAAAATTACAAGTAAAGCTTTTTTTTTTTACTATTTATTAACTTTATTAGCAGCTGTAAAGTCGACTGCCTGCCTTTTTTGGGTATTTATTTGCTTTAGTAGCATTCGTCATGCCGCACTTTAGCTTCACAGGTTTAAAGCTAAAATGCAGTATAGCGCGATTGCTACAAAAGGAAATAAATAGGAAAAAGCTTCTCGAAGCAACTACTATAAGCACCAAGTGCTTGTATATCACACAGCTTGCAGGTTTTCAAAACACATAACTAAAAGGCATTGTCATTTACACTGCTAATAGCTCAAACTCTCGCAAATGCCAGACCTATTGCATTGCAAATGCTTGTTTTATCATGTTTTTAAGTTCTTCATCTTTGGTCTGATGGTGTCCAGGCTGCAAATGTGCTCAGAGAGACTGGAAGGTGGGGAGATTGGGAGCCAGATAGCTAGGGGTACTTGTTACAACGGCTTTATAAATCATGCAGCTGGTTTTGAGAATGATGCATATTGACAAGGGGAGCCACTATAATTCAACCATGGTTGGAGTAATGTGGCTATATTTATTCAGGTCTCCAATGACGCGGGTTGCAATGTGTAGGTTGCCAAGAAAGGGGCCGGAACACTAAACACTTTGCACGCAGGTCCCACTGTCTTCACACAGCTCTCCATCCATACACTAGGGCCTTAAAACCTTAAGTATTCTATCTCTCATTATCTTTGCAAAAATGAAGAGGACAACGCTAGTCAATCCACACAACATCAAAACGCTTCCCACATCAGCTGCACCAGAATTTAACACTGTTCCATTGAAAGCACAGCCACAGAATAGCGTGCTACCCATCTGCAGACGTATGAAGAGCTATATAAATGTAACAACTAAATAATACTATATTTCAGCATACATTTTTAAATAGCTATAGCAACTACATATTGGAGAAGGCAGGTGGGTTCTTTAACTGTAGACATCCCTGGAGTTAAGTAATCTAAAAACGCAGTCTAAAAACTGCTGTATTTTATGATGTTTCATGCCAAGTTAGTCTACGCTGCAATTTGCATTTCACTCTGAATTAATAAGCTGACTTGACAACTCAGAAATAATTTTCCATCAACTGCTGTTTCTGGGTAACTTAACACGATAAAAAGGCGCTGCTTCTCCACCCCCTTAACACTTGCACTTGACGAGGGTAAAATCATTTTTCAGTTTCATTTGTTAACTGCAATACTAAACAACTAACTGAGTATCTGAACTACAACATTACGGCACTGAAAAAGTCTAAGAATAAAAAAAACATGATATGGAAGATGTCTCAAAATCTTTATGCACTCATTGTTTCCATTTTGTCTTCTTTTAGGTCTGAATAGCCAAATAACTCTTCATGTGTGTTTGTCACTTTTATCCTTCTTCGACTGCATATGGGAAGAAAATTTATCAAATTTGGGAAGAGCTCCGTCTTGGCTATATATTTGTACCTACGGGGCCATAGGACGGGTGAGGGCAGTTGAGATTCTCCCAAGGGGTTTGTCGGACCACTTCCCGGTTCTTTTGACGCTGCAGTTGGGCCCTGAACGGCAGCCTTTCCGATGGAGTCTATCCACCTGGCATCTGCAGGATTAACAGTATCGGGCGCATATGGAGCAGGCCATAGAGTAATATCTGGAAGTACGGTGGCCGAGGCTGCCACCCTGTGGGTGGCTATGAAGCCTACCCTGCAGGGGGTGGATATCTCATACTGTGCGGCAGCCCGTCAACGACAGCTGGAAGCGCTCCTGCGATCGGAGGCCCACATATTAGAACTGTAACAGAGTAGTAGAAGGGAGCCGGCAGTTGGCATTTGAGCAACAGTCTCATGCGGATACCCTGATGGAGGAGGCTCGACTCGCATGGCTAGCATCCTGTAGCAGGATCTATCAAAGGGTTGATAAGTCTGGTAAGTTATTACATAAATTGTGCCAAGGGGCTTGAAACCGCAGGCTCTCCCAAGCATACCGGGACGGGATGGCAAGATCATTAGTGACCCTTCCCATATTGCAGAGAGTTTTGCACATTACTAAGCGAAGTTATATGCCCCTAGGGAGTTCCTGCAAGATGCCGTGGTGCGGTGCTTTCTATCTGACCTACCACCGCGGACTCTCTCCGATCAGGCACGCACAGTCCTGGACCTTCCGTTTACAGTTAAGGAGATAAGCACTGCGCTGGGCGATCTGAACTCTGGCAAGGGGCCAGGCCTGAATGGGTTCCCCTGTGAATTCTTTAAGAAATACTCCACCAAATGAGGGCCTCACTACCTTCATGCCGTTGAGGAAGCCAGGGATCAGAGGTACCTACCACGAGACTGGAGACATGCGGAGGTGGTGGTGTTACGTAAGCCGGGCCGACCACCAGACCAGCATGCCTCCTATCGCCCCATATCATTGCTAAACGTGGAGGCAAACATTCTGGCCAAGGCGCTGGCCAATCGCCTCCAGGCCTATATAACTACCCTGATAGATCCGAACCAGGTAGGATTCATGCCCCAGAGGGCCACGCGTCACAATATCAGACGGGCGCACACAGCTATGGCCGCGGTCCAGGGAAAAAGGGGGTGCGGGCTGCTCTCATGTTGGCAAATATGGATAGGGCATTTGATTCCCTAAGCTGGGTTTATTTGTTTGCATTGCTGGACCGATTAAATATAGGTCCTCCCTGCTGATGGACGAGGCTCGCCAAGTGTGGCTCGCGACGCGTAGTCGAATCTACCAATGGGGCGATAAGTCGAGCAAGATGCTGCACCGGCTCTGCCAGGGGGCGTATGCTCCACAGGTCCTGCCGGGGTTGCTAGACGAGGAGGGAGTGTCGATAATCGATCCGGTGACAATAGCAGAAAGCTTCGCCTCCTACTATGTGGATCTATATGACCCCAAGGAATGCCTTGAAGAGGCAACAGTGGTTAAGTTTCTTGAGGACCTTCCGCCCAGGGCGGTGTCGGACGAGACGCGCCGGCAGCTAGATATCCCTCTCTCCGAGGAGGAATTGGGTGGGGCGCTGGGGGAACTTAACCCCGGGAAGGCGCCGGGACCTAATGGGTTCCCTAGCGAGTTTCTTCGTCGCTATAATTTACAATTGGCATCATAATATCGAGCTGCGGTAGAGGAGGCCAGGGAGACCGGTCGACTCCCATGGGACTGGCAACATGCAGAGGTGGTGGTGTTCCAAAAGCCCGGTCGGCCTCCGGAGCTTCACGAGTCTTATCGCCCCATCTCGCTCCTGAATATTGAGGCCAAGGCCCTGGCTAATCGCCTTCTGCCCCATATCTCGACTTTGGTCCATCCGGACCAAGCCGGATTCATGCCTCATAGGGCTACGCGGCATAACATACAGAGGGCGCATGTAGCTTTGGCGGCGGTTCGGGGGACGGGGGTGCCGGCGGCGCTGTTGTTGGCAGACATGGACAGTGCATTTGATACTTTAAGCTGGACATACTTGTTCGCCCTACTCCGTCGGCTTAATCTTGGCCCTCGTTTCCTGTCTTATGTGACGCTCTAATACACTGATCTGACGGCGTCGGTCCGCGTGGCGGGGGCGCTCTCCGCCAGCTTCCCTATTGGTCGAGGTGCTAGACAGGGGCGCCCCCTGTCGCCCTACTTGTTTGCCGTCGCCATGGAGCCTTTGGCGGCTTGGGTGCGTGTAGATGCGCAGCTGCAGGGATTTGAATGGGCTCCTGGACTGTCTGACAGGATAGCCCTATATGCCGATGACGTCTTATTCTTTCTGACGGCATAGTACAGGTCGGGACCACGTATACTGGAGATAATGCAAATTTTTAAGGAAACGTCCGGGCAGTATATGAACCCCCGTAAGTCTACCTTGTGGGTCCTGGGAGACCGGGGGGGGGGGGGGAGGGGTTTAGAGTGGGCGTCTGCGCTGCAAATGGTGGATGGTGGGCTCAAATACCTGGGTGTCTTCCTTTCGGAGGCGCCGGAGACATCGTGGGCACGAAATGTGGCGCCGGTCTGGGTGCGTGTTCGAGAGGATATTATGGCCTGGTCCCGCATGCCACTGACAATCTACGGTAGATCGGCGATCTTCAAGATGGTGTCCAGAGTAGTCTTTCAGATTTGGCGGCAGTCCCTAAAGAGAATAGGGTGGTGGAACACGTTAACGAGGGAAACGCCTTTATGGCACAATGGACGGCTACCGGAGTTGGCGGCGCTACAGGGGTTCGGCGGCTGGGATGACATTGGTATATCTACTTTGGGTGACGTGACAAGGAATGGATCTCTTAAGTCGTTCCGGGACTTACAGGTGGAATTTGATATGCCCCGGACGCAGTTCTTTCGTTTCCTCCAGCTCCGCCGTGCACTTGCTCCTAGCCTGGAGGGCCTGGCGGACATTCCCGACTTTAGTCCTTTGGAGGCGAAAGTCTTCATGGGCGATCTCGCAACTAAAAAGATTTCGCGGATCTATCAGTCTTTGGTCACCCATAGTGCGCCCACCCTGGATAGGTTACGGATGGCGTGGGAAGAGGATGTAGGCTCGTTGGAAGAGGAGGATTGGAGGGAGGCCCTAGCCGCCCCGCGGGGCGCAGCCATTGCGATGCACCTCCGTCTGGTCCAATTCAAATATCTACACTGGGTTTACTTTACTCGGGCGCGCCTGTACAGAGCGGGCTTGATTGCCTCACCGGTATGCCTCAGGTGTGGTAGTGCGGAGGGTTCCTTCCTACATACGGTTTGGCACTGTTCGTCGCTGGATCGATTTTGGAGGGGGTTTTTTTCTTGTATGTCTGAGGTCCTGGGGTGGCTGCTCCAGCGTACGCCGCAGCTGGCGTTGCTTCACGTCATGGATGGCATTGGGGGCAATATCTATAAACGGCACCTCATGTTGCTTGGTCTTACCTTGGCGAAGCGTGACATTGCCAGGATGTGGAAAGATGAGCGGGCCCCCTCGGTGGCCGCCTGGAAAAATGCCCTAGACTTCTGTATGGGCCTGGAACGACCCATTTTTGCGGCTCGGGGTTGTCTGCGTAAGCATTACAAGATTTGGAAGCGGTGGGCGGATTATCGGGGCCTGTGGCTGGAGCCCCCTGCAGTGATTGAAGATATCCCAGTGGGAGTAGGGCTGGACTAGAGTGATGGGTTCTGCAACCTGGGGAGACTGGGGCCATGGGGGTGCGGGGACGGCCTGGGTGAGTCGGGCCTCTATCAGGGCGGATAGGCAGCTATCCTTATTCTCTTTCTGTGGCTACCTGGCGCGGATGGGTGAGCGATCTTCAGTGAGCAAAGCGCAACTCGGGGGGGGGTGGGGGGGGGGGGGGGAGGGGTGGTGGAGATCCGAGACCATACTATAGATCAAAGAATATGTTTGCTTTGTTTGTTTTGGGAGTTGTGTTGAGGAGTTGTGGAGGGGGGGGGAACAAAAAAAAACCTAAAATGTAAATTGTCCTTTGCGTTGTATTACCATGTAATTCTGTGCGGTAGTGGCTTCTGGGGTACAGAGCCCTGCTTATAATGTGCAAATGACAAATAAAACCGGTTGTTAAAAAAAAAATATATAGGTCCTCGCTTGCTATCTTATCTCAAACTGCCATACACAGACCTTACCGCGTCAGTACGAATTGCTAGGTCCACTTCCTTTACGTTTCCAATTGGTAGGGGCACCTGCCAGGTGTGTCAATTGTCCCCATACCTTTTTGCTTTGGCAATGGAGCCCCTTGCGGCATGGGTAAGAATGGACGCACAAGTGGTGCGGTTTGAATGGGATCAGGGGCTCTCCGACCGCATCGCTTTATATGCGGACAATGTCTTGTTTTTTCTAACAGACATTAATAGGAGAGGACCACGCTGTTGCGCATCATGCAACTTTTTGGGGAAACATCCGGTTTATTCATGAACCTGCGTAAATCCACGCCCCGGACACTAGGATGAGCCGTGGAACTGGGGCTCTGGGCGTCAGCGGTTCAAGTCACATCGGTGGGTGTGAAATACCTGGGTGTCTTTCGATCAGAATCACCTCAACTGGCATGGGCCAGTTATGTAGCACCGTTTTGGGCACGAGTACGCGAGAAGATGAAAAATTGGTCACATATGCCCCTCTCTATTTTTGGCAGATCGACTATCTTCAAGATGGTATCACTGCCGCGCTTGCTCTACCAGCTACAGAACCATCCATTCCCAGTATCTCCTGTGTGGTTTCGCCAAGTTAACACGGCACTGGGGCAGTTCCTATGGGGAAGGGGGGGCGGGGGGGGGCGGGGTGTCCAGGGTGGAGCTTTGGACCCGTTTCCGATCTATGTATTGTGGGGGACTAGCCATGTCGGATGTCCACTAGTACCATCTAGCTTTGCACCTTTTGGTGTTGATTGAGTGGTGGTATGGAGACTGGAAGGACCCCGCCTACGCAGTAGAACGGCGATGCATGGGGGAACACACTCTTCATGCTATATTGTACTCAGCGCCGCTGCGTAATTCTCTCCCGCCAGTGACAAGAGTGGTCTTCTAGGTATGGAAACAATCTCTCCGTCAAATGAGGTGGTGGAACAAGCTGACCAGAGAGACCCCACTGTGGGCCAATGGCTGTCTTCCGCAGCTGGCTGCACTACCCGGGTTCCGGGGGTGGGAAAATATCGGCATTTTGACACTAGGAGATGTAATGCGAGGTACGACACTGAAGTCCTTTCAGGAGCTGCAACACGAGTACCAGATGCCAAAAACCCAGTTTTATAAGTACCTCCAATTTCGGCATGCTATTTACCCCAGTGTCGTGGGACTAGAAGTGCTCTCTGAGTTTAGCCCGGTGGAAGCGAAGGTTTTCATGGGGGATCTACAGGACCGCAAGATATCGAAGATCTACCAGTCCTTGGTAACACACAGCACCAGTACATTAGATAAACTCAGAGACTCATGGGCTGAGGACATAGGACAGTTGGACGGGGACGACTGGACGGAAACATTGGCGTCTCCCAGGGAGGCAGCGATGCGATTGCGCTTCATTCAATTTAAATACCTCCACAGGCTTTATTATACTAGGCTTAGGTTGTGGAGGGCGGGTCTTGTAACATCCCCGTTATGTTTGCGTTGCAATTCGGGAAGAGGGGTCCCTGATACACACTATTTGGCACTGTACAGCACTCACAAACATTTGGAGGAGGGTTATGGCCTGTCTGGCAGAGGTGTTGAGGTGGAAACTTCCCTTCTCCCCCAGACTGACAACCCTACATATCCAGGAGGGTATAGGTGGCAACATCTTCAAGTGGCACTTGTTACTGCTGGGACTGACGTTGGCAAAAAGGGATATAGCAAGGGCATGGAAGGCGACAGCTCCGCCCTCAATTTCGGCCTGGAAGAATGCGTTAGATTTCTGCATGGGGTTAGAGACTCCAATATTCAAGGCCAGGGGTTGCCCTCAAAAGCATCCCAAAATTTGGAATAAATGGGCAGATTATCGCGGAATAGTTTTGGATGCAGTGCCCCCGGTGGACTCTGCCATTATGGAGTTGCACAGGCCCTTGGAGAAAGGGATGTGGGGGACAGCGGGAGACCTTTGATGTGGGACCAGGGTACGCAGTGGCATATACGACGCAGTGGCGAGTTAAAGCAACAGGGGGAGGGAGGGGGGAGGGAGTTGATAAGTTTAAGTTCTTTGGATCTATATTATGACAAAGAAAATATGTGTATCAAAAGTCAATGGAAATGCTTTGTAATGTCTACTATGGCAGATGTTTCCTGGGTTAAGGAACTCTGCAAAATATGTTAGATTTTTATTGGATTAAAAGTATTTAAAAAAAAAAAATTGGGGCAGAGCTAGTTTTTGATGCTCAACTACCTAGATTGCGGGGGGGGGGGGTGGGGGGGGGGGGGGTTGGAGGGGCAGCGAACAAGTTATTTGGGCAACAGGCGCCCTGCTAGTTGGGGATGTGGGTAGTTCTGAGCCTACAAAGCAGGGTAGCAGGCAGGGAAGGGACGGTCATGGGGGTTCTTCTTTTATTGGTTTCCTCTTTTCTTTCAATAGGAGGAGGGGGGGGGGGCAGGGATTGTGGGTATTGGGTTGGGACAGTACAACTGTTATACATTATTGGATTTACATAGACCGAAAAAGCTGGCATTTCCACAGAGGAGCTTGGACTTTCCTTTGATACCAATGAGTATGCTATGGGACAAGTGTTAAAATATTGAGCTGAAACGTTAATAGGCTTAGAGACAATATCAAACGTTGTGTCGTACTGCAATACATCAAGCGACACGCCCCAGATGTTGTTCTGTTTCAAGAAACACACCTCGTGGGTAACTCCTGTAAGGCACTCAAAGGGGGGGGGGGGGGGGGGGGGGGGGGAAAGTAGCACACCGCTCTTTGGTGTAACTGGATTCAAATACTTAGGAACCTTGTCTGCACCACAATTAAAACTGAAGATCTTGAATATTTGCTTAGTTATATGCAGTGGATGCAGCCCACCATGCATAAATTGGTCAATAAAATTAATTTTAAGTACTACTATGCAGTAATAACCCTCAAGAGACTAGCAATGGGCAGAACAGACAAGAGAAATCGTCTCTTGAGCACAGAAATGAGTTTAATTGTAGTAAATCCTATTAAAATGAGCTTGAAATTATGTCTGAGAGAGATACAGCTTAACGAATGGTGGGTTTAATTAGAACACAATGTCAAGCTTTTCATCATCTATTAGTTTAGCTATTTCCTTTCAGCGTTTGCAGTACTCGAAGCCTTCTATTTTCAGCTGTGCAATCCAAAAATGGAAACAAACTGAAGTAAACAGTATCGCTGTCCCATTTGAAGTAGACTGTGAATGTCAATGCAACATATTTTACTGTTTGAGGTTTAATACAATTTGAACCCTTGTTCTAAAGGGGGCACATTTTCAGATTAGAGCTATAAGCAGTTATTTTCTGTTTGAGTAGACAGAATTATGTTGGATGATGGGACAGTCCTAGTTAATTCCTCACTTGATGCTGAATAATCCACATGAAGCTAGAAGAGTAGATGTGACCTCCCTCCCTTATGGCAGAAGAAAAGAGGTTATTATCAATAACTGAGTCAGCATAACGTCAGTGGAAGAGATTGGCTCAGTGTGGTAGACGTGTAATTGTTTACTAAAGAAGCCGTACATTCACTTGAGTAGTGGGCTGACCAGTCAGTAAAATGACTTCTACTAAAGTCTTCTGTGGTGGGAAGAGAAATTATATTTAATTCTCGTCTTTTTTGTTGGGCACCTGGAGTAACTCCTTTTCACCCACCTCAGCAAACAACCTGCAAGGAGGGCAGATATTATGAAACAGTTTGCACTGCTATGGAAGCCTTTAGTCTCAAGCATCTTCAATCAGTTTCCTTTTATGAAGCAAAAATACCTATTATCAGATCACTGAAGCCCTTAGATAAGAGGCCCAGTGCGTTACTTATATATGCATGCTTACATGTTTTACAACAAAGTGACAGCACTATTTCATTTGAATTCTGTGTATTTTGAAGAACTACCTTCCATATGATCTCTTAACTTAATACAACAGCTATAAAAACAAAGGAGACTACAGGCCTGTAGGAACACTTATTTCATAAACATAGCTATGAAAGATCCTCAGATTTAGATGATTGCTGCAGCCTTTCTGCTCTTTTGAAGTCAGCACTTCCTTTTTAAAAATCCAGGCCATTTCCTGAAACGGCCTTCAAAAGTTACTATTTTTCCTTTAAAGTATGATGGCGGAGTAACAGGGAAAAAACACTGTCCTCTAAAACTGGCCTTGTACGGATTGAGCAACCCAGCGCCTCTCTATTAATGGCCTACAAACATGTATTAACTTCAAAAACAAGGATTTTCTTGCTATGTTGGTGAATGGGTTACTGATGATTCCAGGAGGGAAGAGACTAGTATTAAGACCCATTGCTTGGAGGAGGATTGAAGATTTAATGTGGGTCAAAGGACCTGAATCATATTCAGAACAACTAAATACTTAAAATAAAAAACTGTAAACATTTATTTTTATCAGAAATCTGATGAAAGCTTTTTCTGGACAATGCTGCCAATTTATTATTATTCTTTGGAGGTGATGATGCTGGAAATGGTTGCGTGAACAGTCCCCATTTTTAAAAAGGCTTTGCCATTTGTGGTGGAAAGTCCTCTTCTACATACTTTGTCTCATCTAATAAGAATGCTAGGTTTCCAGTGGAATATTGTTTAGAGAGCAACTGGCATTTGGTGTGCAAAGGATTCATTTTTGGTGCAGTCTACATTTCTGGTTTGTGGATGATGGTTTTCCTTTTGAAGCTCAGCTAACATTAACAGTTAACTGTCCGAGTCTGGAGATGCCACTTAAAGATAATGCCATCACTACTTTCCCTAATGGGCCGGTTGGCGATAGCTAAGATTGTGGTGCTGCCTCGTTGCCTCTATGTACTACAGAATGCGCTGTGCCCCATACCCCGCCGAATATTCAGGGCCATGGACTCCCTGTTGATAGACTTATACAGGGCCGGATGGTGTAGCTGAGTTGCTCTTGCTACGCTAAGCCGTACGTATGAGGGGAGTGGGCTAGAGGCACCTAGAATAAAACTATATTATTATGCCGCTCAATTGCAGCATGCTGACAAGTAGTTTGCGGGGGGGTGTGAGGGGGACGATTGGGAGAAACTGCTACACACTTTGATAGCGCAGCAGCCACTGAACTACCGGCTCGACTCATGGAGGGTGCTAGTGCCTCTGAAGCTGCACCGTATGTTGTTAGACAGACCGCGTGTGTGTGGCAGCTGTTTGTGGAGCGAATCCTCAGGCATGCTCAGTTTCACAGGGAATTAACAGTGTGTGAGTTGGCACCAATCCGGAAAGTGATGGTCAACATGTCATTTAGGGCATGGCAGGAGGGGGGACTTCGGATTGGGGCAAGGGCAATATTTACAATATGCTAACATATTCAAAGAGATATGGCCCACGTATTCCCCGATACCGTATCTCACACAAACATTAGATATACTTACGTGTGGGGCAGGCAAGCGTATTATATCTCTGTTGTACAGGGCAATCAGGGCGGCCGCCGGGGCTCCCCCTCCTGTTGCATATGTGGCTTGTAATGCGGATATGGTGGAGCCATTGGAAGAAAAGGATTGGAAGGTGGTAGGTGGGCTCACGCACACATTCTCATGTAACACCTGGTTTCGCCTAATACATTATAACTACGCCCACCGTACATACACGACTTCTGCCCGGATCCATGCGATGTATTCTTGCCGGTCTAATGCACATCCCAGGTGTCATAAAACTGGGGCTAATTTCTTGCACTTGGCTTGGGAGTGCCCTGCGGTCAGTGACTTCTGGCCTGAGGTAGTTGAGTTGATAAGGGGCCATGTGAATGGTAGAGTTCAATTAACACCAAAACACTGTCTCCTAGGGCTGATAAGGAAAAGAAAAAAGCAAACTAAAATAGGATATAGACTACAGCAACTATTGCTGGTGCTGGCAAGGCGTAGAATTGCAATAGTATGGACGGGGACGCGCCCTCCGGAGTCAGCATGGATGGGCGTGAGTGGGCCTTAGCGGAGGAGGTGCACATGAAGTGTCGCAGGGATGAAAGGCTGGAGGACGACTTAAGGCTCTGGAGGGAGCTATGTCACGATTTATTGGCCGGGAACTCCCAAACGGGTACACAGAGCACCACTTTATGGATAATTCAGTGGGCAGTGATGGGGAGGACGAGGGGGGGGGGGTAATGTCTTAAACACTCAGTTCTTGCCCCACACTATGGAGGTTGGGGCGGGGGGGGGGGGGGAGGTGAGGGACCGATGACTTGCAACGTTGTTATTGTTTTACATGCCTATGTATGGCCTCTGCTCACTACTGTGTGCGCACCAATGGTTTATGTACTTGGAAATCTTAAAATAAAGTTTAAAACAAACAACAAAAAAAAACTTATGTATGTTTCCATCAGAGAGCCAAAACTGAATGTGCCCAGCTTCTACAGAAAGAGACTTTGCATATGTGTCACAATGTGGAAGAGAGTGGAAGAACTCTCTATCACTCTAAAGGAAAGAAGAGTCCTCGTATCGTTTTTAAGGCTGATTTTTCAATCAACTGTCAACATTGTCCGGAACACAGGAAGGATAAAGTGCAAATCCTTTTCTTTTGCATGGGGAAGCTGTTCACAATTTTATTTACTTAGACGATTGCACAGAAAATTTGAAGTGAAATAAAGTAGTTTGTATCCAAGTCTTTTGAAGTGGTAGTGGTCTATGAACAAGGTCTATTTTAGTCTAATAAATAGTCTTCGATGACAGAAAACCCTCAGACAATGGGTTTCGAAGGACTGGACACTTGACATAAATACAGGTCAGTATGAGTAGAGGTGGCCGTTGCCATATATGGGGTCTGCAGTATCATTAGAATTACAGAGTGAAATTAGTGTGTTCTTATTTAATGAATCTTCTATACTGTTTATATATGGAGAGTCTGAATCTAAATTTCTTAGCAGGTTAAAATAAAGAAACTGTCAGACAATCATCTGTGGAATCAAAGAACATCAGAGACTGTGGCACTAGGAGGCATAGCCATACCTAGTTATGAGTTTGTAATCCAGTTTAAGGATAAATTGATATATTTTAAACAAACAAAAAAAAAACACTACCACTGATTGACTCAGGGAGTCAAAGCAAAGGACAGGAGAGATTTTGAACACAGAAGTAAAAGTAAGCAATAACACAACTTGCCTGACTACGCATTAATTGTAAAAACTCCAAATATGAAAATGCACAGAAAAAGAATACTTATGGCGTTTAGTATTAATAGAATGAAACAAACTAGCATTAGAAAAGCAACATGTTATAACATACTGATGCAGCAATGATAATGCAAAGGGACGAAATAAATGACACTGGCTATAAAACACACAACACATTTTAGGAGTGACCTGATTAAGTTATATTCACCAAAATGGTCTGTTACTGCTGACTCATCTGGGCTGTAACACAAGGCAACATTGTGCAGCAGTAGATATGCCCAGATAGAATGTATTTCTGCCATACAAAGTGAGCAACATGGCTGATGCCCGGTGGAGCTGCTAGACAGCTAATGAGGAAATTGGCCCTGGTTTCCCCCTCGACCGTCACCTACCAGCCGGACATTGGGCACAGTTCTTCCTCGTCTCACTGCTATTGCTCCTTCCTCCCCTCCTTTCCTACGAATTCTCTCAACCTAGTTGTTGGTTTACTTTACCTTTCTACATACACTATTGTAACTGATGTAACCTGTAAAGCAATGTTCCCCTGGTAAAGCGCTCTGATACCTTCGGGTCTAGCCAGCGCTATATAAAACGTTTCAGATGTACCTTGTAATGCAACGATCCTCTGGTTAAGCGCTCTGATACCTCCGGGTCTAGACAGCGCTATATACACTTCTCAAATCAAATAAAACTCAAAACTGGTTTTCCGGAACGCTGAGACCTGAGCAACATGGCTGATGCCCGGTGAAGCTGTTAGACAGGTATTGAGGAGATGGGCCCTCGTTCCACTTGACCTTTACCTACCCAGCCGGACATTGGGCACAGTTCCTCCCCTCCCTCCTACGAATTCTTGCAACATTGTTTTTGTGTACTGTACCTTACTATGCTATTGTAACTGATGTAACTTTTAACGCAACGATCCTAAATGTAAAGCGCTCCGATACCCTCTTGAGTCAAGTTGCGCTAAATAAAACTTTATAAATAAATACAAAATAAAGTATCCATTAAAGATAATCAACAAATGTTTACCTACTGGAACTCAAACGGTTGCTGCTGCTCACAGTAAAACCGGATTTGCCAATCTAACCAGTAAACTGACATTTAAATACCACTGTCTCAAAACAGCTGGTAAAGAATAGGTTTGAGAAACCTTGTGATTAACCAAATCATGAAAATTATAAAATCAATGTGACGATGTATAGCAGGGCCCTTTATCACTCAGATTACAGCTCCATGACTCAGAAAGCCTTAATGTAACTAGTCACCACTCAAAAGAAGATAAAAGAACACATCTTAAGGTAATTTATCATGACCGTAAGCATTTGATCCAGGACTTGCGTATTAGAAGAGCTCCGTTTCTTAGGGCACTCACCTGATTCTCATCCTGAACTACTCGATACTGCTCCTTCCAAATGGTGATCTTGGAGGCTTCATCCTTGCGCAATGCTCGCTCCTTTTTCAGCTCCGGACTCCAAAAGGTTTTAATGCTATTCATGGAAGAGCTAAGCTTACTCTCTTTAACCTCCACATCTCTGCGCAGAAAGTCATTTTCTCGAAGCACTTCCTTCAACTGAGATTGCAGGTCCATGATTGTGTTATCTCTTGCCTGACGCAGAGAATGTGGCACAGTGGATGCCATGCTCACAGGAGGAAGATGATGCTCACCAAATGCAATAGTATCACTAGCAACACTGCTACTAGCAATATTGGGACTGCTCCCCATGGCAGTCATTCTGACACCATAGGGCAATCGTCCACCTGAGCGTCCAAGGGTCATGGTGCTTTTTGGGGTTTCCACGCCAATGTTTTCATGATCGCTAAGGTACATTGGGCCAGATGTGGCGTAAGCTGCATTTAACGACTGAATATTTTCCATAGAAAGGGTTTTCCCACTTCCACCACCTACACCAGTTCCAGCACTCCCACCTGTGCTATTGGTTCGGCGGTGGCCTAGCCGAGGAGATCTTGGTAATCTTGGTGAACGTCCTGGACTCTGGCTACTTGGTTCCACCTTACCAACTGATCGAGCACTTCCGTACATGTCGCAACTGTAGTGAGAGGTTGGACAGTGAGATGAACGTATCTTCCTCTGCAGTTTCAGTCAGGTCACAAGCAGCTTTAAGGTTTTTGACAGTTCAAAACAAAGCCCAAAGATTCCATCTTGCTGTTCTCTCTAGTGCCAATATTACCTGTGAAAGGGAAAACAAAGAGAAAATGTTTATTGTGGCACAAATTATTGCGTATTACTAACTACTGAGCAGACTTTTAAAAACTGCCAATACAACAGAGAGCAGCCACATACATAACTGAAGTATTTACTTTAGTTAGAAAATGCTCAGACAGTAAAAACTAAAACAAATATTTTTGCTCTGAACACGGATTAAGAGGAGGTACTTTAATTTTTAAAGCAAGGTGCTATGATTTTGACATCCGTAACCTCTTAACTGCATAAAGATATGGGGGTGTTTTGGTTCTTTGTGATGTACAGCTACTTTGGCAAAGAAAATGTAATACAGTGACAAATTATGTTATCTTCTTGAGTGTGGGTAAAACAAATGGATGTGGATTCATTTGAAGTGCTTTCTTGAAATGCAACTTTGGCTTTATTACTTAGCTAAATGTATAAATAAGGTTCAGATTCGGAATACTGTCAAGTAACTTCGTCTTTTCTTCTCCAAGTCAGGTAGAGAAAGATTCATGAAAGTAAAAACAATGTATTCTATCCGCTCCATAGTTTCCAATACCTTCACCCTATTACAGAGATTAAGTTGCTTTTAGATTGCCTTGGTCCTACAGACCATGTGAACCTGCCAGCAGGTTCCAAAGACTGCAATTGGGAAGTCCTCGCTGATCTAGAGCAACTGAGTCGGCCATGTCTCAGTAAAACTATTTTAACCTGACTTTGGCAACAATCATTGAGGTTTTGCTTGGCCACTTTACCAGGGATTGAATTAATTCCGCACTTGGAAAAAGAGTCGAATTGCAGAAACCAGTAGTAAGAGTACATAAACTTCACAATACAACTGAGGAAACAAAACTAGGAGCATCAAGTGATTACGTCCTGTTTCCTTGTACCAGTCAGTCAGTCATAGCCACACATGACATACAGGCCCCCACATCATTAGACCCAACGTCCGCTAATACTTTCAGAGTTTAAAATGTGATGTTCCAACAAATATACTGTTTTAATTTTCAGTCTGGCACTGCTACAGGCTGAACGCAACAAAGCTAGAGCGTTGGTGGAGGTGGGTCACCGCTTCAAACTCAGATGCTAGAATGGGTGATGTTGTAGAGGACATCCCCCTGACATTGGATTCTTGAACATCTGTTGTGACGGTTTAATGTGGCTGTGGGGTGCCGATGTGGGGGAGCCTTTAGAGTGACACAAGTAGGGATGAGTGGGATACAACCCAGGCTTGTGTGCACATCTGGGGATGGTTTTCTAGTCCCAAATTCATATAAGTGAAACATGGACAAGACGTCCAAGAGGGTGGGCACCGCAACCTTCTGGGTGACTTATATAAAGCAGTGCGTCATCAGCATTCTGGGATATGACAGGGCTCGAAAAATCCCCAAAATGGTACTAGTCCTGCAGGACTAGTACCTTGAATAATCTCCTCGACCTAACTGCAACCTACTTGACCTCCGTCTCTGAAAGCGGAGCAAATGTGACAAGATAACAAGATTTAAAGGCTTCTTTATTAACTTTGTGAGCAACAGAAATACCTTTAAATCTTGTTATCTTGTCACATTTGCACTGTTTTCACAGACAGAGGACAAAAGTTAGTCTTCCTACTCGCCAAAATGGGCGAGTAGGACCTAAAAACAGCACGCCCTTGTTAAATTTAGCTCGCATATGCGAGCGGATTTTTCGAGCCCAGTATTAGATGGGTGCGGCAGTCCACAGCTAGGCCCCACCTGGCCATATAGCGCCGCAACCGGATCGCCAACGGTTCCATCGCCAGAGCAAATGTTGATGGATCTGGAGGGATGGTTTAAAGGTGGATATGTGGCGGGGAATGCTATAAGGTCCCAGAGGAACATTTTTACAGTATGCAAAACTATCACATACAGCACGCGAGATATGGACAACTTTTCCTGGGGAACCCAGAGAATCCCATACCCTGAAGCTAATCCTTGATCCAGGCTCCTTCTGGGGATTGATCTCCCGCCTGTATAAAACCTTGAAGGCAGATCGCACAGTCAACGTTTCCATGATCCAAGGTAGATGGCTGGCAGACTCGACATCCCCCCTTATGGAGGGGCAGTGGCAACAGGCGTTTGCACAGGTTCGGGAGGTGGCCAGCAAAGCTCGCTTTAAACGTACTCAATTCCACTACTTACATCGTACATACTTGACACCCCCCTCTACCCCCCCCCCCCCCCACTGACTGTCACGATTTAATGCAGGGCAATCATCAGCGTGCCCAGGATGCAGCATTGACCCCGCGACGTTAATACACATGACTTGGGACTGTACCGGTCTCCAGATAAACTGACCAAGTGTCCTGGGACTACAGCGGGAGGCCACAGGACTCCCTTTTGAGGCATCAACCAAACATTTTCTCTTGGGGTTCTGCCGGTCCCCAAGTCAGAGACCCGTATGCAACACAGGTTTGTTCCGTTGGGACTTGTGTTGGCCAAAGTCTTATTGCCATACACTGGACACACTCCACGCCCCCTCACCTTGTGGAAATCTGAAATAATTTCCGTTAGCATAAGCTGAAGCCATCTTGGTTGTGGCATCCATTTTGTTAGCTATGAAATTCTTCCGTCTTCACTCTTGCTTGCTCTTCTATTCTGCTTGTGTCATCAGCTTTAGTTACCTCCTTCTGTACTGAGCCAAAGCAATGTACGTGCTGAGAAAAGGCCTGTAGCTGCTAAAATGCACCTGGTTAAAGATGAAACTGTCAATCATTTGTGCGGTTGTAAACAGTTCTGTTCTCCATCCCACTTTGCTGACTAAGTGGTTACCCATCTGCCCATGTCTGGCTGTAACTATTCCTGTGTAGGCTTGTACCTTCTATTTGTAACTACATGCTTACTCTGCAACAAACTCTGTATATAAGTACCATGGTCTGTGTAATCAAGGTACTACCTCAGGCAGCATTTGAGAGTGCTGTGTGGACGTAGCCCCACTCATGAGTGATTAATAAACTTGTTATTTGAATTCCAGCTTCAGTGCCAATCTCTATTTTGTTGGTCTACGGACCGGTGGACAGAGAAGGGTGACCCCCTGCATCGGTGTGCTTATTAAAAGGCACATTTCCACAACCTGGTCGAACGGAGAACTTATATGTGTGAATGGGGTGTGGCTGAGGGGTGTCGCCTGCGCTTAGTTCACACTGATGAGAATGCTGAATGTCATTTGGAGACCTGGGGAGACATGTTGGAGAGATTACAGTCAGTTGGGCGACAGAAGAGGGCTCATCAGACTCAACCCAGATGGCTGCCTTCGCTTCACAGACACATGGGACTGAACCGCCTCCCTATTGAATGAGAAGGGGTGAATGGAGAGTGAGAGCTGCCCGAGACGTTCAGAACACTGGAGGCTGCGCTGGAACAGGTCATTGGCCTAAACGACCCCCATGAGCCGGGGTGCTGGTCCCTTGTGATCATGCTGTTGGATATTCAATATGCTTTATGTCTATGCCCGCGGATAGATACCACCCTCACCTGTTCGCCCATATTACATTACCGCAGATCTACAACTGCGTAAGTTAAGGGTCCGCCCAGGGAGTGGGGGAGATCGATACCAGCATATACTTAAGCCTGTTTATATGACTTGGAAAGTTATAGGAAATGTCGCCTCCGCCAATCGCTGCCAATGTGTTAAGTTTATCTGTGTTGTAATTGTTCATGATTCAGTTAATTGAAATTGTACAACACATCCGACAAGGAAAAGTGTGCATTACGGTGTTACCAACGAGCTTAACCCTGAGCCACTCTTGAGGGCACTGCGGTTGAAGGGAGGATACTCTAATGTATGAAAGACTTTTTTGTCACCACCCTGGTAACTAATCAAGTGCAACTTCATGTATAATATATACTGAGCAATGTGCAATTCTCGAATAATAACCCTACCAAGGGGACCCCTGATTAAATACATCTTTCCGCACCCCTTGGGTAGTTTAATTCACTTAATTTCTCTTTCTCACTATCTCACTCTCCCTACACACTCGCACTCATCATCACGGCTATATACAAAAGATCTCTGCCAAAGAGCCCTTTCGCGGGGCCCAGGGGGTATTGCAGCGCCGCACCCACTGGGAGCGAAGCCCAATGATGAAGCATGACATCCACAAAAGGTGTGTGTGTGAGGGTACTACTTTCCAATAAGGAAGACTCCCTCTCTCCTGCTATTATCCAACAATCCACATCTTTCTTAGGAACAGTTACCCTCCTTGTGTATTCGTACGTCTTCTTTGGAGCAAGGGTGCTGGACCTTTTCATAGCTCCCTGTCCCATTTTCTTATGTGATTGACATAAGCTAGCATGCCATGTTACCGTCTACCAGGCATGCACACCTGAATCATTACCCTATTAAAAGTAGGTGGAACAGAGGGAGGAGCCTAGCGCTTGACCAAGATGGCCGCGTGAGCTTAGAGCTCCCGAGACCCTCGCGCCCTCCGTCGACCATCCTGACTCAAATCCTGATGGTATGCATGGCACCGTGTTGCTGAGTTGTCAGGGAGGCGATTGATGCTACCCGCGACCGGATCGCCCACCGGGAACCGGACTTATGACTGGCGACAGATTGCGGCCTAACTCCCGGAGATGCCAGGGGCTAGAGTTGGCAGGATGCCCGACTCCTAGTTGATCAACAACGGCCTGGTGAGGTGTGAACTACCGGACGGAGGCCCTCGCTCTTTCACTTTCGGTTTCGTTCCCTTTGTCTGCCCGGACACTGTAGTGCTCTGGGTGGTTCTATAACCCCAGGGACGCTCGGTGGGCTATTTTGGAAGAACAAGGCGGACCTGCTCACTCTTTATACCTCTCTCTGAGAGGGGACGGTCCTCACTGCATTGGACTGCTTGGAGTCCATTATGTCGGGCAAGGCAGAAGGAGATAGGCTGAAGACTAAGTCCACCAGGCGGGGAACGTACTCCCAAGTCAATAGTATGGACCGCTACGCCCTCCCGAAGACATCGCCGAGTGGATCGAGCCAGGCGCCGGATGCCCAGAAGGAGGACTCGCCTGGGACCCCGGAGCTCTCCCTGCAGGATGTCATGGGCGCGCTTGATGGGATGCAGACCTCGATGGGGAGGCAATTCGAGGCCCTGGCACATAAGGTGGATGCCATCCTGGTGGATGTCAACTTGATCCGCTCGGACCTGGGCAAGACAAACGAGCGCGTTAAGGACCTGGACCACAAGACCACGGGCCTCACTGATGAGGTCGCGGACCTGCAGAACGAGGTCCGGAAGCTGAGGGCCGAGAGTGACCTCGCCGCCCGCCGGCTGGAGGACTTCGAGAGCCGGTCCAGGCGCAACAACGTGCGCGTAATCGGGGTCCCGGAGTCCTCGGATGAGGCTTCGGCGGACCTGCTTGTGGAAGATTTGGTCCTCAATCATCTGAAGCCTAAGGGCCTTGGGAAGTTTTTTGCGGTGGAAAGGGCCTATAGGGTGCCAGGCGGACGGCCCAAGGCGGGTGCCCCGCCGCGGCCGATTGTCGCCCGGCTCTTTCATTTCCGAGATCGGGACGCTATCCTGCAAGCTTCGAGGGTGACGGGCCCAGTCCCCTTCCAGAATGCGTCGGTGAATTTTTACCCGGACTTTACCCAGCAGGTGCAGAGACAGCGACAGAGCTTCCTGGGGGTGAAGCGAAGGCTTCGGGAGCGGGACCTAAAGTATGCCATGCTTTTCCCCGCCAGACTACGGGTGGTGCATGAAGATCGGACATTCTTTTTTGACTCTCCTGTTATGGCCGATGAATGGCTGGACGCTTTGCCCCGGCGACGGACCGGGGACGACACAGCTGAGCATGGAGACAGTGGCCGGGATGGACAGGGCTGATAACTCAAAGCCGGCCTGACTTGATTTGACCATATTTGTAGATTTGAATAGCGTGCAGTAACTGTGGAGGGTTGCGGGAGGACGAGGGGTGCTCTTTTCCTCCCTTGGGGTACTTTTTGTAGATTTTTGTTTTTGTAGGGCGACAGGCACACTGCAAGTTGGGGGGGCTTTTTAAGCTGCAGCAGGGGTGCAGGGTGGGGGGAGTTATGGGGAGTTTGAGTTTGTTGTTGGGGGGTTTATTTCTGCAAGGCATGATGATTATCCTCAGGGCTGTTCCATGGTGGCGCCTCGGGTGTGGGGTGGGCCTCTTTTCGTTTGAGGATGGGGGGTAGAGGCCTAAGTGTTATAAGCTGGAATGTTAATGGTTTGGGGGATCGCATTAAGAGGGGGATTGTTTTGCAATTTCTGAAACGCTCAATGCCAGACGTTGTACTGCAGGAGACGCACCTCATAGGCAATACGTGCTATGCCCTGAATAGAAAGGGGTATAAATTCATTGCACACTCGGGATTCTCCTCTGGGTCCAGGGGGGTGGGCATCCTCGTTAGAGCATCGCTGCCTTTTGAGGTGGACTCCACCATTGTTGAGGAGAGGGGGAGGTTTGTGGCGGTGGCGGGGCGGTGGGAAGGAAGGACTTTGGTTTTGGTTTCGGTTTATGTCCCGCCGGCCCTGCAGGCTGCCACATTTGCTGAATTGGGCAGGGCTTTGCTGACTCTCCCCGGGGGCATGCTGGTAGTGGGAGGGGATTTCAATGCTGTGGGTTCCGGACTGCTGGATAGATGCCCGCCCAGGGACACAGGGGGGGCTCAGAAATGGCTTCCAGACCTCCTAGACACGTTTGGCCTGATAGACTGCTGGAGGCTCCGGCACCCCACACAGAGTCAATACACGTTTCACTCCGGGGCGCATGGTAGCCTCTCCAGGATTGACTACCTGCTCACTTTGGCCGCACATGCCTCGTTGATATCCGAGGCGAGGCACATGGCACGTGGTATCTCTGATCACTCGCCAGTGTGGATCCGGCTGGATCTCGGTTGGGAGGGAGGAGGGAGGGTGGCCCCCATTAACCCTTGGTATTTCCGAGACCCCAAGATGCGCAGCGCCCTGGTAAAGAAGGTAGATAATTACTTTAAGGACAATCTGGGATCCGTGGACTCGGCGATCTCGCTGTGGGAAGCTTTTAAGACCGTGCTTCGGGGGGAGGCCCTCTCCCTGGTGGTGACTGCCAAGAATCGGAGGGATTGCGAAGTGCGGCAAGTAGAGGAGGAGATTGCGGCCCTTGAAGGGGATATGGAGGAGGAGGTCACAGAGTCCTCATTGCATGAGCTTTGCTTGAAGCAGGCGGAGTATAGGGACCTGGTGACGGACGCCGCCAAGACCCTCAGCAGGGAACAACAGGGCCGTCTGTATGATGTTGGAGATAAGGCAGGGAAACTCCTGGCGTGGCTGGACAGGAAGGAACGGGTCAATAGAGTGGTGCCAGAGCTGATTGGAGAGGGGGGAGAGGTGATTGTGGAACCTGAAGGGATTGTGGAGTGTTTCGCGGAGTATTTTCATAGGGTTTATTCCTCTGTGTCGGACAGGCCGCCCGAGGACTCGTCTGATCTCCTTCGTGATATCGAGTTGCCCTGCCTCTCTGACATAGATAGGGACGATTTGGATGGCGACATCACGGTTGACGAGGTGGCGGGGGCGATTCGCGCGTTGAATTCGGGTAAGGCCTCTGGACCGAACGGACTGCTGATCGATCTGTACAAACTGTTCCCGGATAGGGTCGCCCCTCACCTGCGCGCCATGTTCTTGGAGGCGCGGGGAGATGGGATCCTTCCGTTGGATCAGCGGCTGGCGTCGATCGTGGTCATACACAAAGAGGGTAAGCCCCGAAATAGATGCGCCTCCTATCGGCCCATCTCACTCCTCAACGCTGAGCCGAAAATTCTGGCCAAACTCCTGGCAACCCGTCTGATTAGAGTACTTGGCGATCTGGTCCACCCGGATCAATCTGGCTTTATCCCGCACCGAAACACAGCATTGAACCTTAGGCGTCTTCATGGCGTCATCGCCAGGGCGAGCACGCTGCGTGAACCGGCTGTTGTGGCATCTCTCGATGCCACGATGGCCTTTGACACGGTGGAGTGGGCATATTTATGGGCCGTGCTAGCCAAGTTTGGTTTCGGTCGCGGGTTTGTGAGTTGGGTCCGGTTGCTGTACGAGGGGCCACTAGCGAATGTTGTGGTGAATGGTCGGGCATCTGCTCCGTTTCAGCTTGGAAGGGGTACTCGGCAGGGCTGCCCCCTGTCGCCTCTGTTGTTCGCCCTCGCCCTTGAACCGTTGGCTGCGTGGATACGTTGGCACCCGGATATACGGGGCCTTCGGTGGTCGCCTGATCACGAGGACCGTATTTCACTTTATGCCGATGATATCCTGCTGTATCTTGCCTCACCTAAGAAGTCACTTATAGTGGTCTGTGACGTACTCGCATCGTTCGGTAGGAACTCGGGGCTTGTGATTAATTGGGGCAAATCGTACTTGTACGTTCTTAGTGGCGAGGTCCCACCGATCCCTAGAACATGTTCGATACAGGTTGCCCAGCAAGGTTTTGTGTATTTGGGGATTTTTATATCCATGGATCCTGCTGTGCGCTATGAGAGGAACCTGCTCCCCCCCTTGGCACGCTTGAGGCGAGATGTGGAGGGTTGGCGGAGGCTGCCGCTCTCCCTTGTTGGGCGTGCGGCCCTGTTCAAAATGATGTCCCTTCCCCGCTTCCTCTACGCCCTCCAGAACACCTTGGACTGGGTACCGGCTAAATACTTTCGGGAGGTCGAAGGCCTCCAAAGGACGTTGCTGTGGGATGGGCGGCCGCGAATAGCTATTTCAAAGTTGACGCTCCCATGGTACGATGGGGGCATTGCGCTCCCAGACATCCGACGGTACTACTGGGCCACGCAGTTGAGCGCGATCAATCATGGGTTTTACGGCCCTGCCCTCAGCCCTGGGTATGCCATGGATAGGTGGCTGCTGCGCGGCGGCAACTACTACAGGGCGTTGTATTCGCGGTCCCTAGACTCGTCCCTCACGGGGCCCACAGGTGTGGCGGTGCGCGTATGGAAGATGGCGACCGACTCGCTGGGCTGGAAGGACAGGCTAACCCTCGCTACCCCATTGTTTGAATCGGAACGGTTGGGAAGACTCTGGCATACGAAGGGCTTTGATAAGTGGGATCTGATAGGGATATCCAAGGTGGGGGATGTGCTGCATAAGGGGAGGGTGAAGTCTTTCGAGGAGTTGCAGACTGAGTTTGAGCTAGGGCCTTCAGAGTATTTTAGGTATATCCAGCTGCGTCACGCCCTCCGATCAGTCCTAGTGGAGGGTGAGAAGGTGCCGGAGTCCTCCCCCCTTGAGGACCGAGTCCTTGATGGTCATATGCCCGAGAGCACGATTTCGCTCATATATAAGAAGTTGATAAACGTCCGGGCAGACTTGCTATTGGGGCTGAGAGAACAGTGGACCAGGGATGGCCTCGAGTTGGATAATGAGGACTGGCAGTCAGCGGTTTCTTCGCCTAAGGAGGTTGCGATCCCGTCGCGTCTGAGGCTGGTGCAGCTCAAAATACTGCACCGGGTGTATGTTACGGGGCCAGGGCTGGTCCACATGGGATTCTCGGAGGATGGCCTGTGCAGAAGGGGATGTGGTATGGTGGGTACTTTCCTGCACATCATTTGGGAATGTGGGGTCATTGTGGAGTTTTGGAGGAGAGTCCATGCAGTTATGGGGGAGGTGACGGGCATTGTGGTACAGCCGGAGGCGCGGTGTTGCCTCCTGAACGTTTGGGGGCCCACTGATCTCGATGAGGCACAGACCCAATGGGTGACTCTGGGTAACATGGTGGCTAAGAGGGATATCGCGCGATTATGGGGCTCCTCGGGTCCCCCTACACTGACCGCGTGGAAGGAGAACATGGATTGGAGCATGTTTAGGGAGAAGACGGTCTACTGCTCTAGAGGTCGCCCCCGGAAGTGGCACGCCATCTGGGGGTGGTGGAACCAATATAGGGGGGGGAATATGTCTTGCCCCGGATCTGGAACCTCCCGAGGAACAGCTCTCCCCCTGACCTACCTTCCAGCACAGTTTGGTTTAGGTACCCGTTCTGGGCCTCTGCTGTTCCCCTTCTTCCTCCGCACACAGTCTTATAATTAGTAGATGAGTGGGGTCCTGCCTCCCCTGGGGGCTTTCGCCATGGGATCTCAATGTTCTGCCTTGCTGGGGTTTGTTGTGTGTTTTTTTGTGTTTATTTAAAATTGGACCTTTGCATTACTCTTCGTACTGTATCCGGGATGCATTACTGTATCTAACTTGCAATGCTGCCGAACCTTCGGGCTGTCGGCTGAATAGCTGTGTCCTGAATTTCGAAATAAAGGTTTTAAAAAAAAAACAAAAAAAAAAAAAAAAAAAAAAGTAGGTGGAACAAGTCTGTGCATCTTTAAAACACCCTATCTTCAGCACCTACGATCAGTCTACTAGACCATGCCAATTAGTTTACACTGTACTACCATAAGAGAGAAGCCTGTTGTAGGGGAGGTGCTGAAACCATGGTGATAAAAAGAAAACAATTGCTTACTATTCCTCTGCCCTCAATGACATGGTTGGTCTCCATATGTGTGTGCTGTTGCAACTTCAGTCTTTCTGTCAAAGTGTCTGAAAATATTGTACTTGGATCTCCTTTCAATGATGCTGTAGCATATGCATTGATTGTGCTATTAATCAAAATCAAAACCCTTTTAAAATGTAAGCTGTCAAATCATGAAATGTTATTAATCTCTGTCCCACAGATTACTCTTGTACAGTCCCCCATGCTAAACCCTGCTTCATTATTCCCGACTTCCCTCAATGGATAACCACAACTGCATTCTCACCACTGCTTACATTACAAAGCCCTATGCTGACCTGATGCACCATCACCAAACTATGATCTTGTATCCTATGTCGATAAGAGAAGCCTAATTGCTGGTTATACTGTTTGCAACACACACGAAGTTGCTGAGAGTCAATGTTTAAGTACACTCTGCCCAGTAGCTTGATTGCTCTTACAAGCACTTGTAAACAGCAAATCAAACAAAAACCTAACATTCTTCAATGGCTTACAGGACACATTTGGGGGCACCATGTCAGCAGATACTCCAATTAAAAAGCATTAGCAAAGTTGATAGCTCTCGCCTATGCGCAGCATTGGCTTTGGTAATGTTTTTATTCACGTTATAAAGCAGCATCACTACTGTGCAGAACAAGAAAAAAGGGTATGACATGGCCAGCATTGGACTTCTCATAGTGCTTTCCTTTGTTTTTTTGTGTTTTCTTTATTGCTGGCGGGAGGAAGAGCATGGCGAGAGGCAGCAAGCAGAATTGGGCATAAATGTAACATGAAAGGACTATTTATTTGGCATACATGTACTTATGAAAGAGTACTATTTCTCCTGATACACAAACGGTAACTCTCGAAATGTGATATACACTTTCTGGTGCCAGTGTGATAAAACCTATATTGGAATGGACACCCAATGGGTTTGCTGTAGGATCCATCAACATAGGAGCAGAATATGTTGAGGGATCACGGATGCTCCTTCGGTTGAGCACATTCAACAAATGTGTCACACAGGACAGGATATAAAATAGCAAGTAACTAAACAAGTATCCAAGAATAATAAAGTCGCTAACATCCTCTGGACTCTTATGAAACTGGAAAGGAGATGGACAGGCCAGCTGGACCATACAGGCCTTAATATCAATGTCAAAACTATTCAGATGGTATCCACCAATAGGTAACGATGCCTGTCCATTCAAATGGATAATACAAAACAGTGAATACCGATGTCTTGTTCTTTGTTATCCTGTCTTTTTGAGTCTCTTTTTTAGAGGGATGAGGTGGTGACAGACTGTATCGTTGACTACTGTTATGTTTGTTTTCTCAACTTCTTCATTTTTGGATGATGATACTGTAGTTCTAGAATTATTGTCGCTCATACTGTTCCCCTATCGACTTGTTTCATACCTACAACATTGAGACAATTGAGCATTTTACTCATAACTATACTTCATTTTGGTTTTCGGTTTCCTTTTAACCCATCCTTATTACTCTGTCCTCTCTGCTGGTGTCTGGGGCTTTACACTGACTGCTTGTTGCAGGCATTGTCATCCGAGGACTAGTCTATTTGGCATTGGACCTGTTGCTTAGGTGTGCCACTCCTCTATCACGCATATGTATTATTTGTAATACTCCTTGGCCTGTGTCTCATTTTCTCAGTCAATAGTTTTTCAGGTTTGGTTGTTACATGGATGGTCTTGGGCTCCTCTTCTGGAATATTTTCCCTTATGCATGTAATTATCTTTTTGGTTTGATAGTCAGGGTTTCATATTTGTGCTTGATAATTACACTACCCGTTGCCTTTCTCTTTTGCTGCGCACACTTCCCAGATTTCCCAGGTACGTGTACCATCACATGCGATCGTGCTCTTATTATCACAGGCCTTGGTCAGTGTATCGGATTGGACGCCGTTTTCAGTTCCCAAGTTCGGCTTGCATTATGGGGCATGCAGCCGTTTTTCATGTGGCCTCTCCGTTTCTACATTTTCGGCGAAACTACCATGTTAGCGTTCGCTTGAATAGAGTTACATTTGCTTTGGGTAATTAGCTAGTAGGCAGGTTTTTTAGGTCGAGCCTAGCGCAGCGCGCACGCTCTGCTCTAGGAAAACGATCTCTTGGAATCACTCTGGACTTCACACGCTTGTGCGTGTGGTTTTTTTAGAGCATTTTTTCTATTGGGCTTTGCATGCGTCCTTGTAAAAAGAGAGCACGCATTTGGGCAAAGGCAGGTGCATGTTCCACCTTTCCCAGGAAATGTATCCGCCCACGGCCTACGGTTACGAGCAGCGGCTCGCAGAGTGCCATCTGTTAGGTGGCAGATTTCACACGAGCGCGAGTGCACCACGAGCGTGACGCTGCAGCTGCATCCCACGGCGTTTTGTCTTGCCTACCAGAAGGTAGTTTTAACAGTTGCAGTCTGCATATTTCCTAAGGTTTACCCCTACTCCAGATGAGCTAGGACCCACAGCCAAACAGTGACTGTTTGTTCCACCTCAAGGGCTCACATTTATGATTCCCCGGGCACACAGTGTTCATATGGAGTAAAAAAAAAAAAAACACTGAGCAGAGCTGTAAGAGACCACTTGTAATGGCAGAGCCTGCTTCTAGAAACACACTGCAACAGCGCAAGAGGAGGGAGCGATGCAATCGAATCTGTCGGAAGGACTTAGCGAGCACAAGCTAGGAAATGTTAGTCAAAAGGAATGAGCAGCTGCTATGTCACCCTCCTACCTCCCTGGAGGGAGCAGCTGCTGGGGCCTTCCCATTGGCTGTTGAAGAACAGGCTGTGAACACACGGCTGGCTGTATTCAGAAGAATAGAGACATTTAGCCACATCGCTGGCAGGAACAGAAGGAGGTAACTGTAGGTCAAAGAGCTGGTAAACGTTTCCAACAGCCTACAGCTCCTGACCGAGGACAGCCAATCAGGGTTCATATCATCCTTGTCTGATTCATATCCAGCCAATAAACATTGATCTGTATTTTTTGCTACTGCGAATTGCTAGATTTTGGTTTACTCTGTAGACGATGAGTGATTTCCCGCCCAAGACTATTTAGCGGTTACACAAAGTCGCAACGCATTATTCCGCTACATGAAGTTATGCATGTTTAGCAGCCACGCCACACTGATAAAACAATGCTTCGATGCGTGGATTTTGAAGTCTGCGCTTTTAAGTCTTTCACTTTGTGATAAATACATGGATGCATACTAAGCAAGCATTGGCATAGTGTGAGAAAGTGGCTCTGTATATACTGTTCCCAAATAGGCACAGTGTGTACAGAGTCCACAGTCCCCAGAGGTTTGGCAGAGGTTAAAGTTAGATATAACCTTACTCTCTAAAGTGGTTGCTTGGTCGAGCAGTAAGGCAGTATCAAAGGACAGTGTAAAGCATGTGTTGTACACACTCAGTAAGCAAATGGTCCCACACACACAATAACTAAACTCTAGGCCAATGGTTTATTTAAAAAATATATGGTTGTTTTATTTTAGAACCAACAATAGGTACCAAAATATACTTTATCAGAATGAGATGCTTTAGTTAAAAACTTTTGAAATAGCAAAATATTGTTTAAAAATCACAACAGTAACTTAACCGAATTTACTCACTTGGTTCCAAGAACTGTCCCAGGACTGAATCTAGGATCCAGTCCTGGGGTTAGAAAAGTAATCCTAAAAGTAATCAAGTGCTCATAACTTAAAATTCCCCATTGAGTTCAATGTATTATTGTGTTTGAAAGTGTGTTGCCTATTGCAACAACCTGTAATTATTACCTACAAAAGTCAATTGCATATTGCAAAAGTATTTAACTAAAGCATCTCATTCTGAGAAAGTATATTTTGGTACCTATTGTTGGTTCTAAAATAAAACAACCATATATTTTTTTATATAAAACCATTGGACTAGAGTTCAGTAAAAGACAATTCGTAATTATTTTTGTTTTTTAAAACATAAATTAAAGGGATTGTCATTTACAATGCCAATAGCTTAAACTTGCGTAAATGCGAGACCTATTGCATTGCAAATGCTTGTTGTTCAAGCCTGCAGACTGCGCAGCAGATGGTGGATTATCTGTCATTCACAGAAAATCCATCATACTGTGGAAAACACAGCGCAGAACATTTTGTTGCAGTGGGCTATCGAATCTGCTGTGCTGTCAGCCTAGTGTATGATTTTTGTACTCAAATGAGTGTGTGAGGTCTCCATTGCAAAATATAAACCCTCCAAGCGTGTGTGATCTTTGTCTTTCTGTTTGACACACTGATGGTGACAGATCTTGTATTTTGTACGACAGGCTGAATAGATGTCGTTTTCATCATTGCGTTTGACACTACTAACTGTACTACATCCTCTAATGATATTAACAACAATAAGAATAGCAAAGTGTATGGCTTCCTGTGTGTTATGCCTCCAATATTGTATAGGACACACAAATATGGTTTCCCTGTTTGGACCCCCCTTGAGTATATGATGTTCCAGTTAGGTGTACAGCATGCTCATGGAGTCTCAATGTCTTAAGCATGGAGTGTCATCATCTTAGTATGTGAGTGGCGTCTTGAGAATTGAGTGCGCAGTGTTTTCTAAATTCTGTATGAGAATTGTGTATGCCTCAGTGTGTGCAATGTTTACACAGTTGTGCATGCCTTCTGAGTTTTCCCCATCTTCACAACTGTCTACAGTGTTAATGGAGGTGACTGCGCTGCCCATCTAGGATTGTGTGAGACTCATTAAACGAGTGAGGTTGTCAGCATTGCATACAACCTAGAGATTGTGATGCCTTCGTTATTGCATAGGAAGTGTGCTGTATATTGAGCACTGTAGAACTCGGTTACTGTACAAACTCTTGTACCTGCTCTCTTTAGCAGTGTGCAGTGCAGCATCTGCTTGCACAGATCAGGGCATGTTTTCATGCCGCCCTGCACTAGGTCAGGCAGTGCATTCTTTGTTCCTTTCTGGGTCATGCTCTCGTGTGCCTTGGGCTCACATGCAGAGGAGTTTGGAGACCCCGTTTCTAGCTTCAAGTGAAATTATATCAGATGCAAAACAGTTGGGCCGAGCCTCTCTATTGGTCATTACTCTTTCATATTAAAAGTGATTAGCCTGATTTGTATCACTTTCAGAACATCTACTTCACGGAGATATAATGTGTGCCATAAATGCTTTAACAGACATGAGCACGCCAGACCTTTGGCTTTTCGTTTAGTACAGTACGGTCATTGTATATTATGATACGATATGTCATTATATGCCATTGGTATGGTATGGCCTGTCTTTGCATGGTATTGTAGAGTATGGTAAGGATGGTCATTAGATATGAGGGTTTATTAGATATTAGAACACTGGAATGTTGGAAGCTCCATTGAAAACAATGGAGTGCTCCGGGCTTATAATGGCTGGTATAAGCCCGGAGCAGCAACATTCCAATGTGTCTTTGTTCACAGCTCTGGCTGTGAACAAAGGCTTCAGGGAGCCTGAGGAGATTTCAATGCCCTCGAGCTCCCTGAAGCCTTTGTTTAATATGTTAGAACATTCTGCCCTCTAGTGGCAGAATGTTCTAATAGCCTTATAGCCCTTCGTAGCAGGGCTATACCGGCTATTAAAGTCCCCCTGCCTTGTTAAAGTCCCTCACCTTCGGCTCGGGCCTTTAACGCTGCAGCGGGCCTTTAATAGCCGGTATAGCCCGCTACGGCGGGCTTTAAGGCTATAGTAGGGTACGTTATGATATGGCCCTTCATCGACACACCCCAACCCCCAGTCTGCCAAGACTACCTACAACCTCAGATGTAGCTGTAAAAAGATAAAGGACAGATTGGACAAATACCCTCATTGCCCACCAACCAAACCTCATTGGCGACATGCATGCCAAAAACAAAGCCTTAAACAATTGGATAACCCTAGCACCCCTGAAGAACGTCTGACACTCAAGAACCAAAATCCCAGTCAGCTGTTACACCGAAGACCTCAGAAACTCCAAACCAGACTGGTTCTCCATTTTCTCTCCAGCTGTCTGCAGTCAGGACACCACTGCAAGAACAGGTCCATGCTCAGGAAATACCACACCCAACACAACGAGGGAAGAAAAACAGCCCTAGCTCACAGACTTGAAAACAGCTCAAAAACTACAAAGAGGTCTTCAATATTGTCAAAGAATTCTCCAACACCACAGCTGCCACCAACTCCATCACCCCTGCCCAAGTCCTCTGTGACAGTCTCCAATTTCTTCCACAACAAAATCCTCAACATCTACAGCAACTTAGACCCCCACCACCACCCAGCGCATGACACAAGAACGCATCAACCAGCTGCCCACCACCACCAAATTAGACCACCAGATCACAAACTGGAAATCCCTCACCCCACACAATACCACCAGAATCATGAGAACAATAACCCCACCATCCCTGCACTCAGCAGATTTTCAACCTAGGAGGAACTCTGATCAGCACCCACCTCTCGACCATCATCAACACCTCCCTCCAAAGTGGAACTTCCCTGGACAACTGATAAATCGCAGTAATCACAGCTCTCCTGAATAAACCCACGGCAGCCCCTAAAGAGCTCAGCAACTACAGAGCCATCTCACTCCGGTCTTTCCCATCCAAAGTCATAGCGAAAGCTATCAACAAACAACTCTCCAAACATCTGGAACACCTCCTACCAGACATCTTGCAATCTGAATGCGGCAGCAACCACAGCATTATAACCACTTTCATCGAAGCGACTGATGACATCCGGACTATCATGGTCAAAGGGGAAACTGCAGCACTCCTACTACTCAACCATTCCGCAGCTTTCAACATTGTCTCCCACAAAACCCTTATCACAAGACTCCACAACAACGAAATACATGGCCCCGCTCTGAGTGGTTGGCCTCCTTCCTCTTGAACAGGACCCAGGAAATCACGCTCCCACCCTACGCCTCCGACACCAAGAACCTTATCTGCCGAGTCCATCAAGGATCATTACAGGACCCTAGCTTCTTCAACATCTACATGGTGCCTCTCGCTTATGTCGGAAGATCCCATGGAATCAACATTGTATCTTATGTAGATGACATCCAGCTCATCCTCTCCCTCAGACAACAACCACAATACCAGGACCAACTTCAAAGCCTGCCTGTCTAATATTGCAAACTCGAAATAGAACTGCCTAAAGCTCAACACAGAAAACTGAAACCTTGATCTTGGGAATAAGAGCTCTCCATGTGACTCCTCCCGGTGGCCAACAGACCTGGTACCCACACTCACCCCACCCCACTAACCATGCCAAAAAAACTCAGCATCATCATGGACAACAGACTCACAAAGGCCAAATAAGTCAACAACGCCACCTAGTCATGCTTCTTCATCCTACTGATGCTTTGCAAGATATTCCATTGGCTTTGCACTGACACCAGACACACGGTCACCCAGGGCCTTTTAACCCGCAGACTAGAGTACGGCAACGCACTCTACGTCAGCATCAAAAATCAACTCCTACAAAGACTCCAGACCACCCAGAGCGTCACCAGCAGACTCATCCATAGCATACCCCACAACGCACACATCATGCCCCACCTCAAAAAGCTACACTGGCTACCAATCCAGAAGTGATGCCAATTCAAACTGCTCACCCATGCATACAATGCCCACCAAATCGGACCCATCTACCTCAACCACCGCATCAACTTCCACCAACCCACCAGGCAACTGCACTCAGCATCACTCCACATCACACGAGAACCCCGCAGGAGCCATGTCATGAGGGCGCACCTTTTCCTACATCGCTCCCAAATCCTAGAACAACCTTTTACACCACACCAGGACCTCCCAATCCCTTCTCCAATTCTGCAAGAAAGTGAGGACCTGGGCTAGGAGTGCCTGGAAAACCCTAGGGGAATAATCACCCACTGCAAATCCACATAGCATAACATAGTACAGAATGGTATGGCCTGTTTTTTTTAGTATGGTATGGTCTATTATGGTTAATAGGGTTGGGTAGGTCATGGCCTGTCACTGTATAGTATGGTATGGTATGGTATGTTCAGTAGCTGGAAGGGTCTCCTTGGTTAAGATGGTGATGCTTCCCTGACTGTTATATTACTTCGCAAATCTGCTGATATATCTGCAACCCTTCATCTTTAAGCCATTAGAATGGATGATACGTGGACTTATATGGAACACCTCTTGGTGCAGAGTGGCACTTGCGAAGCTGTATCTCCCGACGGGGCAGGGAGGGCGGTCGGTGCTGAACCTAGAACATTACTACCTCACGTCCCAGCTGCAGTGGGTGGCCCAGTGGGCAGAAGGTAGGCACCTATCGGATACTGGAGGAGGAGAGGTTCTCATGACAAAACACTCTTCTGGCTATCTTTCATCCCTGCCACAGGCATAATAAATACCTTCCACTGCTGCCACAGGTAGCATACAGATGTTAACGCAGGGCTTTATTTCTTACCAGACACACAAAGCCGTATGCTCTGGCGCTACCCCTGGTGGGGCTGCCCAGGGGTGTAAGTTATACCAACCCTACTGACTTGGTGGAATGACAAGCAGCGGGAATTCACACTCTTGGGTACTTATATAATGATGGATTGATAACCTTCAAAACTTTGGTGCAGGAGGAAGGTATACATCCGGACACTTTCTTCTACACACGTCCTGGATTAACATATTATGTGGCCAATGGGGTGACATATCGCAGGAACTTCCAACAAATATCATAATTCAATACATTCATGTAATGGGGAACAGTAGTCACCTAATCCAATGGTTTGCAGATGCCTTGCGCGAGCATACCGCAATAAACCTGGCCCCACTACGACAGAAATGGGAGCGGGATATTGATTGGGCATTCACAGAAGATGAATGGAATAGGGTATTCGAGAGTCCAACACAAGTCCCGCGGAATGAGAGGTTCCAATTGATACAATAATATACAATGCATCATGCATATCTCACCCCGGGAAAAAATTACTCGCTATTTCCACAGGATGAATGCACACTGTCCCTGATGCACTCACTTGAATGCGGACATTTTGCACTAGTACTGACATTGCACCTTTAAAACTTAAGCTGCCAGCTTCCCATCATACTCTGCTGTGCCTTTCATGCAATTCTACAGCTCACAGAGAAGGATCTCTGCACACAACAGCTTTTCACAATGTTTTTTGACTAAAAAATCATTTTTGGCTTCTCTCAGTGCCTTTTGATGTTTACATTATACTGATAATTTGTTTTTTGTTTGTTATGAAAAAAACTTTTTTCCTTGTACCTTGAAGTGTTCTTGAGCCATTATGCATGCTTTCTGATAAATTTCCTTCTTACGGGGTGAAGAACTCCTGAAATGTGCACAATGTCTGCCTTTATGAACACATGGCTTCAGGGAGACACTGGGGAGATAGGGCAAGTACCCCCTAGGTTAACTTCTTCCAGTAGGGAGACTGAGCCTTCACCCTCCTAATCTTCCCTGGGTGTGACCAGGTATGACCCCACTTAAATTCTAGAACCTTCCCTCTCCCAAATAAGTACTTTTGGGTAAATGCTCCCTCCAAAATAATAACCTATTGCTATATTTTCTTCTGTAAAATACAGATTTTGATGGATACATCAACTTGCAGATTCTTCACCTTTTGAATATTCAAAGGCACCAGACTGGATCTGTAAGATTTAACCACAGCTCTCCTGCACCTGTAGGTTGCGTCGGGTCCTAATTGACATCAATTGTAGCTCGGATGTGACATTAGTGGAGCTATGTATTGCCACCTCAGCATGTCTATGTTAGCTCCCTTTTTAAATGCCCTTCATGTGGATACAGAGCTGCTCTCTATGAATATTGCTCACATAAAAATATCTTTGCATTGCTTTAGTAATGCAGCACCTAAAGAATTTGTGGTGTTTTGGGGTGAAGCAAGACTGCAAGCTTTTTGACAAAGTCAGCCTCGTGCACACAAATGTAGTTAACAGAGCAGTAGGCAAAACTTTTTATAGCACGCATGTCCATGAGTGGCGGACTTGTTATCTCTAGAGCTCTGGATCAAATTAGTGTCTGGATCTAGGTGAAATAGAAGAAAAATAAACACAAGAAGAGGAAAAGACGTGACCACTCCTCGTCCAAAGACTGCTCCCCCTCAGGGGCTAGGTGCCCTTAATGCTCTAAAGCTAAAGTGAAGTCCACCTCTGATTGGGAGCTAGTGGACCTCTATTTAGAGCAAGAAGCCTTGCAAGACCTGGCCCGGTTCCAAGTTCCAGTCTCCACTCCACTGCCCCTTCTGGCTGACCTGGAATTTCCAACAACAATACACCCCAATTACTGCACACCATGATGATATTGTTCAGGATCACTTAGAATCCCTCTGGTGCACCAGCAGGCTTCAAGGGGAAACGGCCCTAATAACACGGGCTGAGCCATGCGTGCCGTTTTCCCGCAAGACGTACCCACGCATGTCTTACCCACGCATGTACCATGACAACGCATATGCGTGGTTAAGACAATACACGGTGTAGTTGCTGAGCAGAAAGGGAAAGACAGGAAATCTCGGAAGACTCCAGACTTGGGAGAGGACACGGTGAGGTAAGTGGGGCTGGGGCTTGATCTTGGGGGTGAAGAGGGTAGTTTTTTGGGGTGGGTGTAGGTTTTAGGACTAAGGAGGTGGTTGGGCTAGTTTGTAATGGGGGGCGGTTTTGTGGGCTAAGGGCAGGGGGAAAAGGGACAGTTTACAGACAGGGAGCAGGGTCTGGGTAGTGTAGGGATGTAGGGGATCGTTTTTAGGGCTCAAGACATGGGTGCTGGGTTTGGGGTAGTTTTTGGGGTGTGGGTTAATTTTTTAGGTCTCAGGGCAGGCGGAAAGGGACAGTTTACATGGCAGGGAGCAGGGCCGGGGTAGTTTAGAGATGTACAATGTATAACTCAGTGTTAAAGAAGACAGCAGACCGACATGGAGTACAACTCGAAGAGTAAAGGTCACAGGCATGCTACTGCTTTGAAATTCTTGTGCCCTCACAAAGCAGGAGGCCATATCTTCTGATGCTCCTCAGTATCCTGGACCAGGGAAGGAAAGCCTTCAGAGTGCTAGCAGCCTTCAAGGCTGTGACACAGAGTGTGGAGAAAAAATGCAAACACTCCTCCAGAGACCTATATTTTAGAGGCAATGCTATGGCAGACTCCATAATTGTGACTACAGCAAGGAAGAGCGCCAACATCCCTACTTCCACCTACCCCCACCTGAGAAAGAGAGGCAGAGGATGGAGATGGTGGGGTGCAGAATAGAATAGTGGCATCGCAGTGGAGGATTGCTACCTCCAACACCCTCCAGAGCTTGTAGGCCCATCAGCACAGAGAAGAAATGGAAGAGCTAATGAACTACCCAGAACACTTCCGAAAAGGGGAAACCACACAAGCGGAAGAAGGCAAGACCATTGCCAACACATGCCTGAAATCCTCCCTCAACGCTGCAGGCACAGAAAGTAGGCAGATTGTCATGGGCACAACCCTCAGAAGACAGGCCTGGCTATGGGTGTCCGAGTTCAAAAGTGAGGTGCAGGCAAGCATCATAAACAAGCCCTTCACCAGAGAACACCTGTTCTGTACAGTAGTGGATGAGACACTGCAACAGCTAAAGAGAGACAACGACACAGCCAAGGCCATCGGAGCATTCAATTTCGAATCCACCCATGTAGAGGGGCACTCCCGATGAGAACCATGAGAAGACCAGCCAGAAAGGGAAACTTCCAGAGCCCGGCAGCACAGACATCCTACCACCTTGCGGGCCAACAACAAGCATTTGCAATGCAATAGGTCTCGCATTTGTGAGAGTTTGAGCTTTTGGCATTGCAAATGACAATGCCTTTTATTTATGTGTTTTGATAACCTGCAAGCCTAAGTAAGGAATTTAAGGACAAATTGCATGTTTACACCGCTTGCAGGTTTTCAAAACACAGTAAATAAAAGCCATGATCATTTACAATGCCAATAAGTCAAACTATTGAAAATGCAAGCCAGAGCTATTGGCTTTTCCAATGTGTGTAAGCTATGTTCTAGAGCAGGGTAAGCATTACAACTGACTAATTTGGGAGCTGAGAGGTGGTTACACTCTGATAATTTACAGTTGCAAAGAAAATAAATCACTGACTTAGTTAAAGTAATTTCTAGTGATTTAGCTTACTTCAAGCATTCCATCCGCCAAAAGGGCCTCCTTCAAAGGCCGCCTAGACAACAATGCACACAACAGCAAAGAGCTCTTCAACATCGTGAAGGTACTCTCCAACCCCAGCTCCAACACCAACGACATCCCACCTTCTCTATGCGACGCGCTGGCCACCTTCTTCCACCGCAAGATCGCAGACATTCACGACAGCTTCAACTCCGCAACCACCCCGGCAACCACTGAGACCCCCGCCCCCACGACCACCATCTGCACCAACAGCCTGCTCTCCTAGACCAACATCAACGACGACGATACCATCAAGATCATGAACACCGTCAACTCTGGATCCCCGTCAGACCCCTGCCCACACCACATCTTCAACAAAGCCAGCACCACCATCGCACCCCATCTCCAGAAAGCCATCAACATCTCCTTCAAGTCAGCGACCTTCCCGGAGAGCTGGAAGCACGCCAAGATCAACGCCTTACTCAAGAAACCCAAGGCGGACCCCAAGGACCTCAAGAACTTCCGACCCATCTCCCTGCTCCCGTTCCCGGCGAAGGTCATCGAGAAGGCCGTCAAACAAACAACTGATCAGCTTCCTCGAGGAGAACAGCATCCTAGACCCGTCTCAGTCCGGGTTCCGCAGCAACCACAGCACCGAAACTGCCCTCATCGTTGCTACCGATGACATCAGGACCCTGCTAGACAATGGAGAAACCGCGGCCCTCATCCTCCTGGACCTGTCATCCGCCTTCGACACGGTCTGCTACCACACACTACGAACACGCCTCTACGACGCCGGAATCCAAGAGAAGGCCCTGGACTGCTCCACCTCCTTCCTCTCCGGCAGAACAGAGCGTCCACCTCCCTCCCTTCCGCTCTGAAGCCACAGGGATCATCTGCGGCGTACCCCAGGGCTCATCCCTCAGCCCAACGCTGTTCAACATCTACATGGCACCGTTCACCCACGTCACCCGACTGCATGACCTCAATATCATCTCCTACGCCGATGACACCCAGCTGATCCTCTCCCTCACCAAGGACCCCCACACCGCCAAAACCAACCTCCACGAAGGAATGAAGGCCGTCACCTAATGGATGAGAAACAGCCGACTGAAGCTGAACTCGAACAAGACTGAGGTCCTCATCCTCGGATCCACACCCTCGGCCTGGGACGACTCCTGGTGGCGGACTGCACTAGGAACAGCGCCAACACCCACAGACCACGCACGCAACCTAGGGGTCAACCTCAACTCGACCTTCTCCATGACGAAGCAGGACAACGCCGTCTCTTCCTCCTGCTTCAACACCCTCCGCAGGATCTACAAGTGGATCCCCACTGAAACAAGGATGGTCAACCAGGCCCTCGTCAGCGGCAGACTGGACTACGGAAACGCCCTCTACGCAAGAGCCTCGGCCAGACTCCTGAAACGGCTCCAACGCATCCAGAACGCCTCCGCACGCCTGATCCTCGACATCCCTCGCCGCAGCCACATCACATCCCACCTGAGAGACCTGCACTGACTCCTTGTCAATAAGAGGATAACCTTCAAGCTCCTCACTCGCGCGCACACAAGGCACTCCATAACACCGACTCAGCTTCTACGCCCCCACCCGCCAGCTCCGCTCCGCAGACCACGCCCTCGCCTCTGTCTCCCCGCATCCGAAGAGTGACCGCCGGCGGCAGATCATTCTCCCACCTCGCCGCCAAGACATGGAACACTCTCCCCATTCGCCTACGGCAGACCCAAGACCTACTGACCTTCACAAGACTCCGCAAGACCTGGCTCTTCGAACAGTAGCAGCATTCTCCTCCCCTTAGCGCCTTGATACCCTCACGGGTATGTAGTGTGCTTTACAAATGCTATGATTGAGTGAGTGATTGGGCGACTGGGCGGCGTTATCGGGGTGGAGCGACGCGGGGCTGACGACGATAGGGGACTTATACGAAGATGGTGTGCTCCTGCCGTACGACTCAGTCCGTGGGCGTTATGAGCTGCCGTGCGGAGATTACTTGCTTCACACGGCTCTGGTGTCGGCCATTCAACGTCGGTGGCGGACCGGTTTATCGGAGCCACAGACCTCCGCATCTTGCCAATATGTGGTTTTAGCGGCGGGCACACTAAAGGCGGTTACATGTTTATATGGGTGGATGACGATGGAGCGACTGACCCCCCTTGACAGGTTAAAGCAGCACTGGGAGGAGGATATTGAAAGGGAAATTCCTGATAAGGTGTGGGCTGAGTTGCTAGAGCGTCCTTGGAAATGCTCTAGGAATGCTCGTTTTCAGCAGATTCAATTTTTTATTTTGCACCGGGCTTATCTCACCCCAACCAAGATCCAGAGTTATTTTCATACTCTCACGGCGCTCTGCCCTCGCTGTCGGGCGGAGGGTGCCGACCTCTGCCACATGCTGTGGGGTTGCCCCCAGATTAGGGAGTACTGGCGGGAGGTGTGGACATTGCTGTGCACTATCACGGACAGGGAGATAGATTTTGGTATCAGCCCGAGCTTATTACACTGGTTCCCCCACACCTCCCGGAATAAACTGACTAGCAAATGTATTGATCTGGGGCTGGTATTAGCTAAGCGGGAAATAACAGCTAACTGGAAGTTGCAGCGGGGACCACGTTTGCAGAAGTGGAGGGCGGAATTTACTCGATGGGCGGACTGCGAGGCGGTCCTTCGAACGCAGTCGGCTGCCCGGGTGCATAGTGATAGGGCGATGGAGTCGGCCAGAGCTTGGGGTGTGCTGGTGGATCTGCTGAAAGTGGCTGACCCTACTGTGGATGAGGCCTCTGAGGCGGAGGTCGGGCAGGCCCCGGCCTCTCCTGCATCTGCTTAGGGCAGAGAGTAGCGATTGGGACATAGCACAACTGGGGGGTCGGCGGGCCTGGATTGGGAAGGTCAGGGATATAGAGTTCTCAACTTTAATGTATCATCAGGTATCCTGTCAAGCAGTCATGCCGGAGGGGGGGGTGGGTGTAGGGGGGGGCGGTTGGGGGAAGGGTCATAGTAGGGGGTGGTTGTTTGAAGTTTGAACTTTGTTTGGCTGCTCCAATTTCACGGGGGTACTGTGTGGGGACCCCGCGCCCTGCGAGTCTATACTATGCCTACGGGGGGCCGCCAGGGGGCGGGCCTCTAAGGATTATCCTGCAGGGTGACTGGGGGGAGCAACGATTTACCCATGTACTGTGGACTCATAGCTGGGAAATTTATGCGATGGAAATTGTATTTTGACATGCCCAGGCGGGGGATAGTCGTTGATTGTATTGTTTTCTGAGTGTTTAAATGGCAATAAAAATATTCAACAAAAAAAAAAATGATTGAGTGAGTGATTGATTGATTGATCCTTTACTTTTCGTATGGCCTAATCATGACTGACAACAAATAAAATACTTATGATATCGACAACCACTGGAATTCATAGTCTAAAAAAAGACAATAAATCCACCAAAAATACAGGCTCAATTCAATTGTCTCAGTGGCCAAAATAATCCACAAAAAAAACAAATCGAAGTTGTTCAAATAATTTCTCGAGACTTACAGTTTTGGTGTGCTAGTATGCTGCAGGTGGTTGCTCTTGACAAGCTGTCCCTGAACTTTTAATACAACACAATGAGAGAAGCATATCTATTCTCAAACTGGCATTTTATCATAATTTCACGCGAGTTAAGCATTGGGTGCTGTCATGCACAGGGAATGTACGTAAGGAAAGTAACCAGCACCAACCAAAGCAAATTAACCTTCTTTCCTCTGATTTTCTACCAAATTTGTGATGGGGGATATGCCTACAAGAAAAATTGGGCAGGGACAAAGAAGAGAGAGAGAAAGAAAGTCTGTAGACCTTCAGGGAGTGATGACATCCCTCTGACCCAGAATCGACTGTTCACTACACTATGCCAATGGTTCATGCTTGCCTAACCGATGTAAATAAGTATTTGTTAGGAAAGCCAGGCTCGGTCACCCAACCAAGCATAACTAAGCAAGGATTTCGTACTATGTTTGCATAAGATGCCTGAGGGATCGGTTTTCTATGACACTTGAGGGTAAATAGGTTGGGTTGTATGGTGCTTCATTCTCTAAACAGTTTCAATCTACAGAAACTTACCACTAGGTGATGCCCGGATAAAAGCCTACAAAAGTTGAGCAATTAACAAACTGCACACATTCGCCGTTTCAGAGTCCCTCGTCTAACTCATAATGACTGCAATAACAAGTAAAAGTCTGGAAGAACGTCATTGTCAGTAAAAGGTTTTTTTTATTTGGCATGTGTTCATGACCTCCAAAACTCTTCTTGTCGTGCAACTGCGTGGCAGAGATACTATAGTAGACAGTCAGGCGATGTGCGTAAAGACAAAAAAGTGTGTTTCAAGCCTCGTTTTGAAGAATATTCGGGGCGTCGTTCTACATTTCCTTGTTCAAATGGAATATTTGCTTAGTAACTGATGGACATTTTTTAATGTGCACGCTTTGATTGAAAATAGATGGACTATAGAAGGGAAAGAACCTACTTTTTGTATAGTTCTAAATGTAATAGTTATGATAATTTGTTCCCATTTTGCACAGAAATGTTTGCTGTTGCAAACCTATACACATATAGTACTAAAGCATCCATGCATTTTTAAACAGTTGGTTAGAAAATAAGACTCAAAGCAACTCTTTATTAATATATTTTTCATAGCTTTGTTGTTGCTTGTGCCAACCTTTCCTTTTGTGGTCCGTAAAATATCGCTATGGCAAGGTGGCCACAGGCTTTGGCTGACCAGTCTTTTTTCAGTTCCTGTGGGCTCCAAAGTGATGCCTGTTTCAGGGTGTTTTAGCTAATGATGTAATGTAAATGTACCATGGAACAGAGAGGAGGAGAGGGGTACGTGGTTAATGCAATTATAGTTTACAAGGGGAGAGGATGTGTCGTAACAACAAAGCCTGATATCCAATCATGTGCCACTGTTTACCATAACGGATGACGCAAGCCAATGGGAAAGAGGGGCGGGGATTCAAGTCCCTTTCTAAATCTTGTTTACTATAGCTCTCGCAGGCGAGGAGCGAATGCGCGCTCCAACGCCAGGCAAGACCTAAAAACTATCGGCGCAAAAATAGCAGCCGCAGACAAAAATCAGCCCTTTAGTGATAGCTTCTCAGCCTAGTGACTTCACTTGCCAACCACCACACCACATAATACCAGTGTGGGGCAGAATAGAGGCTTTCCTTCAGGAGTGGAGGAGACTCCCATCAGGCAAATGGAAAAGGACTACATGGTAACCATAGACTTAAAGGACACCTACCCATAAACAGTAAGCACAAGAAATACTTGCAATTTGTCGTCAACCAAGACCAATACCAATTTGGGGGTGCTCCCTTTCAGAATCAAGTCAGCTCCTAGGGTATTCACAAAAGGCCTGGTCATGGTGGTGCCCTACTTTAGAAGGAAGAGGATCCACGTATTCCCCATATCTGCACTACAGGCCGGTAAAAGCAAACTCCTTCCACTAATGCAAGAAGATCATCAGAACTGTGATTGACACCCTCCATAGTATAAATTTCACAATTAAACTAGAGAAATCACCCACAAAGGAAAAGACCTTCCTGAGGACAAGGGTCAACACAAAAGCATTCCCTATCCTCAAGAGCTTTCAGGCATTCACAGAGCAAGCTCTCCACTACTGCTAGGGTAAGGCTCTGGCAGTGTAGAATGTGGGGAAAATGATGGCATGATGGCCTCCTGCATTCCACTTATACTACACATGAGACCCCTCCAAGATTGGATCCAGAGCCATTGGTCACAGGCAACAAGGAGTGCAAACAAAAATTAAATGGTGGAACACAAACATAACGTGGGAAGACCCTGCACATAGTCCGCCCCAACAGTGACGATCACGACAGACACATCCCACATGGGCTGGGGAGCAAACATTGGGGAACTAAAACTCGGAGGACTGCGGAGAGCAGAGGAAGCCATCATCACATAAATATCCTTGAGCTGAAAACTGTCTTCCGGGCCCTAAGGGCTTTTCAGATACAAGTGAAGGGAACGGCAGTGCCAATACAACCACAATATTCTATCTGAACAACCAAGGAGGAACAAAGTAACATGTGCTGTCCAAACTAGCCCAGGAAATATGGACATGAGTCATCCAGAGAAGAATAACCATAATAACAATACACCTGTCAGGAGCGCAAAGTGAAGAAGCAGATAGGTTAATCAGATCAGCTTCTGTATCACAGGAATGAGAACTAAACTGACAGGTGCACTAAGAGCTCTTCACACATTGGGGCACCCCACAGATCTACCTGTTCGTAAGGCCAGAAAATACAAAATGTCAAGTCTTCGCGTCCAGGTACCCACACCACCATTCCAAGGGGAATGCCCTGCTGATAGACTAACCAGAGAGATTTGCGTACACTTTTCCACCATTTCTCTTAATACCCTAGTCCTAAGCAATGGCATATAGTTGCACATGACAATGGTCCTGATTGCCCCACAGTGGGCAAGACCGATGAGGTTCTCGGACCTGGTGGCGATGGCACAGGGGAATGTAAGAAGGTTGCTGGCAAAGCACGATCTCCTCGCCTTGCAAATGGGGGAGGGGGGTATTTCATCACCCAGAAATAAGCACCCCGAGCCTGGTGGCCTGACTCCTGAGAACAACTTCCCAAAGCAACTCACGGACATCCTAAAAGAAGCTAGAAGGCCAAGTACAAGAAGGTGCTATTCAGCAAAATGGCAGAGAAATGTCCTGTGGTGCAGGGACCAGGAACTGTTATACCGCAAAATAGAGGACACTTCAGTGGTCCTATACCTCGCACACCCAGTAGACAACAATCTAACATGCGCCTGTCTAAAAATACACTTTTGTATGTAGCCTACACAAAAGGCCACCTAGGACGAAGCCTCCTCTTGGCACCAGTGACTAAAAGATTTCTAGAACGGGCAAAGAGACTTGCTCCACCAAGATCAACACCAATGTGGATCCATAACCTGTTACTGACATAGCTAATGAGGGTAGCCTTTAAACTGCTGAACAAGGGAGAGCTGCAATTACTGACCTTTAAAACCTCCTTCTAATTTGCAATCACATCATTATGTAGGGTAAGCGAGCTGCAATCCCTATCTACCTAGGAACCCTACCTACAAATACAGAAAGACAGGATTGTCATGCGGACAAACTAGCGCTTCCTCCCCAAAGTCATATCACAGTTCAATTGAATCAAACAATCATCTCCAAGCCTTTTCCACCAGCAAAAACACTGTCCGAAAGAGCCCTACACGAGCTGGATTAACGCAGGGCAGTGAGTTACTACCTAGAAAGAACAAAAGTGATCAGAAGAGGAAACCAGTTCTTCAAATCCTTCGCAGATTCAGGCAAAGGATCACTAGTAACAAAGGGCCTCATCTCAAACTGGATAGTGCAAATGATACAGTGGTGCCACAAGGAAGCAGGCACACATTTAGAGGCAAGGCCTAGAGCATATTCCACAAGAAGACAAGCATTGGCATAGCCAATAGGTCTCGCCTTTGGGACCTTATAAGTGTTTAGTCATGCAACAGTTGCATAACTAAATACTTATAAGGTCCCAAAAGCGAGACCTATTGGCTATGCAAAGCGGCCGCGAAAGTGATCGCGATCACGATCAAACATCAAAGCGGCCGCGAAAGTGAAAGTAATCGCGGTAAAGCACGGCGCGCGCACCCGCGCACATGCACTGTAGCTCTATGCTGGCCTGGAAGCACTTTTTGGAGCCCTTTCAATAAGTCTCGCCAGACCAGCGCATGCGCTGGGTCAGGTGAGACCTAAAAAGGGGTCACCTTAGCGTTCCTAACAAACGTGCAGATAAGCGATGTATGCATAGCAGCCACCTGGTCATCAGCCCACACCTTCACAAAGCATTATTACATGGACATCTAGTTGAACAAAGTCACGAGTAGGAGAGAGTGCTAAAGCATCTGTTCACCATCTCAATCGAACACCACCCCCAAGAGGAACCAGAGACACTGCTACAAAATCAATGCACAGCATGTGAATCCAGAAAAGTATTCACGCTTCAAATGCAATAGTTACAAGTAGGAGCAGGGTTGCCGTTTGAACAATTTTCTGGATTCATGTGTGACCCTCCTCCACCTCAGAAAATGAGGTTACAAGGAGGGTTACATACCTTAAATCATCAAGAAGCCAACAAGTATAAAGGTCAACCAAAAATGTTAAAGAAACTGAGATTTGCGACCGCTCACAAAGGAGTTCCAATGTGCACGTCTGATGTCATAGAAGGACGACCATAGCACCAAATGGCCACTGACTAGGACCAGCAAACAAAACCAAGAGAAACAAAACAAGCATTTGCAGTGCAGTAAGTCTCGCATTTGCGAGAGTTTGAGCTGTTAGCGTTGTGAATGACAATGCCTTTTATTTATGCGTTGTTTTTAAAACAGATGAGTGTAAGGCATTGTCATTTGCAGTGCTGGTGGCTTGGGCTCTCGCAAGTGTGAGTCCTAATGTATTGCAAGTGCCAGCGCCTGTGCTATAATTTAACCCCTTCGCTGCCAGGCCTTTTTCCCTCCTGTGCCACGCCCTTTTTTGGCTATTTGGGGTAGTGCGCGCTTAACTTTTTGACAACATAAGGTATCCACGCCAAATTTGCGTCCTTTTCTTCCAACACCATGGGGATTCTAAAGGTACTCAGGGTTTGTGGATTCTCCCAGAGGGGTCACAGAAATGAGCCAAAATACAGCAAAATTTAGTTTTTTTCGGAAAAATTGGAAAAACGGGCTGCAAATGAAAGCATCTGGGTTTTTCCCTGCAAATGTTATCAAAAAAGGGTTTGTGGGGTTGAAATCACCATTTTCCCAGCTTTTCGGGGATACCAGACTTTTGTCAGAAACCCAACATTTTTTTACAGTTTTGGCATTTTTCTGGGACATAGCCTAATTTTGCTATTTTTTGTGCTTTTGACCTCCTTCCAGTTCATGGCAGAAATGGGTACAAAAGCAATAATGGATCCTGGAAAGCTATACATTTTCGAGAAGAAGACAAAATTCTGAATTCAGCAAGGGGTCATTTGTGTAGATCCATCAAGGTTTTTTTATAGAAACGAACAGTTAAATATAGGATAAATTGAAAATTAGTTGAAAAAAAAAAAAAGCCTTTCGTGTCAACATTTTCACCTGTAACTTCTTCTAATTACGACAGCTCTTTGAGAGCAATATACCATTACATCCGCTGGACATTACTGGTTGTGGGGATATATAGGACTTGTAGGTTCACCAAGAACCCGACGAACCCAGAGCCAAAAACTGAGCAGCAACTTGCAATGGTTTTTTATTATGTACCGGTTATATAGTAATTATTCTGTAAAAATGTGTACATGGAAAAATCGGTATGAAAGACACCTATGTATTTCTGAAATGGGAACAAAATATAGAGTTTAGAAACAGTAGATATTTGCACATTTCTGAAATTGGGAATACTCATACTAGCATGAGAATTATCAGTCATTTTTTAGAATGACTTCTATTTTACACAATATCTTTAACTTTCATTTGGAAGGCAGAAATGCATCGAAAGTCAATAGATAATAACAGTTCCTTTACAAAACTGAATTACCCTAAGTCTCCCGATAAAAATGGCACCTCACTTGTGTGGGCAGGCATAGTGCCCGCGACAGGAAACGGCGCAAAACGCATCGTGGTCACAACTCAATATCGCAGTGAAAATTTACCCTTTTTTGGCAAAGTGCCTAGCTCTAGTTTTTGAACCCTAGCTCTACGGGCACCCAGGGAAACCTAGCAAACCTATACATTTTTGAGAACTAGACACCCAGGGGAATCCAGGATGGGATGACTTGACTGCCTCCCACCAGTGTCTGTTACCCAGAATCCCTTGCAAACCTAAAAAATTGACCAAAAAAAAAAAAAAAACCCATTTTCCACACATTTCTGTGGTGGAAAGTTCCGGAATCTGCGTGGATCCACAAATTTCCACCCACCCCGCGTTCCCCAAAGTCTTACGAGAAAAACGGTACCTCACTTGTGTGGGTCGGCCTAGTGCCCGCGACAGGAAACGGCGCAAAACGCAACGTGGTCACACCTCAATTTCGCAGTGAAAAATGACCCTTTTTTGGCAAAATGTCTAGCTGTAGTTTTTGAACCCTAACTCTGCGGGCAACTTGGGAAACCTAGCAAACCTATACATTTTTTAAAACTAGACACCCGTGTGCTTCCAGGGAGGCATAGCTTGCGTGGATCCCCCAACGTTTCCTTACCCCGAATGCCCTGCAAACCTCAAATTTAGCTGAAAAAAAATCACCTTTCACGCATTTTTGTGTGGGAAAGTTGTGGCATCACCGGGCTGACACAAATTTCCAACCACCCAGTGTTCCCCCGGGTCTCCCGATAAAAAGGGTGCCTCACTCGTGTGGGAGGCCCAAGTACCCGCGACAGGCAAGGCCCCAAAACGTATTGAGGCGACATGAAAATTGCCTACCTCAAAACTACCTGGTTTTGCAAGGGGGGCACCTGGGTTTTTGTCCCCGTGCTCGGCGGCCACCTAGGGGAACCTACCAAACCCACACATTTCTGAAAACTAGACACCCGGGGGATTGCAGGGAGGTATGGCTTGCGTGGATCCCCCAACGTTTCCTTACCCAGAATGCCCTGCAAACCTCAAATTTAGCTGAAAAAAATCACCTTTTTCACACATTTTTGTGTGGGTAAGTTGCGCGCGCCGATCGTCATTGCAGTGAAAAGGGGGGGGGGGGGGGGGCTCGGGTGCTGGGGAAGCTCTTCCCCAGCTCCCGAGGCAATTTGTGCAGAAAGGGAATCCTTCTGGTGCCCGCACCAGAGGGATTCCCTAGAGTATGCCTCATGACGAGCTGGACTCGTCATGGGTACAGCGCGACTGTGCTCCATGAGTCCAGCTAGTCATGGGCATACAAGTGGTTAAAAAAAAAAAAAAAAAAAAAAAAAAAGCATTAGGAGAGCAGGCAGGACAAATCTATTTGAGAAAATATTCATCGGAGGCTGTAATTAAAGCCTAACGAGTAAAGACATGTGACGGGGGTGTCGCCATAGGAGGTTACAAGATGAGAAAGGGCGGTATTTAGGAGGGATTACTAAGCCAATGAACAGCCACAGTTTACAGTGTACAATGACACTACTACTATGATCTCCAAAATAACCCTTTCTAGACTCTCTCCTACTCTATCCCTCCTTGCATCATCCGACACCTCTTTTACTATACCGATCCCCCAAAACAAACCTTTCTAAACTCTTCCCTCTGACTTTTACCCTCCAAAAACCCTTTTTACTCATCCAAAAGCCTCCTCCTACTGCGGTGACTTAAAAAACGAAATCCTTCACTCTTCTATCCCTCTACTATCCTTTTTAATCAAAATAGCAGACTAACATGTTCACTTCTCTAATTCCATATACCACTATACTAATTCGCCACTAATCCTTTATGGGTTCCAGAGTAGCGTGCTACTCGCCAACAAAGAGTTTCAACACCTCATCAGTGTTACAAGCGCTATATAAATGCAAACCTTTTTTACCCCTTCTCAATCCAAATAACTGAGTAACATATCCACCACTCAAATTACTTCATATTTCACTATAGTAATTTTCAACACTAATCCTTTATGGGTTCCAGAGCAGCCTGCTACTCGCCAGAAAAGCGCTTCAACACCCCATCAGCGTAACAGGCGCTATATGAATGCAAACCTTTCTATCCCTCCGCTATCCTTCTCACTGCAAATAACTCACTAATATCCACTACTCAAATTACTTTCATATTTCACTATACTAATTCACCATTAATCCTTAATGGTTTTCCGGAGTAGCGTGCTACTCGCCCAAAAAAGTGCTTCAACACCCCATCAGGGGTTAGAAGCGCTGTGTAAATACAAACCTTCTTTCCTCTTCTATCCTTCCGAATCCCAATAACTGACCAACATATCCAAACCATACTCCACAAAAGCAGGGGTCCCTCAAGGTTCTATCGTCCCGCCCATGCGTTTCAACATCTACATGAAGTCATTACCGGTACGGATCAATCAATTTCACCTCATGTGCTATAACTATGCAGATGACATGCAAATACTCCTTCAACTGGAATGCCCCAAAGACATTGGAAAATCCCCAATTTTCAGTGGTCTCAGAGCCGTGGATCAGTGGATGACTTAGAGCAATCTCAAATTGAATGCTTCAAAAACGGAAATACTCACGTGTGGCGATTGGAAACATTACGACCCGTTTGCCGCCTGGCATGATGAACTGGGATCACCGCTTAAAGTATCGAAGGAAGTAAGAAACCTCGGAAACTACCATGGACTCCAACTGTCGATGAATGCCCAAGTGGACAAACTAGCAAGATCAAACTTTGTGACTATAAAAACGCTACAACAAATTTTCCCTGATTTGGGATTTCCACAAAAGATCCAAGCTACCGTCTCCCTTGCTCTGTCCAAACTCGATTACGCCAATAGCCTCTACCACGGATCACCTTTAACGACCATGAAAAGACTACAACTGATTCAGAACTCGGCTGCCAGACTACTCTTGCATATCAAACCGCGAGACCACATCTCACCAGCCTTGAAAGCCCTGCATTGGTTACCGGTTGCCAGAAGATCCACATTCAAGCTACTTTGTATCACCCACAAAGCAATACATGGAATGGGACCGCTCTTCATCAGGAGTAAAATCACCAAACACATTCAACAAAGGAACCTACGCTCTAAGGGGGCATCTCGCCTCAAAATCCCAAGATACAAGAAAAAAAAACATGCGTGGCACATCCTTCTCTGTTCAAGCAGCCAAACTATGGAACTCTTCACCCCCCAACTTAAGATCCACCAACCACGGGGGCGTGGCTAGAAGCCTGTGATGGCGGTCGGAACCTGGTAGAGCTCCGGACCCTCGGGGAGCTTAATTCATCCTGTACCGGCGATACCGGGCCCTACATGATCCGTGACGCAGCCACCAGGACATTGGAGCCCCAGGCGTCACTGAACGCCGAAGGAACCCCCCGGATCTGCACTGAACCGGAGCCCTAGATCGGGGCCTACTTGCGACGGAGCCTGTGGGGAAGCCGGGACCTGGAGTGCGGCGCGGGCCGCGCGCGATGCAGACAGCTCCAGAGACAAGAGTACGAGACCTGCTCCGGACGCAGGAGCGGCGGACTCCCTTGCGATAACGCCCTGCCTGCCCCACCTGATGGCGTCCAACTGAGACGCAGAGAGGCGATCCCGGGGAGCTGGCTGGGGACGGCTGCGTGGCCTGACGGCGGTCCTGCTCCGGGAGGCACCCGAAGTTTGCCGAGCGACGGAGGGCCGGGGCGGCCCATCGTGGGCCAGTGCGGTGAGTGATGGCGCCGCGCGGTGTCATACGGACCGACACCTATTGCCCCCAAGCCTAGCAGATGATGGCGGCCCAAAGTGGGCGTATCCCTCAGAGATACGAGGTCGATTGGGCTGGGGTGCCGTAGATGCAAGTTGAGAGCCCCCTGTGAACATTAGACTGGTCTACTGTAGCTCTTACCGGGTATGTCCAGTGGACCTCCCCCAGTGGACTCTGATGTGCTGACCGTCGCAGAGTGGTGACTGCGTGGGAGTAGCTCCTTCAAGTAGAAACAGTGCTGCTGCCTTGGGACGGTTCCCTGACTGGGGAGCAATAAGAAGGTCCTGCTGTGGGGTGCTATACGACGTCGTGCACGGATTGGACAGGGTGAGACCAGCAGAGCCTGACCTATGACATTACTTATCTGCCACCGCAAACTATACCGCCATTGACACTGGGCCCGCAGGGTCGCGCTGGCCTTCCTGTCTCGCCACCATGACACCCAGGTCGGATAGTTGATCACCCTGCTGGGTGCTGCACGGGTAGAGGTGCCCTACTGCCTCTGCCGTAAAAGGCACCCTCCCCCCCCCATATTCTAGCTGCTCGGACTCCCTCTCAGCCGGCAGGGTCTCCACAAGACCACACGTTAATCACCTACCAAGGCCACGACGAGACGTGCTCCTGTTGCTGCACGGGGGGGTGGTCGGCCCCCCCTCTCACTCGCCTGCTGCGACGTGCCTGCACTTCGATTAGTGGAGGGCCCATGACATGGGCAGAGTTCGGGGGAGGACGCTGGGGGGCCAACGAGGAAATAGCCAGCATTCCAACATGTCTGAGCGCTCTGGCCGTCCTTCCCAGCCCGGGGCTGCATCTTCTGAGCCCGCTGATGGACCACCCGACAAATTAGACCTCATTCTTAAGGAGATCCGAGACACTAGAGCGGCACTCGAGTAACAGATGGGTACACTTGCTACGAGCTTGACGCTGCTCAGAGCGGATCATGGCAAACTGGCGGATACGGTCAAGTAGCACGTACAATCCCTCTCGGACCTGGACCCTCGAGTTGCAGCAAACTCGTCCGCCTTACAACAAATGCAACAACAGATGACAAGCCTTCTAGATCGGGTGGAAGATGCAGAGGGAAGGAACAGGCGTAATAATATACGCGTTATTGGACTGCCGGAACGCAGTGAGGGGGTCAAGGCGGCAGAATTTATGGAAACTTGGTTCAGGGACCACGTGGGACTCTCTCCATACTTCTGCATTGAACGGGCCCACAGAATACCAACTGGGCCACCCAGACATGGAGCACCACCCCGCCCTCGGATAGTAAAAATCCTAAACTATAGAGATCGCGACGTCCTACTGCAGAAGGCGAGAGACAAAGCTCTAATCCAATTTGAAAATCACCGTATATCTTTATATCCGGACTATACCATCTTAGTGCAGAGACAGAGGTCGTCCTATCAAACGGTGAAGAAAAAACTACAGAAAGCACAACTCAAATATGCACTTCTGTATCCAGCCCGGCTGAAAGTTATTTATGACAAAAAGACTCACTTTTTTGAGAGCCCAACGGATGCTGAGGAATGGATGGAAGTTATGTGTATTGGCTCTAGCCAGCTCAGTCACTCGGTCCGCTTTTCGCAGGGCTCAGATACGCCTGCTAAACGGGACTCCCATCACTCTCAAGGCTCCGGCCAGGGTAGGAGTGGCGATGGCCCATCGCGTGATCAACAGCATCGCGACCAGGAGGGGGCTCTTGCTGCTGCTGGGGCATTCCGCGCAGACTCACACAAGACCCCCACGGACTCGGAGGATAGCACTCTGAATTCGGACTCCGAACATAGTATAACTCTTTTCCCCACGATGACACCCCAGACAGCAGATGACATAATTGATAACTGAACACAGATGTTTACCCTCTGCTATCAGAAGTATCCTTTGATATATGCCTTAGTTGATAATACAGATTCTACAATTTAGAGACCGTTTCCATGAATGTACACATGAACATTGTTACTCTGCGATTACCGTTTTTATTTTTTTTTCAAAAGGGGGGATTGAATTGTTTGATGCAATGACACTGATCGATTTTGTATGAACATGGGAATAGACCCCTGCTTTTGTGGGGACTTTAGACCTCTTTCCTACTAATGATCAGCAAAGACGGGTATATTGTCGTAGACACATTTACTTATGACACCCCCCAGGGCAGGGTTTCGTAGAGCCGCCAGGTTTCCGACCTTACTGGGACCATGGCCATGACTAAGGACGGCCACCTCCCTACTAGCGTATGCACCGTTATTTGTTATGTATTGTTTATGCATTATAGTTGGGCCCTGCATAGTTCAGGCGCTGAGCCAAGTTCTGTTGAAGTTCCGGGGAAAAGCTTGGTATACTGGCTCCGTGAGTGCTGGAACTCCACACTATGTAGGATAACGTGCCCGGGACAGTTCCCACTTTAGGGTCCTATAACCTAATTACTTGAAACGTACGTGGGATAGGGGTGATACAGAAACGTCATCGAGTGCATGCCTATCTCCTCAGGCGTAAGACTCATGTGGCGTTTCTCCAGGAATCCCATCTCACCGAATCTGAAACACAAAAAATGGAGAGGTCAGATTTACTCTACTAATTACTCGGTTTTTGCCAGAGGTGCGACCGTTTGGGTGCGCCATGGGGTCCCTTTCCTAGAGATGGAACGCCGAGTTGATGACCAAGGGAGATATATTCTGCTGAGAGGCACGCTAGATGGCTCCCCGGTGGTCCTTGGAAGCGTTTATGCTCCTAACTTCGACCAGGACCGCTTCCTGCATAGACTAGGAATGGCATTGGGAGGGTATCCCCTGGGTGCTGGGGGGAGATTGGAATGCTGTACTGGACACTACCTTAGATCGATCACACCCACCCCTGCATGGTGCCAATGCTAGTAAATTGGCTGAACAGTTTACGACATGGGCTAGCGGATGGGCGCTCTTAGACACTTGGCGATGCCTTCACCCCACCCACAAAGAATACTCCTTTTACTCTCCAGTACACAGTCTCCACACCAGAATTGATAGATTCCTCTGCTCCAGATCCATCATCACACAGGTCTGTCAGTCTACATACTTAGCAAAAACCTTCTCTGACCATAACCCGTTGGAGTTCACACTTAACTGGGGTGATGTACCTACCCCAGTTCCTACCTGGAAACTGCACCCACAGTTATTGGACGATGCTCCATTCCGTTCAGCTCTTTCCGACACCATATCGAACGATCTAGCTGAAAACTGGAACACAGCCTCCTCTAATCTGATAGAATGGGATGCCTTGAAGGTAGTAGTGCGCGGGTCGTCGATAGGACGGTTAGTGGGGGCCAGGCAGGAGATACACCAACGACTATTGAACAACGAACTGCGAATGAATACACTTTAACACGAGGCGGTGACAGACCCCGATAAAAAAAGAAGCACTGCAATCTGCCCATATTGATCATGCGGACGCACTGGAGACACTGCGGACAATAGATCACAGAGCATTCCTACAGAGGAAACACGCAGAGGCGGATAGGTCGGGTGCTCTGCTCGCCCGCATAGTTCGGGATAGACCAGATACACCAATCGTAACTAGAATCCGTGCACCCACTGGATATATAGTCAATACACAAAGAGAAATAAACACTGCCTTTTATGCACATCTTAGAGCGCTTTACGCACCACCCATTCCTGTGGAGGGCTCCTCTATAACGGAGTTCCTACAGGATCTCCCCTTTCCGAAACTCCCTGAAAATGTACAAAAAGTCATAGATGGCCCCATAACCCAACAAGAAATCCGAGATGCGATTAAGGGCCTGCGTCGCAATAAAGCGCCAGGGATGGATGGACTACCAGTGGAATTTTACCATACATATCAAGAGACCATGGTACCCACACTGGAATCAGTATATTAACCTTCGAGACTGGTCACCTTCCACATTCCACCATGCAAGCACTGGTCACATCGATACCCAAACCGGGTCGGGACGGTTTAGAGCTGTCTAATTATAGACCCCTCTCCCTGCTAGCTACGGAATATAAAATCTTAAGTAAGGCCCTCGCTAATCATATACAGCCACACCTTAATAAACTCATACACAATGATCAATGCGGGTTTTTACCGAACCGTAGCACATCCCTTAATAACAGGAGGTTACACTATGTAATGACGGCTGCTCCGCCTGTGTACCAGTTTGTGGGATGCATAGCATTAGACCTCAGGCAGGCTTTTGATTCCCTTTCTTGGGACTTTATGTTTGCGACTCTGCAGCGTTTTGGGTTCCCGGACACATATCTCAAATGGGTTCGCCTATTATATACATCCCCTACAGCCAGAGCACGCACAGGCCGTTACATCTCAGATCAATATTCTATCTCCGCTACTATTTGTGCTCGCGCTTGAGCCCCTGGCTATAGCACTCAGAGGTTCGGCGGACCAACTCGGGATCCCCATTGATGGCACAGAGCACTTACTATCCATTTACGCAGATGACATACTCCTGTATTTACGAGATCTGACAGCGGCTAATACCCCTCTTCTCGAGATGTTTGCCATCTTTGAACGCCTTTCAGGTCTGGCTATAAACCCTGGGAAATCTACCGCCTATTTCTTCCGGGAAACACTAGACCCAAACACCCTGCAGTTTGGTGACTACACACTACCAGTGGCCCCCACCACCTTTAAATATTTGGGCATTCATATATACCGAACGCAGACAGATCAAATTGACGGCAACATTGGGCGAGCAATAACGGCCCTGCGCGCCAGTGTGGTCTTCTGGTCATCGCTACCTTTATCGGTGATGGGTAGAGTCGCCATCTCGAAGATGGTGCTATTACCTCGCCTATTATATTACTTTGTAAATTTGCCCGTCGTTCTCCCCCTGTCCATTTTTAAAACACTGAATACTATACTGGTAAATCTCATCTGAGGCACAGGTCGCAGATGAATGAGCCTGCGGAAGCTTCAACTGAATACCCGAAGTGGCGGTCTGGGAGTCCCCGACATCAGAGCCTACTACTACACCAGTCAGCTCCAGTGGTTATCGTACTGTGGGAAAAAATCTGCAGGAGATTGGATTTACACCCCATAGATTAGACCGGGGTGAGCTGCACTCCTTACTATTGCCTAGGGCAAAGATCCCGGCGGATAACCCTCCCCTATTGACGACAGCTCTACAATGCTGGAGAAAGGCATTATCATACACCTCCCCAGCCACCTCTTACGCACCGAACATTCCCCTCTTGGGGATCCCCACGCCACAAAGTAGACTCACAAAAACCAGGTTGTGGGAATGGGCAGACACTGGGGTAGAAGACAATCGGTGCTTTCTTCGGCGATGGTACCATGTTAGACCACGATCTTTTCCGGCAGTCTACAGGTGCACCACCACGCTTATATTTGTTACACGTTACAGTGTCCCACTATATTAAATGCGCCTGGGCCCCACAGAGGAGTGAACCCCCACAACATAATCTAGTACATCTCTTGTATTATATGGGGAATGGGGAACACTTGGTCCGATGGTTATATAACGGGATCCGAACACATGCAGCAGTCACACTCACGGCCCTTAGAGCGCGCTGGTCCGAGGACTCCAATATTGAACTTACTGATAAAGCCTGGGAATGTAGGATTGAACACCCCAAAAAAGTATCACGCAACGCGAGACTGAAGTTTATTCAGATGATGATCCTTCATAGAGCATACCTTACCCCCGGGAGGATTCATTGCATGTTCCCAGAATCCCCGCATCATTGCCCCCGTTGTAAGGGAGATGAGGCAGACTTCCTCCATATGCTGTGGTCCTGTCCCTGCCTTAGTGACTACTGGGTAGGAGTCTGATGCGCTTTGAGTGAAGTCACACAAATCCCTATCCCGGACGACGCATTACATTATCTCGCAGGCCTCCGCAGACGCACGAAAGTGCAGAAAGAACAGTTAAGGTTTTTAGACCTGGCCCTTATCTTGGCAGTGAGAGCCCTTACCATGCAATGGAAGTCCCCTAGGGGTCCTGCGGCGTCCACGTGGCAGGCTGACCTGCTTCAGTGGGGGAGGGCAGAGAGTGCAGCTCTTCGCAGAGAGGAGGAGAGGGGGCTAAGGAAACAGCCCATCTCGATGGACTGGGAGGCTATGCTGCTTAAACTAGAATCACTCGACTTACTACCCCCACAGAATACCTCAACCCTTTAGCACACAGGGTTCTTATGTGACTCTTTAACTATAGGTTTCGAGACCCAGACACATGCTTTCTAACGTGAGGACACTGCTGCCCTTCGAGTTCTATATCTTAACGTCATAGATTGACTGTTATGGAAACCGAAATAAGACTGACCAGGAGTAGGGAGTGGGTGGGCTAGGGAGGGAGGGGGGCATGGTTAAATAGGTTTTCCTTGTTAATTGGACTATAATCGTTTTATATTGTCGTTTTATGTAATCGGACTCTACTGTATTGGTATTCGCGACGCCACTGGAGATCATTATCCTCTATTTTTATCTTTCAAGGAATGACACATACAGGAATTACATGTAATGTGTATAATGTAATTTCCTATAAAAACAAAAGACTGCCTCTGTAGGATGAATGTTGCATTCCATAACCGTTGAAGTCATTAATAAAGTGTGTTAAAAAAAAAAATAAGATCCACCAACCACCACTTTATCTTCAGAAAACTACTCAATTATTGGCTCTTCCCCATATAAGCACCATACGCAAACAAAAATTTACACCATATCCCTCTGTATATAAGCATTTATTTTCCCGATAGATATGTACCTATCTTTGTGTATTGCTTTGTATAAACATGTAGAATAATTATGTTGAAAATAAATACATCAAAATCATCTTTCGTCTACGTGTACTTACTTCCATTGTGCATCTATGTACCTTCCATGTACTTGGATCTGTGTGTCTGTTACTTTTCTCCTGAAAAAGCATATCGAATGCATTACCCTATTCTCATCCTGTACCTCTATCAATAACGTTAATCTACATATACTTGCCTCCTTTATGCATCTATATACTTTCAATGTACTTATGGATCTATATATTTATCACTTTCTTCCAATTTAGCATTTCAAATGCACTACCCGATTTCTCAGCCTATACTTCTCTCAATATATCTTCTAGCCCAACCTTCTGACTCATCCCAAACTTCTTTCTACTACTTTTTTCAATGCACTACCCTATCTCTCCCCATACATCTATCAATATATCCTCTACATCCACTCTCTCCTTTATCCCAAACCCCATACCACTACTATGATCCCCAAAATAACCCTTTCTAGACTCTCCTACTGTACCCCTCCTTGCATCATCGGACACCTCTTTTACCATACCGATCCCCCAAAACAAACCTTTCTAAACTCTTCCCTCTGACTCTTCCCCTCAAAAACCCCTTTTTACTCATCCAAAAGCCTCTTCCTACTGCTATGACCTAAAAAAAAAATCCTTCACTCTTCTATCCCTCCACTATCCTTTTCAGTCAAAATAACAGACTAACATGTTCACTTCTCTAATTCCATATTCCACTATACTAATTCACCACTAATCCTTTATGGGTTCCAGAGTAGCGTGCTACTCGCCAATAAAGTGTTTCAACACCCCATCTCATATCAGCACTATATAAATGCAAACCTTTTTCCCTTTTCTACCCCTCCCCAACCCTTCTCACTCCAAATAACGGACTAATATCCACCATTTAAAATCCTTTCATATTTCACCATAGCATGCTTCAACACCCCATAAGGGGTAACAAGCACTATATAAATACAAACCTTTTTTTTCCCTGTTCTATCCTTCTGCTATCCTTCTGAATCCAAATAACTGATGAACCTATCCACCACTTAAAATGTACTTGCATGTTTCAATATACTAATTCCACACTAATCCTCTATGGGTCCCGGAGTAGCGTGCTACTCGCCGAAAAAGCGCTACGACGCCTCGTCAGGGGTAGTAAGCGCTATATACATGCAATTACAATACAATACATATTGATCTACGAATTACACTTGAGATAATGTAATGACAGAGTGGTAAAGATGAGCAAAGAACACAGGATACTGTAGAGTTAATGTAACAGTAGAAGACGATTGTTTATTCTCATTATAAACGGTTCAATTTCTATGTTTTTGGGTGTACTAATCTATGGATCGTGTTGCTTTACTTGATTATAGCCTATTACAGAATTGTTAAATGGGCAATGTACACGGCAAAAGTATACAGCTGTATCACAAATTACTGTAATGAACAATCTAAAATGTCAATAAAAACATCAAACCAAAAACATCAAACCAAAAAAAAAAGTGTATTTTTATTTATTTGAAGTTTTATATAGCGCGAACATGACCAGTTAGGGTATCAGAGCGCTTTACAAGGAAATATACGTTACGCACATGAAGGCATGGGCAAAGTACAGGGATGGGGAATAGGGAAAAGTCACTAGTTGGACAAAGCCGTGGATATATATACACAAGAGTCAATACAGTTCCAAAATCAGTGATGACTTGAGTACAATAGGGCACAAGGAAGAGATATATACAATAAATGGTACAGATCCAAGTACAGAATGGCGTGGGCAGAATACAAGGATGGGGGTTAGGGAAATGACAAACGTAGGACAAAGCTGTGGATATATTCAAGTGTCAACACAGTTCCAGAATCAGCGGGCGATTTGATTACAATAGGACGTAAAAGATATGTACAAAGATCAGGGCGCATTGGAAGGGGTGAGAGTTGTTACAAGTAACAGGTCAAGCGAGACAAAAAAAAAAAAAACGGCAGTATGTGTACCAAGGGAGCGTTGTTGGAGGAATTTGCTCATTATGAAGGTTTTAGCTTCTTTTTGAAGAGCGCCAGGGAAGGTATTCTTCTGATGGAGGAAGGAAGCGAGTTCCATATTCTTGGTGCAGCTCCGGAGAATGCTCGATCGTAGTTTTTTACCTTGCGGAAGCTCGGTGGCTGGAGCATACGGTCTCTGGCGGATCGGGAGTTTCTGGATCTACCAGACAGCACGATTTTCTGGGCGAGATATGCTGGGGAGTTCGTGTACAAGGCTTTGTGAGTGATGCAGGCCAGCTTGAGTTAAATTCTGCCTTCAAGGGGAAGCCAGTTCAAGGCCTTTAGGTGTGGTGACATATGGTCAAATTTTTTTCAACCGGATAGGAGTCTGGCTGCTGCATTGAGACAAGCTTGTAGGGGGCCAGTCGAAGTCTTAGGCAGACCAGATAGTGTGGAGAAGCCATATTCGATTCTGGAGATAACTAAAGCCTGCACAGCGGTTTTTAGGTCTGCAGTTCCAAGGAATGGTTTTAGTTTTCTCAAGTAGCTCAGATGGAATCTGGCAGTTTTGGCCATTGCGTTGATGGTATGGCCTGTCACTGCATGGTATGGTATGGAATGGTATGGTATGGCCTGTCACTGCATGGTATGGTATCGTATGGTATGGCATGGAATGGTATGGCCTGTGACTGTATGATATGCCCTATCAATGTGTAGTATGGTATGATATGGTACGTTACGGTATGGTCACTCATCGTATATTGTGTTATAGTAAGAAATGGCCTGTCATTGTCTAATATGGAATGGTAAGGCATGGCATGTCATTGTATAGAATAATATGGTATGGTATGTCACTGTATAATTTGGTATGGTATGTCACTGTATAATATGGTATGGCCAGTCACTGTACAGGATGATATGGCCCATCATTCAATAGTATGGCATGGCCAGTCACTGCATGGTATGCTGTGGCCAGTCACTGCATGGTATGCTGTGGCCAGTCACTGCATGGTATGCTGTGGCCAGTCACTGCATGGTATGGCCAGGTATGGCATGGTCTACCATTGTATAGTATGATGTGCTATGGTAAGATATGGCCTATCATTGTAAGGTATGGTATAGTATGGCCGGTCATTGTACAGTATGGTATGGTAAGGTATGGCCTGTCATTATATAGTATGGTCTGTCATTGTATGGTATGGTATGGGCAGTCATTGTATGGTATGGTATGGCCCGTCATTGAAAGTATGGTATGGCCCGTCATTGAAAGTATGGTATGGCCCGTCATTGAAAGTACGGTATGGCCCGTCATTGAAAGTACGGTATGGCCCGTCATTGAAAGTACGGTATGGCCCGTCATTGAAAGTACGGTATGGCCCGTCATTGAAAGTACGGTATGGCCCGTCATTGAAAGTACGGTATGGCCCGTCATTGAAAGTACGGTATGGCCCGTCATTGAAAGTACGGTATGGCCCGTCATTGAAAGTACGGTATGGCCCGTCATTGAAAGTACGGTATGGCCCGTCATTGAAAGTACGGTATGGCCCGTCATTGAAAGTACGGTATGGCCCGTCATTGAAAGTACGGTATGGCCCGTCATTGAAAGTACGGTATGGCCCGTCATTGAAAGTACGGTATGGCCCGTCATTGAAAGTATGGTATGGCCCGTCATTGAAAGTATGGTATGGCCCGTCATTGAAAGTATGGTATGGCCCGTCATTGAAAAGTATGGTATGGCCCGTCATTGAAAAGTATGGTATGGCCCGTCATTGAAAAGTATGGTATGGCCCGTCATTGAAAAGTATGGTATTGCCCGTCATTGAAAAGTATGGTATGGCCAGTCATTGAAAAGTATGGTATGGAATGGCCTGCCATTGCATGGTATGGTATGGTCTGTCCATGTATGGTGTGGTGTGGCCTGCCATTGTATAGTATGTTATGTCATTGTATGAATGGCTTGTTGTTACATAATAGGATAGTATCGTATGGTCTGCCATTGCATAGTCTGGTTCGGTATGTCCCATCCTTGAACAGTATGATATGTCATGGCCCATCATTCTATGGTATGTCACGGCCCACCATTCTATGGTATGTCATGGCCCACCATTCTATGGTATGTCATGGCCCACCATTCTATGGTATGGGATAGCCCATCACGGTAGATATGGGATAGTAAAACATGGCCTGCCATTGGATAATATGGTATGCCTTGTCATTGTATAGCATGTTATGGTATGTCATTGTGTGATATAGCATGGTATGGTATGGCCTGTCAATATATAAAATGGCATGGTGTGGAACAGCAATGCATGTCCATATATATTATGGAATAGCCTGTTATTTTATGGTATAGTACGGCCTGTCAATGTATAATTTGGCAAGGTAAGGCATGGCCGGTTATTGTATGGTATGCTATGGTATGGTAAGGCCCATCACTGCATGGAATAGTATGCCCGATCATTGCATAGGATGGTATGGTATGGTATGACCAGTCAGTGTATAATATGACATGATCTCGCTTATTGTGGTATAATATAGTATGGTATAGCATGGCTTGTTGTATCGTATGGGAAGGTATGTTGTCATTGTATAGGATGAAACGTCATTGTATAGTGTGGTATGGTAGAACAATGGTAAGATATGGCCTGTCATTGAAAAATATTGTTTAGCCAGTCGTTGTATAGTATGGTATGGCCCGTCATCGTATAGTGTGGTATGGTAGAACAATGGTATGGTCTGTTATTGTATGGTGTGGTGTGGTGTGGTCTGCCACTGTATAGTATGGTATGTCCTGTCACCGTATGAATTGGACTTTCATTTTATACTAGTATGGTTTGGTATGAAATGTCAATGCTTTCTGGTTTGGTATGTCCTATCATTGTATAGTACGCTATGCATCATGGCCTATCATTCTATGGCATGGTATAGAATGTCATTGTACAGTATGGTAAAGTGTGGTATGGCTTATCATTGTATAGTATGGTAGGACTTTGCTATGGCTTGTCACTGTATGTTGGGGTTAGGTGAGGTGTGATGGGTCATTTCATAGTATGCTATGGCCTGCCATTACATGGTGTGGTATGGCCTGTCATTTTATAGTATGGTATGGCATGCCATGCCATTGTATGGTATGGTATAGTATAGTCTGCCCTCTTATTCTGTAGTATGGTATGGTGTGGTGTGGCCTGTCGCTGTATAACATAGTATAGAGTGTAATTGTAAAGAATAGTATGGTCTGCCGTTGTATATATGTAATCTACTGGCGGTCGCCAGTAGATAGTTATAGTTAGGACCCTCTTACCATAGGAAATCCGCAACATTCTATTTTGAATAACTTTGGCGCCGGTCGACGAATCCTCGCAAAATTTTCAATATAGGTGGGGCGTTGAGCTCCGCTCCTACCCTGAAAGTCTCGGGGGGATTCGTCAAGCGGGGGCTGAGATAAAAGGGGGGTCCCAAAACGCGTTTTTCCCATGCATTTTTCCATAGGACCTTTAGACAGAGCTACAGCCCGAACGGCTGAACAGAATTTAATGAAATTTGGCAGAGAGATAGTCCCCAGGTCAAGGAAGTGCCTTTTGTAGGTTTGGTGTAAATCTGTTCAGTAGATTCTGAGAAAATAGCCTTTAAATCAATATATATATCTGAGCCAGCTTACGGTGCGCTTACGGTGCGCTTACCGTACGCGTACGGTGACGTGCGCGAGCGCGATTCTGATTGGCCGTTAGATCTTAGTAAACATTCGAATCGGTCGAAACCAGGAAGCGGCAGGCCGCCATTTTCTCTCTCGCACTCTGACAGGGGGTTGAAAAACAAAGTGCAAAAACATGTAAAGGGGCTGTTTAGACAGCTCCCAAGCACCTAGCCATGTCGAGGGAGTCCCCAACGATCCCCCAAGTGAAAAAAGGCAATTTTTATTTTTTCGAAAATGTCGCCGATTACGCTTACCGTACGCGTACGGTAATAAATATTAAAAAAAAAAAATATCCACATTCTCCCCACCCCGTGTGCAAACGGTGCCCGAAGGGCACCATTTGTGCATGGCATATTACAGCAAAACAAAACAGATATTATACCTGTCACAACGATGCTCATCATATGTCCTCCATGTGCGCACGGTGCGCAAAGCGCATCGTGCGTTCATGGCCCATCTGGCCCATCTAGCGTAACGTGGGCACGCGAAGCGCACCGCATGCTCACTGTGCGCGCACGGTGCGCGAAGCCCACCGTGCGCGCACGGAACGAACTGCGTTAAGTGGGCGCGCACGCCACAAATGGCGTAAAGTAACTTAGCATTTAAAAAACCGTACAAATTCACTGAAAAAACCATAGGTTTCACACACGTTATAGTTAGGAATTAGCATTTAAAAAACCTTGCAAATTCACTGAAAAAACCATAGGTTTCACACATGTTATAGTTAGCTGGACATTTTACTGATAAAAAACCAATGAAATTCCCCCGTTATAGTTACTGTAGGCAACTATAACTCACGCGACCGTAATCCTCTGCTGATGACATATGTGTCTTTATGAAAAAAAAATATTTGTAATATATGTATAGCTAAAATTTAATGGAAGAAGACATGGGCAAATAAGTGTCTAAATACAGTATTAGCATCAGCAGAGGATTACGGTCGCGTGAGTTATAGTTGCCTACAGTAACTATAACGGGGGAATTTCATTGGTTTTTTATCAGTAAAATGTCCAGCTAACTATAACATGTGTGAAACCTATGGTTTTTTCAGTGAATATATATATATATATTTATATTATGGTCTGTCATTGTATAATATTGTATGTGTAGTATGGTATGGAATGACATGGTACGGCCCATCATTATATATTATGATACTGCTTTTCATTTTATATGGTATGGTATTGTGTGGTATAGAATATTATGGTATGGTCTGTCATTACATATTGTGGTATGGCCTTTCATTGTATGATAGGACTATGGTATGGCCTGTCATTGTATATATAGTATGTAACTATATATGGCATGGTCTGCCCAGTCACTTTATAATATGGTATGGTACAGCCGGGCTCCTAATTCTATGGCATTGTACGGCCTGTCATTGCTTACTATGGTACTGCCTGTCATTGTTTGATATCGTATGGCCCATCATTGTATAATATGGGATGGTAAGGCATGGCCAGTCATTGTATAGTATGGGCTGGTCTGTCATTGTGTGGTATGGATGGTCACAATATATTATGACATGGTATGGTACAGTAAGTCCTGTCATTGTATAGTATGGTACACCCTGTTATTTTATGGCATGCTATGCCCTTTCATTGTATAATTTGGACCGGTAAGGCATGGTCTGTCATTGTATAGAATGAAATGTAATGCTATGGTAAGACATGTCACAGTATAGTGTGGAATGGCATTCCCTGTCATTGTATAGTATGGTAAGACCTATCATTGTATGGTATCATATGATATGGCCTGTCACTGTAGAGTATGGTAGGGCACAGTATGGTATGGTTCAGCATTGATTTGTATGGTTGGCCAGTCATTGAATAGTATGGTTTGGACAGTCATGGAATTGCCTGTCATTACATTAGATGGTCTGTTATCGTAGAGTATGGAATGGCCCAACATTGTATAGTATGATATGGCATAGCACAGCCTGTTATTGTATGGTATGGCTTGTAATCGCTTAGTATGGTATGGTCTTTCATTTCATAGTTGGTTTGTATGGTAGTGTATGGTATAGCATGGTATGGTATGGCCTAACATTCTATAGTAAGTTATGCTGTGGCTTGTCATTGTACAGTATGGTATGTCATTGTATACCAAGGCATGTTATGTTATTGTATAGTATAGTATGGTGTGTTGTGGCCAGTCATTGTATAGGATGGTCTGCCATTTTGTAGCATTGTAGGTATGGTATAGTGTGGTGTGGTATGGTATGGCCGTCATTGTATTGTATGGTTTAGTATGGTCTGTCATTGTATAGTATAGCACGGTCTCTCATTGTATAATATGGAATGTCATTGTATAGTATGGTATGTCACTGTATAGTATTGTATGTCATCGTATAGTATGATAATCTTTGCTACAATGTACACATTAAACAATGGACGGAAGCAAAATAGGAGCAGCCAAATAAGCTAAAAAAGGGCTTTACAATGTATATTTCCACGCAAGGATGTTCAAGCCAACTTGTGATTGTGCAAATGTAAACCAATTTAAATACACACCCTGTTTTTTGCATAAAACATTTCAATCATGCCTAAGGCATCCTATAAATCATGAAACACCAAAAAAAGCTCTTTGTTCACAAACTTAACAAGTGATTACTGAATAGCGATAGCGCAAAGCCATTAATGTATTTAGAAATCCTTGTTAAAGGCAACGCTAAATCTGCCGTGCTAGGTGTTATGCTACACCAAACAGTAGCAGTGAAGAGGATAAATAGTAAAAAGGGACGAATACGGAAAGCAAACTGTGATATCAACAGCGCGGAACAAAATCTGGAGGAAGATAACATAGAAAACATATACTCTTACTAAGTGCTGCAAATAGAAGAAATAATATGCTAACACAGAAAGCCGAAGCATCAGAAGGACTCAAAAAAGGAAGCAGTACTAGGTCTATGATACAGGGACCGGGGGAACACACAAACAGAGTGAAGCCAGCACATGCTCACCAATCAGGAGCAAGCAAATAAAGGCGGCAATGAAGCCAACGAATGGTAGGCACAGGATACGCTCTAATCCCCCTGCATGTAAAGAACAAGTTACTTACCTTCAGTAACGCTTTTTCTGGAGGATATAGAATCTGCCTGTGGATTACTCCACTTTTTTAATTTTTTTTTATCAATGTACCCAAAACTCACCTAGAGCCCTCTCAATGCAATCTGTTCAGAACTGGACACTACAGTGAGTCGTGCCTTCCCGCCTCTTCAGAGGATTCAGGACGTTCAGGCTATGAATCCGCTGTTTTAGAATGGAGCCTTTGTTCCAGTCCTTAAGATCTTGCGCCTGCACGGTCAGTTAGCTTCCAGCATTCTTTTGGACAACCATGCACACTGGCATATGAGAACTCTTCAGTGGTGCCTTCGTAGGCAGTGGCTTCAACACAGCAGAGATCGAGGAGTTAGTCAGGATCTCCAGAGAAACTGCAGCGGATCGGTAATGGTGGGGTGTGTCCAGCAACCTGTCTCAGGGGAAGCCATTTCATCCTCCTCCTACGGTGGCCACAGAAATTACAGATCCCTCCACTCTAGGGAGAAGAGCTCATCTGGGGGATCTGGAGGTCAAAGGCCTTTGGTCACCAGAGGAAAGATTGTTGCACATCAATCTTCTGGAATTGTGGGCAATACGTTTGGCTCTCAATGCCTTCCTCCCTTCGTGGTCAGTCAGTTCGAGTCTTAATAGACAATACTACTGCGATGTGGTATATCAACTAACAGAAGGAGTAGGGTCATATCTTCTCTGCAGAGAAGCACTGTGGCTTTGGTCCTGGGCTCAAGAGATCAAGTTTATGTCATTGCAAATCACTTGGCCAGAGTTCTGAATGTACGTGCAGACAGTCTCTGTCAGCAGTATTCAGTCGATTACGAGTGGCTTCTCCATCCGGAAGTGTTACATCTCATTTTCGGGATGTACACCTGTTTGCCACTCACAAAAATCCACATTGCCCATCTTTTTGCAGCCTCCAGTATCTGATGCAGGGAGAGTTGGGGGACGTGTTTCAGTTACATTGAGGCTTTCAGCTTCTTTACTCATTTCTCCCCAAACCCTTGATTCCTCAGGTTCTGAGGATGATTCGCCAAGACCAGGTCAAAGTCATATTAATAGCTCCCGATTGGTCGCGATGGGTATGGTACACACACCTTCTTTACCTCTCATTGTGCCTTCTGCTCCATCTCCCTCTCAGGGCAGACCTCCTCTCGCAACCACAGGCGCAGCTTTTACACCACCACCTCCAGAGCCTGCACCTTCATAACTGGAGATTGAACGGAGCAACCAGAGTTCTTTCTCTCTCCCACTTGATGTGGTGGATGTTATTTTATCAGCCAGAAGACACTCCACCAAGACGATCTATGACAGCAGTTGGGAGAAATTTGTAAAATGGTATGGAGAGAAGTCAATTCATCCTTTGAAAGCCCGTATATCAGATGTTTTAAGTTTTGGGCTACGCCTGCCGCAGCAAGGTTGCTCGGTTGCAACTGTTAAAGGGTATCTATCTGCCGTATTGGCATTTCTTTGTTGGATCAGCCATCACTTTTTTATATCCCTTATAGTTATGAGATTCGTTAAGGGTCTCATTAGTAAGTTTCCTCCCCCTCTGTTTATAATGCCTCAGTGGTATCTTAACCTTGTACTTACATTTCTTATGGGTTCTCCTTTTGAACCCTTGCATAGTTGCCAGTTGAGGCTTTTTACCTTCAAAACTATATTTTTAGTTGCTTTTACATCTGCTAGAAGGGTGAGTGAGTTGCAGGCGCTTAGTTCCAAGCCGCCCTTCACAGCCTTCCATGCAAGTAAGATGATGCTTAGGACCAGAGCTGCTTTTCTGCCTAAGCTGGTCCCCCCGGTTCCTCTTGGGGCAATCCATTACCTTGCCTACTTACCACCCTCCCCCACATCAATCAAAGAAGGAGGAGAGACTTTATCGTTTGGACCCAAGAGGGCAGTGAGATTCTATATGGACAGAACCTAGGAGTTCAGATTGGACGAGCAGCTGTTCATTGGATATGTGGGCAAGATGAAGGGGAAAGCAATCCACAAGAGAACTTTATCCAAGTGGATAATCCTGTGCATCAAGATTTGCTATGCTATGGCTAACAAGGAGCTACCTGAACTCAACTTCTGATTTGGATCAAAGTGTCCCTGTAATTGACATCTGCAAAGTGGCAACTTGGGCCTCCCGCCACACTTTTGCAAAGCATTATTGCTTGGATTCGGGAGTGAGAATGGACAGCCATTTTGCTAGTTCTTTGTTACAGGATTTTATGGTATAGACAGGCAGGCCCTCCTCCAATTGCAGGACTACTTGGAGAATCTATCCAAAAGGTGAGTAATCCACAGGCATATGTATCCATCAGAGGAACAAGTTACTTACCTTCAGCAACGCTTTTTCTGGTGGATACAGTAACTGCCTGTGGATTTCTCACTTACCCATCCACTTCCATGATGCCTGTTTGTCCGCCTATACCAAAACTAAGTGCATGTATGTATATATATTCCCAGGGGCCTCCGCATTTATACCGTCCCCGCGTATGAGAACCCCAATCCCCAGCTATTAGAAGAGTGGGCAATATATGCGGCGGGCTCATGTAAAGGGATGCTGTTAATTTTGATTAAATTTGCATGGAGTGATCACGAGAAAGCACGGAAGGCAATTGACGAATTAGTTAATGAAATTGCTAAAGATGGTGACAAGAAAAGGCAAGAGGAGCTTAGAATCCAAATGGGGAAAAGATTGAAAGCTTATGAAGGAAAGATAGGACAATGAAAACAAGAACAATTTTAACGTGACAAACGCGATTATGCAATAGGAAGGGTGCTCACTTTCGCGAAAAGTTATGAAGCATCAAGGCAGGCTTTGGAGAATAAAAAAAAAGGACTGACAACCACGAGTGACCAGGGGGATACAACGGAGTCAGAAATGTCAGACACGGAACAGTCTATAAGTGTCAAGGAAGGTGCATCTGGATTGATATCAATGAGAAAGCTCCCTTTTCACGAAGAGTTCCAAATAATCAGACAGACATGGCAAAAAAGGGAGCGAGAGGCAAGCCCCCCGAAGGCCAACGAGGAGACCAACGCAGAGGGGAGTGGCACAAAAAGCAACTTCTCGCCACCCGTAAGTAACAAGGAGCAAACGATACAAGTTGACTCCCGTATTGGAAAATAATCTGACAATTGTAAACCTGACCCCCAAAACTTTATCCGAAAATGAAGAATCGGTTCTAAAACTAGGATTATCGTTCTGTCCCCAAAGTAATTTGGAATATACACAGACTAGACTCGATTTATTCAAATTCTTTTTTTTTTTATAACTCTGTTTATTGAAATTAAACAACTCTGTCATGCTTTACAGATATTTGCTTCATACGTCACAGTAGTACACAAGGTGTAAGGGCTGGCACATATTTTCCCCGCTGCTACGGGAATCCCCACCAGTCCATGCAATGGTATTTATATCATACAGTGTTCTTCGGGTGTAGGGACATCCGGGGGCTCGCACAGTCCTTCCCGGTACTCATTTCATTTAGTCCATAGTGCAATCCATTTTTGGGGGAACCCCCGAGCCACATAGACCGTTTTCTCTCTCAACATACACCAGTCCATGTCCTCTTTCCACTTCTTCAATTTTGGCGGCACGGTGGCCCCCCATGCCTGTGCTATGTTACGTTTAGCAATCATCTGCCCTAAAGTGGCCCACATTCTCCCTTTCACATCAAGATCTGTGGGCTCCCCGACGTTCAATAGGCACCTCTTGGCCTCGGGCCTAAGTGGAACACCCCAGATCCCGCTCATGCAGTTTAAGACTTTCCCCCAGTAACCTTAAATTAGCGGGCATTCCCACAGAATATGCAAGAACCCGCCTTCCATCCCACACCGTCTCCTACAGTGCCCGTCTGCGCTTTTGCCCATCATCATTAATTGCTTCTCTGAGAGGTATGCCCTGTGCAGGATTTTTAGTTGGACTAGTCGGAGTTTGGAGGATATGGCCACTTCCTTTGGCGACGAGACTGCCACCTGCCAGTCCTCATCGTCCATTTCGAGGCCTCTCGCACCCATTTCTCCCGTAGTGCGGTGAGGGGATCGGGGGTGTTGTTAATAAGCTTCTTGTATGTGAGCGATATACATTTGTCTGGTAGGTGCCCGTCAAGCAGCCGGTCCTCGAGTGGGGACGACTCAGGCAACACCGTACCAGACGGGATATTAGCCTGCAGTGAGTGCTTAATCTGTGCATATCGGAAGCGTTCCGAGTCAGCCATTTCGTATGTCTGCTGTAATGTGGAGAAGGGAATCACTCCCGCCCTCTCCCAGAGGTCTCTGATGTGCGAGATACCTATTAGGTCCCATCTGTCAAAACCTTTTGTGTGCCCCAATGTTCCCAGCTGTTCAGCATCCCAGAGGGGTGGCCATAGTGAGCCTGTTGGCCCATCCTAACGCTTTGGTGACTATGTGCCACAGCTGCACAGCGTGTTGCGTGGGCCCGGTAAGCGTGAACCTAGTTGGTTTGAAGTAAAGTTCTCTTGTGAAGTCACCACCGGGCAGTAACCACCGGTCCATACCGTACGCCGGGTCATCCCCACTCCCGTATTGGCATTGGTTGATAGCGGCCAAGTGCGCTGCCCAGTAGTACTTTTTGAAGTCGGGGAGGGCGATACCTCCATCGTACCAGCCGAGCGTAAGCTTACCGAGTGCTATCCGCGGCCTGCCATCCCATAGCAATTCTCTCTGCAGGGTCTCGACCTCTTGAAAGAATGCCCTTGGTACCACCTCTGGATAGTTCTGAAGAGCATACAAGAATCTAGGCAGGGCCATCATCTTAAACAGTGCCGCCCTCCCGAGCAGGGACAAGGGCAACTTTTTCCAGACCTCAACATCCTGTCGTAGCCTCCGCAGGGGCGGGATCAAGTTCCTCTCGTATCTAACTCTGGCATCGGTGGTTATATAGATGCCTAGATACTGGAATCCCTCAGCCGCCACCTGTATCGTGCAGTCTCTAGGAAGGGGGGGGGGGGGGGGGGGGGGTAGTACATAGATTGTCGATTTGCTCCAGTTGATACGGAAGCCAGAGTTTCGTCCGAAACTGGCAAAGATGTCTAGCACTACCCTCAGTGAACGCGCAGGGGAAGAGAGGTAGAGAAGGATGTCGTCCGCATATAGCGAAATTCTATCCTCCCAACCCTCGGTCCAGCGAAGTTCCCTGAAAGAGACATCACTCCGGATCCACGCTGCGGGCGGCTCAAGGGAGATGGCAAACAATAGCGGCGAAAGAGGGCACCCCTGTCTGGTCCCCCTTCCCAGGGCGAACACCTCCGACCTTTTATTATGGACCGCTACTTGTGCCAGCGGGTCCGCATACAGAAGGCGGATCCACCCTATGAAGCTGGGTCCGAATCCCATCTTCTGAAGCACTGCAAAGAGGTATGCCCATTCTAATGTGTCAAATGCCATGGTGGTGTCTAACGAGACCACCACTGCGTCCTCCTGAATTCCAGGGCAACGCCCCAGAACTCCATGCAGGCGCCTCAGGTTGAGGGCTGTATTCCGATGTGGTATAAATCCCGATTGGTCCGGGTGCACTAACTTAGTGATGATAGGTCGGAGTCTGTTAGCTAACAGTTTCGCCAGTATTTTGGGCTCTGCATTTAGAAGGGATATTGGTCTATAGGAGGCACACTCGTCTCTAGGCTTCCCAGGCTTTGGAATGGAGACCAGCGTTGCTATTCGTTGATCTATCGGCAGCCTACCGAGCTTCTTACTGTCATCGAACATAGCTTTCAAATGTGGGACTATTTTGTCTGGCTTGAGTTTGTACAGTTCGATAGGAAGACCGTTGGGGCCCATCGCTTTGCCTACCTTAAGATCCCCCATCGCCTTAGCCAGCTCTTCTGTAGTGAGGTCCCCCTCCAGCACATCGCGATCTTGGTCAGAGAGAGTGGGCAGTTTAATGTCTGCTAAAAACTCGGCTGAGTCATTCTCCGTGAGCTCAGAGTCTCTACGGTACACCCTCTCAAAGTGTCTAGCAAATTCCCTAGCTATGTCGTGTGGCTCAGAGAGGAGAATACCCGATGCACTCTTAATCTCGGAGACAACCCTTTGTGCCTTCTCTTTTTTATCGAGCCAAGCTATAAGCTTACCCGCCTTATCACCCTGATCGTATATGCGTCCGTCCCTTTCACGCGCCAAAGCTTGCGCCGCGTCTGTGGCTACAGATTTGTATTCTGCCGCCCTCAGCTGCAATTGATGGGTGAGATCGTCATCGAGGCCGCTCCCTGCACCTTCCTCTAGTCTAACGATTGCACATTCGATCTCCCTCAGCTGTTTTTCTTTATCTGCCCGTCTACCTGCGATCACCGAGAAGGCCTGGCACCTGAGCACTGTCTTGAATGCCTCCCACAGAGTAGCAGGGGAATCCACAGTGGCTTTGTTATCAAGGAAATATTGTTCCACGACTCTACCCAGTGCTGCTCTAGTTTCTGGCCCCTTCAAATACCAGGGATTGATGCGCGGTATACCCTCAACTCGTTGGTCCCCGATCGTGAGGTGGGCCCATAGCGGTGAGTGGTCAGAGATGCCCCTAGGCAAGTGTTTGATGTCTGTTGTTCGCATGTCTGCCTGCACGGGAGATAGAATATAATCAATTCGCGAGAGCGTACGATGAGCTCCCGACAAGAATGTGTATTCTTTACTATTCGGGTGTCGCGTTCTCCAGAGATCTACAAAGGCGTCAAGAAATGTAGGAAGCCACTGCTGTCCCGGAACTATGTCCCGGGAGGATGCCTATCCAACGCCCTCGAAAGGACGGCATTGAAATCGCCCCCAATCACCAGGCGCCCCTCCGGAAGCCAGAGCAGAAAGGTGCCCAGATCCCTATAGGATTGGACTTGTAATCCAGGTGGAATATACACCGCCACGAGCACACGCACCTCCCATCTCCCCGCCACCGCCACAAACCGTCCAAGCGGGTCCACCCAGTTTTTCTGGGCCTCGAAGGGGAAGCTATGGCGCAACAAGACTCCTACTCCCCTAGAGCCGGTAGTGAAACCTGCATGGGCAACCAGTTTGTAGCCCCATCGGTTGAGTGCTTTACATGAGTTACCTATTAGTTGTGTTTCTTGCAGCAATGCCACATCTGGGGAGTGCAGCTTGAGGTGTTGTAGCACAATACTTCTTTTGATTTTGTCCCCCAACCCATTGACATTCCAACATATAAGTTTAAGACTTTTATCCCAGTGCATGGTTGTTGTGAAAGGAGCTCACCTCAAACCATTTGTGTACCCTGCCTACCCCTCGGCATATGATCACTGTGGATTCGCATGACAAATAGAAACTCCCCCCCCCGCCCAACATACCTCAACAACAAACTTAAGAACTCCATCATCCAGCCCCCCCCTCCCTGCTACCCTGCCACGTAGGTTCCAAACTACCCACATCCCCAATCAGCAGAGTGCCTATCGCCCCAACTGGTGAACAACTATGCCTCGGGGCAGCGGTCAGTGGCAGACCCCAGCCACCCGCGGCCGTATCCCCCGTGTCACAGTAGCATAACTGCCAGTCATGGGGAGTAGAGCGGCTCCTCCGCTCCCAGGTGTAACTGGTTGTGGTAATAGGTGAGGCACCCCCAAAGCGCCGCACCAAAAGTATGTGACCCACACACAGCCCAGCGAGTTCATATCCCGCCGCCCCCCGGGTCCGCACCCCGAGGGTATACATTACAGTTTTTCACCATCTGTCCCTGGCGAGTTATGGCAGCGCCGCTCCCATCGGTTCCGCTATCCCGTCGCTGGGCCCGGGCTGCTGGACCGCGATCTCCACGGGCGCCCAGTACAGTGTTCCTGGTCCAGAAGGTCTCCCGTGGTCGCTCCCCCACGAGGTCCTGATTCCCTGCGCTTCGCCGTGGCTCCGGGCCCCTTCCTTTGGTCCGACTGCCCCTCTAGCCAGTCACGGACCTCCTGGGGATCGGTGAAGAAGAGTGACTTCCCGTCTACGAGGATTTTTAGCTTCGCCGGGAAGAACATCATATATTTGATCCCGCGCTGTCGCAAAGCTGCTTTCACCCCTTCAAAGGAGCGCCTCTCCTGCTGTACCTTCAACGTGAAGTCCGGAAAGAACCGAATGGTAGCGTTGTCCAATTTAACGTCCCCCCGGGTCCTGGCTGCCTGCAAGATGGCATCCCGGTCTCAGGATCTTTGCGATAATAGTTCTGGGAGGCGCTCCCGGCCGCGGTTTGGAAACTGGCGCCCTATGCGCCCTTTCTACCGTGAAGAGCGACGATAGTCTGGCAGGCTTGAGGTGGTTCATGATGAGGTCCTCCAGGAAGAGGTCAGCGTTCGGGCACTCCCGTCCCTCCGGGACCCCCACCACTCTAACGTTACTGCGCCGGGCCCTCCCTTCTTGGTCCTCGAGCTTCGCCATCTGACGGGGTTGATGAGTCAGGGCGTTTATTCTCTCTTCCAAGCGTTTAGTGGTTGTCTGCAGGTCCGTGACATGTATCTCAGTCTCTTTGACCCGGTCTGTAGTTTTGGTCATGTCGGCCCTCATAAGGTTCATTTCAATCGACATTTTGTCCATTTGTTTCGAGGGTGGTCCCCAGCCCTTTTATGGCCGCCATGATGGATTGCAGGGACGGCTCCCGGCTCCCCCTGCAGCTCTTCCCGCGTGCCGTCGGGTTGCGTCGCCGGCTTGGGAATGGCGTATTTGTTGACCTTGTTTGATTGCACCGCGGCGCCATTTTTAGGCCTCATAGCTGCTGCTCGTCCGCCTGTCGGTACACCTTCAGTGGCCCGCACCCGTCGTCCCTCGGCGTAGGTCTAGACGCACGGGGTGATTAGCCACTCGCCGTCCGGCTCTCCCCAGGCGCCCCCGCGGTCAGCGTGGGGTCTTCCCCGCAGCCTCTCCCCCAGACACGGCTGCGGTCAATGTTGCGCCGCCAGCGAGAAGCTTCCCGCTGCGATCCACGCCCGTTCATGCGGGTCCCTCTGCCTCCTTAGGACTGCACCCCGGCCGGTGCGTCGACTCCCCGGAAGAGGCGTCGTGGTCACACACAAGGCAGCCCCCGGGGTTCGACAGCCGCTCCCGCGCTGTTCTCCGAGCAGGCAGTAGTCACCTCAGTAGGTCACCAACTGTCCCGGTAGCATCGCCCTACTGCTTGACCCTCGTCGTGCCGTGAGTTGGCCCATGTACGCCCAGGTCGGGTTCCTGCCGCTGCAATGTTCGGCCTATGCGCCGTCCTCGCTCACAGCACACCGCAGCACCAAGGCGGGCACGCACCTCCCCGGATCTCCGTTGGACCCGCTCACCTCCTCGGCACCGCTGGTTCTCCAGGCACCTCTCACCACACCGGAGCGGTCCACCTCAGACGCGCTGGCCGCCCCGTCGTTTTCGCAGAGGCCCAGGCGCACCTCTCTCACCGGGACCGTTATGTACTCCGTCTCCCAGTCGGCCAGCCGTCCGATCAGTGTCCGGGGTCTGCTGTCGATTGGCCGTCCAGCGCCCGCCTCGCCTGAGGTAGAGGCAGGGAACGTCCGAGAGAGCCCCACAGCTTACGCACTCTCCACGGCCCCTCACGTTCTGCCGCCGGGTTCTCACGTGGTTCTCGCGCCCGCACGCAGGCAGATCGGACGCCGCCACCCAGATGCGGCGCCGACGGCACTCTTCCCCGGCTCTCCCGGGCTGCGGTACGGGGATATGGCGGACTTTCTGGAGGTTTTCCGGGGTCGGTGCCCCCTCCGACACCTGGGGCGCCGCTCTATCTCCGCTCAATCGGATTTTGACGGATTTTACGGGGTTAGAAGGCCCCGGCGGAGCGGTCGCGTTAAGCGGCCATCGCTGTCGGCGCCAAGCCACGCCCCCTTATTCAAATTCTTGCGAAAATTGAAACTGCATAAATTCTACAAATTGCGACCGAAGACACCAACGGGCAAGATCAGGTCCACTGCGAGCTCAGATATTCTAGTGGGACGAGATCTACCAGCATTGCAAGCACTGAAAGAACTGGGCATGGAAGGTGATAGTACACAAGATAGTGGTGGCATCTCGGCACTGACATGAATTGCGCAAATAAGCTGTGAAAGTCCTTTTAAGCCGGTTTCGTCCTTCCTACCACAGATGCCCAACGAAAACAGATGCATTTGTGGACGCGGTTTCAAATGAATTAATCAAGCTGAGAACGAGACCCGTAAGGGGGAAATGGAATCTGACACAAGAACAACGACTGGCTCTTGAAAGCATCAAAGCAGAAACGAATATCATCGTGAAACCTTCGGACAAGGGGGGGGAATGTAGTACTTCAGACGTATGAGGCCTACAATTAAGACAGCTGTTTGACCCCTGTGCTATGAGAAAATTGAAAAAAAGATCTACTTGAACAGCATCACCGAATGTCATCAGCTATTGAAGAGATGGTATGAGAAAGGGATGCTGGCTTCTGAGGAATAGCTATAACCAAGGTGCTTGAATCCAACGACAGCTAGTTTTTAACGCCTGCCTAAGGTGTATATGGATAGCACGCAGTCGCCAGGTGGACCGATTGTTAGCTCTCAAGGGAGCTTGTTGAAACACGTCTGTATATATTGACTACTTTTTATCTGACTTTGTGAAATCCTTACGTAGTTACATTAGAGATACTAAAGATTTTTTGGGAAATATTGAACAAATTGAATGGCGGGATGGTGACTGTATAGTGGTATTGGATATAGCTAGCCTTTACACCAATTTAGTACATAATGATGGAATAGGAGCTGTTCAATCCTTTTTGGACACACGGTCTGTGAAATTTGTGGACCATAATCTTATGGTCGTGGAATTCCTAACGTTTTGTCTGCAGAATAACATCTTTCTGTACCAGGACCAGCATTACAAACAGCTAACGGGCACGGCCATGGGCACCTGCTTCGCCCCCAGCTACACAAACCTTTTCGTGGGCTGGTGGGAGGAGCAAGTGGCCTGGTCATCTGCCAATGTTGAGTGGACAGAGCGAATAGTGGCCTGGTACAGATACATAGATGATCTCTTCCTGGTATGGCAGGGATCAGTGGAAACTGCATCCATGTTTTTGCAGATTTTTAAATGAAAATTATAATTTGCGGTTTACAGCAGATACAAGTATAAAAAGTGTGAATTTTCGAGATTTGGGGGTGTTTATTGAGAATAGGAAAGTTTGCACTCGACTGTATCGTAAACCCACAGCTGGGAACTCCATCTTACATTCGGATAGTAACCACCCTCAAAACTTGATCTTAAGTATCCCCTATGGGGAATTACTTAGGATCAAGAGAAATTGCACAAACGATGAGATTGTCAAAAAAATGCAGAAGCGAGCATAAAGAGATTTAAAGCTAGAGGGTATGGTGAACAGTCATTGAGAGACTCGCTTTCTAGAGTACAAGGGAAATCCAGACAGGATTTACTGAAACAAAAAAGTGTCCCGACTAAAAAAAAAATAAAAAAATAAAGAACAGTTTAGAATGATTACGACCTTCTCTAGTGGGTAGGGGATCGGAGAGCCACACTGAGAAAAAACTGGAATCTGTGGAGATCAGATCCGGCTATTGGAAAAGATATCCCCGCACGTCCAATACTTACCTTTAAAAGAGCAAGGGCACTGAGAGACTCGCTAACAAGGAGTCACTTTGTACGAACAGTGCCCAAACCGTTTGGAGAGGCCCCACATGAGTTTTATCCCTGTGGGAGATGCATAGCTTGCATTAACAGTAAGAAGGTGTTATCATACAAAGCTAATGAAATTGAAAAACCACAGTGGATTAGGAAGTTTTTAACATGCAGTACCCCCTACACCGTGTATTACGTATTGCTTGACCTGCCCCGGAGGGTTAAGATATCCACCAAACAAAGGTGCGGATTTTAGAACACACGTGCAATGGAAAAAAAAAAGAAAAAAAAATTCGGGACATAGCATATCCTGTAGCGAGGCATTACCAAGCACAACATAGTAGTAACAGGGATCTACTCACCTTCTTTGCATTAGATCATGTCCCAATGAACCCACGAGGAGGAGACAGAGTAGCGAAATTAAGAAGGTTGGAGTCTAGGTACATTATAGATCAGGGTACGAAGACGCCCGGGGGGGCAGAATAGTAATGAGGAGCTTGGGGTACATTTAGGATAGAGGGCTCTCTTCCTAGAAAATAATTACAATCGAATAATTAAATTACCTGGCTGGATTTGTATTCTGGATAATATTAGATGAATTAACTGATTAGAGAGATATGTGCAATTTTGATGATGCAAATGAACTAATTTTTCTGTTGGCTTGGACTTATTTTTACCTTTGTCACTATTTGTGCCTTTGGGCAAATTTAGCAATATCACTGGGTGATGGCTGTGGAATTGTCTAGAGGAGGGATCAGGAAGGATTTTGTAATGAATGAATTGATGAATTTTGTTTCCTGCAATGTATGGAGCCTGCCCATTCAGGTCTAGATGGATTTGGGCACACGGGATTGCTCCATGAATTATGATGGGGTTATGTGAGCAAATTGGGCCATTCAGGGCGAGATTTCTGTGTACTTGCTCGAGACTGTTTATTGCATATATGTATAAAATTGAATGAACATAGAGCAAGTTATTAGCAGATGGTTGTTGCCCATATTACTGTGTGCTTGCATTTAGACAAAATGTAGGTATTTAAATATTGAGCTTACATTGCGGGGAAAAGTTGGTCCCTTCTTTATGTTGATATATCGACACAGACTGAAGTGCTGGTTGTAAACCATGTATAAAAAATTGCAGTTTCTGGCGCGCCCTCGTACCATCGAGGAAGGCGACTGCCGAAACGAGTCTGGTGCTTTGAAGAGTCTTAATAAAATCAGAAGACTCTCCCCCGTGAGTGCTGCGTCTTTTCTGGGAGGGAGAGGAGACAAGGAGCGATATTCTGGGCGGATGCACCCTCCGCCGGAGCAGCACCCTTTTGGGAGTGCGTGAGCATGGTGCAAGAGGAGCGGTGATATATATTTTTCATATGAATGTTTCTTATGAGATTTTCTATGTAACTCATGAGGATGCTACTGCCTTGGCAACTCAACTGCATGTGGTTATTTTATTAATGTGACATGTAATGTATACCACGTATGCTTGTTGGAAATGTAGGTTCACCCATTCGCCTTTAAGGCAAGGAAAAAAAATGGGCGGAAACTGACACAGCACACCGACTAGGGCTTCCTATGGTTCAGATGACATCACGCGGAGGTTCGTACAGAGCCTTGACATTATGAAATCCTCATGGACGTGGAGAGCTATGGAGAAGAGTATCAGTTAAATGCTGCGCATAGGGTATATCCGTAGTCACTGTGGCCAGCAGAGAAGATGGGTAAAACGGCTTCTCTTGAGTTAGGTTGCCGGACACACCCCACTATTGCAGTGTCTCTGGAGATCCTGAATAACTCCTGCCAGCGAAGGCACCACTGACGGAGGTGGGAAGGCATGACTCACTGTAGTGTAGAGTGCTGCCCCTATGAACAGGTTACGCTGACAAGGCTCCAGGTGAGATTTGGGTACATTTAATAATTTTTTTTTAAAAAGTGTGAAATCCACAGGCTGTGTCCATCAGAACACAATGTTTCGCAAGTTAAAGCACATACTCGGTCTCAGGCGAGATCTAAAAATGTACAGAATGACTCAAGACCATCAACGGTCAAACAACCAGACACACAACATATTACCTGCCCACAGGTAATCAATTTCCAACCTTTCTTTTTACTCTTTATACTTACCCTTTATTGCAATTGATCTCAATATTCCAAAAACAAATTCTGCATTGAAATTAACCTGATTTATACCTAGAGATTATTCTCACTCCTACACTTCTATCTGAATCATACCCGGCATACATTTCATTCTCTGCCTGCCTTTTTACCTCGGAGTGTGACCCACTCTATAATTGCCACCCGCCTTACTTTCTACTATACTTCAGTAAATAAATCATATCACGCCATACAAACCATTCACTCTCCTTTTAAGTAACCACTTCTGCAATATTTAACCTTTACTAACCTATCCATTTACTCATCCCACCTCCTCATAAATCAAAAAGTTTCTTCTGTGCCTTGCAATCTCACAATATCTAACCTCCTCAAACCTATGTACTTATGCTTTTTAGGTCGAGCCTAGTGGAGCGCGCATGCGCTGTCCTATGGGGAGGCTTCTTGGAACCACTCCAGACTTTCTCCAAACTAGTCTGTGTATTTCTTTACTTCCACACATTCTTTTGGCCTTTGCGTGTGACTTTCAAAAAATGAAGCAAAAGACACAATTGATAGATGGAATGCAGAACAAATCAAAACATTCACCCCCAGTCAAGAGATCTGGGTTAAATCCATCATACTTTTGTTCACCATGCCACCCCAGTTTATACCTGGCCATATGCAAATCAGTCTTGACCCTGTGCCTCATGGGAACAATCCAGCCCAAACTGCCAAGCCAGGTCCCCCCTGGACCGGAAACAAGCATCCTAGGACCGGTTTCGGGGTTTCACCCCTCTTCAGCCAGGATAGCTTGATTCCAGTGGCACAGTGAGCCCAGGACCCACGTCTGGGCATACCAGGCATACTGAACTGGGGTGGCGGAGTGAGCTAAAGAATGATGATGGATTAAACTCAGATCAGTTGACTGGGGATGAGTGCTTGCAATGTTCAACACTCCGTCCATCATCCCCTTTGGTTTTGCTTTCAAAAAATGAAAGCACGCAATTGGCCAAAGGCGGGTGCATGTCCCACCTCTTTGTTTACTGTTCACTCCGAAAGCATTTTGCTGTCGGGAGTGAGCAAGGGCGTGCAGGGGCAGCTGCATTCCTTGCATCCCACTGCGTTTTGCCTGCGGGAGCGAGCAGTGCTGCTTTCACTTTCGTGGCCGCGCTTGTTTAATAGTCCAATTAGGTCCAGACAAGGCTGTGAGATTTTGCGGCCGTGTCTTCACAGTCACTTCAATTGAGTTCACCTGAGGCTGACCAATGGACGGATGTTATGAATGCTTGAATCACCTTACACATTACGGGCTTTGTAAATATATGTGTGAAAGGTTTGCAGTCCGATTAAGAATTGCCTCTTAATTTTCACAGACATTGGTTCACATGAGAAGGCGGCAGTACACCGAACTCAAGCCAATTTCCGCCTTTCAGTCTGAATTGTTGATACTTTCAAGAGTTTGTACAAACTTTTTTTCCGTGAGAGCTCCCGCATTAATGTTTCTGTTGTGCCACCTGACACTGCCCTATGTCTCTCTCTCTCTTACTCTCTACCAGATGCAGGGAGCTGCCTGACTGGTCAGAGCACTTGGGGGTGTGTTCTTTCCTTTGTTGCGCTGCTCGCTGCCTTGTAATCTCAAGGAAGGCAGCGCCAGGATGCCCGGGGTTGCATTTGTCATTTGTGTTTTCACAGTAGAGCTGAAATCGAATTCCCAAGGTGTGGGGAGCAGGAGGACACTGCGCGGGGAGGAAGTCGCGGCATGCCAAGGCCCCCTGTTTGAGAGTGACTGCCAAGGCCACCGTTCTGGGATGGCACACCCGGGTCAGGTAGACCAGCTGCCCCCGTGGAAAGAAGTGGAAGCCACAGGACACGGACAGCGTCGCCTGCCAGACGCCTGGTGCTTCTCGGCACTGCCCTGCTGCTCTTCAGATTGCAGATGGGGTTAGATGGCACCTCCGCAGCAGCTTCATTCTCCATCCTCCTCACTTAAACTTGGCTCAGGTGGCTCGGATTTGGGCGACTGCCACCTGCGGGGAGGACGATGGCGCGGGCGAAGCGCTGAGGTGGGACCTTTACTGTAAGCTCATCGGGGGGCCAGTCCTCCCCACCTCCGGGCAAACTATTCAGGTACATTAAAACTGTTGTACTTCACTCATGAATGAAACATGCGATGTAGGCTGAAATAACGTCAGCAAAATCATGCGGGCTACAAGTCACTGGCAAATTCTTGCAACATAATTCAGGAAGTTGCACTGATTGACATAGTCTTCAGAGTCACGCACTTACACATTATTTAAAATAAATAAACTTTCCCGCAGGCCATACGGTGCCATCATTAAAAAACTCACTTGTTTTGATGTATGACCGCTTGAGACTTGAAATCGCTAAATGAATAACCATTCCTCGGGCAAAACTAGTTTTCATTGTGTGGGCCTATGAATCACGCACAGCACCTTGTAATTCTCGAACTTAAACCTGCTGCTCTGACATCACAGAGTCCACACCTGATACAATTACTAGACAAGAAGTCTGCCACACTGTTGTTTTTGCATGCCCATTTGCCCTACACTGTATTATAATGTCTGCCATGCTGTAGTGTGGGTGTGTATGTTGTTCCGTGCAGTCTCAGTGACTTACTAATATGCAGGGCTTTAAGTGGGATGAAAAAACTGGGAGGTCTCTCGAAGGGACGTGGCTAACGTAATGAAGGGTGTGGTTTAAAAAGACAAGCTAAAAATCTGTGCTGAGCATAGTCTGCAGCCCAACTTGCATTTTGCTGTTTCTGTCAATGTATCCAGATATATGATACAACAAGTAACATCATACCTACAAGTCAGGACAATTGGCTTTGTCAATGGTTTTTAGTTGCATAAGATAAATAAGCAGCAACTATGGCTCGTATATAATATCGAAAAAGCTTCCCCTTAAAGCCCTGGTGACACCACAACAATGTTGCTGCTCCGGAGTGTCAAAAAGAGAAGGGAAATCCAGAGAAAATTACACTCTTTACTCTCTCCACTCCCTGCCCCTTACACCTTCTTCCCTCCTCACCTCTATGCTTCGCCCTTTGCTTTTTAGCCTCCTTATCCCACTCCCCCTTTCAAACACGACCTCCCCCCCCTTCTTTCCTACCTGGCTCCCTTTTATTTTCTAGCAATATTTGTCCGCCTCAATTCCCTCCCTCACTTTTCGCCCACTTCCCTCCCTCCGCCTCACGTGTCATTATTCTCCCTCTCTCTCTGACCATTCCTTGTTCCTCTTACGTCCTGCCTCACACAGAGCTCTGGGTTCTGACTGACTCCCATGTCACTGACCTCACACCCTGAAGGGGAGTCTCACTCAGCCCCATCACTAAACCAGTGCATACGTGTAGACGGATGTTGTCAGATGACCACCTATACCCCTGACTTCCCTCAAAGTACGCAGATAGCTTGTCACAACTTGTGCCCTCATAGAATGCCCCGTGATGCCCCACGGCACTAGTTTAAGGGTGCCATCTGCAATCAGCAGTGTAGTTAGAAATTTACTCTCGGCATCACCAGAGGGCATGCTTTTGGATTTTTGAGTACAAGATAATTATTGATCTTGAGATAACAGTATGTTAAATAAGTTACATTACAGCTTGGCGGAAACCGTGGAACGTATGGGGGTAATGCCAGGTACGTAGCTTTCAATGGTGGAGCAGTTGCACAGGGGCAGAAAGGCCTGAGGGGCCAACACTAAACCCTGTTTATTGCGGTGTTTCAGCCTTCAAACAGAAGATAGGGGGTCCATATCCTTCCTTGCACTCAGGGATTAAGTCGTGTCATTTCAGTCTGTATTTACGTATGCTTGGATTGTCTTTTCTTTACCTAGAAAAGTAGGTCTCTACTGCTCTAGTGTCTTTTTTTGCAAATGTTGTTACCAGTAGTCCACTTATAAGGTCCCTAAAGGCGAGACCTATTGGCTATGCCATTGCTTGTTTTAACTTGCATAAACTCACTCTAATAATTACTCCCAACTCCTATTAACTTGATCCACCACTAGAAATTGGAGGAAAAGCTTCAAACCACTTCCTCCGCGCACAAGACTACCCCAATAATCAACTAAGTTACATTAATAATGAATAACCACTAACTTTGGGTCACGGAGTTGCATGCTGTTTGCCATAAAGAATTTCAACTCATCAGTGGAAGTAAGTAACACATAAATGTAATCACAATACAAAGCGCACCAATACTAGGAACTTGAATATAAATGTTGGTTTGTCTGATATTTGTTAAGTTTGTCAACAGCTATCATTTCAGGCAGAAACCATGAATGACTGACTGATTCACAGAGTATTCATTGTCTATTGTCAATAAACACATTGGCTCTTACAGCATTTTGTAAGATTTCTTTGACAGTGCCAATTCCAAAATAACCTATATATGAGACTGGTGAGTTCTCTAGAGATGAATTGACAGAACAAGCAACTAATGATTGATATAGAAAAGGCAGTGCTATCTATGAAGGCACAATCGGTCTATTAAAATAATCAGTCTACTATAGTTAGTATTTACTCCGCATTGAAATCTAACAAGGTAATTGGTCAACAGCTTTTCAGTGCATCAAAGTCCCTCGGCACACGGTTAGCTTCTATCTAATGCAGTGATTCTTAACCCGTTTCAGGGACACCTGGGATTACACCACGCCCACTCAGGAGGTCTGCTACAGTTTAGAAAAGCAAGAAATATTAACATATTAATAAAGTGTACATGAATAAAGAAGCAAACACTGAATATTTTTAAATGTTTTGCATATGTGAATAATTTGAAATTGGAGGCTACAAATTAAGTTGTTAGCCTCCCAGATTGATTTTAGGGAGCCGTGTAAATGCATCAAACAGAATAAAGTATGTGTGGCCTCAGTTTAATTCAGAAAAGTCCCAAACTTCCCAACTAAAATGACAAATACGTTTTTTTTTTTAATAGTGATTTGTAACTTCTCCTCCTCCTACTCCTCACTAGGCCCTGGGTACTGTTCCCCCAACTGCTACTGTGCTGCACCTCACACCATCGTAGAAGCTTTCACCTGTATCCGCTGCCGGTTCTCCAGCAGCTAGTCACCCCGCAGCCTATATTGTCCTCTCCTCGAAAGATTGATCAACATCTGATTCACCCAGCTAGTCATAGACCCAGCACACACAGCAGGACACACTGGACCCCATTTTCACCAAAAGCAACAGCATCAAATACAACTCCACCACAAAGCTCACAAAGACTAGCCACTCCGTCATCCACTTCCAAATCAACATACCTCAAGTCAACACCTATACCAGGTTCAGCACTGGGGCAAAATCACATAAGCAGATTGGCTCAGGGTCCTCAGCACTGATCAGCCTAGCCCCACAGACAAGCTCGACAGGGACATCAACCACTGGATCAAGAACTGTGCAGACTCCCTCATACTCAATCAATCAAGCTTTAGTCGGTATATAATATACAACCATAAAAGCATTCTCAGCATATAAATAGCTTCATCATTAGACACTATGATAGTTTAAAAAACAATACAAGGCATATTAACGCTCCATCTTTAATTATCCATACTCGTAAACACACCATTATTAATCACAGTAAATACATAGGCAATAATAATAGCAGAAGAAAATAAAAAAAACACAAATCAGTTCCTAAAAATATATTCAGGCTAAAAACATCTCTACTTTAAGAGAGCAATAATTATGTAAACTTAAGCTCACAATCACTGTACAAAGTGCACAATTTGATAATACGTCATCTTGATTCATAATCCCTCATACTCAAACACAACAAGCATAGTAGATCAAATAGGCAGACTAGCTGGTAGACAGAAGACCTCTGAGACACCAAGCAACACTATAAACACCTAAAAAGGAAACAGCCAGCCACGACACTGCTGACAGAACTACCTACATGGCTGCAAAAAAGTACTAGTGGACTGCATTTATGGAAGCTGCAACAGCTGCAAGAAGATCTTATCGATCATCAAGGTTTTCACCTTGTCCTCAGCCACTGTCAAAAACATTGCTGCCTTCAAACTACTCTGCGACAACCTATCCAACTTCTTCCTCAGCAAAATCACAACCATCTACAGAAGCTTTGGACACCAACCCAACTCAAAAGAACTCATTGCTAACCTACCCACCTCCAACCAAGACAGCCACCTGACCGAATGGACAACCCACACCAGAGACGACAGCGGCAATCATGCAGACCATCCACTCAGAGGTCCCACTGGACCAATGCCCCCACCACATGTACAACCTGAGAACATCACCAATCAACACCACCCTGACCCACATCATCAACACCTCCATCAAGTCTGCCAGTTTCTCAGATCAACGCCCTCCTCAAGAAGCCCACAGCAGACCCAACTCAACTGATCAACTTTCGACCCATCTCTCTATTCCCCCATACAGCCAAAGTGATTGAGAAGGCCAGCAACTAGCATCAAACTTCACCATCTTCCAGACAACACACAATCAGGAATCCGTAAGAACTACGGCATCAAAACAGCACTCCGAGGACACCAACGACATTAGAAACATCCTGAACTGAGGAGAAACTGCGGCCCTCATCCTGCTCGACCTCTCCGTGGCCTTTGGCACGGTCTCCCACAACACCCTCATCATAAGACTCCACAAGATTGGCATACAATGGTCCACTCTCAAATGGATCTGTTCCTTACTCACGGGAAAGACATAAAGGTCAGGCTGCCACCCTTCACATCAGAGAACAAGAAACTGATATGCGGTGTCCCACAGGGATCCCCCCTCAGCCACACTCTTTTGAACATATACATGACACCATTAGCCAACATCATCTGATCACAAGACGTCTTTATCATCTCCTATGCTAATGACACCCAATTCTCATCCTCTCCCTGACGGACAAGAGAAACAACACCGGAACCTACACCAACTGCATGACAATGGTATCGGACTGGATGCGATCCAACTGACTGAAGATCAACTCTGACAAGATGGACGTATTGGTCATTGGCAACAAGACCTCGCCAGGTGATTTCACCTGGTGGCTGTCTGAGCTAGGACCTTTACCTAGAAACACAGACCATGCAAGAAATCTAGGCATCATCCTAGATGGCAAGCTCAACAGGACAGCTCATGTCAACGCAGTGTGCACCTCCTGCTTCCACATCTTACGCATGCTGTAAAAGATCTTCAAATGGCTGCCTCAGAACACATGACAGACCGTCACGCAAGTACTGATCACCAGCAGGCTGGACAGTAGAAGTCCTCTCTACACTGGAATCTCCAAACTCCTACACAGACCATCCAGAAGTAACCGCAAGACTCCTACTATACTTTGTAACAAACCTTAAGACTCTTACTCTACCTTCTGCACTGCACCCACATCACACCGCACGTCAGGAAGCTTATCTTGGCTCCCAATTCACAAGTGCAGCCAATTCAAACTTCGCAACCACCCTTTCAAAGCCCAACACAACACAGGACCAGAATACCCGAGCAGCTGCATAGACTTTCACCAACCCACCACACACCTACGCTCTGTCTCAATCTCACTCGCACACACTCTCCACATCCACAAAAATAAAACTGGAGGTTGATCATTCTCCTACATCACACCCAAAACATGAACAACCTCCCTCAACACATCTGAGCCTCCTCCTCACTTCTTGAGTTTCACAAGAAGCTGAAGACCTGGCTCTTCATATAAGCACTTTGGGACCACACACATACACACCTTGCCCAAGCAACTGGATACCCTTTCAGGTGAGTAGTGCTTGATATAAATCATCATAGCATATCAATTATATACAATATTTCTCATCATTTTTGTATTTGTTTGATAAATGCGTATTTTGCATTTTAAGTGAAATAACATTTCTCAATACCGTGTATCCCTTTTTATGGAAGTGTCCAATAACGGCGAAAGGTACTTGTACACTTTTCTCACTCATTTTCCTGAAAACATTTCAAACTAAAAAAGATGCTATAATCAGTCTTAAAAGGGGAATGGCATTTTGTTTTCACACAGCCACCTTTAAAAAAAGTGAATATATGGGCGTGTCCAGGCAAGATGGCCAGGTGGATGTGATTCACCTCGGATCCGGAGCCCTTTGGCTGTTCTGTGGGCTCCACGAGGCAAAGATCAGCCAAAAGACAGGCGTCGGGAGTGTGAAGTTCTGCAGGGACTGTGCTGAAATGATGATTTAACAGCACAAGCGGATTAAGGACTGCAAGCTGGTGACGACTGGGAAAAAAGGAGCAACGAGACTCTCAAAATGGCGTTGCTGATCGGAGAAGCGAGATCTCCCAGGCTGAGCTGAAGAGTAATCGCATAGACCGCTGCGACCAGGTCCAGCTCCTCTGAGAGTCGATGCAGGAAGTGCGACCCGTCTGATTGAAAACCGGTGACCGCTAGGGACCGCGCCCGCCATCTACACTCCGAAACCGGGCGGTAAGAGGGAATCGGTTGACACCACCGGGGAACCCCCGGATCCCCTGAACTTTGACCCGTGGTTGTATGTGAGCGGCCCGGTGGCTGAGAAATTTTTCGGGGGTGATCGTCCGTGGCATGCCTGACCATAAAATGGTGGCCGCCACTGACTCTCAACGAGAATTGTGGGCACTGTGAGAGAGGCCCCCCGATAAGCTATGCCAATAAGCTTGCCCCAGGGGGTCAAAGGAGCCAGCAGAGGATGAGCAGCAGCTGAGGGAGCCACTATCTCTAAAAAGTGAACCCTGGAGACAGACAGGACCAGAGTGTTCTGCTAAGGTGATGAAGGAAGAAACACCTATATAGCTCTGGTGAGGAGTTCCACTATGTTTCTTTTCGAGGGGAGGGAGTGGTCCCAGGGATCATTAGGCTGTCGCAGCACAAGGACGCATCGCCTGGGGAGCCTGACAATAATTGGCAAAGGCGGCCCACCCACAGAGAGAGGGGGGGGGGGGAGGTCGGGCCGCATCTATGCCACCGAAAAAAGGGACGGATAAGGTTTACAGTTACATTACCCCCACCGAGAAAAGGCAGACACAGGATCAAGGCAGAGATATCACCAACATGCCACTTACCAAGGATTATCTAATAACATCTCTCAGGGAATTTAAGGTGGAGCTCCGCTCCAAGATTAAGGTGGAGATTAAGTCCTCAATGGATCAACTAAAAGCAGACCTACCCGAGCGAATGACAGCGCTCCAACAGGACCTAAACTCTGCAGGTACACAAGTACTGGAAGTTGAATCTCAGGCTCAAGAGCCGGATAAAAAAAACAACCACCACTCAGGATAAAATGCAAGATCTCTACACCCAGCTGCAATTAGCCCTGCTAAAGACAAAAGATTTTAAAAAACAGACCAAGAAGAGATAACATCAGAATTAAGGACTTCGAGGAATGGGCGGAAGGGCCAGACTTGGAAGCATTTACCGAAGGTCTATTGCTGAAATACTGGGGACCAGTCCGCTGAAAATCAAGAATGAAAGGGCTCACCGTGTGGGGATCCAGCCGGCAGGGGAGCATTTGCGCACCCGCAACATCCTTGTCAGACTCCCTTCCTTTAAAGTAAAGGAAGCAATCTTGCAAGCAGCCAGAAAAAAAGATGAGATATCCTTTCAGGGCATTCGATGCGGCCTCTATCAAGACCTGACACTACTACGAAGAGAGCAATTCAGACCCATGGCAGCGAAGTTAACATCAGAAAATATTAAATATAAATGGACATATCCCTTCGGTCTGGCCTTTGAGCTCAACAAAATGAAACACATCAAGGACCTTGAGGAGGGATTAAGACTCCTGGGAATTCCTCCTACAGCAGGGGAGCACACCTGTGACGCTTCAAGAGGGAAAGAAAGCAGTAGACCATCTCAGTGGAACGTCAACTCCAGGGGCCGTCACTCAAAGGACTAGTGTCTAATTCAAGATGGGAAGCTTTGGCACGAGGGCTCCATAAATGGGGCATCATATCGCTGACAAGTGTTCAGCTGCATGTACTCCAGTACCATACGGACATATAATGTGTTTGGCTATCGATACCCTATACGGGGCTATGGACACAGGCCGGGCACCCAGCATCACAAACTCTACCTTCAAGGATGCTTTGGCCGGGGGCACACGCACTGCCTGGCGCAGGTTTTGTTAGAACAGTTGTTTTCAATGTTTGGGTGGGGTGGTTGCCTTGGGGGGGGGGATGGATACTTAGAGGTAATAGACACGCAACGTCACTGGTCCACAAAGAATTTGAGAGTCAAGAGGTCAATGGTGTATCCTTCGATAGAAGTAATTGGAGGGAGAGAGGAATTCACGCGACAGGTCCCGCTAGCAAGGGTTGGGTTTTGAATAGTATCATGCCGATTTCAATAGCTTCATGGAACCTAAACGGTCTGAATTCACCACTCAAAAGGCATAAAGTTTGGAAGTATCTGACAGATCACTACTTTGAGGTGCTGGCCCTTCAGGAAACACACCTAAAGCGAGTGGAGGAGCTCCAGTTGCGACATAAAAGCTATGCACTGATCTATAGGTCTTTGGCTAGCACAAAAACAGACGAGTGGCTTTACTATTTCACAACTCTACAAAATTTCAGCCTGAAGCCATAAAATCAGATATGGAGGGTAGGATCATTATGGTGAAGAGGAAACTGAAGGAGCGGCTATGTATGTTCATTTCGACATATGCCCCCAACACAGGTCAACCTGCTTTTCTATCCTCCCTGCTCAATATGATAGGTGGATTTGTTGAGGGCCCGACAATACTGATGGGAGACTTTAATCTCACATGGCATGCAGAAATAGATAGCACCCATCTTCACAGAACACCCACAGGCAGCTTTCCTAAAGGCATTAAACACTCCATACACACGCTTGGACGAATAGATGCATGGCGACAAACCTACTTCGACACTAAAGACTACACATTTTTGATTCCCCCATGTACACCACACATACTTGAGGCTTGACTACATTTATATAAGCCAAGGGCTATTAGGGTACCTCCAAGCTGCAGAACTTCTCCCGATCTCTGTATCGGACCATAGTCTAGTCACGATCTGTTTATCTTGGGTGGGCGGTGCACACAAGACACCGAGATGGTATTACCCATTCTCCTTGATGAGAGATAAAATACTAAGAGATGAATTAAGAGGGGCCATTACAGAATTCTTCCAACGAAACCAACCGCAAGATACCTCTCCCCTGAATAACTGGGATGCTTTCAATGTGGTCCTACGGGGAAAGTGCATGTAGCTTAACTCAACATTAAATAAACAGAGCCAAGGAGAGGGAAACTGTGGAGGCGAACCTGGAGGTTATTGAAAAGGAACATAAAAAGAACCCCTCGCAGAAGTTGCAACGTAAACTGAGCGCTTTAAAAGGGAAAATTACAGTGATCTACTCCAAAAGGGCAGAATACACCCTTTTCCGGATTCGCCACATCTCTTACGCGCAGGGGAACAAGTTAGGAACACACCCAGCCAGAGAGCTACAGGAAAAGAGGGAGAAAGAACACACTGGAGGCATAGGTGACTCGGAGGGCAACATATCACACTCAGATACAGATAAGGCGAAGGCATTTGGGGCATTTTATAAGGAACTGTATACAAGGGACCACATAGAAACAACAGCACAACATCACTACTTACAATCACTAAACCTGCCACAGGTCTCCCAGGCCTGGAATGATATTCTAAATGCTCCCATGAGGAGGTAGGGAAAGCAACTGCAGCACTTAAACCTAACCAGTCTCCAGGGCCTGATGGATTTTTACAAACTGTCTGCGCCGGACATCATTCCACAGTTCACGCAATTATTCAATGTGATGGCAGAGGGCCCCTCCGTATTCACAATCAATGGCGGAGGCCGTTTTAACGGTCATCCACAAGCCTGGAAAAAATCCACAAAATTGTGCCTCCAACAGACCCATTGAACTCCTGAACTTAGACGCCAAACTATACTCCACGACACTGGCGGCGAGACTAGAAGACCTAATGCTAATTTTAATCCACCCTGATCAATCAGGCTTCATAAAAGGCAGACAGACCCACAACAATATTGGTAGGACCCTTCATTTGATAGAGAAGGTATCCAAACACAAGATACCGGCAATCCTTGTGGGTCTGGATGCTGAGAAGGCCTTCGACAGGGTGGATTGGTCAGTCCTCTTTTCGAATATTTTGGTAAGGAGTTTATAGACATGGTTAGAGCTAATTTATGCGCAGCCGCGCTCCCGAGTTCAGGTCAACAGGACCCGTTCGGCCCCTTTTTCTTTAGAGAGGGGGACAAGACCGGGTTGCCCGCACTCGCCTCTACTCTTCGCCCTAAGTATAGAACCACTGGCACTAACGGTCCGGGCGGCACAAGAAATTTGTGGCATACATTTTGGGGGAGAGGAACATAAAATATCGCTCTTCGCAGATTATGTTTTGCTGTCACTCACTACCCCCAACCACTCGCTGCAAGCTTTACAGGTTGAACTGTGGGAATTTGGAAGAGGTTGACGAAGAAACAAGCAGTTTTCGTGAGCACACCTTCCTTCAATGGGCCAAGCACACACTTAAGTACCTGGGTATTCAACTAACACCTAGACTGGAGGACATATTTAAGGCTAACTACCCCCTCATCTCGATTCAAATCCAGCATGATCTCAAACGCTGGAAGCCTCTCTATCTCATGGTTGGGATGCATACACACGATAAAAATGACCGTACTACCCAAATTTTTATATTTATTCCAGGCCCTGCCGATAGACCTGGACAGGGATTTCCTGCCTGGGCAACGTTCTCGTATACGATACATCTGGCAGAACGGCAGAGCTCGCCTTCCCTTCCACACATTAAGACATGCGAGAAAGGAGAGGGGGTGGCTCTGCCAGACGTTAACCTATACTTTAAAGCCACCCAGTTAAGAATCCTAGCAGAATGGTCCAAGATAGAATCTGATAAGCACTGGTTGCATATGGACAGGGCGATAGTGGGGAGAACAACTTGGGATGTGGTTTGGAAACCTAAGAAAGACAGACAGATCACTGAACGCTTACAATAGCACCCAAACACGGACCACACTCAAAAGTTGGGATGAGGTATCCAGAGGGCTGGATTGGACTAGGTTCCCTTCACCCTACACTCCGATTCACTTAAATCCAGAATTCCCCCGGCACTGCGCGAAGGTCCTTTCGATGCCTGGAGGATCTATTTCATAACCACGACATTCTCACTTTTGGCAGCTGCTAAAAGGAACATTTCTACTATATTTAACTTAAACATCGGGCCCTGCCAACTACAGGTCCGAGAGGCAGCAACGCGAGAAAGGACGCCAATAGAAAAATTAGTGCAATGGGTGTGTTTGATGAAGGGAGTGATCTCCTATTTAAACAGCCTACTTCTCTCCACTTCACACGTACCGAGACCCAGATACATGAACACATGGGAACATATGGCAGGAAGAAACATCTCAGAATTAGAATGGAAGCATTTATGGAGAGATATTGCTAAAGACAACCACTCCCTAGGTCTGAGGGAAACACATTATAAAGATTCTCTTTGATTGGTACCTGTACCCAACCAAACTCAAAGAGATTTTCCCAGAGACATCAGATCTGTGCTGGAGGGGATGTAGCTTCCTAGGGGACTTTTGTCATATTTGGTGGTACTGACCTACGATTAGGACATTCTGGGAGGAAATACTAACTCACATGAAAGACAATATTGGGTATCCTATTCCAATCTCCATGGAGGGCGCTCTGCTGGAGATAAGAGACCCAGAGCTAGAACATCAAACAAAAGCAGATAGGGCCATAATGTGGGTATGTCTAGGGGCAGCCAAAATAGTGATTGCAACGGAATGGAAAAAGGAGGCGCCAGTGCTTTCCCAATGGCACTCGTGCCTTTGGAGACTTCTCACCATGGAGAGGCTGGTTGATATTTTTAGAGATGAATATAAAAATTTCGAATATAAATGAGGCCCTCTTGTCGCTTACCTCACAAGTGGCCTCCTCTTGGCGGTATGCCCACCCTCGCTGCATGATAATCACCTATTTGAGTTTTACGCTTGGGGCTCTTAGCCATCCTGAGTAGCTGACCCGACATCGGCATTTCACAGAGCGATATCCGATATATATTAGACTCAGAGACCAGTGTAAGCACCATCCAACGTCTACCTCCCTTGTTGTTATTTTTGGGGGGGGGGCGCATAAAGTTCTATGACTCACAATGCCTAAAGTATAAGATTAACAGGGTTAGTTGATCACTAATATTGGCTAATGATCTCGGCCCCCTCAAATGAGGAATCTGTACCCTCAATAGCGTGTTTAACAGCCATGGGGAGTGTTGTTTCGTTTTTTTATCTGTTATGTAAAGCCACTCTGTATATTGTTTCTATGTCTTGTAAAATGAATTTTGACAACAAAATATTTTTTTTAAAAACCTAATATGCTCCAAATCACATTCAGAAAATACCAGCAAAAGGAAAACACATGAAGCACTAAATTAAAAAGCTCCTTGAGGCATATTTGCAACAATGGAATTATAAACATTAATTGTTCTTTAATAGATTTCTTTATTAAAAAAAAATATGAAACCATTTAAGCAAATCAACTATATTTTTACACTTTCAGGTTAGTGTTTAATGATTTGGCTGGACTCCAGAGTACAAAGGCACTAATGTTGGCAAAAAAAATCTGACGAGCTCTCGATGCAGGCCTCACACATTATTACTAAAATGTTAATACTACAAACAATGCAACTATACTTGAAATAGAACAACTTAAGGGGAATTACAGATGGTGTCAATAATAAAGCACGCCCTCCATGCTCCTGCAATTGTGCTTTCATTGCCAGGACAGGAGGGGTAGGGACAGACGCTTCTGCTGCATGTTCAGATAATCGGTCATCCATCACCCCACATGTTGTACCACAGGCAGCCCCAGTTACTACACACATTTTCCCACAAGCACAACATGAAGTTAGGCCCTCCGACAACCACCATTTAAACACCCATAATATTGGAAAGGCCCCTCCGGTTAACGACAGTGCCAACGGGAGGTTGGAGCGGAAGCGAAACCAGGGAGAGGCTCCGAGGTTTGTCCCGAGATTTGATCTGCCCCCGGAAGCTAGCCCCTACCTGGCAATCCTTACAGGGGTTCCAGAAATTAGTGACCCCAATATCGAAGATTTCTCCAACCTGAAAAATAAGATATTACACTGGCTTAGCATTCATAGGCCTCTGCCTCTGTATGCTAGAAGTGAGATCATTATGGTTAGAAGGGTGGGTTGGGTGGGGTGCACCCCCAAAAATATAACTGGCGACTGCGTCATAGTCAATTTTCGGGATGCTAGGACAGCAGATTATATCTGTAACTGGGAAACTTCCCGTTCAGATACAAAAATAGGGGTGCGTCCCCTCTCCTTCTTTTACCCCAATGGACGACTGAGGCCAGAAGAAAATGGTTGGACCTATATCCCGCATTCGCGTAGGGGAGGTGGCGGGAAATCAAGGCAAGATCCCTATGACTCAAAATGGTTCCCTACCCCCTGCTCAAATAGATTCAGTTATCTCGACCAGGTTGACTGACTGGCTAGGTATAACAAAGCAGCACAGGGTACATCGGGGGGTAACATCATAGGTTTTGAGCCAAGTGAGGCAATAAGGGAAAGTATCTTGTCATCTTGCACCCCAGGGTCTCCCTCCAATATTGTGGGGATTGATATTAGTCTCCCCCTAGAGATTTCTATACTGACTCCCGCTGCTCAGCAACCGCCAGACACCCTAGAAAGTACTAGTGCTGCCCCACCTCGGCCAACTGAATTACTTCAGCAGAGGTGTTCCCTTCATCAATCTGATCCCTCACCAAACCCCCCGTGCCACCCACAGCTCATGAACTTAATATCATGGAATGTGGGGGCCTGAAAAATAAGCTAGCCTGCCCAGCATGGGGTTCTTTTGTCGATACCTCTGATGTGATCCTATTCCAGGAGACCTGGGCTAGGGAGGAGGTTCACAGACTGGGGTTTGTGGCTTTTAGCATCTCTGCCCGATGGGGAGGTAAAGGCCGCCCCTCTGGTGGTCTGACAACGTGGGTCGGTGTACATCTGGGTTGTAGGGTGGAATCAATCCAGACAAACTCGGACGACATTTTATGCGTCCTAATGACATGGCCCACTTTTTATAAACTGGCACTAGTGAATGTATATTCCCGACCAACTGCTCTGGCAAAGGAATCTAACACCATTGGGGAATTATCAGCTTTTCTTGAATCCCTAAATCGAGACATTCACTATGTGATTGCAGGAGATTTTAATTGCCACTACGAGCCTCTGCAAGGGCTGAATGAGGGGGCACTGTTAGATGAGGATGAGTTCTGGGGAATCCCTCCATGCAGGTCTTCCTACGCAAAGGCATGGACCCCATTGGCCATGCAGATCATGTCCCTAACGCTCCATAACTCAGTCAGGGCGGTTAATGGTCGGATGCCCTCAGACATTCCCTCCAAGTGCACGTACAACAAAAAAAGATCAGGAATCCCACCTAGACTACGTCATGGTTCAGACCAAGCTGTGGTCAAGGATTGTGGATCTGGAGGTATTGAATAGAACGGACAGCGATCATAACGCACTGACGCTGAAAATGGAACTCCCTAAACTCTCGAAAACCCATACGGAATCAACCGCTGACCCAGGCCTGGTTATTACCAACAACAGGAGACGGGTAAAGTGGGCGACTCTGCGTGAGAGGAGGGATGCACTTTCAAGTCTATATACACTCATCCTTCCCCTCCTTAAAATGGCAAGCGACATCTGGGCCCAGGGGATGTGCCTGGGTACTTCTGTGAACCTGCTTACTGTCCATCAGGATTTGGTTGACACCCTAGCAGGCATTTTCAATCCTATTATCCCATCCAGTAAGCCCAGGATCACCCCCTCGGTATAACGCTATATGTAGGAGATCCAAATCCGATCTGATTAATGCCATTAAAGCTGGCAGTGATAGGCTAACTATCCGTGCCTTTAGGGTCTCCTACAAAGAAGTACTGAAACAGGCAAAAAAAGATTGGGACTGGGTGAGATGGGAGAATTTAGCCTCTGCACTTGCCAACAAGGAAGCGCGTAGATTTTGGTCTATTGTGAATACAGGGTGTGCGGAACCCCGTAACGCAATCGAAGTAAATCTAGATGCGGGGGTGTGGGAATCTCACTTCAAATCCCTATACGCAGCAACTTCCGATTTAGATCTTTTGCCCTTTTATGCACCGCCTTCTGGGGATGCTGAGGCCTTGGAATTCTCCCTAGAGGAGGTTTCCAATGCCCTTGGTAAATTGGCGACGGGCAAAGCACCAGGCATTGACAAACTACCTGGGGACATGTTCAAAGAACAGCCAAAGATATGGGCGCCGTACTTATGTGCACTTTATAACTCCATCCTGTACGGTGCAGAGGTTCCGGGCTCGTGGTTGGGAGCAGAAATTATACCAATATTTAAATAGGGTTCTCCTCTGCTCCCCGTCAATTATAGGCCCATCAGCCTCATTGATGTCCCCCAAAAAATATTTGCACGACTCATTTTAGATTGTTTGCAGGAGTGGACCAATGAGAATGAAATTCTTTCACCATATCAGGCCGGCTTTAGAAGTAAAACATCCACCATGGACCAGATTTTCCGTTTAATAATGCTGTACTGGAAGACTGTGGTAATAGAGGGTGGCAGCCTCTATATGGTGTTTGTAGATTTACGTTCAGCGTTTGACACTGTCCCTAGGGGTAAACTCTGGGCTGTCCTACAAGATCTGGGAGTTCCCAATTTACTACTGGGCATACTGGTGAGGCTGCATACCCAGAATTTCGCACAGGTCAGGTGCGCGAGAGGAGGTGCACTGTCCGCTAGGTTTACGGTGAACAAGGGAGTCAGGCAAGGGTGCGTCCTGGCTCCGACCTTGTTTTGTTTATATGTAAATGGGTTGATATCGCACCTGGATGCAGTGCCAAACAACGATGCCCCCAGGCTGGCAGGCAAGAAAGTCACGGCTATGTTTGCTGACGACACCTTGCTATTATCTAAGTCACCCATGGGGATACAACGCATATTGGATGGTTTTAATAACTTTTGCTGTGACCATGGCCTACAGATAAATGTAGACAAGACCAAATACATGATTTTTAACCCCTCTTCACACACTAGACCTCCACCCACTCTGGACTCGGTTGTATTGGAGAGAGTTCATACATTCCAATACCTAGGTGTCACACTAAGTGAAAATCTCTCCTGGGGTCCCCATCTTGCCAAATCACAACTTAAATTGACTCAAATAGCTGGGGGAATACTAAAAATGTCAAATGCCTCCACATACATGCCTATAAGCCCTGGGCTTGAAATTTATAAATCAAGGGCTAGAGCGGCAGCATTGTACGGTGGGGAATTATGGGGGCACGCCGCCAGACCTGGTATGACCAAAGTAGAGAACAATTTCCTGCGGCAGTTGCTCTCGCTTCCTCAAAGTACACCTCTTTTACCGCTAAGGCTTGATTTGGGTATATTTCCTATCCAGGAGGAACTAGCCATTAAACCTCTTAGGTTTTGGAGGAGGCTATGGCTGACCCCCGAACTCCTGCAGTACAGAACTGAACTACAAGAAATATTGAGTCTAAGCAAGGCAGTGCATATTCCCTGGCTTTCTTATATCAAAGATGAACTTTTGAAAATGGGCCTTGTGGATATGTGGCTTAATCCGGTAACAGCTTGCAGCGAGATCTCAGGGAATCTATTTACGGAGTACTATAGATCACGCTGCTCAAGTGTATGGCTGCATGATTCGCAGAATGGGTCCATGGTAAAATCATTCCTAGAGATAAAATCTGCCTACTCTTTTGAAGATTATCTGGATGTAATATTTCCCGTTATGGCCAGGAAGCTCTACATACAGTGGAGGTTTGTTTCCCTTCCTTTAGCGTGCCTTACCAGCAAATGGTCTCCGTCCAGGGCCTCCAAATGTCCAGGTTGTGGTATGAATAATGAGGATGAATGCCACATTTTATTTTTCTGCCCTCTTTATAATAGAGCAAGGAAGAATTGGATTGTACCAATCTGTAGAAATTTAGGATTCAGGAAATGCTCAGATGCTTTAAGGATTTTTAAAACCGACACTGCAGGTCATATTGTGTTTGCACTATCGAAGTATCTGTATGCTATTTGGATCAAAAGGAGTTTCATAATTTCAAATAGTGGCTAGTAGCTCTGGTTTATATTAGATCATGAAATTGTAGCTACTGCTTCATTACTGTATTTTATATTGTACAAACTATTTTATGTGTTCTTTTATGGCTGAAATATTGCCGAAATAAAGATTCATGAATGAGAACAACTTGCAATAAAGTGCAACAACTATGGTAAATAGCTATGGTCCCATTTTACATTCTTCAGCTGGTTAAGACCAATGAACACGATAATGGATCATGGCATGTAAAACTACAGGCGTGGTTTAGTGGTCAAGATGAGTATCATTTGATGCAACATAGCAAGCGCTGCTTAGCTCATGCCTCGGCAATCAACTCCTCCACTTTTAATATTAAAAGCATTCAATGGCTAATGTAAAATAGCTGGTAAGGTAAATATATATATGGTTCAATGAAAGACTGTTCTAGGGTGAACTGTTGGAATGGGGAATTTTATTTGAAGGAGGCACAGACCTGTGAAAATACACATCTTTCCCAGGTAAGTAGGCATTAAATGAATCCTCGGTCCACCAAACATGGGGCTTGCTACAAGTGAGGAGGAATACACAGTAGTAAAACCCCATGCAATGGGTGTGAAACGCAGTAGAGATCCTTAAGTGGCTGAACTGGAGGGCAATGTCATTAATGCCCAAATGCGGCTAGGTTATTTGAGCCAATATATAAAATATATATGTATGGAGGGCCTGAATTATGAGATTTATAAGCCATAGGCTGCTGGTGAAGACACTAGAACTACATAATACAAAGTTGATACTGCAACAAGTCCAAAACACTTTGAAAGCACCAGGCACAGACATTATCCCCTTAATCAGAATAAACGCAATACAACCATTTGGAACTCAATCCTGCTCTGAGTTTTTAATACCGTTTTAAAAGAAGTGGAAATTCCTTACTCGCTGAAAATTGTCGATAGTGCTCCTTACTTTTAAATGGTAATCATAACTTCACTCATTATTTTATCTCTCTCTCTCGCTCTCTCGGGGGAAAGGATACAAGGCCGGTTCCAAGACTAGATAAATGAAAATAGGATTATTGATTAAAATTAATACGGCCACCAGGCAGAAACAACAGATAAGTATATTAATTTATTTTGCATATTTTCTCAAGGGAAATAACTCAAAAAAATATATTTTTTCATATTATATTCATCGACCTAAAAGCCCCCTTTTATAAGATCAGTAGAACCGTTTAGTGGGTAACTGGAGGTGTGGCTGGCCACTAGGATATACTGGGAAATTCTGAATCATCATGGACATACATTGTGTGTACACGTTGTAATTGTTCTACTAAAATGAAAATAATGTTTATAAAAAAAACTTACAACTCTTCAAAAAGCCTCTACTTTGCTCGTTTCTGTTAAACTAATACGTATTTGTTTTCTAGAACTGGCAATTGTTTTACTTCGGGCTCTTACATCTTTATTCAGTTCAACAATGTTTTATGTATTTTGTAATAGAATAAATACATTGGCAAGCAAAATAAAGACATAAGCACATTGCATATATTTAAAGCAACATTACAGCACATCCAACAGAATGCTTCAGACAAATACATGTCCCGAAAAAGAATTAAAAAAAAAAAAACAATCAATTTAACCCTTTTATTTTACCATGCAGCGAGGTGACAAATTAAGGTAGGTGTATCAGAGTCCTCATAATATTATCTCGGGTTATGCCATAGCTCATATTACATAAGGATTTGGAATCTAGCAAGGATCTGATTTGCCAGCTTCCCGCAAATCTTCATACACGGTCTGGAAGTAGGCTGGAAGCGATATTGCCAGGGTTGGATTGCATTACATGTTTAAGAGTATGCAATAAATTCTTTCAATAGAATTCACAAACCTCAACTTCCAGTAAGGTTTCCAGGCCAACTTATGAATTCCAGAAAGTCGTAAATCATCATATACCCCCAGGGGTGCCCTTTTATCAGAGGGGAAGGGGTGGTATTGATCGCCCGGAAACAATTTGCTACAGAGATAGTGGCAACTGAAACCATAGATGCGGCTGAGGTCTTGGGGATAAAAGTCAACCTGAAAGCTAGTGGTCTGGTTATTGTGGTCATTTACAGCACACCGCGGGCGACTCCCCGTTTTAAGCAGCTATTTCTAAAGTTGAGTGGTGTGTGTTACAGATATAGTCAGAGTAGAGGTGAGGGATTTTAACCCCCCCACACGGCTGGGTTCAGTGATGGGATGGAAATGTTGGGCTTAGAGCAACTTGTTAAGCTACAGACTAATAAGGGTCATACCCTAGACCTGGTATGGTCCACTCAGTCGACGGCCAGGCTAGCAGTGATTGAACCCTGCAGCTGGTCAGGTCATTACCAAATTAGGTTTGCGATCTCCCAGCCAACTCAGTATGTACGCTCTCCCTGCAGTTTGGCGCACAGTACGCAGCTGGACTAAAATTGATAAAGCTCACTTAGTGGAGGTCCTAAGGGCCTCAATGCATCCACCAAATATGGGGGGGGGGGGGGGGGGGAGGATGTGGAACTGTAAAGTGTGCGGTTTAGGAGTTAGATTCAGGACATCATAGAAAGGTTGGCTCCGGCTCATCGGGAAAGAGTAAGACACAGAGCTATGCGTGCTCCCTGGTACACCCTTTCACTCCAAGAGGGTTCGTCGGTGTGAGGAAATGGCATAAGCACTATGATTTAGATGCTTTGAGTAATTATAAAGCTAAGTTGGGTGCCTATAAAAGAGCAATTGTGGATACTAAAGCAGCTTTTTATGACGCAAGGATCTCTGAAGGTAGTGACCCACAAAAGGAAATCTTTAAGGTACTTAAAGAACTAAGCAGGACCAAGGATAAGGCCCTGAGGAGATCCTGGGGATTGTAACAAGATGCAGGACTTTTTTATTAATAAGATCGGGGACATCCAGAACAAAGTAAGGAATAGCCCCCTGTGTCCCAGCCTGTTGGTGGTGATTGATGTGTCCCTTTATCAAGGCGATACCAAAGGGGATGATGGACGGAGCGTTTGAGCAAATCAAACACTCACCCGCCAGTCAAGGCGGGCAGTTATCAGCAATCCCATTATTGGACCTAAAGACTGTGGCCTCTTTTCTGGCAGTGGTTAAATCTGGCTCGTCAGAGGACCCTTGTCCACCAGAGGTGTTCAAATAGCCCTTCTCAGTTATGGGGGGCGAGCTTCTGTCCCTCCCAAACCACTCATTGGCATCAGGTAAAGTGTCATCGAGATTTAAGAGGGCTATGGTTAACCCTCTGTTGAAGAGGGCAGGAGCGGAGTCAAAAAACCTAAAGAACTATCGGAACTATCGCCCAGTATCCCTGCTGCCATTTTCAGCAAAATTCTGGAGCGGCATGTAAATTAGATCCTTACAAAATCTGTGGATGACCAGCAGCTGCTTCATCCTCGCCACTCAGGCTTTTGGGCCCATCATAGTACTGAGTTGGTGATGCTCTCTGGTCTGGACAAACTTAGGTTGGAGCCAGATAAGAACAGGTCCTCCGCACTGATTTTGTTGGAGCGCACGGCAGAATTTTTATACGGCGGACCATCAATTTATCATGCACTGGTTAATGGAGTGCATGATTACAGAGTCTGCGCTTGAGTGGATCTCGTCATACTTGAATGACTGTTCACAGAGTGTGCAGATGGGTGGTCATGTCTGCAGGGAAAGGGTTCTACACAGTCGCAGTTGAACGTGCAGAATATCCAGCAGTTCACTGTGAACTGGATGACAGCTAACTCTCTAAAAAAATCAATCCAGACAAGATCGAGGTGTTGGCAATCACCATGAAGGGGAATCCCTGGATGGACAGTTTTGGATTGGATTGGATATGGTTTTTGTAGAGCGCGATAGCTACCCGCAGGCATCCTAGCGCTTAGCCAAGTACAGGTGTCTGGGCGGGTCAATTTTATCTGCTGAAGAGAAAGGTTTTTAGTTTTTTCCGGAAGTGCCGAAGGTTGGATTCTGAACGAATAGAGATTGGAAGGGAGTTCCAGAGCCTTGCTGCGTTTGTTGAGAACATTCTTCCTCCACTCCTTTCTCTTTTGAACCTGGGTCTGATGACTTGAAAGGTATGAGTGGACCTAAGCTGTCTGTTGGGATGGTAGGGGGTAATCAGGGTATGGTTCAGGATTGCTCCTTTCCTCCAGTAGGCACGGTGGGCACTGCACATGCTTTTAAAATTGATCCTGTCTTTTACTGGCAGATTTCACTGATTGGCGGCAGGGAATGCGCAGAAGCGTGCGGGCAGCACAGTTTTGAATCACCTGGAGTCTTTTCAAGGTTGATTCAGGGGCGCCTAGATAAAGGGCGTTTCCGAAATCCAGCCGGGAGAGGATTAGGCCCTGGACCATGATCTGTCTGGCCTTGTAGGGGAGAAGCGGTAGGATTTTTCGGATGAGTCTTATAATTCCCATGCAGGTGGCAGATAATTTGGTTGCCTGGTGTCCTAAGGATAATGTGCTGTCAAGCCAAATTCCTAAGTTCTTGATGGTGTTCCTGGCTGGGGGTGCTGGGCCTAGATCTGGTGGCCACAGAGACCCAATGGATTTTTGAGGGGAGTTACCCAGTACCATTAGCTCGGTTTTGTCGCCGTTTAGTTTCAGGTAAAACTGACTCATCCAGGTACTTACTGCTTCTATGCAGCCTCTGAGATCATTAGGACATGAAGAAGGATGATTTAGGGTAAATCCGCGTAGGACACGACTTGGACGCCGAAACGGCGAATTATTTCTGCGAGGGGGTGCATGTAAATGTTTAACAGTGTGGGGCTCAGAGACGAACCCTGGGGAACTCCACAACGGAGTGGTTTACTGGGCGAGATGGTATCGCCTTCGCAGACTTGGAAGGAGCGTTCTGACAGAAATGATCGTAGCCAGGCCGCCGCTGTAGATGTTATCCCTAGTTCTGAGATTCTGTGAAGCAGGATGTCGTGATTCACAGTATCGAAGGCGGCACTGAGGTCCAATAAGATAATGGCCGCAATGCCGCCCTGATCCACGATCATTCTTGCTCCTTCTGTTACAGCTAGTAAAGCGGTTTCTGTTCCGTGCATGGGGCGGAACCCAGTTTGAGATGAGTCCAGTAGTTTATTTGTTTCCAGGAATTCTGTGAGGGATTGATTGACGTGCTTTTCCGCGATTTTGGATATCCAAGGTAGCAGGGAGATTGGGCGGTAATTTCCCGGGGTCATCTGATCTAGATTGGGTTTTTTTCAGGAGGGCTTTGACTGTTGCCTGCTTCCATTTTGGAGGAACGAGTCCTGAGGAGAGTGAATTGTTGATTAAGTTCAGAATGGTGGGCAGGATGGTAGGGGTGATTGTTCTGAGAAACTGAGCTGGGGCTGGGTCGCTGGGAGATCCGGACATTACCTGGAGTAATATGGTTTCCAGGCTGGTGGACTCCAGTGGTGGAAAGTTTTCTAGGGTGGTAAGTGGAGGTGGACTGATATCCTTCTGTTCTATTTTGGGATGAGGGGGTGGGGGGAAAGATGAGTAGATTGTGGCTATTTTATTGAAGAAGTAGTCTGCCTGTTCATTGCAGCGAGTTTGAGCAGTGAGTAGATCTGGTGGTTTATCGGGAAGTTTGAGCAGGCTCTTCGCGATTTGATATATTTCCTTGGGTTTGGATGGTGCTTCGTTAATTTTATTTTCGTAGAAGGTAGCTTGAGCTTTTTTTATGTCATTTTTATAGATTTTTATGGCGGCCCGATATTCATTTTTGCTGATTTGTGAGTAATCAATGCGCCATTTCCGTTCCAATCTTTTGCATTCTTTTTTAAGAGTGCCCAGGTCCTGTGAGTACCAAGGAGCGTTTTTTGGTCTCTGTTTGGGTTTGATATCCTTAAATGGGATAGTAAGATCCAAGGAGGTGGTGATCCAGTTGTTGAAGTTGTCATTATTAATAATCGGATCGGGGTTGTTTACTGGGACAGAGGCTTCCAGAGTGGTTGTCCACAGGTTGGTGTTAAGTTGGGACCATTTGCGGTCCCTGCAAGAGGCGGTGGAAGGTTTAGGACGTGGTCCGGACGGCGCCCAGATAAATGGGATCAGAAAATGGTCCATCCATGAAAGGGGAATGGATGGACTAACTGTGAGATGGGTACAGTTAGTAAAGATGGGGTCCAGGAGGTGACCTTTTTCGTGGGTGGGTTGCAGCACTCGCTGGGAGAGTTCTAGTGCCTCCAGATTGTTGCGTAGTTCGGCGGCGTAGTTTTTGGCCCCTGAAGTTAGTTCCTCCTTCCCGGGCACCATACCAGAAGTTAAAAGCCTTGGTATTAAGCTGGACATTAACCGGTCTTTGGCCAAGCAAGTGGCAACAATGTATGGGGCTGCACAGGTCTCCTGAGACAGCTCTGGAAACTGGTTCCAATTCTTTAATTCTCAACTATGCGAACAGTGATGGCGGCAATTATTTTGTCACAGCTGTATTATGGAAATGCCCTATATATTGGCCTCCCCAACAATCTGTTGGGCAAGCTCAAGGTGACAATTAATGATGCGTTAAAGATTGCGGATTAGACTACCACGTTTGGCACATGCCACACAACAACTTGACTGGTTGCCTGTCAAGTTGGGAGCCATGTTCAAAGGCTTGGGCATTGCGCACAAGACCCTGAGCGGCACTGTGCCAGTCTACATTAAGGAACTTCCGAGGCACTATGTTCCTGAGCTTTGTTTACATTCCTCCGAGGCAATCGTGCTGACAGGGACCATGCTGCAATATAACAACTTTGGGTGGCCAAGCATGCTCAGTTTTGATACCCCAGATATGGAACAGACTGCCGGAACGTTTGAGGAAAGAAACCACCCTCTTTCCCTTGCGGAAGGGCCTGAAAACATTTTTATTTAAACAATCTTGGCAGTAACGTGCCAAGAGACCAGTGGTATTTGCGTGCTATATAAGTGTTATTAACATAACTAAGATTCGGGACCCTAATTTATTTTCATGTTACCCATAACGGTTTTACACTGATTCACCATCACTACTCTATTTCCGTTTACAATACTTGCATGCATCACTCATGTTTCACTTAATGATGTCACAGAGAAATGGTATCTAAAATTGAAGAGTTTATCAAAACCTTTTTTTCAAGTTGCCAATTTTTGAGTACATGTGTTTTTGAAATCAAACGGCACCCAATATTGTTTTCAGGCTTCTGCATATATTTACACACTAACAGGGAGCATTATAAACAACCTCAAAATGTTAAGTTTTGAAAACCTGTCCACACATTTGTATTGTGTGTTCACAATGTCACTGTTGGTAACACAACCAGAGCTCACTGCATTTCCTTACAGTGATCAACAATAAGGGCTTTACACTAATGAACCAAATATTTAGGTTTGAACAACTTTTACTTAAGGATACAAATCCTAACTTAAATTCTCTTTCACAAATCAGTACTGCAGACTGGCAATAAAAGGGTTTCTGCTGCAGGGAGTTGCATCTACTTGTCTTGTGGACAAATGAAACAAAAACCTATTGTCCTTGACCCCAAATAGTAGATCATGAGAGTTGGGCGATAGGAATTCCACACCCTGATACGGATTTTTCAAAAATCTTACCCTTGTTTCGAACAGGTTTGAATGGGGACGGAATGATGGAAAAAAAGAAACATTAAGGAATGATTACTGGAAAAACATATTAATGTATATCATTTGGCTCCCATTGTTAACAAAAAAACCTAGGTAAGCCAAGACTACAGCTGAAATATTCTATTTTTAAAGTCCTTCAATAGTGGTGTAAAGGAGACATTTCATTTTAATTGGGAAAGAAATACAAAGACTGAACCAATGGAGCTGTCTAGAAAAAATGTTTTTTTTTTTTTTTAAATCTCCCTTCGGTAGAATTTGTTTTCACCCCAATACATTTGATGAAGGAGTTTCCCGCTGGTGTACACTTAGGTTCTGATTCGCGGTGCTCATCTCTCAATGAATAAGCTCCATGGGAGGCCATGGGACAGTGTCTCGGTGTGGAGGTCATACTTCGATGATGCTGGCAAAATTACTAACTTTAGAGGGGCGCATAATAGCCGCTTTTAAAATTACCCTTGTCAAGGTATTGCAATGGTAAAGGTCTATAACTATTGCCTTTGTAGAATGGAAAACGTTTGCACACAGTCGGCAGATTAAAATAAGCATAATGTTAAGGATATCTCTCTCGCTCCAATTTATCCAATTTTTTCAAGCCATTTTATTGGTGATTATATCACTGAATCAAAACCAATCGGGAAGCTTGGACCTGTTATCAAATAGAGTTAGGTTTCTGAAATCCCGCAGATTTTTTTGGTACGATATATTACTCTGGTGGTGTCAACTTTCGAATTCAATTTCTCGTGTGCTGGTTCTGTTAATAGGAAAGGATATGTCAAAGATGTTTCCATCAATACTCTTCGTGGTAACTAGGAATGTCCTTTGTTGTTGGACAAAACAGAGGATTGTTTGTGTCCAAAGGCTTCTTTTCACAGAACTAAGAATGATGACTTTGTCTAAGGAATTTCCTTTCAAAACATGCCTTTGTAAACCAAAGGAAAGCATTTGACAGCAGATTCAATGCATGTCGTGTGTGGACTACACAACTGAATGCCTAAAACAGGCCAAAAGTGAAATTAAGCTCAACTGTGGCTAATTCCAAACAACACCTACAGTGCAGATCCGTACAGCAACAAGCATAATAAGGGCAACTTTATTTTATACAGTCTCTATGGAAAGTTTTTAAAAAAACAACAACAAAAACAGATTTCTTATTAAGGTGATCACCTCAAAGCACATGCTACAAAATTCTTGCTGTAATGAATGGAAATGGCTTCACTATCGCAAATCACACCTTTTTAGGCCATGGCCTCAAATTTGAGAACACCACATAAGCACACGGTACCTAGACCGTGAATGTTAATATTAAAGATTAAAAAATAGCCATTTCTTAGCACGAGCTTCTTCTATCAACTGGTGCACAATACTGCCAGACTAGCTTGTAATTCGCATGGTGTTTTAGGTCTCGCCTGAAATAGCGCGCATGTGCGGTCGCGTGCAACAGTTTATAAAAAAACTGAAAGGTGTTTTTAGCCCTGCATTACTCACCATTGGTGCTTTTAGCCCACCCATTACTTACCATTGGTTGTCTTCATTGTCACTTATTTCCTTGCTCCTCATTGGCTAGAGCATCTCTTTCACTACTTCTTTGTGCTTTTGTCCGTTCAACGGAGAATGGAGCTGATTAACTGCTTTATTGGTGTCCTTCCGCTGCTCGCACTCAGATTCAAATTTTTGGTTGTTTTCCATGGTCATTGCTTCTCCCTTTGTTGCTTGTTGCACTGTCACTCAAGCATGGTTGCTCGTTGCTGCCATCCTTCCCACACACTTGTTGCTCCCATCGCTTGTTGACTTCGTCCCTACAGATGCCTTCCAGGACTGAATGAAGTTTGCTGCAGACGTGCCAGTTGCTAAGGGCCACGTTAATGATAAGCAGCTCCAGGATCCGGTGTGTAGAGGGCCACAACTATTTGACTGCACCTTCAAAATATTTATAAACCCCCTCAGAAAGAGGAAAACAGATGCTGAGCAGGCTTAGACGACTTTTCTTTCCAGGATATTTTACAAAGACTTTTTAATCAGTGCTGCTGGCTGTGCAGGCTAACTCCCCTGCCCCGGGTTTCTTTTATGAGGAGAGCACTTAGCCCTCGATGAGGTCTAGCATCTGCTAGGCCTTCAATGTTAACATATGAGAATTAAACCTACCCTCCACACTGATAGATCCCTGGCCAATGGATCTTTAAGGTTAAAAATGGCTCTAGTTTATGTTAAAACAAGAATCGTATTCACTCGTAGCACTCTCTTTGTGCAGCATTTGCTAAGGGCTCGGTGTTCGGAAAGAAACCGGTCTGCAGCCAATTGGCTAAGGTTGAACTGATCACTCATGGCATTGATTGAAAATATGGCTCCTGTTGCAGCAACAGAGTGAGGGTAGATGAGAGCGACCTTCTGTGAAGATGACCAGGTCATTAAGTTAATTTGATCATTTACACATAAGGAAACCCTGGCCCTAGAGGTTTGGGATATTGCCTCAAAGCAAAGACTGCTGAAGTAAAAAGCAAGGGCATGAAAGCCTCTTGTGGGAGGTGCAACATGTTTAAATGGTGAAAATAGGCTCAGAATTTCAGCTGCTTAAGCTAGTTTGGCAAGAAGGACAGCTGGTCTAAGTTGCGGATCATAGGGTCAACTTTTCAGCAGTATATCTAAACCTTCCAGGAAGGCAAAGCGTGATTTAGTTGGTGATAGTTAGCTCATTTCAGAGTTATATGCACGTCTTCCAGGATGGTTTAACAGGTCTTATTTAGTTCTAGTTTGCTCAGCATTCCATCTGTCAATGCATGTCTTTTCCCTCGGCCTCTCATTTCACTAAAAACCTCATCTGTTTATTTCACGTACATAAAAACAGATTAGGAAAGGTTAATAAAATGTGCGCAGGTATTGCAGGAATTCTGTTTGTAAACAGAACTATGCCTGGAATCACAGAACGTCAGTATGTAGCGACTGAGTCACCATAATAAATCAGTACCTGTGAGGCCCAAATCCTGACTAACTCATAGTGCCTTACCTGCCCTCCTAACCTTCCCAGAGTAACAGGTAGGCTGGCACCTCAGAACACAACACTTAGTTCCCCTGAGGAACCGCGGTAACAGGTCATAACTGTTTGCTCTCACTCATGCATGTTCATAATAAACAAAAAGAAAAAGACAGAAGGAAAGTATACAATATTTATTGAAACTATCGTACTCTATCAAGAAGCAACTGTGCTGCAATTAGAAAACATATGCAACTAAGCAGAGTGATTAGCATAATCAATAAACTGTATACAATAAAAATCCCTATCATGGAGAATAATATATCTACCCAAGTCTAACCTGGCAAGGTAAGCAAAGTGATATCAGATCTCTGGGGCTAGAACCGGACCCCATACCTGGCATATGCCATTAGCTGGTCTGCATCTCAGATTGCGCAGCGCTGGCACGCTTAACCCTGAACCATTCCTCTGCTAGAAATCTTCCTCTGTGTTTTTAAAAGGTCTAGACTTTGTTTATATGATAAGAAATGCCATTTTAGAAAACAGCAGATTATCTCTATGATATGTCTATATGTTGGAATGTGTTAGTGATCAACCAGAGAAAAAAAGGGCACAATGTTGTTCGACCTTGTACGAAATGTCCATACGGAATCCTAGAAAGAAGCGCTGAATAACAAAAAACATGGGCAGCCTATTTCTAAAATAATAATGTGGCACAGAAACAAACGTGTTGTGTGTGTAAGGTGTGCAAAGCAAATGCGTCATACAATGTGTGCAGTTAGGCTGACACAGAAGAGAACTACAGTGGGCTCCACAGGGAACTCACGACACAGAGCTTTGGGTGCATGTACGGTGACATCTCTATTCTACAGTTGCTTGAGGTAGCAGGGCCACATTAAACGGTCAGCTCTGCAACCTGCATCTGCTAGTGTCCTTTCTATCTGCTGTCAGATTACCTTGTATCTCAACAGTGCATCACCATAAACCTTAGCGCTGCATCGCCACCACGTCCTCTTTTTTTTTTTTTATTTGTTTTTATTTGCCTTTCGTATACAACATCAATAACCATGCACAATAATGCAGTCCAACACATATGCAGTCTTTTACATTTTCCAATATGTCACATTGCATAACACAAACAGTGAATAGCAGGTCTCCAAGTGCCGTAGGCACGAGCGGCAATGCACCTAAGAAAAAAACAGCATTATACAAATTAGTCGGATCTTATACAATACAAGAATGCGGGCGAGTCCCAGCCAAGTATCCGGCCTCTGCTCTTCATTAGGGAGCAGCTGTACCCCATCCCAGCCTACTTATATGCTGTGCCCAATTCCCGAATGTCCACCGAATACAATATAATAGCAGCTTCCCAGTCAAATTATAACAAGTGTCCATGAGCTATGTAAGCGGATGTTCCAGAAGGTAATGAGCGAGAGGCGCCCATATATCTCTGGGTCGGGAGGGGATCGGAAGTAACTCAGCATATGCGTTCAACTTCTCCTGCCACAAGATCAAGTCTCCCAACCACTCCTTAAATTTCGGCGCCCCGCCCTCTGCCCCATCTGCACGCCACTCTACGCCTAGCCAGTGCAACCCCAAAGGCCACAAATCTGCGATGGGCAGTCGGGATCTCCTCCACATACCCTAGCAAAGCAACCATAGGGGACGCCTGAATTTTCAGCAAAGTCATCAGCGCTAGCGCCTCAAACACTTGCTGCCAGTACTCCCACACCGCTTCACAAGACCATGCCAGGTGCAGAAAGTCCGCCCCATCTAACCTGCATCTATCGCACTGTGCATTATCATGTAGCCCGTAACGGAATAACCGGGCGGGGGTATAGTACAGGCGGTGTAAGAATTTGTAGTGTGTAATACGGAGTCTGGCATTCGAGGAGACAAGCTCAGTCTGTTTACAGCAGTAGCTCCACTGCTGGTCCGTGAGCTCCCATCCTAACTCCTCACTGCACTTTGCACGGGCAGGGCATGCCCTGTATTCAGTCCCTGTGTACAAGCTTCGATAGAGGGTGGACACCAGATGCGAGGCTTCAGGAGCACACAACATACGATGTAATTGGGGGGCGGGGGGGGGAGAACGTAGGAAGTTCCAGCGGGTAGGACGGCATATGTTCCTTCAATCCCTGCCTCAGCCGTACATATAACAAGCATTTACAATGCAATGGTCTCGGCATTGTTAAAGTTAGAGCTGTTGGCATTGCTCATGACATTATTCTTGTTTATGTTTTTAAAACATTTAAAGAAACAGCATTGTGATTTACAATGTCAATAGCTTAATCACTCTCCAATGCGAGACCTATTGCATTTGCACCCACACACAGAGCCTCACACACAAAGCCACCCACACACACAGAGCCTCACACACAAAGCCACCCACACACACAGAGCCTCACACACAAAGCCACCCACACACACAGAGCCACTCACACACAAAGCCACCCACACACACAGAGCCACTCACACACAAAGCCACCCACACACACAGAGCCACTCACACACAAAGCCACCCACACACACAGAGCCACTCACACACAAAGCCACCCACACACACAAAGCCACCCACACACACAAAGCCACTCACACACAAAGCCACCCACACACACAGAGCCACTCACAGAGCAACCCACACACAAATGGAGCCACCGACAGAGCCACCTACACACACAGTTACCCACACACACAGTTACCCACACACACAGTTACCCACACACACAGTTACCCACACACACAGTTACCCACACACACACAGTTACCCATACCCACACACACACAGAGCCACCCACACACACACAGACACCCACACACACACAGAGCCACCCACACACACACAGACACCCACACACACACACAGACACCCACACACACACACAGAGCCACCCACACACACACAGAGCCACCCACACACAGAGCCACCCACACACAGAGCCACCCACACACAGAGCCACCCACACACAGAGCCACCCACACACAGAGCCACCCACACACAGAGCCACCCACACACAGAGCCACCCACACACAGAGCCACACACAGAGCCACACACAGAGCCACACACAGAGCCACACACAGAGCCACACACAGAGCCACACACAGAGCCACACACAGAGCCACACACAGAGCCACACACACACCCTAACGTTGAATCAAGGTGTCCGTAATGTCATCGGGCATAGACTAACCTTAAAATACGTGTCACTAAAGTCTTCCCACGCCAGGAGGCTCACTTACTGTAGTACCGCTTTGTGGCCATTTCACTGATAAATTGCAGTTCCAGCCTTATGTTTGTGGTGTGTCTCCTTTTTTTGTATTTTCAAATCTGGCCTCTTTTGCCAATTTAGACATGCTCTCAGCTAAAAGAAACGCCCACTGCGGACACTGACCCGCTCACAGGTACTGCCTGCCCCATCTATGCTGTTCTCCTCTTCCGACATGCACTCTCCAATTAGAACGTATCAGAGACCGTATGCTCCATTCTCCCAGGCGGCAGTCAACACTCAAAAGGACAATCTACAACGACGACTACTTACGCACTGCTTTGGGCAATACTTTTTCCGGGTTCACTGCCTTATTATCTTCCGGTTAGCAAGGTAGTGTGACGGGAGGCAAATTCGGTTCAACTGTGGCTGAGCTGCATTATGAGCAGAAAGGGTCACTTCCGGTGCATCAGTAGTTGTGGTCTCTTCTAGCGTTCTTCTGCTATAGGTTGCTAAACCTTTCGGGGGAGGGTCTTTTGTTTTATAACCAATTGAAACGCTTACTGGGAAATTCGGCCTCTAAATGCTCCTTTTGTTCCGCCCTGTGGCAGATTAACTTTGTGGAATTTTGAAAGTCGTAAATCATATAGAATTTACCAATCCATGGGGTCGTTCTACATACATTTACCACCTACAATTGTACGCAGGGATAGGGGATAAAAGACGCAAAAAATATCTCTAGTAACTGGAAGCATTATATGCTTTTACAAGCTAGATAAAGAAAGCAGGATGAGATTTGTCTGCGGCTTCAGCCAAAATATCACGCAATTTTTCGGGTTGGTGTTACCGTAAAAATGTGGTCAGGTTCTTCCACTCCTGGTAATACCGGATGCCGGTGCCTTAACCAGTAGCAATCAGGCGGAACGAAAATAAGACCAAAAAAAGCATGCATGCATTTTGTTCGCCTGACTTGTAATCCGCCCGTATACAACAAAAACAAGCTTCCTTGGCTCCCCTATGCTACTGTGTTTGTGTGCAGAGAACAAAGCTTGTAGTTTTGTTGCCGTCACTATTGAAACATTTCCCAACACCCCTCAGCTTGGCTGATCATGAGGAGAAAGTGATAAGGCTTTGACTAACTGCCAGCGCCGAAGCCCCAGTTGGATTCAGTCCCCGCCGACCATCTTGACAAAACCTCAGCTTCTCTAGTCGCCCTTTGACCCCTGAGCATCGCTGCGGTCGTCAACACAGATCCGCCGACTTCCAGGAATTTCTTTCTTAGCGGATTCTGTGGGGTCCCCCGTGGCTGAAAAGACGAGTCTGTTACATGATTTGACATACAGGGTCTGTGCTCAGAATACAATTCCCCAACAGCTTTCTGAAAACCTTGTTTGTCAGCGAATCACCTGTGAAGTTATATAAAGCTGGTGTGATTTCATAGAGTACGATAGGTCAGAAAATAAGTATTTTCTAAAAAACTTTAAATTCAGCAGTGATTTAAACACGTTATCTGGTGCAGTGACGTTCGCAAGGTTACAATGTACAACATGAAAGCGGCAAGATGCGAAAACAATAAATTGTTATTAGTTTTCCTTTTGGAAATGGCCTGAAAGAAATCACCATGTTGTTGGGAGTTGTGGCTGGTGTTGAACGACGTTTTGTATTTCCAACTCTATCCTTAATCCGGAGTGCAAGGACACACTGCCGTGTGGGGTTCTTAGTGGGCCCCAGAAAAAGTCCCTGTGGTATTGCAGGCGAGCGGTCTGGATCGCACCTGGGCAGCGAGAGCAATGAACACCGCCGCCTTTCTCCGAGGTCAAGCAGAAATGCCTCGGAGAAACGCAGCAGCATTTTCAGATTCGGGGGCGTGTTTTTCTTTCTCTCCTTTTGCCATTGGCTGGAATGTTTACATTCCAGAGGAGAGAAAGAAAGTAAAAAACATGACCCCGAATCTGAAAAAGACGGGGCTTAAACGGACAGACGCCCCTCTCCTCCAATGGCTGGCCTCCGTTTAGGAAGCCAGCCAATGGAGAAGAGGGGCGGGTTCAAGCCCCGTACTAAAAAACAAATCTCGCAAGCGAGACTGCGCAAGCGCAGCCTTCGCTAGCCGAGACCTAAAAATATATCCATAGAGGATGCTGATGGGCCTTGATAGAGCTGCGCCAAGTCTTTAAATTTACCATTTAGATAGGAGGTCACCCCAGGTATGGATGCGAAATTTGGATTTGGTTGCAGAGAAAACCCCTTCCGTGACTACAGGCATGTTTGGGTGGTATGTGAGAGGGAGCAGCGGTGAATAGAGCACCGGAACTTTAAGGGTACGAAGTAGGCACTGCCAGGCTCTTACAGTGCAAGCACCGAGGAAGGGCCCTCTGGACTACTCTCCAGCACCGAAAGGATGACCCCGTCTAGCGGGATAGGGTGGGACAGCCAATGCTCGGTTGCGACCTGAGGTGTATATCTGGGCGGGTGAAACCAATAATGAGCGAAATGCGCCTGGGCGCAGAGATAATACAGTTCAAAATTTGGCACTTCAAAGCCACCTTGGGAATAAGGCCTAACCAGTATCTCCCATTGTAAGCGGGGCTGCTTACCGCCCCAGACTAATCGAATGAGCTCAGACCTAAGCATATTAAAAAAGGGGCATCCTGGATACTGTGGGATATTTAAAAAAAGATATAAAAACTTAGGGAGAATAGCTTAATGAGCGAGATGCGTCCTGCCATGGTAAGCAGGAGAGCAATCCAACTGGTGATACAGTTTGTGACATGTTCCAATGCCTTGCCATAATTACTACGCAGCAATTCATCACGATCATTGGTGATGTATATCCCCAGATATTTCACCCCGCCATCACACCACTATGGGGTAGTCAATGGGAAAAGGTTGCGCCGCAGGAGTGATCGGGAATACCTGCGACTTGGACCAGTTACTCTCTATGCCTGACAAATCGTATAACCTCCCGCAAGATCGGTTTGAGATTATGCACCGGGTCCTTAACATACAGGGTGACATCATCCGCATATAAAGAAACTAGTATCGGTCGCAGGAAGCATCTGAGGCCCTTCTCCGAATGATGTTGACGGACTCTCGCTGCCAGAGGTTCGATAGCTAAAGCGAAGAGGAGTGGGGAAAGAGGGCAACCCTGCCAGGTGCCTCTCGAGAGCGGAATGGATGTGGAGATGAATCCGAGCCGTAGGTGAAGTGTATAAAATCCAGATCCAGTTCACGAATTTGACCGGAAAGCCCATGCACCGCAAACAAATAATCCTACTCCACAGAATCAAAGGCTTTCGTGGCATCCAAGAAGACTGCCACGAGCGCCAGCTTCGGATCAACTCTGTACATCACAGAGAACAGCGTTCGCAAGTTATGAGAGGTTGCCCTCCCAGGTATAAAGCCTGCCTGATCTGGCAGCACCAGTTTCTCCATTAGCAGGCTAAGCCCATTAGCCAGAAGCTTGGCAAGAATCTTCACGTCCGTATTAAGGACAACGGTCTGTACGAATCACATTGATCCGCGGGTTTATCTGGCTTAGGCAATGAGATGATAAGTGCTTCCCTCATCGAGTGCGGCAACACCTTGGACTCCAGAGCTTCCTCATAAACCTCGCACAAAACCGGCATCAGCTGAGCTAGGTATGTCTTATAGAATTCCACCGGCAATCCGTCTGATCCCGGTGCCTTACCGGATTTCATTTGCATCACTGCTTCCCTAAATTCATCCATCTGGAAGGGTTCAGCTAAAAATTTCCGTTGAGTATCCCCCAGCCAACCCAGGGTAATATCCTGGAAAAAGGGAGCGAAATCTTGGGGCTCCGTGCGCCGAGAAGTATACAGTTTCTTATAGAAATCTGCAAACACTTCCAGGACAGCCTGGCTATCTTTATGATGCGCACCCGACGAGTCTAAAATGTCTAGCACATAGTTGGAAAATTTCGGCTTCTGTATGTCCTGGGCTAGAGCCTTGCCGGGCCTCTCCCCCTCCCCATACCGGCGCGCACTGTAATATTTCCCCCGAAAATGGGCCTCCCGCTCTGCAGCGTCTGTGTAATCCGTGAGTTTGTTCCTGAGTGCCACCGTACAGCCCCCCCCGATGAATCTCGCCACATGTCAGTTTCTAATTGCTTCAGCTCACCCTCCAATTTAAGCAAATTGCGCCTAATGTCCCTAAGCACCCAAAACTTTTCGCCATGCAAAAGCCTCGCATCGTTACTTTATAAGCTTCCCACAGCGTGCCTATACTATTCACTGAGCCTTTATTGCGAGCAAAAAAATCTGAAATCTCCTCCCTCAGCTCGGTCTGGAAAACTAAATCCATCAGTGCCTCTGGTATCAGTCTCCAGCTGAACGGGGGGGGCAACAGTGCAGGGGAGCATCAGTTGCAGCAATACGGGTGCATGGTCAGAGAGGGTTCTGGCCAAATGTGTTAGAGTGTATCCAAGGGACCACTCCTCTGCTGACCAGCCAATAATCTAAGTGCGACCACGCGGCACGAGCGGTGGTGTAATACGTGCCTTCAGTGTCCCCTGGTTGAAAATGCCTCCATGCGTCTATCAGACCATGATCGCTGAGAAGTTGTGATAGAGTCTCCTGCGTCCGGGTATAGCGAAGCGGCTGAGGATGGGACCTATCTCGAGCGGGACTCAAGGACGTGTTCAAATCCCCTCTCCAAATAATATGTGTGGACCCAAGTTGAAGGATCTGCCCCCAAAGGGACGTGTAGTAGCCGGGATCATCTAGGTTAGGGACGTAGCAGCACACCAGTGTGAGAGATTGCGCGCCCAATTGGCCACACAGCAAGCAATGTCTGCCCAGGGTATCACTCACCGAACCACCCAAAACAAAGGGAGTGCCTCGCTTGATAAGGACCACCGTGCCTCTTGAGTGGGACGAATAGGAGGAGAAGATTTTGATGGACGCCCATCTATTCCCAAAACAAAGTCTGCAATGCCGCAATGTGTATTTGGTGTCTGTCTAGGTAGGCTAACAGCTGCCGACACTTGCGTGGGTTTCCCAAACCCCTGACATTCCACGTTAACAGATTTATCCGTTGGGGATTATTGTCAGACGCCATGACAAGGGTACAATTAGGGGGTACCATGCATCATGCTGGGAGACTAGTCTCCACGGATAGTCATATGTGACGTGGTATGCAAACAGTGATGTGCTGCGCTGGAACATTTAGCAGAACTTAACAACCCCATGTCCACCCCTACCCACCACGGCACCCCAATCGTGCCGGGAACTACCCACCCACCCCAGCCCCATATAAATGGTACAATGACATAAAATACAAATACATTCCTGCACTGTGGGGCAGACAAAACAATTGAGCACTCAGGGGGAACTCCCATATAGGAAGTCGCCAGGGCCGCACAAGAGCAACCCCGCTCCTCGCCCCGTCAAAGGCCAACCACTAAGGACACCACGAGCAGTGAGTCAGCCAACGGAGGCGAGGGGAGAGGGGTCACCTGGCTCGTAATGCATCACAACCATCTGCCAGTGAGGAGTATAAAGATAGCCAAAATGCATAACCACCAAAAGCACATCAGGCTATCTATGAAGTCACTTATCTGAAGTCTTCCAGAGCAAACGCGTTTGCCGACTTCGATCGTTTCCACCAACCTCACAACCTGTTCGACTATAGCCACCATAGCATCATGAACCATTCATCCATGTGATTCTTGCACAGTGAATGCCGTGAGTCAGGCAGTTGGAGGGGAGGGTGATCTCGAGATTGATGATCTCCCAGGGGAGGGACGATGAAGTGTTTTTAGAAACTCTTCCACCTGGTGCGGGTTTGTGAAAACGCTACTCTTGCCTCCGTGAGTGACTCGCAGCCGCGCCGGGTAGAGAAGCGCATATTCAATCTGCGCCTTCTGAAGTTTCTGCTTCACGCCCACGAACTTGCACCGGGCTTCTTGGACGGCTACTGTATAGTCGGGAAAGATGGTAAATTCCACTCCGTCATATTGTAAATTCTTTTGCTCTCTGGCCATCCGCAGACCAGCATCGTGGTCCCAATAGTTAAGAAGCCTCGCCTCGATCGGCCGAGGCGATCCCCCTGGAGGAGGTCGAGGAACCAGTGAACAATGTGCCCGCTCCACGATAAACGGAGGAGAGAAAGGATTTTCAATGCAGGCACCCCGCAGCAGCTTTTCTACGTACTCCTCCATCCGGCCAGTGTTGGTACTCTCCGGAATACCCATACTGCGGATGTTATTTCTGCGACTGCGGGCCTCCAAATCCTCATTCTTAGCCGCTATGACCTTAAGTAGTCTGTCCATTTGCGATACCTGCTGCTGCAGCTGCGCGGTGGAGTCCTCAGTTTCCGAGATGCGGCGCTCCGCTTCTCTCAGCTGACCGTCGTGTTCGTCGACTTTCTGCACCAGAAAATCGAGGCGCGTGTTCATGGTGTCCATCTTGCCGGACAAATCTGACATGCTGTGTTGCAGGGCCAGCAGCAAGGATTTAACCTCATCGCCGTGCGATGAGGGCTGAGCCTGCGAGTGCACCATGTCTCCGCCCGCCTGGGATGCATCGTCAGGAGTGGAGCGCGTAGCCACTTTCTTATTGTCGAAGACCAGCTTCGGCTGCCTACCGTCCGGCTTGCCCATGGTAGAGGAGGCACGGCTACCACTCTAGGCGAGCACAGCAGAGATCACCCACACACGGTCCACAGCAGTCACAATGGCAGCGGTGGGGAGGGGGGGGCCGCGCCTCCTGCGGTATCCGATCCAAATGTCCGTAAGTCACACCAGCCCGGCCACACTTCCACCAGGCTGCCCAGCATGCAATCAGTGAACGGTACGGGCACCGCAATCCACCGCCCCCACAATAGAGGTCGACGCGCCGCCGATTGTCAGGCGCCGCCCGCAAGTCCCCCGTTCCCACCACCAAAGCCTGGGGGGGGGGGAGAGGGGGGGAGGACAAGCCCCCCGGCCACACAGCCTCTCAGCGCCCAAAGTTCACCGCAACTCCTCCAATGCACCCCAGGCCGATAGCAGAGAGCTGGGCCTAAGACCCTGCAGCAAGGTGGGCCTCTGTGTCTCTCAGTGTAGCCTGTGACGCAGCTGCACACCCCAGGCACCATGCATTGAATACAAGGCAGCACTCCCGGTCCCGGCACTCTCAAACTCCCTCCATCATCCCGCTAGTCACCGCTCTCCGGCCGCAGCTCCATGCGTGAAAAAACAAGGCCGCAATCACTGTCTCGGAACTCTCAGGCCCCCACCGTCAGTCCGCCATGCGCCGCTCTCCGTCCACAGGCTCCGACACACGCCTCCAGCAGGTATGCCAGCTCAAAATTCCTCCGGAGACGCCGACATGCGTAGCCCCACCGATGCCCGGCAGCTTGGTTCCATTAACATGGCAGTGGCAGCAAATAATTGAAGGATCCTAGCGCCAGGTAGCCGGAGACTCACAGGCGTGCGACCATTGTGGTCGTGCGCCCTCCAGTGGCCCCCGCCACCACGTCCTTGCTTGCAAAATCCAACCCCACCACCCATGTTGATACTTGCAGCACCCCGTACCAAAAACGAATAAACAAAATATAAAGCACTTTGACGGGGCCAGTGCTGCCAAATCATACCAGACCTATTGTTTTTGCCAATGCTTGTTTTAAACATGGCTTAATTCTGTCACATGTCAGCTTTTACTCAGAAACTTCTCTCAGGCTATCTACTTACTCTCCAATTAATTCACCTGTTGGTAACAACAACTGGCCAGCAAGACCTCCCTAAAAACAACAAACAGGTCAACATGCAATTTAAGAAATCATTGGCTATAGCTGGTTGACCTTCAGCCTCCTGACCATTGTATTTTTAGGAGGCTGTATTAAAATGATGATGACCACAGTATTAGAAAACTGCAAAGTAAGACTCTTATCTGCCACCATTTTCCACCAACACTCTACACATTGAGAAACCAGTCACTGCCTAACTCCTCATCCTTACAAACCTACCATCTTCACTTCAATCTTGAACACGGTCAGTCTGCAGATCCATACATAACATTTAAATATATTTGTTGTTAATGAAGCATTCTACCAATCTAGCACGATCTTTCTGACTTATACTTTTCACCAATATATACTTCATTGCAGATCTTAAAATAGGCAGCTTAATTAAGGCTGATTTTGGAAACAAAGCTTACAGAGTCTAGTTGTAAAGTTCTGGAATACTGTTCCTATGGGTGATGATATTAATTAGATCACCTGAGGATCTACAAGGTGATGATTTTTTTTTAATCCTCATCTAATGGATCTATTTATAACTCAGTTCTATATTTTCTACCTAAGCAATAAACTTAAGTGACACAGAACTTCATAAAATAAAACAAATCTCTATTATGGCCTCCAACTCCCCTCGACACATGCTCAAAAAAACACATACATACATACAATGCATTCTGCACCAAGTCAGCTGTGTGCTATACATAGTCAGGTATGCTCAATTGACAGTCAGTGGGCAGAAGAAGAACAAATTTGGAGATGAAAAGGATATCATTGCATTTTATAGGCCAGGAGAGTGACAAGAGATGCACACAGGAAGGAAAGAGGCTAATTGAGGGGAGCTCAGCAGGGATGTTTAAGGGGAAGAAAATAAGCACTTGATAAGTATACATCGTCAAGCTGGAACTATAGACTGATTAAGACTATGTATGACCATCTCCCAAACAATGTTAATTATTGCTGTAAAACTGACATTTAGCGAAGAATTGACAACCAAAGAAACTCTAACACGTTAGATAATTTGGTGCTTCCACAACCTGAGGAACATAACAAATGGCAAATCGATTACTTGATTTGCCATTTGTTATGTTCCTCAGGTTGTGGAAGCATGCATACTATAGTATGATATGACCCGTCATTTTGTTGCATGGTATGGTCAGCCATTGTATAGTATGGTATGCTATGGCCAGTCACTGTACAGTATGGTATGGCCAGTCATTGTATGGTATGGTATGGTACAGCCGTGTATACACATGTATGGCCAGGCCTGGTATGGTGTGGCCTATCACTGTATAGGAGAACATGGTATGGCCTGGCATTGTATAGTATGGTATGGCATGTCATTGTATAGTACTGTATGCCATGTCACTGCATAGTAAGAGATGGTCAGTTATTGTATAGTATGGCTTGGTCTGTCAAGGCATGGTAAGTCATTGTATAGCGTCGCTGCCCCGGTGGCCCCACAACTGTGAGGAGACGGGGGACGGCCTCTCTGTTCCTGCACCCCCACCAATATTGTGAGGCTAGCGTGGAGGTCTGTGGACACTTGGGGCAACAAGTTTGATTCTATAACTCTGTTGTTTCTCTGCCGCCCCCTGCCCACCCCCGACCATTATCTATCTGGGGCTCTCCGCCTGCGGGGAGTGGGAGGCTCTGTCGACGGCGAGGGGTGCCACTTTGCGACCTCGCACACGGCTCGCTGGTCTGTACTGTCCTGGGGAGAAGCAACTCCGTGAAGCCCGGTACGCGCCCAATATAAATCCCACCGACTGGTCGTTACTGCGCGTCTCCTGACGAAATTAACCCCGGCCGGTCCTTGCTGGGGGGTGACAGCCTAGGACACGGTGGACACGTCAAGGGGGCCAAAACCGCCAACGCTCCAAAAACTATCCAAATATGCCAACTCTAAAGCAGCAGGGGGTCCGCACGGCGCTGGAGCACAAAATCAACAGTTTGCATAGATGTCAATCTGATCCGTGCTGATCTCCGAAACATGGGGGAACGTGTCAAAGTAAATGAAGGATCCATCGCTACACTCACGAGCTCCACCACGTGCCTGGAATTGATGGTCAAGCAATTACAAGCCTAGACGTCTGATCTTGAGGCCCGGCTGGAGGACTATGAAGGGCGCGCAAGAAGGAACAACGTACGTATTTTAGGTGTTCCGGAGCGAGCGCAAGGGCCAGCTGCTGATCTCTTTGTGGAGGATCTAGTTCAAAATCATCTACAACCTAGATCCCTCTCTAATTATTTCTCCGTTGAACGCGCCCACAGAGTACATGGAGGCCCTCTGAAGCCGGGTGCTGCCCCACGGCCCATCCTGGCACGCATTTTCAACTTTAGGGATCGTGATGTCATCCTTCAAGCCACTAGGAATGGTCCACCCCTGAAGTTTGAGAACTTCAGTATTTCCTTTTTTCCAGACTTTACCCGTAAGGTTCAATTGCAACGTCGCTCCTTCCTGGAGGTCAAACGCGCTCTCAGGGGCCACAATTTGAAATATGCTATGCTTTTCCCGGCAAGATTGCGAGTGCAGGCTAACGGCAAGTCAATGTTTTTCAATTCACCAGAGGAGACCTGGGACTGGCTGGAGGTGTGGAGGTTGGCTCCAGATCGGGAGGTTGCCCCCGGGGGCCATGCACAGGACTCCGCACGTCATCCAGAGAGACCAGGATGAACTTATATGGTGCAGGTATTACAACGACCATTGCATGCTGAGACTCGCGCTTCATTGTATTCTGAGAATGGTTCATAAACTGCTTCAGTCCCTGGGTCCCTAATGGACAATATTCACCGGTTGTTCAAATTGTGACCTACGTACATATGTTCCTTAACCCCTTCTGTGCCCCGCCCTTTCCACGCCCTGTGCCGGGCGTTTCATTAGCGGGCGGGGTTCATGACGAGATAGTCTCGTCATGGGCACAGCGCAACCGCGCTCCATGACGAGACTATCTCGTCATGGGCACTGAAGGGGTTAATGTGTCCCTCTTGCATAATTTTCGTGTATTTGTCTTTGTTCTGGGGGAAGCGTAGGAGAGATGGGATATGATTCAAGGTTATGATCGGGGTGTTAGATTCCCGCTTACAGCTATCAGCTGTTAGTTTATACTTTGGGCAGTCATTTTGTTTATCGGGGGGGGGGGGGGGGGGGGAAGAGGGTCGAATCTTGGGTGCGCTGGTTGAGTAACGTTTCCCTCTTCTTAGGTTTAGTATGGGTATCCAAGCGCTCTGCAAATTGGGGTGGTGGGCAGTTTTGAGTCCACGTTGCAGGGAGGTGGGGGGGGGGGGTTGCAGGGTGTTCTATAAGGAGGGGAGGTTTTTTGTTTGGTTTAATGTTTTATGCAATTTGTCTAGGTCATTTATGTGCCTTTATGTGATGGTAGCTGATGTCTATAGGGATTATGCATGTATATTTCTGCATTATGTCTTATTGTGTAAACTGATTGAGTGGGCCCGGTGGGATCTGGGGTCCCTGCATCCGGGTCCTAATGGGTGACACTTGTATTTTCCGCACCCCTGGGCTGACTTAAATTGATAACCTGCAATGTCAATGGGCTGGGCGACCGGATTAAAAGGGGTTTGATATTGCAATATCTGAAGAGACACTCCCCAAACCTGGTACTTCTACAAGGAAAAACACATACCAGGCACGACATACAAGGCACTGAATCGATGGGGTTACAAATTACTTGCCCATGCGGGATTCACCAAGGGATCCAGAGGGGTGGGTATCCTTGCAAGGTCCTCCTTTCCTTTTCAGGAAAAAAAAAAAAAAACACATGACCCTGATGGGTCTTTTGTTACAGAGTCCAGAGATTGGGAGGGCCGTTCTCTAAATGTGACCTCTTTATACATCCCCCCCAAACTTCACTCGTCCACACTGACCGCTTTGGGCGCGCACCTGCTGAATTTGCCTGAGGGAGCCCCCTTATTGGAGGGTGATTGTAACGCCGCTTTGGTCGGAGAAATAGACCGTTTGCCATCCCGACATCCTGAGACACAGGGGAAATTCTTATCGGAATTCTTAGAGGCTCTTGGACCGATAGACGTGTGGCGCACTCTTCATCCTTTAGACCGCCAATACACTTTCCTCTCTGGGGTTCATGGGAGTCTGTCCCGCAATGATGATCTCTTTTGCCAGACCCCTCAGCTTTCTATGTATGGTGACATCTCCTTCTTACCGAGGGGCATATCCGATCACTCACCGATCCTAGCATACTACGGTGGGGCTCTACCCCGCCCACATCGAGAGATGGCCCTTAATGCATGGTATCTTCGAGTTCCAGACATACGGGATAAGTTGATAAAGGCCACCTCTGATTATTTTGCAGAAAATGATGTCTCCGTAGACTCCGACGTAACATTGTGGGAAGCATACCAAACGGTGATTCATGGGTGCGGGGTGGCAGCTGTGGAGGGCCATCGAAAGGAACAACGTAAGCAGCTAGAGGATATTGAATTAGAGGTGGCTAATCTCGAACGTGATCTTGTCGCATCTGCCTCCCCGGACACCTCTCATAGGCTGGCAGTAAAGCAGAAGTAATATCTTGCACTTGCAAGTGAGGCAGCCAGGGAGCACTATCGCGTGACAACATAGGATTTACGAGAAAGGCGATAAAGCCAGTAAACTACTGGCGTGGTTGGATCGGCGAGAGGCGGCCAATCGCTGGGTTGCTGGGATAGTTGCTCCAGACGGAGAGAAGCGTAGTGACCGGGGCGGAATTGCGGAGATCTTTGCGAAGTACTTTGAACGCCTCTATGTCCCCACATCCACTTCGACTCAGGAGGAGGCCGCTGACTTACTCTCCACCCTGCCCCCGCCAAGACTGGACCCCCAGGATGTGACTGATCTTGATGCTGAGGAGGTGTCCAAAGCAATAGGGGCGCTGTGTTCCGGAAAGGCCATGGGTCCTAGTGGACTCCCAATTGAATTGTACAAAGCGACCTCGCAGGTCCTAGCTCCATATCTCCTGCGAATGTACAATGAAAGCATAGATCTTGGGGGTCTGCCCGAGACCCACCGGCTGGCGAATATTGTAGTTTTACATAAAGACGGAAAACCCCGGGACCAATGCGGTTCCTACCGACCGATCTACCTTCTGGATCCGGAGGTCAAAATCCTAGCTAAACTTTTGGCCCTTCGTCTGTCGCCCCATTTACTTAAGCTGATCCACCCGGACCAATCCGGTTTTATGCCAACAAAAAACACAGCACTCAATCTCCGCCGCCTCTACGGGGTACTGGGCAGATCCTCCACTATACAAGAGGACGCGATCATTGTGTCCCTGGATGCCAAAAAGGCATTTGATATGATGGAATGGCCCTTTATTTGCCGCCCTGGAACGGTACGGCTTTGGCCCACGTATTTTGGCCTGGATACGTTTATTGAATCCCAAACCGCTGGCTCGTGTTACAGTTAACGGTGGCAGATCGGCGGTTTTTGAATTAGGGAAGGGAACGAGGCAGGGCTGCCCCCTGTCACCGCTGCCCTTCGCGTTGGCACTGGAGCCGTTAGCGGTGTGGATTCGAGGTGATCAGTCTATTCGTGGATTAAATTGGGCTCCGGATTGGTCAGACAGAATATCCCTATATGCCGACGACATTCTTTTGTACTTGGGCAAACCCTGGTCCACGTTGCATTCAGTGCTACATATTCTGGCCCTCTTTCGGAAGTATTCAGGCTATGTTATCAACTGGGACAAATCCCTGATATATGTTCTTAGTGGGCTCCTCCACGGCTCCCCCGAGATTGTACAGCTGGTGTGGTCACGGAGAGCTTCCGATATTTGGGTGTATACGTTAAAGGATCGGGATTCCTTTCATACGAGGAATCTTCTCCCGCCATTACATCGCCTTCGTGCGGACGTGCAGCACTGGAAGGGGTTGCCTCTTACCTTATTAGGACGGGCTGCCCTTTTTAAAATGATGGCACTCCCCCCCCCCCCCTTTTTTGTATGCCTTGCAAAATACACCCTACCCAGTCCCGCCACAATACTTCTCCACAATTGACTCTGAGGTCCGTTCCCTGTTATGGAATGGTGGCACTCCCCGGATCGCATTAGACAAACTCCATCATAGCGGGTATGACACAGGTATCACGCTCCCTGCACTTAAACTGTATTACTGGGCCTCTCAATTGATGGTCCTTAAGCACCGCCCTATTACGGACCCAGCTTACAGAATGGACCGACTTAACATGACAGGGAGTAACTATCGGAGGGCACTCTAAGGCGGGCCCAAGCACGCACCTTTGTTCACACCCACCCCTACCACAGTTTCAATTTGGCAAGCAGCTACAACAGCGCTGGGACGGAAGGGTAAAATCACACGAGTAACCCCACTGCTGGAATCCTGTCACTTGGGGCTGTTGTCAACTCAGCCCGGTTTTGATAAATGGGATCCGATTGGCCTCTCTGAAGTCGGAGATGTATGGGGGGAAGGGCGCGGTGGTCCCATTCGCCGAGCTACAGGCCAAATACCAGCTACACGAGGGGGAAACCTTTCGCTATCTACAAGCACGTAGCGCACTCACCAAGGTCATTCCGAAGGGCTCGGATCTCCCGGCCTCTTCACCTTTAGAAGATAAGCTCCTAGACGACTACCTGCCAGATAAGGCGATTTCCTTGACATATCGCAAGATAATTAATAGTCTTCCAGAACCGCTGGATAAAATCCGTATGAAATGGGTGGCTGACCTGGTGAACATACCGGATGAGGACTGGAGGGAGGCCCTGGCTTCGCCCAAGGAGGTTGCTATCAAGTCCCGGTTTAAACTTATCCAACTAAACCTGCTACGCAGAGCTTATTATACCGCCACAGCTCTAGTCAAGATGGGATTTCTGCCCTCCCCAATTTGTCCCCGTGACTGTGGTGGGGTGGGTACTTTTATGCATCAATGGTGTGAATGCCAGGTCCTCCAGCACTATTGGATTGAGATTATGTCCCTTATGTCCCAAATATGCCAGAAACCAATAGACCCCACCCCAAGGTTGTGTCTCTTAAATATCTGGGATGCCACAGATCTGAATCGTACCGAGCAAATGTGGGTCTCTCTGGGCTGTATGGTAGCAAAGAGGAATATTGTGAGGACGTGGAAGGGAGGCGCCGTGCCCAGTAGAACGGAATGGGCAGCAGATATGGACTGGTGCATGCAAGCTGAGAGGGTGGTGTACGAAGGGAGGGGCTGCCCGGGCAAATGGACGAGATTGTGGGGTCCATGCAACGAGTACAAAAGGACTTCTATGTACCCCCCTTTGCAGATGGAGTGCCCTATAATGCAGATGGAGAATCCCTTTAGAACGCGCAGACTGAGATCTGCCTGTATGTCATTGCTATTGTTTCTTATCACATCACAGCGGATTATATTCTCTATAATGTATCCTCCCCGACGATTGCTTTATTTTATGTTGTTTTTTGTTTTATAATAAAAAGAATTAATTTTTTTTTTAAAAAGATGAAATAATGAAGAAACACTATTAAGAAATGTGCCACATTATGCCACATAATTTGCATTGTTCTTGCCGCATAATTTACACAATCCTGTTACATAATTTGGCCCGCTCTTGCTGCATAATTCCAGTGGCGCTATGTATGGTATGGTATGGCATGGCCAGTCATTGTATAGTATGATATGGTAATTCTCTGCATAGTACAGCATGGCATGGTATGGGCAGGTATGGAATTAAATGGCCTGGTATGCAACAGCCTGTCATTTTATATTATGGTATGGAATGGAATAGCCTGTCATTGTATAGTATGCCAAGTTGTAGCCTGTCGTTGTATATTATGGTATGGCCTGTCACTATATAGTATGGTATGGTTAGACCATGGTATGACCTGTCCTATGGTAAAGTATGCCCAGACATTGTATAGTATGGCGTGTCGTCATTATATAGTAAGATATGTTAAGACTTGTCATTGTATAGCATGGCATTGTTTGGTATTGTATAGTATTGCGTGGCCCATCATTCATTGTATAGCATAGTTTGGCGTCTCACTGTATAGTATGGCATAGGCTGTCATTGTATAGTAAGGTATGGCCTGTCATTCTGTAGTATGGTCTGTCATTGTAAACCATGGTATGGCCTGTCATTGCATAGTATGGTAAGGTGTTGTATACCTTGGCACGGTATGATATGTAATGGTATAACCTGTCACTGTATAGTATGGTAATCTTTGTTACAATGTACACATTAAGCTACAGGAGGAAGTACAATAGCATTGGCCAAACAAGCTCTTTACAATATAGAAGGCTATTTCCACAGTAAAATGTTCCATCTAACCTGTAACCGTACAAACATAAACCAATTTAAAGCATGCCTTATTTATTTTTTTTAAATGAAATTTTAATTATGCCCAAGACATCCTATAAATCATGAAACACATACCAAAAAAGGACTTTGGTACAAAGTAAACAAGTGAATACCTAAATGGTGATAGTGTGGAGCCATCAATGTCGCTTGAAATCATTGTTAAAAGATAATCTAACAACCTGTGACCTGCTGGTGTAGTTATGCTGCACCAAAGAGTAGAAGGGGAGACCATGTAAAAGGGTACGAAAATGGGAAACGAATATTGACATCAACAGCACTAATGCAATACTAGGAGCAAGACAACCTAAGAACACATGCACTCTTAAGAAGCTGTAAGTAGAAGAAAAAAAATGGACAGGTAGCGGAAGGAGACCCTCCAGAAAAAGGAAGCAGGACTTGGACCATGCTCCAAGCACAAGGGAAACATACAAACAGAAAGTGAAGCCAAAGAGAATCCAGCCCACACTGACCAAACAGAAGTCAGCAAATAAGACTGATAAAACCAACAAGTGGTAAGCAATACGCGGTCTCAGGTGAAAATGAAGAAAAAAATAAATAAAAGTCTGGTCTGCCCCTGGAAAATCTATATTTCTTCAACACAGGAATTAAACTATGGCCAAACCTTTGATAACATTTATAGAAGACAAACTGCATCACAGATTGAGGGGACAATGCATCACAAGGACTGTTTCAACACAAGGCTGTATCATACTGACCAAACGAGAAACAAAAGGTAACTGCAGAAAATGCCCATTCTAAATGCAGTTAAGAGGGCTCTTTCCCATAGATGTGTCACAAAGGCTAAATAGGACTTCATGCCCATTGAAGACTGCAAAATAACATTGTCTCATTGACTGGGTTAGTAGCTCTCTCAATTCTCTTGAAGGCACATGCACTCTATGTGGAAATTCCTTACCCAAATTTTATCCAGCTCTTATGCTACATATTTGATGCAGCAAAGCCATGGAATCTTAAAGCCATAATCACATGCAAGGCAATCTTCAATTATCTTTCTGTTTAAATCTGCATGTTTGTTGTTCCAGACAGATATGCATAACACCACTGGGGCTATTTCAATGGAATCCTCAACTTGACTGAGATCCAGCCAAGTTTTCTGCTGTCACTTCAGGGATAGAAAATGTAAGCAAATCACTTTAAAACATTCCCTCTTTACAATTGATTTATTTGTTAGCCCTTTACCTTTCAACATGCTATTGCAGATAAGAATAAAGGACGTGAATAATGTTTGGAATAAGTAGAACAATTTAGCTGTTTAGTGTCAAAGACCTATTGTCTATAGTTCTGTAGTGAAGACAGGGTTTTACCTGCACACATTGCTATGTTAGCATAAGTGTTTTAGAAGTTAAATGCCATATTGCCTCTTTGCTGCTTTTGCACACGACACTACAGGTAGCTGTTATTATAAGTAAAACGGCTTGCTTGCTTTTTCTTCACATGAGAACGGTCTGTTTTTCACATCCCTAGACTTGCACCGTGACCTTAGTCTGAACACTGTGTGCAGAAACCGTCAAGGTCAAATAACAATGTATGCTGTTGAATTCAGGTTGATCGGCCCACGCTCTAGACACAAGCACACAGCTGCAAATATCTGAAACTCGTGTGCCTTTAATATTGCATTGCATTGCATGCATGATGCTGGCACACTTGGAGAAAACCTTTCCAGACACAGAGAGCAGTGCTGATCCTGTGATGTGATTCACCCAAGCTGATCTTTGAGGTATGGGGTTCCCCATTCAAACCTAGAGACCTTCTATTATTTTAAAACTAGCTTATTAGGCAGGGGAGGGTGGTACACAAGGTATTATAGGACCTGTTTCCACTATCATTGTAATATGATTTCTCCCTTTGTTTTTTATTGGAATTGTAACAATGCTGATGGTTTTATTTCTAATCATTTGTTTGCGTATGTTAGCCAAAGTACTGCATCATAGAGCACGTAGTTAAAAATAAACATTTTAAACTTTTCTGTGTCTGATTACTCACGTTGTGGACTGATATGAGAACAACAACAAAAAGGTGTTTCTGATTCCCATCATTCCTGAGAGTATTCTAAGTCGCTTGTTCTAGGTTGTCTAATCATTGGTAGCTTTGATATGATACGGAGAACGAATGAGACACTGATGCTAATCGGATAGGGGTTCTAGGTACGGAGGTGAGTTTTTTGGTACACCACAATTCACTGAGGTCCTGGTTTCCGGCGCATAGTTCTGTGTATGAGAAGAATCCCCGCAACAGTTCAATATTCGAAGACTGGGTTTCGGTCACCCCTTCCTCATAATTATATGGCTCCTGTGTCTGATTTCTCTGATCCTTATTCAATGGCTTTCGTCCCGATTCCTGTATTTACCTCAACCTTGCAACATACATTCTTTTCCATGTTTCCAACTGCATGACTTCCATTGGTGATGTGGGGACTACTTATTATTTTACTAGCACAATTCCAGAGGAGTGAATCAATTTCCTTGCACCCTTTACCTCAAGCCTATCACTGCTTTACTTTTATTATTCAGAGCCAGGCATTTCAGACCACAAAAATGCACAATGCGATTTCCAAAATCGACTATCACTCTAGTAGTCAGGTACTGCTCTGCTGGACAAGCAGGCCATCCAAATTACAAGAAAGAAGAAAAAGAAAAATCACCACTCTTCCCATAATGGAACATTCCTCCTGCTTACATTTCTATAGTGTCTACAAGAAAAGATATTCTTGCTGGAGTTAAAGCCCATTTGATCCAAGTGACTGAAAGACCCTGCTTGTGAAGCAAAGGCATTGTTTTGCAAAGGCTGACAAGCTCTCTCGCAAGCCTTCAGTTTTATCAGTCAGAGTTCCAAGTAAGAATACACAGATAAAGCTAGTGTCCGAGACGCACTCGCAGTCCAATTTCTGACATTGTTTGTCTATGCCCAGTCAAGGAGATACTTCTAAGCACCTGGACTTGAATAAAGTAATGATTAAGTTGCATCTTGAGTCAAGACCCTCGCTAGGTCAATAAAAACCATCATTTTCTCTCTTCGATAAGAGAAGCGTTGTTCTGCCTTTCCTCTTATGCCGATAAATCAAATCAGTGGGAAAGTCAACCCCATGGTGGATATGGAGCTCTCAGAAGGGGAAGGCTGATTAGGCAAGGGAGACCATGAAAGGATAACATCTGGTGCTATCATAACCAATGCAGCTCTGTTTGTTCTCCACTTCATTCACTCAGAAGGAGGAAGAAACGAGATATGCATTTAAAGATTTTTATATTTTAATTTTATATAAGCTACAAAACTAGTAGCATTTTATGAAACAATGTACTGCAAATTGAATAATACTTTTACAGCACTTTTTGCAATGAACCCTGTTATCACTTTGTAAAATAATTTCTCCGCTCAGATTGTGGGATTCCGATCACCCAAGCCCCAGGACACGTTGTTTGGGATTAAGGACAACAATTATGTATGTTTATTTTATACACTGGACCCTTAAGAAGGCCCTTATTCCCACCAAACTCTTTAAATGCCAGTGTAATATGTACAGATCTATGAAAGAAGATTGTCTGCAAATGAGGCAAGATTTATATCCATATGTATAAATTGCTCAAAATTGTATACGTAGTCCATTAACAAAAAGCATCTACTATTAGAATGATTGATGTAAGTAAAGGAGGGGAGCTATGAGCTGAGCTTGCATTATCGACAGTGGTTCCAGTATAACAATGTGCACACCTGTTTGTAAAGTTGAACAATTTGAGGCTACTTAGAATGCTCCCAGAATGCTCAGTAGTTGAATGCAAATATATGCAGATACCTGAAATCAAGGTTGGGGATCATTTGCTTTTAAAATAAAACGTGTACAAACATTAGCAACTTTTTTTAGGTATCATTTTTCCGAGGCATCCTTCAATAAAATGTGTTTGATACATGCCAATATGCATTTTTTTTAAATAAAAATAGAAAATTGGTTAATCAGCGTAAAATCATTCGGGTAATATTTAGAGTAAAAGCAAAATTAATTAGGGGTCCAAATCCTAAAGAAAGAGACAAAAGTGCATCCACAGGTAGATGGCCTTGCACTGGTTCAGACTTATGAATCGGGAATTCACAAGAAATTACAAAAGAAGGCTTGGAAACTTTACTACTAGCAAACTGTTGTGAACTATTTGGCATGAATAAATATAGAAGCGTTAAATTGCTCATATGAAAATTTACTGAGCGACTGCAAATTCACATTCCATCTATTTGCCCCACCCGTTAAAAGGTTTTACTCATGTAAATTTTCAACCTTATACAATGTGGGAAAGATTAAGAGGAGTTTATGAATATCCTTAAATATGTAAGTCTGTGGGCATGCTTACACTAACAGGACATAATAACCCTGGAACTACCGCTACCCACCCACTTTCAACTCCTGTATGTAGATTTGCAGATAGGTGGCAAAATCCAATCAGGGCTTTGCTATAATCTAAACCCTGATAGTCTCGGAGAGGGGGCTGTTTCAAGCTGAGGATGCCACCACTCAGGGGACCAAAAATACTGGGCTTTGCCGAACAGCCATATATCTGTCTTATCACTATTCAGTTACAGATAGTTTGCTATCATCCAGACAGCAATCTTTCTCATACAGCCCAGAAAACGGAGCTTAACCCCAACATAATCTTGTCCAAATGAGATACCCACCTGGGTATCCTCTGCGTATGAGATGACATCAAAGCCGCAGGGTTTAACAATCTGGGCCAGGGGGGGCTTCATAAATGTTAAACGTCGTCTGACTCAGGGATGAGCCCTGAGGCACCCCTTTATTGGTGGAAATAAAGCGAGATCTAAACGGACCCAGCATGACTTTCTGCGTACGGCAGTCTAAAAAGTCTGCAAGCCAGCACCAAGATTTGCCGCAGATACTAATCTCACGTAATCTGTGCAGCAGAGTTACATGTGAAACGGTATCAAAGGCTGCGGACAGGTCTAGCAGCACAAGCATGGCAGGTGAACCTGCATCTACAGAAAGACTAACGGTGTCCGTAACTGCCACCAGCATAGTCTCATGACCCTGGCCAGCTCTGAATTCCGATTGGGAGACATCACAAATCTTATGGTACTCGAGGAAAGCCACGAGCTGTTTGTTAACTAGGCTTTCCAAAATGTTTCCTAGCATTGGGAGCAGAGAGAGGGGGGGATAATTAGACAGGTTTTAGGGCCAGCATTAGATTTTGGGTCGAGCCTGAGCCAGCGCGCATGCGCTGCTCTGCAAGGCTTCTTGTAAGCACTCTAAACTACTCTGTGTGGTGCATTGGGTTGGCAGTGTCATTTCGTTATCGTAGCCTGCAAATGGCTAAAGGTGGGTGCATGTCCCACCTCTTCTGCAAAGGTTCACTCCCACAGAGTTTTGCTTGCGGAAGCGAGTAGCGGCGTGCAGGACGGCAGTTGCAGTGCCTCCTTGTCTCCCCTGCACCACTCCCCCTTGTCTCCCTGTGCCGGCCCCACCACTCCTTTTGAGCTGTGACGTGCTTTGATGAATTCTTTCCCCTGCCCCGACTTTGATCAATTGACGGTCTTCTTTTTACTTAGCTACAAGTTTATGACTTGTTTTTGAAATAAAGTTACATTTAATCAATCCCACAGTTCTCGGTCTAGAATCTTACTGCCCCCCTAAAGCTGGGAACACGGGGTCTTTCTCACAGCGCATGACGGGATCAGATGGTGAAGTTCCGCTTATCACCTATTACAGCCGGCCCGTTTGAGCAACACTCGCCACAGAGTAGAGGTTGTGTTTGTTTACATTTTACTTTCAGGAACACGACAAGTAGAGCGCGAACCTCGTAATATTTGGGGATCACAGAGTCGGGAGCAACTAGAGATGGAAAACGCCGATCCTCCAGGGAAGATAAGCATATCAGACACACGAAAAGCAGCAGTGCGAGTCTAGCACACCGCATCTCACTAGATCGCGCTGGTGCCTGCTGCGACAAGCGTCATGCAGCTCCAGCAGCACGTCCCGGCCCCTTTATCGCGCCGCGTCACTGTTCCTCGTGACGTGCCGTAACCGCCTCCGTCACCCGGCTTGCTGTCACCGGCACTTCCGCCTCTTTTCCGGGGCTTCCCCTGATGAGCCCACGGCCCGCCTACCAGTTTGACAGCAGAGGCCACAGCTGGGGGACCAGCGGCGCTACATCGGCCATGAACCTGCACCAGGTGCTGACCGGGGCTGTCAACCCCGGGGACCACTCCTTCTCCGTGGACAGCGCCGGTGAGCGGCCCTTCACGGTGACTGACAAGGGGGCAGGGCTGTAATGTGTGTCCAGAACCCGGTCTGTGTATCCAGTGGGCATACGTTCACTGATCGCCCCTGCAGCCTTACTTGATTTTGGGGCACCATAGCGTACTATAAATGCGTCTCAAAACATTGGTACCGTTTTCCCAGCCAGCAGTCTCGAGTGCTGTTACCGTACAAATCATGGAAACTCATGAACAGGTCCAGCCCCACGCCAACTCGCAGGACACCGAGGACGAAAGTGGAAATATTTAACACCTGTGGATGTAAGGGTGGGGGTCTACTTACTGCTGATAGGAAAAGTGGCCTGTCCAATGCACATGGATCTGCTGCTTTTTGGATAGTCCTTCCCAAGGCTTCTAATTGCTTAGACCAAGACCAGGGTCAGCATGAAAGACATGCATACTCTGAAACGCATGTCCATGCTACAACGTATGGGTGTGTGGTGGGACAGTGTTGTCTTCGCTTTAATCGTGTATGGAAAGTGTCCGTTTGGCACATGATGCTCACTGAATTGCGTCATCGTATTCTGGGTTGCAGCACTTAGTGTTATGATGGAAGAGGAAGTGTGAGAGAGAGACGTGCATCATTTGCTGTGCTTGATCTTTCCTCACAGAACAGGACAATAGGTCGCAAGGCGAGTGCTATAGACTTTGCCAGTGCTGGTTTTTACTAGCCTCCCAAGTAATGTGCTCGCTATTCTTCGGAGTGTATAGAATGATGCGGCGGTGCTTATATTTTCGCTAACCTTCTGTCCATGAAAGAGGACATTCCAAGGTTCCATGTGTTACCTATATGGTAATCCAAAAACGAACCCCATATTACTTGTGCTAGTCTACAGCCTTATCACACTTCTCCCTGAAATCTGCCACTCAAAAACTTCTCACCATCCCAGCCTGACTCAAGAACCATGGAGGCAGATTCCGCTGTGTGCAGGGCTCATCACTTTGAACACCTAACTGCTTATCTAAGACCTGTCCTCCTCACCTACAGCCAGATTGTCTCACAGCCAAACATGCTTTATTTAATCACTCTACAGAGTGCATTTTTTCAATCCCCCACCTCAGGAACCTACAAGCACTTCTCCTTTCACTCCTTTTTATTTTTTGCATTTTTATAGAGTACAAATCAAGGTATCAAAGCGCTTTACATAAGCACTAGTTCCATAACAGAAATTTGCCCAGTGGGGGAGAATGTGCTGCATGGCTAAACACTTATAAGGTCCCAAAGGCGAGACCTATTGGCTATGCCAATGCTTGGTTTTTTTCTTAGTATCAGGGAGACCAGTGCAGCTTTCCAGGCTGTCCGCTGTAGCATGAGCCTGGCAAGCTGATGTGATTTTAGCCCTGACTAAGGAGAGATTGAGCTGAAGGAAGAGAGAGAATGGCTGGCGCGGTGAAAGGTGCAAGATTAGTGGAAACTGGGGTGGGCATAAATCGTCAGGGGAGCCAGATTTTGCTTTAACCAGAAGCCAAATCAGTTGCTCTAACGATTCAACCTGGACTAGTAGAGGTAAGGATTCAGGTGAAGATGGTGCCAATTCCAATGGCTTACTAGGAGTCTGGCTGGTGGGGATCTTTTTATAGATAGCTGACCTCTTTGAAGAAAAAGTCGAAATAAAGAGTCACAAAGGTGCTGAGAGGCTGGAATAGTCCCAGAGCAGGCACAATGGTTGGTAAATTCCTTGAGAACTCTAAAGCGCCTTGGATGAATTGCCAGCCTTCTCAATTTTGTTTGAGCTAAAGACTCTCCTGGTATTTCTATTACATGTGTGGTAGCTCGTAAGAGCTAACTTATAGGCTGCTCCATCCTCGGGCGATTTGGATTGTTGCCAGCATCTTTCTCACTTTTTAGAGGCCGTTTTCCTAACGCGCAGTTCCACAGAGAACCATGGAACATGGGGTCTGGCGGAAACGGGCCTGGCCTGCTTAATCGGTGCCATTCTATCTAATGCTACAGTAAAAGCCTAATGATAGAACGTCAAGGCAGAATTAGCACTGGAGCCCAGGTCTCCAGATGCCAGGATAAATTATTTGGAAAAGGCCTCCGACAAGGGATTGATCCAGGCTCTGTAGGTATTTTTCACTACTTTGATCGAATTATTTAGCCTGTTCGTCTGTTAGCAATCTGCCATCTGATGAAATAGTGATCTGTCCGAATCAGAGGGACGAGCTTTTCTGTTTCTAAATGCGGAAAGTTAACAAAGATTAAGTCCAAAGTACGGCTGGCGACGTGAGGGTCTAACCACGCTCTGTTAGAGGCCAAGCCTCTCCATGTCTAACCAACAGATTTTCAAAGTTTACCCCGTGGAAGTTAAAATCCCCAGCAAGAGAAAGTTGCTAGAGGACAGAAGGAAAGGAGCAATGAGTTCAGCAAGAAGATTGTTAAAGTTTTTTATGGCACCTGGTAGGCGATACAGGAGCGCGCCATTCCAATGAATTCCGGTTGACAGCTAAAATTTAAAAATGCAGATTTCCGCCCAGTACACTAGTAGGGTTACAAAGAGTTGGATATTAACAATATCTCGAAATGCAATACCTTCATCACCTTTAGCTCTAGATACTCTGTTCAACTTAACTAGATGATAATGGTCAGGTAAAGCGATTGGAATATATGGTATCACCATGGCGTTGAGCCCGATTTCGGGTAAGGTCCCAGATTTCAGTAGCATGCTTAGGTAAAGATCTGACATTGTAAAAAATGTGTCGAAGGGGTGGAGCGGGATAGGTTATAGTACTTGCAGAATTGCCTAAGAAGAGAGGCAGCTAGACCAAAGGCAGGAACCCTGACAAAGATCCAGTGCTCGCCCCGCTAGATATTAAAGGAGGCGGAAGCGGGCTTTTGGGGGCCCCCGTAATCAAGGATAAAGAGAGGCAAGAAAACCTGCAAGTTTTGCATGAAACGGGCCCTTCTAACTTCTTGTAAGGAAAATTGTCACAGGAAAGCCCGGATCTGCCAGAATAGACACAATGGACTCTAAGTTTAATAAGGGCTGCGGAAGAGTACCCAATTCTGTTTATGGGGGGGAGGAGCCTAGCCTGCAGCCGAGATGGCCGCCTAGCTCTTCGGCTCCGCCGACCCTCGCGCCCTTCGTCGATATCCTGGCAAGAATCCTGCGCCTCCGAGCCCTACGCTTACCAGCGCCACGTTCCTGACCACGTTACTGTGACTCCGGTCGAGAACGGAGCTGCCCCGGCGGAGTTGAGCCCCGGTTACCATTCCGGCCTTCCAAGCGGTCGCAGCCGGGCTATTGTTTAGTGGGGACGGCCGGCGGCGACAACGATAGCAGCGGCCGCTGTGGAGAGGGAGGAGCCGGTGCACCGGACCTGGAGCGCGGCGCTGGGATCCTCGCAGCAGCCTTTTCCATGCTCGGCTGCCCAGCGCGCCTCGCTCGCAACATTGTATCCGGCTCCCGTATACTGTATCCCGGCCCAGCTGGGAGAGGGCCGGGATCGCTTCTTTGTTGCAGTCTACAGCAGCGGCCGCCATCTTCCGCATCAGGAACCCTGGTCCTGCCGGTGGGTTTCCCTGCACCACAGATTCCCCTGTCCTTGCAGCCTCTCCACGACCGGCTGCCTCCACGTTTCCTGCACCACCGGGGCCCCGCAGAGAGCTCGTCGCTTTCCAGATACCAATGGCTGGTGAGGGGGGCTTGCTTCCCGGGGCGCTTGGTGGTTGCTTGCCTAAGATGGCGGACGCAACAGCACCCTCCATCCTTGATCCACCGCTGGGGCTTCGCGACATCCTGGCAGCACTGGAGGACCTGCGGTTGGCCTTCTGCGACTCTTTCACTGGTTTGGGGGACCGGTTTGATTGGACTTTTTCAGCTGGCCATGATGATCCTCCAGTGCGGCATGTTAAGCCACATCTTCAGTCGACTGTCGGTGGATCACCCGAGTTGAGGTATGTGGCAGTGACGGGGGGTCGTGTCCCGGTGCCCGCTGCGGTACTCGTCGGCTCTGCCCTGGAGGAGTCTGACAATACTGCTCCCTTGGTATGGCCGGAGCTTGTGTCTCGGACGCCGTTTTGCCCATCTCCTTTGTCCTTTGGTGCCACGTTTCTGAGCGTCCTCCTGGACTTGCTTCCTGTACATCGGCCGGCCGCTACTCTGGAACTTATGCATCGTCCTGCTCCCTGTTGTACTAGCCACGGCATAGCAGTGGCGCAATCTGCGGTCCTTTACTATCGAGCTTCACTCCAGTTTGACTTGTCTCTTACACCTCGATTTCTGCAACGGACTCCATGGTGGCCCATCCCGCCCAGGTTGGCTGTACTGCAATTGGATTCTGTTGGACTGCAGATTCGAAGGGGCCAAGGCTGAGGAGGGGGGTTTTTCTTGGTGCACATTGACACGTGTATGGCTGGGACTGGGACTTGTGACTGTTGGAGGTACATGTAGCGTGGGTGTTAGGTCGGGGCCTGGGGTTGGGTGACCGCGGGTAACGTTTTTGCTTGCATTGAATAGATCCTTGGCCCTCCTCCGATTAATCGTGACATTCTTTTTCTTTTTCTTCTCTTTCTCTTCTCCTACATTTCGGGTACTCTTTTGGGGCGACAGACACACTGCTAGGGGGGGGTAGGCCGTAGCCTCTGCATGCGTGTAGGGTGGGGGGTATATTTCCTTGTGGGTTTTTTTCTATGGGCCTCCTTTTTCTTTCTTCCTTTTCTCTTTTTCTCTTCTCCCTTTCTACTCTTTACCCTTCCCGCTTGCTCTTCCCTTTCTTATCTCTTGGGTCGTTGGGAGGATTGGGAACTTGTGGGTAGTGCTTGGGGATCGTCATGTGATATGCTTCTTTTCTATCCTGATTACATTGAGTGCGATTGATTACCTTACGGATAATGCTTGCTGACTCTTCTGATGATCGTTGCCCACTATAGTCCTAACTGCATTGCTTTGATTCGGATCCTTCCAGACCTGTTGCTATGGACTTATTTCAAAACTTTATAAAAATTAAACCTCATCATCCTGGCGCTCGGCGGCACAATTGTGTATAACGTAACCTGGTCTATTCGTGCTGGTACTGATATGCTGCTGAGTTGTATAATTGATTGCTGATGTGCCCTTTTATTGTCGAGGCCGGCCTGAGGGTTGTAGGCCCGTATTTGTCTGCACATGCTGTTAAATAAAGGTTTTTAAAAAAAAAAAAAAAAAAAAAAAAAATTCTGTTTATGGGGCTCAAGTCTATTGCCTGAGAGGCAGGGGGGGCCTGGTGACGTTCAGGCGCGGACGGGTGCACACGGGCTTTCCTTTGGCCCACTGGCTGTGTGTCCGCTGTAGCATGAGCCTAAGACATGACATCCTGAATCAGGAATTATCTTAAAAACACACCTTCCAATTGGGAAAGCGGTATTTGCTCCTGTGCTACGCTAGACTGCGCTGCAACTACCACCTGCTTAACATGGAGCAAATGCATTTGGGTACTTTGCTGACAAGACAGCATGACAGGGGAAAATTGTGTTAGAAGAGTCTCTGGCTCAGCAAGGTTTGTTTCCACACCCAAGAGTGACAGGAGTGAACTTAGTCCAATGCACCACAACTGAATGTGAAAGACAGGTTATTGTAGCTCCGCGGAACCCCACCCAATAAAATGTGTCAGTGCTTTTGGGTTACAAAAACGGAGCAGTGGTTACCTTTTCCCCATGCTAAGATCTTTCCTCACCGCTGCTAACCTGTCTAATGCTCCATCTTGCGATATTTACTCACTGGTCAAGCCTTTACCTTCCTCCGCCATGAAATCCATTCCCCTACCTAATGACACCTCCCGCCCTAGAAGATTTGAGACTTACCTTGCGTCCTCAGAGCTACAGGACCTGCTCAACTCTTACCCTACTTGGTCCAACCCTAACAGGAGCCCGCCGAGACAAATACAGTCCATCCTTTCTAACTCAAATAGAGGACCGCCTATCAATAACAGAGGCAGCAATAAGATCATCCCCACTCACGTGAATATCACCCAGTCTCCTCCCTCCACAAAGACACTATGAATTAAATGTGTACTGCTAAATTGCAGATCAGCCAGTAAACACGTCACTGATATCTTCGATCTCATACAACACCGACATTATCATCCTCACTGAAACCTGGTTAAATCCCGCTTCCACTCCGATTCTCGACATCCTAGTACCTCCCTCTCATGATATTATTAGGTTAGACAGAGCTGGGAAACTTGGCGGGGGCTTAGCCTGTATTCATAGAAACACACTCTCGATCTCTCCCGTTGAGTCCTCTGCGCCCTCCTCCTGTGAATATCTCTGTCTCAACATCTCAAGTAAGAACCTACCGGTCTGTAAACTTAACACTTTCTACCACCCCCCAGGAGACAATCTCTCCTTCATTGAGGAATTATTTGAAATCATTTCTAGCAATGGTGACTCAGCCGTGTCCCAAATCTTCCTTGGTGACTTTAATCTGCACTGGGCTAACTCCATAGATCCGGCAGTTTCAAGCCTCAAAACCTTTCTAAGTGATCATGATCTGACCCAGCATTGTGACCAACCAACCCATAATAAAGGAAAAACTCTTGACCTCATTATTTCGAACGGGCAGACCGTCACTTTGAAGTCTATTACCCCGTGTGATTGGTCAGACCACCACTGCATCCTTTTTTTTTTTTTTAAATCAACAAGGAGGTACAGCTGTGGAAGGCCCATCCAACGAAATCAAATATATGGAAAAGGGACCTCAGACTAGTAAATCCTGTTGAGCTATCTGCCCACTGTACATCTGCCCTCTCCTCTCAAGCGGACCTGACTGAGGTGCAGTTACTCACTGACTCCTACAATGCGACCATCTCCAACATCATGAATGACATTGCTCCACTCAAACATAAAAATACCTGGGCGGATAGGCCGTTATCCTTATTCTCTTTCTGTGGTTACCGGGCGCAGATGGGTGAGCGATCTTCAGTGAGCAAAGTGCAACTCGGGGGGAGTGGGAGGGGGGGTGGCGATCCGAGACCATACTATAGATCAAAGAATATGTTTGCTTTGGGAGTTGTGTTGAGGAGTTGTGGGGGGGGGGGGGGGGGGGGGGGGGCGGGGGGGTCAGAAAAAAAAAAAAAATGTAAATTGTCCTTTGCATTGTATTACCGTGTAATTCTGTGCGGTAGTGGCTTCTGGGGTACAGAGCCCTGCTTATAATGTGCAAATGGCAAATAAAACATGTTGTTAAAAAAAACATAAAAATACCTCAACTAAAATTTCCAAACCGTGGTATAATCAAAACCTAAACACGGAACGTCGCAACCTTAGGGCAGTTGAACGCTCCTGGAGAACAAATCCCTCTTCGCACCAACTTAAACACCAAAGAGATGCGAGGAATCTGTACTACAAACAAATCAGGAACGCCAAGTCTAACTATTTCAGACACCAATTAGATCAAGCGGCAAACCGCCCCAAGAAACTTTTTGAATTGGTCAAACAGCAATCAATTGTAGGTCCAAACCTATCGGAACCTGGAAGCAGTCCACCCTCATGTGACGATCTTGCTTCCTTCTTCATTGAGAAATCTAAACTCATATCATCTGACCTCGCTGCTAAGAACGCTGAACTCCTCTCCTCCAGAGCAGCATCTCCACCTGTCCTCTTTGAAAAGCTCAACTCTACCCCCCTGACCCCTAAGAACAATGCGGCCTGGGACACCTTTACCCCGCTCAGTGAACAAGACATCAAAAATATTCTCCGGAATATCAACCCGTCCAACCACTTCAGTGACCCGTTACCCCATCCATTTTCAAGGAAATCAAGAATGCACTCATCCCTACCTGGACAAGGATTGTAAATGCGTCTGTCACAAGGCACAATCCCGGATTGCTTAAAAGCAGCTCAAGTATCCCCCTATACTAAAAAACCTTACGCTGATAGGACAGAACTCAATAATTTCTGACCTATCTCCAACATACCCACCCTTGCGAAACTCCTTGAAAAATGCGTTCAGGCCCAACTCTGTGTCCACATCGAGAACTACCAGCTCTTGTACCAACATCAATCCGGCTTTCGGTCGGGGCACAGCACTGAATCGGCCCTCATTCATGTTTTGGATGACATTCTAAAGATTCGCGATCAAAATGAATCCTGCCTCCTGATCCTCCTTGACCTTTCCTCTGCCTTTGATACGGTCAATCATGACAACCTCTTATCCATTCTGCAAAACAGGATGAGTTTTGTTGATCAGATGCTACAGTGGTTCTCGTCCTTCCTCCATCACAGATCGCAAAGAGTCAAGGCAAATCACTCTCTCTCCAAGCCTTAGCCCGTTCTCATGGGAGTCCCCCAAGGATCTGCTTTATCTCCTATCCTCTTCAACCTCTGCTTGGAACCATTAGCTAACGCTCTTAACTCCATGGATATTCATTTCCACATGTATGCCGATGACACGCAACTCTACTTGAAAATCTCATCCCCGGAAAACCTCATCTCACTCAACACCATCCTAACTTATACTCAAAACTGGTTAACTGAGAACCATCTCTGCTCAACACCTCAAAAATAGAATTCTTGCTGGTCTCCCCTCAGAATTACACCCCCAATCTTGACCTCTGGATGAGCCACCTCACTGCTTTCAACCGCACTCCGCTCATCGTAAACTCAGCCAAATCTCTAGGAGTCACCATGGATAATAACCTGAATATGAAAAATCATATCAGCAATACATGTAAAGGAGCAAACCACTTGATTAGGACACTCAGAAACATCAAACCTTTCCTTCCACTGAAGGATTTCAAGCAGCTGGTTCAAGCGCTGGTCCTACCGAGGATAGATTACGGCAGTGCTACCCTCTGTGGCATGCCCAAATACACCCTGGCTCCGCTAAGGGCTTCACTGAATGCTGCTGCTAGATTGGTTACAGGCTCCAAACGCAATTAGCGCATATCGCCAGTCCTAAAAACTCTAAATTGGCTCCCCTATGAAGCATGAATCCAGCTAAAAATTGCCACGATGACGCACAAAGCAATCCACCTCAAGACGCCCAGGTATCTTGCGCAAAAACTTGAGCTATCTGGTGGTGCAAGAGTCTCTAGAAGCGCTACTACTTTACTCTTGAAACCACCTATCTTTAACAAAAAAAGAGAACCTCTCACAGAGCTTTCTCTGGTGCGGCTTCAAGGATATGGAACTCTCTCCCTCCAAAAATACACAAAATCACCAGAACAACGGTGTTCAAACTGGAAGTCAAAAGATTCCTGATGAACAAACTCCTTCAGTAATTGGACTACTCACCTTGGCCCATTGACATGGTTCCTTCCTCCATTGTGTCAACATTTATTACTATACTTTTTTTTTTACATTCTATGTTCTGCTGTCCTTACACTGTACTTTGTTTAACTTAACTTCAATGTGAACTTTCGTGCACATTATGGTTCATTTGTGTGTTTTTTTTCCTGTGGTTGTTTCCTGTTCTAGTTTGACTGTAAAGCGCTCGGATATCCCCTGGGATCTTGTTCGCGCTATATAAAACGTTATAAATAAATAAATAAATCCAAACAATCATTCATTAACAAATTAAACATTCAAGATCACTAGAAACGGAATATGCATTTCAACATATTGATTTTAAAATAGTTATTTTAAAATGCCAGGATCTAGTGCACATAATATTGGTAGCACGACAGATGATAATAAAAGCACTTAAGCTTTTTAAGAATAGTGAAAAGTGAGGACCCCTCCGTCATCCGCACCAAGATCCACAAGCACCGGCAGCCATCCATTGCTCAATTCTGCAACCAACGCCTTGCTGCCACCTCCGCCACTCATCCACAGCGGAAAATCCTCCTATTATCCCTGCATTGCAGCGTCATACTCGCTTCGGAGTACCGGCACCTCTGCTCAAAATGGCGGCACCCGATCTCTGTGCTGCAGCGCCCTAACCTACATCACCGCTTCGGGACCGGAGGCCCATATTCGCTCCATCTGAGGCCTCAGGCCGGCGCAGAGACCGATGCCCGGCCTGACGACACGGAGAGACAGCCGAGCACCCTAGGGCAGATCTGTGACCCGCAGCGGATCATCCAACCACGCGACCCGCGGAGAGGCCTCTTCGTTCGGCCCGGTGCATAGTGGGCCTCACTCAACGGCCGCCTGGTATCTCCACTGCTCACCGCGGCGCCGGCTGGGGAAGCCAGGCGTGGTGCCGGATGGGCCTGTCGACTCATTGGCCATTGCATTGGAGGAGGCTGTGGGGCTCGGGACTACCCCTTGTCCTCTGAACACCTGAGGGGTAGCGTGTGGCCTGGAGAGCGGCTTCCCTGTGCGCGTGGTGAGGCCTGGCACTGAGTAGCTGCGGCAGGGGGAACAGTGATGTGACTACCTTTTTCGGCCGCCATTTCGGGCGGCGGAGGGAAGGAGAGTGGCAACCCTTCGGCTCACCATCAGCTCTCGCCCTTCCACTGACGGCGGCCTCCCAACAGCCCTGCTGGTCCCAAAGCTAGACGACCCATATGCAGTGCCCCTGGTCCGGGGGCGCGACTCCAGCTTCCCGGGCGGGGCCTGACAGCTCTTTGCACCACCCGGTGGGTGGGGCAGCCGCATCGCAACTCCGCGGCTGACTTCGGCACCAGCTGGATAAGCCCGACGTAGTACCTGAAGGGTCCCATGGCCCACGGACCATTGTAGGGGAAGAGGCTGTGGCCTGGGACCGCCCCTGGTCCCCCGAGGAACCAAGGAGTGGCGTTCGGCTGGTGCGGCCCAGTAAGCATATCCCCTGCCCTCAACAGGGTCGTGTGATCGTTTTGGGGACTGGTGCCGAGCAGGCTACACTTGAACGCGACTGTTCGATGGCCACCATTTCAGGCGGCGGAGGGTGGGTGAAAACCCTCTAAGACACTATCGGCTCCCCTCCTCCTGCCGGGGACGGCCTTCTGACAGCCCTACCAGACCCAGAAAGAGACGGCCCATCTGCATTGCCCCCGCCCCCCCCCCCCCGACGGGGCCTGACAACTCCTTGCAGCACGCGGTGAGTGTTGGGACAGCGGCAGGAGGACACACGGGCCCATATGGACAGTCCTTCCCATGCATTATTAACTGCTTTGGGGGCAGGACTGCAGTAGTGGTAGATCCGGCTGCACCAATCGAGCAGCGTGGGGTCCTGGGAGAGGGCCCCCCCATGGATCCCCTCCGACCTTGCAGGCTGGTATAGACCTCGGGCGGCCTTGGCAATCAACTGGGCGCGGTCTCACTGCACCAGACTGGTCTGGCGTAGCCGTGTACCGCAGCCTGCGGCTTCCCTGCGCCACCCAGACGGCCTGAAGTGAGCTACTCCATGGATCCAGCTGAGCTGCAGACAACACAGTAAGCTGGGGTCCGACGGGGCTGATGTGACAGAGTTGGCCCCTGGGGACCTGAGCTTGACCCTGACCCCTGCCTATATACACCGGTGGCCTTCTAGGGTGGCGGCGGCCCGTGACTCTAGATCCCTCTCCTACATTGTTGGATCAGGCCTGGATTCGCCTTGGGGAGAGCCTTGTGCCCGCTCAGCCTTGGCCCTGGAGCATTCCTCCCTTCCTGATACGCAAGGCCAAGCTACAGCAAAGAACTTCCATTGCCTTGCGGGCAACCCACTGGCTTACGGGCCGGCCCTCGTACGTTGGCCGCTTCCCGAGCCAGTCTAACGCTCCTTCCGCTCCCTCCGCTGCTGCGGACAACGTCTGGGGATGCCCGACTAGAGGCCCCTGATCGGACGGTGGAAGACCACTGCCCGCACTTAGCCACCCACGGCAACGAAGTCGCACAGCAACTGGACCGTGCTCTCGCCCAGCAAGGCCCATGCCACAACTCTGAATCCTCACGGTTGGGGTTATCCGCGTCAGCGGCGGCCATGGGGAGAGACTGAGGGCCTAGGCCTCCACCAACGCAGACCAAAATGGACCAATACACGACTAACAAGCCCGGATCTGCGGCCGGACCCGTCGAGAAATCTGCTGCGCCGGTCACCGAGCTCAACACTATACTCCAGGCGATCAGCGCCTCACAGGCTTCAGTTGAAGGCAAGATTGCGAGGTCCGGGTGGACATGGCCCTCCTTCGACAAGATCTCCGCAACGTGGCGGCCCGCATCACAGAAACTGAGTCACGCATTTCAACGGTCGAGGACGACGTCGCCCATTTGAAAGAGCAAGTGGCTCGCCTGCAGACACACACAAAGGACCTGCACAGAACGGTCGGAAGACACGGTAAACAGGTCGCGGCGCAATAACCTTCACTTGGTGGGGTTCCCAGAGGGCGTAGAACAAGGGCAAATGGGGGACTTTATTGAAAGCTGGAACAGATCCTGGATGCCTGAAGACTCCCTGTCTGCCTGGTTCGCCGTAGAGCATGCTCACCGCTCCTTGGCTCCCAAGCCTCCACCTGGTGCACCACACCGGCCTATTATTGCTAGAATCCTTAATTTTAAAGGACAGAGAATCCATCCTGAGTGGGGACAATAGCCGCAAGACTCTAACCTTCCAAGGACACCCCCTACTGATCTTCCCAGACTACACGCAGGAAGTACAAATCCAGAGGCGCTCTTTCACCGAGGTGAAGCAAAAACTGCGAGCCCTGAATCTCCAATATATGCTACTCTCCCCGACTCTGCTCCATGTGATGTTTCAGGACAAACCCACTTCTTCGAATCCCCTGAGACGGCCTGGATTTGGCTGACCGAGGAGCGGCCCCTCAGGATGCTCAATTCAGATCCACGCCCAGAGGCCCAGGTGAGCAATTCCTACAAGGGAACACCCAAACCACACCGAAGGCGCACACAATCTCACAGGAGGCGTGGAACTCGCCGAACCAGATCGGACTCGCCCCCCTGAATCCGAGCCGCGCCTTAGGGACCTTGCACCCCTTGTCCACCTCTCACTCCCCGCGGCGGGCCAGCTCCAAGAGCCACATTGATTTGCGAAACACTTCATCAGAAAGCCTCCACATTGCCTCTGCGGACTCAGAGCTCTCCCGCAGCCCAGCGCTCCTGAAGTGACGGCCCTCACCGGCGCTACGATTTTGCTTGTCCACCTTCATAAGCCTCATGGCAAAGTTTCAATCACGATCAACTGATCACTCTGCCGAGACAATACGTATCCTTATGTAAGGAGGGGTCCTCCACGCAACCCAACCCGAACGTTTTAGTTTGGTTACTTACTTTGCCTATTCGGGGCGACAGATGCTTCTGAAGTGTAGGGTGGGAGGAGTGGGTAGGGACCATTGTCCTGATGTTGCTATTGTTTTATGTCGTCTCACCAGCCTTCTTTTTATGCACTATGATAGTCCCACACACCGCTCGAGACATACAGTCACAGTTACTATCCTGCACTCAAACCAGACCCCATTCACCAACTCAGCCATCCCGGGTCCTGCAGTCCTTCGATCCCGCTTGCACCCACCATGACATGCACAAATAGACGCTCCCTCCGAATATTATCCTGGAACGTAAATGGACTCCTTGACAGGTTCAAGCGGACGGCGGTTCTGCGCTTTGCTCAGCACCAGGTGGCAGACATTCTCCTCCTTAAGGAGACTCATCGTTTGGGCAATCAGTGCCCCTTTCTAGCGAGGTATGGGTATGACAGAGTCTGGCACTCCGGGTTCGCACGGGGCTCTTGGGGGGTGGCATTCCTCCTACGACCCAACCTCCCCTTTTTGTTCACGCAGGCCACCCATGACCCCCAAGGCGGCTTCATAGCTCAGACGGGTACGTTAGCGGGCAATCCCCTCAACCTCGTTTCTATATACTCGCCCCCCTCGCGGCTTACAGCCACTCTTGACCACACCACCAACGTCATCACATCCCTGCCGATAGGTGCAGCAATAGTTTTGGGCGATTTTAATGCGGCACTCAATCCCAACCTTGACACTGCAAGCTCACCGTCTGCTGCCAGAATCACGCAAGCCAAACACCTAGCTAACTGGGCAGAGTCTCTGGTCCTGTGTGATGCCTGGAGAATCTGGCACCCCCAGGAGAAACAATTCACTCATATCAGCCGCAAACTGCACCACACCCAGATAGACATTCTATTAGTTCCCCCTGCGGACTGCCAATTGATTAGAGACATCCGTATTCCCCCCCCTAGGGGCATCTCGGGCCACTCACCATTCCTTCTACACATGGGAAACCGCCCCCAACTCGGCACGCCCGACGTGGCAGTTGAACGCGTGGTTCATCTAGGACAATAAACTTAACAAGCATTTACAATGCAATGGTCTCGGCATTGGTAAAGTTAGAGCTATTGGCATTGCTCATGACATTATTTTTGTTTATGTTTTTGTTTTTAAAACATTTAAAGAAACGGCATTGTCATGAGCAATGCCAATAGCTCTAACTTTAACAATGCCGAGACCGTTGCATTGTAAATGCTTGTTGTGCCCTGGCACAGGGGACCGTTTCTTTCTGGGCTGCAGTGACAGCACATCGATGTGAGCTGCTCACTTCTTACTAGAGGAGAAGTTACGGCAGGACGTCATGCCAGGTGAGGTCCTAGGGGAGGGAAATCCTTTAAAGAGTCATTTTCTCTCTGGATTTTTCCCTTCTCTTTTTGAAACTCAGGAGCAGCAGCGTTGCCGTGGTGTCACCAGAGCTTTAAGTGGAAGCTTTTTCAATATTCTATACAAGCCATGCTACTTATTTATCTCATGCAACCAACAAAAGCCAATAGTCCTGCCTTGTTGTAGGTATGATGCTACGTGTTGTTTCATATCTGGATGCAACGACAGAAACAGCAAAATACAAGTTGGGGGGCACACTATGCGAAACACAGACTTTTAGCTTGTGTTTTAAGCCACGCCCTTAATTACATTAGCCACACCCCTTTGAGACCCCTCCCCCTTTTTCATCCCACGTAAAGCCCCGAGTATACCTGTGAGTGCGAGCTGAGAGTTCCCTGTAGGAAAGGAGAACGTTAATGAGCGTGAGCATATCCTGTAGGTCCGGAGTACTTTAAAGAGTGTGAGCATATCCTGTAGGAAAGGACAAACTGCATGTGCTGCCGCTGCGTACAGGATACGGAGCGTGGGCCGTAAATATGTTGTGGGAGAAACCACAACGAGCTGACATGGGAAACATCACTTAGTTAAATCTGCGCATATAAACAGCGCGAGGACGTTATAAACAAAGAGGGGAGAATGTGGCGTAACGGCCAGAGCTACCACAGTTGGAACCGGATTCGATGCTCTGCAACATCCTGCGTTTTTGGGCAGATCACTTCATCTACCTTTGCCTACCAATAAAACAACTTGCCCTTGTGTAATCTAACTGTTGCTAATTTAAAGCGCTTCAATAACTTTAGGTGGAGTTCGCGCTATAAAAAGAGCAAGCATAAATAAACACAGACAATCAGCAACACACTCACACGCTTGTAAACCTGGCACACACTTTGAGTGAAAGGACACACCGAGGGCTCTGTGCCACGCCCACAGGCGTGTGACTGATTTGTCAAACACACAAGAACCAATGGAGCACAGGAGGAGCCAGGCCCAGTCACAAACATAATAAACTAAAGTGACACGCCCCCAGCCGAGAAAACACAAGCACACCTACGCCTCACAATATACAAGATTCAGAACTCAGAGGCGCCTACAGGGCTGCAGACAGAAATCACACCCGGGATCTCCGACACCCCAACAGGATAGGCCCACGCAGATCTACAGGGGGCGCCCACAAACAGACACGGATGCTTAGAGAGGCGCACACAGACCGCTCGCTGCCAGAGAGGTGTGACGCGCCCACCTATGTGTGTGTACAAGCGAATGCACAATCTAAGCAAGAACAGCCATGCACAATACCAGCTGCTCTAATGGGGTCATTCGAGGACAGGCGCAGGGTGAGCAGGCGCCACGGACCCGCCGCTCACGGATGACCCAGATCCAACGGTATTATTGGTTGTATGTGCCCGCCCCCTCTTTGGAGACCTGGCTCACCAGCCCAGCCGGGTCTAGAAGGTTCTCGGCAATATTTGTATTTCCCGCCCACCTGTCGCGCTGCCCCTGGCACCCTCGGATCTCCGCCCTTTCCAGAAAGCTCGAGTTGTTGCATGTCAACAATAAACACACGGTTCAGGGCTGCCAGCCCGACCAACGCTTCGCCCCTGGACAACTTCACATCTATATGTATGCATCAACAGGCCACAGCGTGGCGTCGTTGCACGAGCCCTCACTGAAGCGGACCCTCGGCGCGGGGAGCAGATTCTGCGTCACTGCGTGTGGCCCGCAGTGCCGCACTTTTATCCACCTCGGAAGGATGAAAGGCTGCGCTGCGACTGGAATCTATGTCCACAAGCTCGACGAGTGGGCACCCTACTGCACTAAGACACCAGGCTGACGTGAGCAGACATAGGCACCCAGACCCTTCTTAAAATGCATGTATTTATTATAAGAAGGAAGGCAACCACTCTTTAAGCCCTTAAAATGTCAGCGAATTAATATAGTACAATACGCCAGAGCCGTTGAAAATATCGCAGGGCTGGGGCAGAGTCAGTGTAATGGGCAGGTCCCAGTTTCCTATGTTAGTGTGGTAGCTCAGCGGGTTAACGCGGCTCCTTCTCGTAACTGCATAAGGTCGCATGTTCACACCCTGTTTTAGACTGGTCTTACTACTGCAGTACACGAGGGACTATACTAGTTAGCCCCCGCATTAGAAAAATGTTACCGCAAACCGAGTATCCTACCAACATTTAAAGGTAGCGTCGTCCAAAGACTGCAGCTTCAAAGAGCCTAGAAACGATGTTATTTAAAGTGGTTGGCCATATAGCATCCCGTACACACAGATAGCACAGTGAGCTGCACACATTTCATGAGATCAGTGAGTTGCTGAAGAACTCTGAACTTGCTGCACCGGACTGGGAATAAATAACCCGCAAACAGGTAAATAAATCCAGCCACAGCAGTTCACTGTGCCTAACACCCCAGACAATGAATACTCCGATGCAGAGCTATGCGGGGCCGGGGTATAAACTCTCATTAGCTATCTCGGTTGGTTAATGTCCTTGCCACGGCTGCCTGCCTCTACGCAGCGACAGGTTCTGCGGTACTTTGCGCTCTTATTCCCCACAAGTCACTTACCTCGGAGAGGCCGGTCTCCAGCGGGAGGTGCACGCTGGGGGTCCGGGCATAGGGGAAGACGCTGCCCGAAAAGCCAGGAAGGAGGTCGGTGTCAAAGAGCCCCTCGCCGAAGCGCTGGTCGAAAAGGCGGCTGGGAAAGAGGGGGCCCGGGAACCAGGGGCGCCTCATCCAGGGGTGGCTGATGGTGATGTCCATGGCGTCTGGTGCGAGGGTCACGGAGGTATTCCGGTATCAGAGCGGGAGCTTCTCTAGCGCTGCCTGCAGTCCTTGTCCGCCAGGCGCCTCCGCTCTTCCTTATATACCCGCGCCGCGGCGCCCTGGAAGGAGCCAGAAGTTTACAGAAGAGGACCGATGCCAGCGGAGGGCAGATCATTCCAGGCGTGGAGCCCCGGGCTAATCCGTCACCAGGGAGAAGAGGTGGGCGGGGACAGGAGGGCCACCAGGAGAGGGGGGAAGAGAAGCAGCGACAGAGGGAACGAGGGAGAAGCAGCGAGAGAAGGGAAAGAGGGAGAAGCAGCGAGAGAGGGAACGAGGAGATCAGGTGAGGGAGCAACGCCGGGACACCACCGCCTTTCTCCGAGGCACAGCAGAAAATGCCTCGGAGAAACGCCACGTCCTTTTCGGATTTGGGGGCGTGTTTTGCTGTTGTCTCCTCCCTGAGACTTCTCGCAAAAAACACGCCCCCCGATCCGAAAAGGACGGGGCTTCAACGGAGTGACTGGACCTCTTCTCCAGTGGCTGGCCAGCATTTTAGAGGCCAGCCAATGGAGAACAGGAGAGAAGAGGGGCGGGTGCAAGCCCCTCTTCTCAAACTCATTAAATCTCGCGAGCGAGACTGCGCAAGCGCAGCCTTCGCTAGCCGAGACCTAAAAAGGCGATCGGGGTTGAACTCCAGCAATACTTCCTCACCAATACTGGATCTGTTCCCTACCCGGGTACTCTCTGGGAGGCGAGCCAAGCCACCATACGTGTTTTTGCCAAAGGCCAGCTTACCCTCAAGCGGCAAGCCCAATGCCACCAAATCACCCTGCAGGAGGCCAATGCACTGCGTCTCGAACAACACCCTCCCGAGGACTGAGACGAGACTCAAGACAGACAGCTCGTATGCCTAAGAGGCGAAATCAGGCAACTCTTCTTGGACGCCGCCAAGCTCCTGTGGCAATCCTCTGTGGCAAGGGTTTACGGATGGGGTGACAAGAACAGGAAGATCCTTCACAGACTGGCCACATATCCTATGGCCAATTGCATAATCCCGGAAGTGGTGGACCCGGACGGTGAGGCACACCGCTCCCCACTTGCACTGGCCTGGGCCTTTGCCTCCTTCTACCGAGAGCTATACTCCAGGCAGCGCCCAGACATCTCCCCGCTTAGCCCAGAAAATCTCTGTCTCCCTTGCCTCAGCGAAGCGCAGTCCGCTGATCTGGACCTCCCCTTGACCCGAGAGGAAATCAATGACGCCATAACACACACCTCACCAGGCAAGACCCCGGGCCCGGACGGTCTCCCGCAGAAGTACTATGCCACATACTGGGAGATCCTCATCCCGTACCGCTCCGATTTCTTTGCTGACGCCATTGAGAGGAGCTCCTTCCACCCCACCCTTCCCCCCCCCCCCCCCCAACTCCCCCAGAACGGATGTAGCCACCATATTGGTCACCCCCAAAACGCAACCGCCGTCACCCAATTGTGCCCATTACCGTCCAATTTCTCCTATAAACACAGAGCTTAAAATATTCGCGGCGATCCTGAAACCCTATCTCGCCAAACTGGTCCACTCCGATCAATGCGGGTTCATGCCTGCGCGGGGGACCAGACACTGCCTCAGTTGTCTCCATCTGGCCCTAGCGAACTGCCATTTACTGACTCCTTATTTGGCACTTCTCCTCATTGACTTAGAGAAGGCCTTTGATTCGGTGGACTGGCGGTACCTAGATGACGTGCTGGCCAAAATGGGGTTTGGACCTTGATTCCGCAAGCTGGTGAGGGTCCTCTACTCTCAGCCCCATGCACAATCGCTAGTTAATGGAGTATTGTCGAAGAAATTCCCCATTAGAAGAGGAACAAGGCAGGGATGCCCCCTCTAACTCCTCCTTTTCGCTTTAGCGATGGAACCCCTAGCGGTCCCCATCCGGTCAGACGACGGCATCCAGGGCTGGAAATGGCCCAACTCGGACATGGATAAAATGGTCTTGTATGCGGACGACGTCCTGCTTTACCTCGTAGAGCCGGCTCAATCCGGCGCCCACTGTCTGCGGCCGCTACATTCCTTTGGGCAGGCCTCTGGTCTGCGGCTTAACCCCGTCAAATCAGTCCTGTTCCCCCTGCACTTAACTAGGGACTGCTTCGACTGGCAAGCCACAATACCTAGTCCTTTAGGTAATTGGGAAACTGGATCGCATTACTCCCTGATCTTGCCTGGTCCCTCTACATCACCCCGCTGGTAAAGCGCGCTAAAGAAGACCTTTGCAGATGGCAAAAGCTGCTCCTGAACCCCTGGGCAGGGTCGCCCTATATGATATATTCCTTTATATCATCCAGAACACTCCCTTCTGCTTTCCGCGGGCCTGATTCAGGGATCTCGACAGCCTAGCCACTAAATTCATCTGGGGCGGCCGACGACCCCGCATAGCGTTGGCCCGCTGCCAGATTACGCCCTATGACGGGGGTATAGGAATAACCAACCTATACTTACACTATTTGGCGACTCACCTAGTTGTTTTATACGATTGGGTTAACGGAGGTGGTCGGACCCGGCCTACAGGCTCGAGCTGGGGCTCTCGAATTCAGGCGATGATGTATGGGGTGGACCATACCTAGAACATTACCTGGGGTGACAATTCGTCGTCCTGGCTTGGCAAGCCTCGCTGCGCCACACCGAGTGGACAAACAAAATGACCCATCACTCTCCGCTCTGGCATGGCACGTGGCTGCAGGAGGTGAGCACTCTCAAGGGCTTTCGGTCCTGGGAACAGATTGGGATCTCCCAGCTAGGGGATGTTTGGTCCAGCGACCATATGCGCTCCTTCCAAGACTTGCAGTCCAGGCACTCCCTGCAACATGACTCAAGTACTAAGACTCACCCACAGACTGTAAACACTTCAAGCCTAGTGGCACCCCCACAGTCAGTAGACTGCCGATATATGTGCTGGGGACCAGCAAAATTCAACAGGGTACCAAGCCCAATGAAAGAAACAAGTCACTGGATAGAGCCTTAGGGACACTCTGCCAAAAACACGGGGAAAAATACCCTGGGACGTGCCCCTGCAGGCCCTAATTCAGCCTGCTCGAAAGCCCAAATATGTAAATACACCCAGCGGGCGTCAGAAAACGAAGACACGCACACACACACACACACACACACACCTACTCGACCAAGTCGAGTGTCAAATAGGCCAGAGCACTGCTCTACAGACCCTCGGAGGGCGTAAATATCCAGGGACGTGAGGCAACGGCGGGCAGGATTCTAGGAATCTGAATTCCACGCGCCGCTGCCAGGGAGAGGAGCCAACGCGCTAGATCAGCGCGACAGCGCCCCTAGCGGACGGGGGGGAGCATCTCGCCTCACAGCAGACAAATCAGCGGACCGTGGAAGCCCGATCACGGACCCGCGGTCCGCGGTGAAAGCTACTGCTCTCTAAGAGCATCGGAACACAACCACACAGGGCTGAGCTGGAACAAGCGGAGGTGTGCTGGAGCGGCCCCTCAGCGGAATGAATCGGAAAAACGGAGGAGAGCCGCTACAGCGTATCCGCGCCGCACATCAAACCGCCACAATGACAAACTGCTAAGTCACCAAAACAAGTAACAGAGAGTCAGGGCAGGCGCGGGACGATGAAACGCGTACTCCGACAATGCACTTAAAGATAAACCATGATGAAGAGAAAAAAGAAAACACTCATCTATGGCCGCCGAGCAGCAAGGTAAGAGGAGGAACAAGGGGATGACGACGGACTAGGATATGGTTCCTGGACAGTGATTGAATGCTTGGACTGAGGGATATGGTGTCCCTTCTTTGTTTTTTTGTCGACCCCTTTTTCCCAAGGGTGTTTGGGAAAGGTGGTCCAGTCTGAGCTTTTGATATGGCTGCTGTTGTAATAAAGCATAGAAAGATTAGCATAAGGACTCGCCTCCGAGTCCTTAATAGAATTGCAACTTTCCGTTACGTTAGCTAGGAAATTTCTCATTATGGAGGGAAACCGTCATAAGATTTCAGACATTCCACATACTGCCAAGACCAAAATTACTAGCAAGTTTCTTGACCTGGGGCTGGTCTTGGCCCAGAGTGAGATTACTAGCCACTGGAAGTCAAGGACGGGTCCCAACTTGGCGCGATGGACTAGGGAGTTAGTGAAATGGGCAGAGGCAGAGGGGAACTGCAGGTTGCGTATGGCCGCCCGCACTGGGAGTGACAGATCTCTGGAGATGGCGCGAGCGTGGGTTGCATTGGTGGAGCTGGTAAAACACACGCCTGGAGATACTGACGGCTCTTCTGACCGGGGGGAGTCAGCAGCGGATGCTTAAGGCTTGGTGGCACTGATGTAGCATGGAGTGGGGTGCCGATACGATAGTATGCTCTTTGGTGAATACTTGTCCCTTACACAGGCATTGGCGGTTCGGAATGCATGAACTGTGAACTATCACTATCCTGCCAGTGGCTTTAGCCCGGAATCTGGTCTTCGCTCGGTGGCATGCCGAGGGGGAGGGGGGAGAGAGAGGAGGGGTTAGTTGTGGTAGGGGGGGGGGGGGGGGGACGGGTGAGTTCCAGGCTGCAGCAGTTGGTCGGAGGGATACCTCTTAATAGATTTCGTTAACTCCTACTGCCAGACAGCGAAAGAGGCACCGGGGATTCCCCCCAATTTGATTACATTTCCCTATGGTAGGCGGGAATGCCTTTCTTTGTTGCTTGCAGTTGATTGGTGCTGCCTTGTGGTGCTGTAATATCCTATTCAACACTAAGTTTGTACTTAATCTGTCTATATGCAGCTTTCTTTGAGTATGTGCCTATGTCCTTGGATAACTCAATAAAATTTCTTTAAAAAAAAAAATAAGATTTCAGACATTGCTGCAGTGATTTCTAAGCTAAATAGTTACTAAATTATCACTGAATGGATTTTGATTGATCTTGCTTATCAGAGATATTCATTATATGTTTCCAAAATAAAAAGCACATGCCAAAAAAATTGCATTTGATCAGAATTCCTCACTTGGGACATGTTCAATAACACGTCTTCAAAATGAAATGAAAAAGGGATATCTGCACTAGAAGACATGATCCTTGCAACAAAATGAAGAGGTAAAAGATACCTGTCCAAACATCTGTATCAATTTCCTTCCATGCTGGAAGAAATCCAAATCTCCAACTCCCAAGGGGATGCTGAGCTTTGGGAGAGTACTGAAATCCCTTCAGTTCAATGAAAAGTTGCTTCCACTGTATACAGCCTTATGGTACCAGGATTTCTGGAATTTTTCTGCTCAGACCAAGGCTTTATCTTCTACCACAAAAACAGAAGGACTTTGAACTTCCAGGGTACTTTTGGCTTGAAACCTGTTAAACAGAGTGGCTCTGCAAAGCCACACCAATCATTAGATTTAGTCTCAAAATCAGCTGCAGATTAATGAATAGACACAAAATGACATTCTGTAGGAAATGACCTGCACTTCTTGCCGGACTTCAGTTGGGAAATCGTGAATGAAAGCTCCACTTTATCCCAGAGCAGCCTAGAGACCTAGCTAAACACTAGAACAAGTACTCTCAAATCATAAGCTTTAGTGGAGTGTATATTATTCCAACATGCTTCATACTCCAACTCTCTCTCGAGGAGGGTGCAGGTGCAACAAAAACAAAGGTAGAACAATGAATTTCTTTTAGTCACTATTACTTATGACTTGACTAGCATTTATTTCAATAACAGCCTATCTTCCAGAGACTTCTCGTACCTGTGTTCTATTTTAGTTTGAAATTTAGTAAGTGAAGAGTTATACCCTGCCTTGAGGGTCTCTTTGCTATATAGAATAATCACTGGATGTGTAAGCTCCACCAAGAAATGCAGAGTAGAACAGTTATGTTTTCAGTTTTTTAAGAAAAGATCTGTAGGTGTGATATTTGCCAGAGTTAAAGAGTTTCAAGCAGAGGCATCTTGCTAGTTAAAAGATCTCTTGCCCCTATTTGGACTTTTGTAAGAAGAGACAACAAAAATAGGATAACAATAGGAGGGAAGAGTTACTCTGGGGCAATATATCCTTAATTTACTGCCAGAAAAAGATGATCCAGATACAGTGCATCCTACAGGCTTGTTAGAACGATGCCCTCTTGCGCACTGAAAGCCAATGCACCTTCTTTAGACAGCCCAACGCCAAGCAAAACTTTTTTATACCACACAGGATCAGAGCAGGTGAGTTTTGAATATACTGCAATTTTCACATTATTTTTATCAGGTAGATCACCATGAATGGAACTGCAAAAGGCCAAGCGCACATTAAAAAATGTGTTATCAGTAAAGTTTTCTGGTCAGGATTTAGAAAACAAACCACCTTTCCCAAAACTCAGGTGGTAAAAACAGTAGTTTGAAACTGCTGAGATTGGGGAAGCAACAAGGTATCGGAATCGATGACTGCCCCAAGTTTCTCAAAAACCTCAGATGAGGGTGGGTAAGGCCTAGTGGAGAAAGGGCAGAGAGTAGATTTCTAGCACTGCTTACAGCTTTGAATAAGGAGCACACCAAGACTAGTGCATGAAAAAGTGAGCCAACCAGGGAACCCTTTTCATGCATGATATTCAACTGGATCTGGGCATTACTTGCATGCATATAAAAAAACAACAGAATCCATGCAGTGTACTTGCCTAAATATGGCGGAGGAGGGGATCTTTTAAATGTCAAGAAATAGATGCACAAACAGCTCCATTAAACCAGCAGCCAACAGCACACTGTTTATAGGGGTCTCAAAATTAATAGCAGAGAGTACCCGCTTCACTGATCCCAGGATATTAAAACAACTCAGCTGCCTATCCCACGATATCTGCAAAGTAATTTAGGTGAGCTGGAGAGAAGAACTTAAAACATTTCCCTTGAACATCTGGCACTGATGATGGTGTCAGATCCTCCAACTTCCCCTTGATGCGGCTTGACAGGAAATATAGATGAAGATTGTATCAGGCACATAGGCATGAACAAAATGCTATCCTACGAGGAGAACATGACAGACATCTACTGGTGCCATGGAGCGTTTATTGTGGCATCTGCCTTCAACAACTCCTTCTCAGCCATTGGTGTATTGCAGATATTTCCCTGATTGCTGCTGAAGCAATGTCAATGATGCATAGGCACCAGCCACTACATTATATTCTGACTAGACTCCAAAATAGCTGCAGAAAAGAGCTTGACAACAAAGATGAATGCTTGGGTGTCAAATGAAAGCTACGATCTGATCCATAAGAACTAATCAATCTCTATCAGTTACACCAAGCATATAGACTCAAACGGTTGAGGAAGGGTACAGTGACAAATGAGGATAACTTTCTGAGTAGAAGACATTGCTCATTTTCATAGCATCAAGATGAGGTTGCAGATCCTCTTCGACCCTAACAAATACGAAGAGCTGTCAGAGGTTGAAGGTTAAGAAAAAGTATTTAATCCAGCCTTCCAACAACATAAAACAATTTTAAAACAGAGCAGGAATGACTATAGGAAGAAAAGCATATGAAACAGTTAAAGCAAAAAGCATGCCAAACACAGGACCAAATAGTTCCAAGGATACGCTCGAGCCATGTGGAAAAATGGAACAGTGGATGCTGGCTGGCACAAGTCACTGCTCGTGCAGCAGAGCTATGCTCCTTAAAAGGAAGAGGACATCATTTGTGAGCATGCAGATCTTTGTTTAAAATGATTACTTTCTAATTAGAGTTTGGTTTTTTTTTCCATAAAAAAAAAAAAAAAAAATTAAAACATCTATGGTATGTTTACGAACTCCCACTAAACCATCAAGAGTTACTTCAAAGGATATAATATGAGAAGGAATCCATGACTAAGAAGACTGGCCATCGTGGGGAAAAGTAAGGCTAAATCAAAGAGCAGACCAGAGATAGTTTAACTGGTGTAGAGGGGCACATATGTCCTTGTTATGCAAGGACATTGGTACCTCCATATAGAACTGGTCTCTTTTTATGGCACGAATGATCAGTGTCAGTTATATGTCTTTTGTAAACTGTTCAGTGGTTAAAAGACCTGTACATGCTACAGTGGCTAAATGTGATTTCTAATTAGATAACTGTACAATGATTTAGCGACAATAAGCAAGATCTCACCAACAGCGGATGCAAAGATGTGACTTTATTCTTGTTGGCACAGCAACACTGCAGTCCTTCAAGAAAATAAACGGCATTGTTCTGAAGTGCAAGACATAGAAAGAATTAAAGTTGTGTTTCTACAGCACAGCACCAACTTTTCTAGTAATAATTTCAAAAATGTCTATCATAAATACTAATTACAAACTTACGGAATTCATTTTCTTTTAAGAATAAAAACAGTGACTTTAAGTAGTCCACGATTTCATCCCAAATGGTTCAATCGGTTAGGAAGTCAAGAGTGCTATAAATTGTTAGGATTAGTCACTTAACATTTCCAGGCTAGGAACCCAATAGAAATTTCCTCATGTGCAAGACCATGCAGGTTGTCTAAGTTCATCTCACAAGCACAAAAACATTCCCAATCTCCAATGACCACCAGCAAGAAGGTCCAAAATGTAAACCAAATCATCACCTCACTTATTTAAATGTAGGTTTTAAACAATATATGGATTAAAAATACATGGTTGTATTGACCAGACAATTAACAGTTTAAAGTCACTGACTAATCACAGAAGAATATTTTAATTTTGCTGGTTTTCAGTTTAACTATTCAATTGACAAACAATGAAAAGCTAATGGTCAACAAAAAGGGGGAAAGATGTGGACAATTGTCCCTATGGAATTATTCACACACAAAAAATGTAAAGTTTAAACTATGAAATACGGTGTTACATCAATATAAATGTAAGCATGAAATCAATGCAGTAGATCTAACTTGCAGCATGTATCAAAAATATCATAAGAGGACCAAACCAAAAAAAAAAACAGTTTCATCAATATACACAAGATGTGTATAATAATGTATACTTCTAAGGGAACAGTGCAATGTGAAAAAAGCACGTCAGTAAATAAGTGTACAAAACGCAGCACAAGTGGACAGGAGGATGAATAAAAAAAATTCCATTGGAACGAGTCCTCTACAGAAGGAACTAGGCAAGTTCTTTGGAAAAAAATCAGTCCTTCTTCTGACGAGCAACAGTTTGACGCTAATTGGCAAAAACAATCAGTGGGAGAGAGTTCAAGAGAATATCACTACTACTCCAGCTATGCCAAAGCAGGCAATATACTGGTGATTTTCAATTATGGATTACACAAAACGTTATCAATGATTAAGACTGCTATAATGCGCCGAAAAAACAGTATTTAAAGGGAGGGGGTGCCCGCGCAAACGGGATCACAAGTGGGGAAAATGGAATAAGTATAGAGGAGAAATATGTATCTCTCCGACTATTGAACTCAGGAGGGAGAGGCAGCTGGGAAATGTGAGGTGAGCGCAGGATTAGCTGCACACAGGGTGAGGGGTCCTGAAAAGCCAGTGACATGACGACTCCTGACCCAGGGACACGCAAGTGCTTATTGCAGGGAGCGACTGGCGACATCTGAATTTAGATACCCTGGACTCCAGTGACGTTGGGGTGCGCTGAGGTTGAGTTGTAATGGTATGTACTGGCATATCTACATTGTCAAGGTAATTGTCACTGCTGCTGTCTTTGTTTCTAATAAAAATTGTTTAAAAAAATTTAAAAAAAAGACTGCTATAATGATTTGCCTTATTGCATCGTCCAAAGGGGTAATCGAAATGCCTTGAGACTTTTACTATTACATTAGTCCTATTTGTAATGATGATAGTATGCGCAGATCTCTAAACCCAAAGTTGTAAAAAAAAAATATATATATATATATATAAGCGATTAAGACTGGAGTGGACAGAAACCCCACATCTCGTCACAGACCTGAAGAAACAGAAACCTAAATAAAACAAGCATTTACAATGCAATGGTCTCGGCATTGTTAAAGTTAGAGCTATTGGCATTGCTCATGACATTATTTTTGTTTGTTTTTGTTTTTAAAACATTAAAAGAAACTGCATTGTTATTTCCAATGTCAATGGCTGAACCTGGTTCCCCAGTGCTACATCCGCTCCCTCACTGAACACCACACTGCCCCACTGAGAGAAATTCACATTGCCTTCAACTACAATCCAATTTGATCTGCTATAAACAACTGGATGCGACTCAATTCAACTTACGTACTAGGCAAGAGCAATATGCTGCCTAAAAGAAAAAGTAACAACATCCTGGAAAAAGCAAACACTCATAGGGAATGAAAGATTAAATAAAGCATGTGAAATAGGTCTCGCATTTATTTGCGTTGAAAATGACAATGCATTTTATTTATGTTTCGGTTTTCAAAACATAAATAAAAGGCATTGTCATTTCCAATGACAATAGCTTAAACTCTCGCAAACGCGAGACCGAAAGTCAGGCGAAGCACTGCAATCCCAGAGCTGGCCTGGCTGATGCTGCTCTGCCACTGCCCCTGCGTCCAAGGAGAGGAAGTAAACAGCTCGGTCTTGGCGTAGAGTCTCATTAAAGCTACATGTGTGTCATTAATTACGTTAAAGCCGTGGATCACATAGCAGGATCCGGCTGTTCATCTAGGAAACACTGAATGTGTGCACAAGTGGGTTGCCCAAAACCATACACTGCGTCAGGCAAGCCAAGCCGTTGTGCACGTTTTACATCCTGTAAGGAGACCCACTGGGCTTTGAAACCCTATGTTACAGTAACTGCAAATAAACACAAGTATAGCAAAATGTAGTGGATTCAGAGACCCCAGAAATCTTATCTTTGGATTGCAACAATGCTGTCTGAGGGCAGCACACAAGCTGTGCTTGTAAAGACCACACGGGCTGCGGGGACTGAATCCACCTTCAGGAGGGGGCTCACTGTAAACCAGGAAGTAATAAATTACCACAATGAAAGCCGCGGCCGCGAAAGGAGATACAAAACGGATGTAAGCCTGCACGCGGCTGCTGGTAGCCGCGTCTTTCTGTCTGGTGTCTACGATGGGGACGTGGCCCCTCATCCAAGGGCTTACATTAACAAAAGTTTTATCAGTCTCCGTAAATTCCCAGGAAACTGGCGATTTTGGATTCCTATCAATCTGCATGTCTGATCAATATAATATACTGGCCAAAAAATTATTTTGCCGAAGGAATCTACATAACTGTATCCATCATCATTTCCTGCAGGGGACGAAAGTTATGCGAGCGCAGGCTTCAAGCGGTACTAGCTTCCGAACCGCTCCCTTTCACATCAAAGGCTGAAACCTCCCACCTCCCGTTCACCCCATCTGCTAGCTAGTGCCCTAAAGCTATTTATGTGGCATATGTGCTGCGATCCAAGGTAGCTCCGCGCACCTCTGTTAATAGGGTAGACCTGGGAGATTCGTGTGTACCCGTCGTGACGTGGCGCTATGGGTTTGCCACCACAGGAGGTCTGCCACCTGCCTGTCCTGTGGGGACGCACAAGTCAATCCCCAGACCATGGTGGTCAACAGACCTCGTCACCCTGTCTCAGTGGGCCAGCCCCGTTTTTTTGTCAGCCCTCATGTCCGAGTCTGACAATTATTGAGTCTGCACGCAGTGGTGATCCTTTCAGTTGGCGGGGAGGGAGTGGCGGGAAATGAGTGCTCGGTCCGTTGTCAATGAAGAGCAGCCCGGGTTCTGGAAGACTGACAAAATACCAACCATCTGTCCCTTTCTAAAACATGGCTGCAGAGGTCTCGAGGAGAGGGAGGTTAAACTGCTCTCCCGTGCGATTCTCCTGGGTACACAGCCGGCAAAAACGGTCATTGCTGTTGCTTGCAGCTATACACTGCGCTCCGTTCTGGGGTGCGACGTGATGTCATTGTTTTGAAAGCTCCCCACATCCGAACTTATTTGATTAACTAATAACGCAGACACTTTCAAAAGCCTAGTATAATATGCGTACCTCAGTACCTAGGTGGTGAGTTGACTGCCGCTACAGAGCGGCGTGGAGTTTTGATATTCGAGCTTCCCTTGACCCAGAGCTTGCACTACCCGTGCCTGCAGCCAGCTGGCTGACTGTTCTGTGCTGCGCGCTATCCGATCGCTGAACCCGCCACGTCGAAGGCTGCCTCCGGGTCCCAGTGCACGAACAGGGTGAACGCGATATCCGAGCGCTGAGTGGCGAGCGTGTTTCACTCTAGAGCATTCTGCTGCGAGGCGTGCCTACCTTGGAGTCGTTCTCTCTCCTCAGAGCTCCCTGCGCTCATCTCCCTGCCATTACTGCGGGAGTGTAATTCAATCAGCAGCAAAGTGATTAAAGTGAGCCACAGGCGTGGGAGGAGTCTGCTTCGGAGGAAAGCCAGTAAACAACATTTCAAGCACACGAGCCGAGGCAATGTAAAACAAGGGGAGTTCGACAACAGTTCAAACTCCCCCCCCCCCGCCAATGAGAAACAAGGCAGAGCAAAAGGCACACCACCGCCTTTCTCCGAGGCAGAGCAGAAATGCCTCGGAGAAAGGCAGCGGCATTTTCGGATTCGGGGGCGTGTTTGTCTTTTCTCTCCTCCAGCCATTGGCTGGAGGAGAGAATGAGACTTCTTGCAAAAAACACGCCCCCCGATCCGAAAAGGACGGGGCCTAATCGGAATGACTGACCTCTTCTCCAATGGCTGGCCAGCATTCAAGAGGCCAGCCAATGGAGAACAGGGGAGAAGAGGGGCGGGTTCAAGCCCCTCTTCTCCAAGTCATTAAATCTCGCGAGCGAGACTGCGCAAGCGCAGCCTTCGCTAGCCGAGACCTAAAAAGCATGTTCAAATGATTACTGGTACAATAATGGTTTCACAAAAAATACACCTTAAGGTAAAATTGCTGTTTACGGAATAGCTGGATAACGTAGTCCTTAGAACATTCAGAATTATGAGATCTTTTTGCTTGTTCAAAAATTCACAGAATGTTTAAGTTTCTGGGCAACTTCCTATTTTAGACATTACAAGAGTTGGGACTGATATATCCATAGGACAAAAAAATACGTATGCCTTGTGGGTGTGACAGACGTTAGCAACATGTTTTTTCCACTGAACTGCATTGCAGACTTTTGTTCAATTGATCAGATTTTCTTCCCATACCAATATTACACCGAGGAAGAACACTACACGTTAACAAACGCCAGCATTAAGACACAACAGGGTCATATACATTATTTTTTAATAAATGTTATTATTAGCTGAAATGTATATTTCTGTCATTTAAATGTTTTTTGATGTGTTTATGTGGCTTATTTAAAACCGAAACAACAATATATAAATGACAAAACATGGAGCAAAGTAAAGGGAGTAAAAACTAAAACACCATCAACACCAACCAAATCAAACTGATATATCCCAAAAAGCATTTGGACCCACAATAATCCTTTTGGTCCTGGAATTTTTGGAGTAAACTCTTTTCTCTATTCCTATAAAAATCCATTTCACCTCAACACCACAGGACCGGGTACATATTTAGCTATTAAATATACTTAACAAAAATGATAACAGCATGGCTACTATCACTTTAAGGATCCAAAACATTAGGTGTGGATAGAATGGATAGAACGTAAGCCGGTCCAGGAAGGACAATGTCAAATGAAGTCTTGCTCAGAAATACAACAATAGACTCAACAGAAAGTTACCAGATCCACCAAACATGAATGTCTCTTCAGGCTTAATATGTGAACAGTGCAGTGTTTAAGAAATGTCTATTGCTCCACAATATACAAATGTTGTTGATAAACAAAAAACAAATGCTGGCATACCAGTTATGTCAACTTTGTGTGCTGTTAGCACTTATAATAGTATATTATACCGTCTTTACTATAACAATACTGTAAATGTAATACTTCTAAAATGCATGTGCATCATTATATTCCTCATTTGTGCATCATGCGTTTTAAGAAAAACAAAACAACATATCATGATCCTGGAAACAGTAAGACTGTCTGCTTTTAACACCATAATAAGACAACTATAATATATTAGTTTTTCTTATGTAAGAATTGTCCTACTGTTAACAGAATAATAGGTATGGCATTAGATTATGTGTCAATACATAGCATTACAATAAATAGTAGACTGTATTTGCTGTCAAGGTCAGCACTAATGCAGTGGTTTGGTGATTTGATTACCAACAGCTTCATATTCCAAACACACAAATTAAACGGCGTTAGCAAAAACAAATATCTCTCCACGTTCCACATAAAGGTTATCCTCTTTTCTTTCTATCTAAAAGGGTGAGGTTTGGCTGCAGAAAATTCGTATGTGTTCTTTACACAATCCCTGAAAGCCACCCACAACCAAACATAACCAATCCCACAAAGAAACACTGAAAGTAGCACTCTGCCCTTAAACTGAAGGTGTTATTGGCCAGCGTGGTGATTCAAGCATGCATGTCACTCAAATCTCTTCAAATTAGTTAGTTTGCCATCTTAGAAAAATGTTAAAGGTTAACACCTATTTAGAAAAATAGTGTCAAATATGTTGATGACAGAAAGCAAAAGAAATGCTGTGCATAATAATCAATTTGAATGTGAAGGTTTTACTTTAAATAGTACTGCTTCCTCACCATACTACTACTTCACGTTTGGTCAAATTATATCTTTGTTGACTTTAATTGGAGGCAGGAATCATTTAAAGCTTCAGTTTCTGTTTGCAACAATCCAGGTGGGGCACATCTGGAGAAGCAACTAAATCAGACCAGCGCAAAATGTAATAAACACAACAAAGGAGCGCTGATGCGCATTAAAGAGAGGATGGCTGAGCCACACAAATATTGCATTACAAAAACACTTTACACATCACACACAGAGGGTCTGATTTGAATATATGTCATTCGCAACATGTTCCACTGCTGATCACAGCATACGGGGGCAAGACGTAGAAATATCCTCGAGTAAAACCACCTGGCATAACTCTTGTGTCACTTTATATCGGAGCACTGGTAGAAAAACACAGGGCTTCGAAATCTTCACACACCCAAAACAGTGAGTGTAGAAGCACGTATCATTCAACGCCCTGCTCTTTGGGGTGTACCACTGCTTCAGCCTCCTACTGGAAATGATCTCGGTCCCACCTCCAACACGACAGCATGAGCAGCAGATAGGCGCCTGAGAAATGCCTCCCCAGAGGACAGCATTTGCAGCCAGCAAGAAAGGTAGGCAGTCAGAAGAAAGGCAGCCCTGTATCTCACTCGGAGATCTCTACACGGGAACAAATGTCCTCATGTTACAGAAGAGATGCTCCTCTTCAAGACAGCCAGGCAGCGGCCTGGGTAGAGGATCGACAGGAGAGACGGTGGATGCCTGACGTTCTTCGCCTCGGGAGCAGCAGTTGTTGGGCCTTTGAGCAGATGTGACTACTCGCGCTGCTTTTCATCTATGTGGGTGGGGCGTGGGTTTCTAACTAATATGTACATTGCCCATCATGAATACGGTGTTAAATGTGTGAAGGTAGCCAATGAACAAGGACTATACGATACACCTGCGATCACGGCTAATTTTGGGGCCAGCCATTATACAAAAGCTTCTCTAATGCGGGCAAGGAGCGTGAGATGAATTGCATTACCAAGAAAACAAGTGAGAGCGATTTAGTAAAAATGTGAGGAATTATGAATTTGTTACGGGGTGACATTTTCCAACGTTTGGGTTAAACTATCAACAAACAGGCCGAGGACAAATTGGCAGATATGTTACTGTGCTTGAAATATTAATGGCATGCTTGGTAATCTCTTTAAAATGTCAAGCATATATAGCGAGAGGAGTAAACATTGAAAAGGCTCATATGGTCACGCGTATACATAAGCATTCCAGAATATAGAATCAGAAAAGAAAATATTAACAACAAATTATGCGTTATGGAAAGAAAAACAGTCCACATAAAAAAAATCGTTTGACCAAATTTGTTTTCAGGAGGATGGAGGGTATCACTATTCTTTATAGTACGCCTGAAAGTGAAGCATGTTAGATCTGATTAAAGGGTGGGTCACATTGGGGAGGCTAATGACAAGTTAATGGCAAACTGTTGTTGGCATTTATATGGAGAATGCCTAGATGGCATCATTAGGCGGTGTCGGGGGTGTTGTTCGCGATAAGTCATCCATCAGGGTTTAAATTACAATATCTTGGGCAGGGCTCATCGCTCAAGGTTCACTTATTTTATGTTTTGGTTTCATATAGCGTTCTTGAAGCATTTAAATTATTTTAAACACACCGCAGCCCAAGGAATTTCCCATCACCTCAAGCTCTAATGCAAGCCTGCTACAGGCAGACATGTCATCCTATTTCTCTCTTGGGAGTGTGTCCTTTCTATGACACCTCTCTGCCTCCGTGGTGTCTACCACGGGCTGATGGCACGTTTGGTACCCCTTTATTACCTGTCAGTGCCTATTGCCTCTCCGCCGGCTCCCACACTCTTACTGTCACAAGGCCTTGCGCTGCTCCTCGGGATCACAAGCTCACACTTGACTCCAGCTACGAGAGTCCCAGTCGGGCGGAGTCCTGAACCGTCAAATACCCGTGCCCTCCTCCAGCCTCCTCTCCTCTACCGACATAGAATGCCCCATGCGCGCACCCGTTGAGCTTGCCGTCAGTCTCGCGCCAGCTCAGTCCCCAAGCCTGGAGCCCGATCCCTCCCCCCTCTTACTACTGCCCTAGCCCGAGCCCATAGAATGTCACACTCAGCTTCATGCGTCAACGTCACCTGCGCGCCGCCACAACACCGCCCGCCCACCAACCTCTCCTCTGCGTGCGCGACCCCGATAAAACTGTTTCTCAACAGTAGAAACAAAAAAAGGCCCCCTTCTTGAAGACACTAAAGAAGGACTCTGTGGCGAAATATAAGAAAGATCATGATGCCTGGAACTGGAGATGAGGCAGACCATAGTAAACAGCAAATTACTGTTACAACCCCACAGCCTAAGGGGACTTTCAGATACTGAAACAATTGACCTTTTTATTTATGCAACGCGACATCGAGTTTAAAAGTATATACTATTTCTAAATGAAATATGTACAAAATACAATAATGCTGTAATGGTGACGGCGTTTAAACCCTGCAAAGCCCAACTTCGCAACCGTAGTGTTAGTGCTTGCAGTATTTTGGGTATGCCTCTGTGTTGTTTGGATTATGTCATTTGTAAATGTCACAGTGTATTACAACAGGGGTACCCCTAATAACGTTTCCTATATTAGGGTCTACAAAATATTTTTGCGAAAAACATATAGGAAACTCACTCTATGGTAGGCTGGTTAATTAAAAATACATGTGATAGTCAAACGACCAAAAACGACTTGAGAATACAATTGTGATTTTTAATTTTATTATATAAATCTGCAAAGTTACACAAATATTTACAAGTTATCTATCTTTCTTCTCATGAGGATACATGTCCTTTGATTCGATTCTATATACATTAATTTGTACATTCATTTGTACATCTATAATCAAATACATACAATTTGTATGCGTATTCCAATTGATAATGAACACAAGAAAGAGCGATAGGGAAATGGACAACAAATACCAAATCTAATTCTCTAGCATGGCTAGATACAATCTACAATCGTTTTGGCGTTGTGCCTTCATCAGGTAGCCATGTTTTCATAATTCCTAAAAAATAATGAAAAAACAAGAATGACCTACAATATACATAAACAGTAAAAAAAGTCAACTGACTGAGTTTCACATGTATATATTCCTACTCGATATCAAATATTTACAAATAAACAAATATACATATTCCGTTTATACATAAGTTGTGATGTCACAGAATGTTAAGGTAGAATAAATCTCGGCGATCTTACATCCATGTGATAAAAAAAAAATTGGGGAGAAAAAAAAAACGTAATATGGAATCCGCATTGAGGTCAAAAATGATTGTCGCGGGTCACAAACGTAATTGACCCCCTGTACTTCCTGCCTATTAACGGTACAAGAGATGGATTGATGCATGTATCAGAACTGTGGCGCATGCTGCTTTATCGAAAATTGTACCATTCTAAAAATACATTTTGTAACAAATAGTAGCAAAACAATTGACAATGAGCCATTTACCTTATTTTGGAAAGCCATACTTTCGGCTGTTTCAGTGGGTGAATGTTCCTGAGGTGCTCATGGAATGAGGGCAATAGCTAGCAGGTAAGATCTAAATATAAGACAAACCCCAAAAAATCTTAATTAGATAGAGTGGTCCTGCTTCGGGACCTTGTGTGGGGTGCAGAGGGTACGGAAAAGATAAGGGAATTAGGATGAGGTAACGGGGACACTTACCCTGTATTTAAAGCAGTCACTAGGAATAGGAGTGCGTGCTTGCTTGAAGTGGCAGAGAATTCTGAAATTATATAATAAATATAGCTATATGTCACTAATGATGGTGGGATCAATATCTCAGTATGTAATATCGGTTATACACTTGCTAAAAGAACTTACATCCCGCAATTGTGGCAATTTGAAATAGTGTCTCAAACTTCTGGTTATGTTCGTGGGCTTAGTATGGCCCAAGATTGAATTATAACGGTGGATAATAGGGCCGGAATGTAGATAAGACTATGTCCGTAATAATGATCGGTAAAATTATCCTACGACAACGACTCACTGCGTATGCTGCAGTCTATATCTAAGCCTACACTCATAAACCCCCTCGTGATGATATCTGCTCAGGGCTGGATACAGGACGCTGCAGAAGTAAACGTACCTGATACCGTGCGGATCCTGTGTTTAAATGGTTAAGCCCGTAGCGTTCCGTTCGCTGATACAGTATTCGTTTCCTCACAATATCATTCCGTACTGGAGGGGCACCGCACTATTGCTGCATCGTCTTGTCGCCGAGCACCATGATCGTACAAAATCCTGTCGCCATTATTTGGAAAGATTGGAGGGTAGGTTTGAATGGCTGTATATATATGCACGTCCCAACCCAGCTTGTGTGACGTGCTGTGAAGAGAGGTGAGTGTGCGTAAAACGTATTGGAAACGTAACGCAAACTTGGGCGCCATCTTAACCGAGTAACTTCTCTTCGGTAAAATGCCGAATATGAGATCCGGACAATATTCATAGCGTGTGAATATCTCTTATCACCAGATACTGAGGTGTTGTGAGTGAGACCAACTTAATTCAAACCATCCGGCATGATACGCTTGAAAATTACCCAAGCCTGCACTTTGTAAGATACGCTATTATTTAAAAATTGAAAATAAGTTTACATAAGTATATATATATATACACCGGTCACAACCAGGCTTGTGTGACGCATACCAATCAGATGTCAACGGGCCTCAGATGCAACGTAAATATACGCGCCATCTTAGCCAGGTGATTGACCTCGGTCAAATACCGAGTATAAATCGTCAAAGTGTAGTATACTGTAAACACTCAAATCATACAGATATCACATGCTCTAAAAAGGTAAACTAAGGTGGATAAGGCCTACTGAATATGAACAAATCGGCATGATATGCTGGAATTTGCCGTAACCAACCCGCACTATGGTGTTTAATAATTGGCGCCTTCTTCCCAAAATATAGAAGAAAATCTCGAACGACGCCCGATCCCATTAATTCAGTTATAGACTTGACAAATTTGTCTAGGGGGGAAAAAAACTCATTTTCATATCTTACTGTTGAAAAATAGCTCGTCTGTTTCAGTTAACTGCAATTCTTTCAAACATACAGAATATCTATTTCTGATATTACTGGCATGGTACAGTCATTTACCTGGTAGACGGAAGTATAATGTTCATAGCAATCGGTAAAGCCCTAAATATTAGATGACTCCTGTAAGATACTCCAATGGAAAAATATGTTTGTTTAAAGAATTGCGGTGCGATGAATACGGCTAATTGTTGTTGAATCGTATTGCTTGACTCCAGGGGATTTCGTTATTCAGACCTCTTTTATAGGTGTCCAAAGTAAAAATCCAGAATACCTCCCTACGTTTGCGAATTTCTGTGCCTGTGGGGCCATTAGTATGAATTTTATCCAGAATTAGCCATTGTATGTCGTTTGTAGTGTGATTCATGTCGACGTAGTGTTGTACCAAAGGGGCATGTAATTTTTTTGTTCTGATGGCTGATCTATGCTCTGTGAGGCGAGTTACCATCGATCACGAAGTCTCCCCTACATAGGTCTTATTGCAGGGGCACGTAATAGCATAAACTATGTTGGTTGTACTCGGTTAAGATGGCGCCCAAGTTTGCGTTACGTTTCCAATACGTTTTACACACACTCACCTCTCTTCACAGCACGTCACACAAGCTGGGTTGGGACGTGCATATATATACAGCCATTCAAACCTACCCTCCAAACTTCGCAAATAATGGCGACAGGATTTTGTACGATCATGGTGCTCAGCGACAAGACGATGCAGCAATAGTGCGGTGCCCCTCCAGTACGGAATGATATTTTGAGGAAACGATTACTGTATCAGCGAACGGAACGCTACGGGCTTAACCATTTAAACACAGGATCCGCACGGTATCAGGTACGTTTACTTCCGCAGCGTCCTGTATCCAGCTCTGAGCAGATATCATCACGAGGGGGTTTATGAGTGTAGGCTTAGATATAGACTGCAGCATACGCAGTGAGTCGTTGTCGTTGGATAAGTTTACCGATCATTATTACGCACATAGTCTTATTTACATTCCGGCCCTATTATCCACCTTTATAATTCAATCTTGGGCCATACTAAGCCCACGAACATAACCAGAAGTTTGAGACACTATTTCAAATTGCCACAATTGCGGGATGTAAGTTCCTTTAGCAAGTGTATGACCGATATTACATATTGAGATATTGATCCCACCATCATTAGTGACATATAGCTATATTTATTATATCATTTCAGAATTCTCTGCCACTTCAAGCAAGCACGCACTCCTATTCCTAGTGACTGCTTTAAATACAGGGTAAGTGTCCCCGTTTCCTCATCCTAATTCCCTTATCTTTTCCGTAACCTCTGCACCCCACACAAGGTCCCGAAGCAAGGCCACTCTATCTAATTAAGATTTTTTGGGGTTTGTCTTATATTTAGATCTTACCTGCTAGCTATTGCCCTCATTCCATGAGCACCTCTGGAACGTTCACCCACTGAAACAGCCGAAAGTATGGCTTTCCAAGATAAGGTAAATGGCTCATTGTCAATTGTTTTGCTACTATTTGTTACAAAATGTATTTTTAGAATGGTACAATTTTCGATAAAGCAGCATGCGCCACAGTTCTGATACATGCATCAATCCATCTCTTGTACCATTAATAGGCAGGAAGTACAGGGGGTCAATTACGTTTGTGACCCGCGACAATCATTTTTGACCTCAATGCGGATTCCTTATTACTTTTTTTTCTCCCCAAGTTTTTTTTTTTATCTCATGGATGTAAGATCGCCGAGATTTATTCTACCTTAGCATTCTGTGACATCACAGCTTATGTATAAACGGAATATGTATATTTGTATATTTGTAAATATTTGATATTGAGTAGGAATATATACATGTGAAACTCAGTCAGTTGACTTTTTTTTTACTGTTTATGTATATTGTAGGTCATTCTTGTTTTTTAATTATTTTTTAGGAATTATGAAAACATGGCTACCTGATGAAGGCACAACGCCGAAACGCGCGTAGATTATATCTAGCCATGCTAGAGAATTAGATTTGGTATTTTGTGTCCATTTCCCTATCGCTCTTTCTTGTGTTCATTATCAATTGGAACACGCATACAAATTGTATGTATTTGATTATAGATGTACAAATGAATGTACAAATGAATGTATAAAGAATCGAATCAAAGGACATGTATCCTCATGAGAAGAAAGATAGATAACTTATAAATATTTGTATAACTTTGCAGATTTGTATAGTAAAATTAAAAATCACAATTGTATTCTCAAGTCGTTTTTGGTCCTTTGACTATCACATGTATTTGTAAATGTCATACAGACTATTACGTTTGCACAGTTGCCAAGTTTCCAAATTGCTTCTATGTGCCATCCTAAGGTTGAGGCGTCTTTATCTGTGGAGTCCAATGTGGGTTGAGAACTTGCTTCAAGCTCCAGCTTGTGGTAGCTGGCGTTCAGGTCTATCTTGGAGAACCAGCGATCCCCGTTGAGATGTGGTCCAGCAGGTTACCAACCTCAGGTACTCCAACACCATATACTCACCTGGGCCCAAAAGCACACACACTAACACATAGGCTAGCAAATACCGCTGGGGTAAATTTTTCAATATTTATGAGATTAGTTACCTGTCAAAATTTAATCTTCACTGATCAAAAAGTTCTTTCCTCTGGTCAATGGATCATATAGTTGGAACTAGTTGATGGTGAAATGACATCAGGGTTATTTATATTCCTTACCATTCTGAAATAACCACAGACTCTGGAGAAGTTTTAAATGTTTATCTAGTTAATTCATGTGAGCCAAACAAGAATACAGTACAAACTCCGTTTCAACAGGGAAGAAAAGTCAATTAATTCTTTACTCTGTCACCTATATTAAATTTATAATTCACAATGACTGTAGGAGAGTAGGGTCTGCTATCCTATGGTCACCCCAAATTTTTGCTTTTTGCTTCACTGGTTTTTGACATATTGAGGCTGTGGGCCTGCCAATCAGACCCCCAGCCTGCTGTTCTCTCTACTAAATTTACACTATGCACCCTAGGTGCATAACCAATTGGAAGTGGATCACCCTGTGAGCCCCTGTACCAGTGTACACTAGGTACCCAGGACATTGGTGAATCTAAGGCCTGCCAGGGGCTGAAGCATGTATTGTGCCACCCCTGGCCTGGCCTAACAAATTTGACACAACTGGCTGATCACTCAGCTGGGGTAAGTTGGTGTAACCACCTCTTACTTAGGTGTAGTATACCTATACCTAACCTTAAATGGGACACATGTTAACCTATAAGTCACTCCTATGGCAGGCCTTAACAATCCTGAAGGCAGAGTGCTTGGTTCCATGTGAGATGGTGCTCTGGCATGAGCTGAGCCTGTCTGCAGTGGTCGGAACAACTTCCTTCTACTGTTTCCAGATATCGTCATACCATATACTCTTAAGTGCATTATGAAACTCGCGGTTAAATGCTATCTTTGGTTTGGCTTTATCAAAACATGTCGAGTAAGGTGTCATATGTATTGGAATACTAACCCCTCGCCAATTGTGGCGACGGGGTTAGCATTCCACCCTTCTAGAGGGACACGACATGTACAGTACCTGAAACCCGGGTAAAACCAGACATGCCTGAGGCTCACAAGGAGCCTCGGTGCATATGCCAGTTCAATCCGGTCCTGGGGCACACCAGCCCTGGACCTGGGGCGAGCTGGACAAAGGATTGGGGGTGTAACCACCCCCCTTCCTGGTCCCACCCTTAGGGAGGGACCTAGCAGGTAGTCCGGCCCCTAGAATCCGCTTAAAGGTAGGAGCTGTGTCCTAAGACTTCAGACATCCTGGAATCAACTTAACTACAAGAAGAAGACGGGAACTTCGACGCTCTGCCGCACAGAGGACTGAAGCCAATCTCCCCTGTGGTCAGGGAGTGACCACCTTGCTAACGCAAGCACCATCCAGCGAATCAACGTCTGCTTTGCCGCCGCCTCCCACCGGAGCCCGAGCCCAGAGACTGACAAGACCCGGACCTCCAGACCTCTCACCGCCCGATCCACAGTCCCTGAAAAGAAGAGACCCGTGGAGGCACCGAGACACGTGGAGCCAGCCATCTTGAAACGACCACGACAAGCTGCAAGCGCAACAACCGAGGCTCCCTCCAAGTTGTGCTTTGGGATCTGAGAAGCCCAACCCTCGAGCAGCATCTGCACCAAAGGTGAGCCCTCCAGCATCTCCACGATCTGCGTGGGGCCCTTCTGCATTTTGCCACTCGACGCGCCTAACCGGTTGCTGGCCCGCTGGCTAGTGGCCATCTTGGTGACGAACTTCAAGAACTACACCACTGGTCTGGTTGCTCCAGACTGGCCCTTGCTCCCCTCCAAAGGAGCAGTCCCTCTGACCTTGCTGGTCAGAACCATCAGCTTATTTCGTTTTCCACAACAATTGCTTTTGCCAAGGCTTGTTTGCTTCAATCAAGTCGCCGACACCGCCGACAGCGAGAGTCTGCGTGGGACAGCTTGTGAACCGACTCCTGGACGTCGTCGACCTTCAGGGACCACGTGGCTGCAGAGACAAGCTACACCTTCCTTCCTGTTTGCACCCGACATCGCCTGGTACCCACCTGGTGCCACGCTGGTTACTGGCTAGTGACTGTGAACACTGTCCCCTCTGCTTACAGGTCTTCTACAACTCCGATCCACCCTTGGATCCACCGCATCTCTTCCGGACCGATCGCCTGCAGCATCTTTGTCCACAGGCTCCATTGAACAGATAGAAGAAACCCGACGCACTTCGAGACCTATGCACCCGCTTCCTGTGGGTGAGGTAAAGCTGGCACTCCGGTGCCCAAGTGTAGAGTATCATCTCTAGTGTCTGTGTTTCCAATCATGAGTTCATAGTCCATCCGGAAGATCCTTTTTGCAGTAACTTTGTAACTTTTACGCACCCATTGAAAACCTATGGGAGCTCGCGTGTGACTATTTGCTCTGCACACGCAACCCGTGGACCTCCTGGTCACTAACTAAAGTTAGCTCCTTGTAGGCCCAGCGATTCTAGAGGCCCTAGGCCTTTTCCCTTTTCTGTTCGTGGTACTTATACCACTATTTTAGTATATGGTTTGAGCGGCCACCAGGGCCTATCCATATAAAGTGCAACTTCGGTGTATTCTAACGTATTCTTGTTTAACGATTTGTGCTCCTGTGCTCATAAAGAGTCTAGGGGTTACTTTGAGAAATAAATACATATATATTTTCAATATATATCTGTGTGGTGTCCTTTCATTGGTATAAAAGGGGGTTGCATTTGGTAAAACAGCTGGCTTAACACGTTTCACGAGTTTAGCCTCAAAGACTGCTTAGCCTACGCTACCACTAGGGCAGCTAGTCCGAAAAGGTTGACTTACAACCACACCATAAGGGTTGCTTGGCATGGTACAAGGTGGTCACTTTAACTAGTGAACATCATATACCAGGCCAACTTCTCACATTGGTGAGCAGCGGTTGGATTTGAGCTTGCTGTGTTTTACCATTGTAATCTCTTGGTTACCAATTGAAAGATCACATAGGTACCTGTAGGTACATATAAAACAAGATTAGATATACTTAAGTTCTACTGAACTTAGTGTTGTAGAGCAAAGGGAGTAGCACACCCTGACTACAACTACTAGATAGGTTTAGTAGGTAAACCCAAGTGTAGGTAGATTGCAACACATCCACCCACACTTAAGAGCAATGGCTGGGGCAGAGGGGTCCAATGTACCCATCTCTGTTGAGAGTGACCCCCAGAGGGCACCATCCATCTTTGCTACCCTAAATCAAAATGAGCTCAGGCAGTTGGCAAATATCAGGGGCCTTAAACAGCCCAAGAATCCTACTTCTGCTGAACTCAGAGAGCTTTTACAGGCTGATGAAGATCAGAAAGCTCTCAGGAAAGCCTCCCAGTTAGGCCCCTTAGGGACAGGAACAGGAGCCCCCCCTTCTGAAGATGCTACTGAAGTACCCCTTTCCAATAGTCATCCCTTAGATGAGAATCATACTACAGAGGAGGAAAGTGATGGGGATACAGGAGGTAGTGAGGATGAAGGGAGAACTAGCTCAGTGCCAAGTGTTATACGTGGCCCAGCTAACTTAAGGCTACTGGGGACTGACAATGGGATCACCCCATTGGATCTCCCTAGTGGACTTAACCAGGGGCTTGGGAGGCAAAGGAATCACTCAGGTGAATCTAATGCTTCTTATGCCTCTAGAGGCTCTCAAGGTCACTCCAAGAGAAGGATGACCACCCCTCAGAGGAGGGAGCATGAGGCCAGAATGCAGGAAGCCCAGCTGAGGATCAGGAAGCAGGAGCTAGAGGTAGCCCTGATGGAAGAGAAACTGAACAAGGCTAGGCAACCTAGAGAGAGTGGGTCTATACCCACTGGTGGCAGCATTGTCCCTAAGGACAAAGATAGGGTCTTTGATAATAGGAACCTGTCTAAGGTTGTGCCCCCCTACGAAAGTGGGGATGACATCCACAAATGGATGACTGCTCTTGAGAGAGCCTGCAAAGTACAGCAGGTTCCTGAAGACCAGTGGGCAGCAATCCTCTGGCTCTCTTTTGAAGGAAGAGGCAGAGATAGACTCCTCACTGTTAGAGAAGAGGATGTCAGAAATTACAGAGCCCTGAAGAGTGTCCTAGTTGATGGGTTAGGCTTAACCACTGAACAGTACAGGTTAATGTTCAGAGACACCCAGAAGACACAGACTCAGGACTGGTCTGAATACATTGAATGTGCCACTAAGGCTTTGGAGGGTTGGTTGCTGGGAAGTAAGGTATCTGATTATACAGGATTGTACACTTTGATGATGAGAGAACAGATTTTAAATAACTGTCAAAACCAGCAACTGCATCAACACTTGGTTGACTCTGATCTGACCTCTCCCCAAGAATTGGGAAAGAAGGCAGACAAATGGGTCAGAACCAGGGTTAAGCAAAAGAACCAGAACCAGGGCCAAGGGGGTGATCAGAAGAAAACAGACCAAAAGGGCGGAGATCAGAAATCTAAAGACCAGAAGTCTTCAACAGGGCCCCAAACTACTGCTAAGGAGGGTGGGTCCCAACAACAATCTAAGGGAAAGAAGAAAGAAGGTCAAAAGAAACCCTGGTGCAATCATTGCAAGAATACAACTCACTGGACTAGTGATTGTAAGAAGGGTGGAGCCCCCAACACTGTTGCCCCTAAGGCACCTGCTCCCAGTACTACTGTTAGCAGTGTTGGTCCCCAGACAAAGGGTGTAGTGGGAATCACTATGGGAACTGAAGGAGATTCTGACTTAGACAGAACCCTGACACAGGCAGTCCTGATCTGTGATGGGGACATAGAGTTGTCCCTGACTGTGAGCCCCAGTAACCTGGGCAAGTACAGACAGACTCCTTTAATTAATGAAAAAGTGGCTCAAGCCTACAGGGACACATGTGCCAGTGTCACTATGGTGACACCAGGCTTTGTGGACCCTGGACAGTACATACCAGGTGAGAATTACCTGGTGACCAATGCTAGCAATGCCACTACTTCACATAGTGTGGCAGTTGTTAACTTCTCATGGGGAGGGGTAACTGGCCTCAAAAGGGTTGTGGTTAGTGCAGACCTCCCAGTAGAATGTTTGTTGGGCAATGACCTAGAGAGTTCTCTATGGTCTGAAGTGGAGAACAGGACACATGCAGAGATGTTAGGTATATCACCACATGTCCTTGCTGTGACCAGGTCACAGGCCAAAAAGTGCCTTACTGAACCTCAGGTCTTGGATCCTGGAACAATGGACCAAGCACCTACCAAGAAGAAGAACAGGAGGGTCAAGGCTGTGCCTTCCCCCCTGCCTCAGAGTGATGATCAACCTTCCCAGGAAGCTGATCTAGAGAACCCTGAAGGAACTGTCCCTGAAGAGCTTGAACCTGATCAGGTTGAGTTTCTGGGGACAGGGGGACCTTCAAGGGCTGACTTGAGGCAGGCTCAGGTATCCTGTCCCTCTCTTGAACCCCTCAGACAGCTGGCTGCTGCTGAGGCTGCTGGGAATGCTCAAGGTACCCATAAAGTGTATTGGGATGAAGGGCTCCTTTATTCAGAGGCTAGAGACCCCAAGCCTGGTGCAACCAGGAGGTTGGTTATACCTCTGCAATTTAGGGGCTTCCTTCTTACCTTGGCCCATGATATTCCTTTAGCAGGACACTTAGGCCAGAACAAGACTTGGGACAGGCTTGTCCCTCACTTTCACTGGCCTCACATGAATGAAGATACCAAGGAGTTTTGTCGCTCCTGTGTGACCTGCCAAGCCAGTGGCAAATCAGGTGGCACAACAAAGGCCCCCCTAATACCACTACCTGTGGTGGGGGTCCCCTTTGAAAGAGTGGGAATAGATATAGTGGGTCCCATGGATCCTCCCACTGCATCTGGGCACAGATTTATACTGGTGGTAGTGGATCATGCCACCAGGTATCCAGAGGCAATTCCCCTTAGGACCACTACAGCACCTGTTGTGGCCAGGGCCATGCTGGGAGTATTCTCCAGAGTGGGGTTTCCTAAGGAGGTAGTTTCTGACAGAGGTACCAACTTCATGTCAGGATACTTGACAGCTATGTGGAAGGAGTGTGGTGTCAACAACAAGTTCACCACCCCTTATCACCCACAATGCAATGGGCTTGTTGAGAGATTCAACAAGACCCTAAAGGGTATGATCAAAGGATTACCTGAAAAGCTCAGGCGAAGATGGGACATCCTTCTACCCTGCCTTCTGTTTGCTTACAGAGAGGTCCCACAAAAGGGGCTTGGCTACAGCCCCTTTGAATTGTTGTTTGGGCACCCTGTAAGAGGCCCACTGTGTTTGGTGAAGGAAGGATGGGAGTTACCTCTCAAAAAGCCTAAGCAAGACATAGTGGACTATGTACTTGGTCTCCGCTCCAGGATGGCTGAGTATATGGAGAAGGCATCCAAAAACCTTGAGGCAAGCCAGGCCTTACAGAAAGCTTGGCATGACCAAAAGGCTGTCTTGGTTGAGTTTCAGCCAGGACAGAAGGTATGGGTGTTGGAGCCAGTGGCCCCAGCAGCACTCCAAAACAAATGGTCTGGACCCCATACAATCCTGGAAAAGAAGGGAGAGGTTACCTACTTGGTGGACCTAGGAACTCCCAGGAGTCCCCACAGGGTACTCCATGTTAACAGGTTAAAAGCATATGTTGACAGGGCAGACATGGGCTTGCTCATGGCCACAGATGAGGGACAGGAGGAAGAGAGTGGCCCTCTCCCAGACCTGTTGTCTCAGAACCCTGAAGATGGCTCAGTTGAAGGAGTGACCCTTGGAGGCAACCTCACTGATCATCAACAGACTGAATGTAGACAAGTTCTACAATCATTTCAACATCTGTTTTCCCTAATACCTAGCCAAACTGACTGGTGTACCCATGTGGTGGACACTGGTGACAGTCTGCCTGTAAAGAACAAGCTTTACAGACAACCTGACCACGTCAGGGACTGTATAAAGGCTGAGGTACACAAGATGCTGGAATTGGGTGTCATTGAACCCTCAGAGAGCCCCTGGGCTAGCCCAGTGGTTCTGGTCCCCAAACCTCACACCAAAGATGGCAAGAGAGAGATGAGGTTCTGTGTGGATTACAGAGGACTCAATGCTGTCACTAGGACAGATGCACATCCTATTCCAAGGGCAGATGAGCTCATAGATAAACTGGCTTCTGCTAAGTTTTTGAGCACATTTGACTTGACAGCTGGCTATTGGCAAATCAGATTAGCTGAGGAGTCTAAGGCCAAAACAGCATTCTCAACCCCAGGTGGGCACTACCAATTTGTGGTGATGTCCTTTGGTCTGAAGAATGCACCTGCCACCTTCCAAAGGCTGGTGAACCAAGTCCTTACTGGGTTGGATGACTTTTGTGCAGCATATCTTGATGACATTGCTGTCTTTAGCTCCACCTGGGAGGATCACCTGATCCACCTGAAGAAGGCTATTGAGGCTCTGCAAAGGGCAGGCCTCACTATCAAGGCTACTAAGTGCCAGATAGGGCAGAGTAAGGTTGTGTATTTGGGCCACCTTGTAGGTGGAGGCCAAGTTCAACCACTGGAGAGTAAGATACAATCCATCAAGGACTGGTCCCCTCCAACCACCCAGACTCAAGTTCGAGCTTTCTTGGGCTTGACTGGGTACTACAGGAAGTTTGTTAAGAACTATGGGTCCATTGTGACTCCTCTTAATGATCTGACATCCAAGAAGATGCCCAAAAAGGTTCAGTGGACAGTAAGCTGTCAAAAGGCATTTGATGACCTGAAGGAGGCCATGTGCTCTGCACCTATCCTGAAAAGTCCTGACTACTCCAAAGAGTTTATTGTCCAAACAGATGCTTCTGAGTTGGGTGTGGGAGCTGTGCTGTCACAACTTAATGTAGATGGTCAAGACCAACCCATTGCTTTTATTAGCAGAAGGTTGACCCCCAGAGAGAAGAATTGGTCAGCTATTGAGAGGGAGGCCTTTGCTGTGGTGTGGGCCCTGAAGAAGCTGAGGCCATACTTGTTTGGCACTCACTTCAAGATTCAGACCGACCATAAGCCCCTCTTGTGGCTAAATCAGATGAAGGGTGAAAACCCCAAACTGCTTAGATGGTCCATTTCCCTACAGGGGATGGACTTTACAGTGGAGCACCGGCCAGGTACTGACCATGGGAATGCAGATGGTCTCTCCAGGTACTTCCACTTAGGACATGAAAACGAGACTGGTCAAGGCTAGTTTAATGTCCCTGCGTTTGGGGGAGGGTTGTGTAGGAGAGTAGGGTCTGCTATCCTATGGTCACCCCAAATTTTTGCTTTTTGCTTCACTGGTTTTTGACATATTGAGGCTGTGGGCCTGCCAATCAGACCCCCAGCCTGCTGTTCTCTCTACTAAATTTACACTATGCACCCTAGGTGCATAACCAATTGGAAGTGGATCACCCTGTGAGCCCCTGTACCAGTGTACACTAGGTACCCAGGGCATTGGTGTATCTAAGGCCTGCCAGGGGCTGAAGCATGTATTGTGCCACCCCTGGCCTGGCCTAACAAATTTGACACAACTGACTGATCACTCAGCTGGGGTAAGTTGGTGTAACCACCTCTTACTTAGGTGTAGTATACCTATACCTAACCTTAAATGGGACACATGTTAACCTATAAGTCACTCCTATGGCAGGTCTTAACAATCCTGAAGGCAGAGTGCTTGGTTCCATGTGAGATGGTGCTCTGGCATGAGCTGAGCCTGTCTGCAGTGGTCGGAACAACTTCCTTCTACTGTTTCCAGATATCGTCATACCATATACTCTTAAGTGCATTATGAACCTCGCGGTTAAATGCTATCTTTGGTTTGGCTTTATCAAAACATGTCGAGTAAGGTGTCATACGAATTGGAATACTAACCCCTCGCCAATTGTGGCGACGGGGTTAGCATTCCACCCTTCTAGAGGGACACGACATGTACAGTACCTGAAACCCGGGTAAAACCAGACATGCCTGAGGCTCACAAGGAGCCTCGGTGCATATGCCAGTTCAATCCGGTCCTGGGGCACACCAGCCCTTGACCTGGGGCGAGCTGGACAAAGGATTGGGGGTGTAACCACCCCCCTTCCTGGTCCCACCCTTAGGGAGGGACCTAGCAGGTAGTCCGGCCCCTAGAATCAGCTTAAAGGTAGGAGCTGTGTCCTAAGACTTCAGACATCCTGGAATCAACTTAACTACAAGAAGAAGACGGGAACTTCGACGCTCTGCCGCACAGAGGACTGAAGCCAATCTCCCCTGTGGTCAGGGAGTGACCACCTTGCTAACGCAAGCACCATCCAGCGAATCAACGTCTGCTTTGCCGCCGCCTCCCGCCGGAGCCCGAGCCCAGAGACTGACAAGACCTGGACCTCCAGACCTCTCACCGCCCGATCCACAGTCCCTGAAAAGAAGAGACCCGTGGAGGCACCGAGACACGTGGAGCCAGCCATCTTGAAACGACCACGACAAGCTGCAAGCGCAACAACCGAGGCTCCCTCCAAGTTGTGCTTTGGGATCTGAGAAGCCCAACCCTCGAGCAGCATCTGCACCAAAGGTGAGCCCTCCAGCATCTCCACGATCTGCGTGGGGCCCTTCTGCATTTTGCCACTCGACGCGCCTAACCGGTTGCTGGCCCGCTGGCTAGTGGCCATCTTGGCGACGAACTTCAAGAACTACACCACTGGTCTGGTTGCTCCAGACTGGCCCTTGCTCCCCTCCAAAGGAGCAGTCCCTCTGACCTTGCTGGTCAGAACCATCAGCTTATTTCGTTTTCCACAACAATTGCTTTTTCCAAGGCTTGTTTGCTTCAATCAAGTCGCCGACACTGCCGACAGCGAGAGCCTGCGTGGGACAGCTTGTGAACCGACTCCTGGACGTCGTCGACCTTCAGGGACCACGTGGCTGCAGAGACAAGCTACACCTTCCTTCCTGTTTGCACCCGACATCGCCTGGTACCCACCTGGTGCCACGCTGGTCAGGGGCGGCTGGTGACATTTGAAAGTGGTGGAGCGCAAACTTTGTGTCGGAGTGCACCGTGGCGAGCGAGTGGGTAAACGGTGCATTTTCAAGCAATTTTGAGAAGCAAGAAGGTTAATGAAGCAATTGTGAAAGTGCAGTTATGACATTAATAGACTAGACAACCACACTGCCAAAAGCATACTGTTGAGCAACTCTGGTACAAGGGACCAACCGACTCGCAGCAAATCTGGCTCTCATTCAAAACTGGCACTCCCAGGGGGCTGCAAATGTGAAGCACGCATCACCTGCACAATTTCCATCCCCCACCCCGTCAGTCCCCCAGACCTTCAGCAACCAGAATAACCCCCACCCCCCAAAGTGCATTTCCACCTCCACCATTAAACACCACCAAGAGCAATGCAAAGGTCTCAGCGCATGCTCACGTCTGTCAGACACCAGTGGCATTCACGCTGCCGCCATTTACTTTGCACAGTCAATCTAGTGACGTACATGTGCGAATGTGTGTACTGCTAACACAGGCACACCACAAACTGACATGTACCCATACCCTGAAGAAATGTCTGCTTTACTTATTGCTGGCCTTGTTGCTTCACTATAAAACCTACACGTCTCTTAACATTCGAAAAATCCACATTACTAATTACGGACCAAAACAATTTCAAAGCTAAAAAAAAAATCACATTTTTGCAGTCCTATGTTATCACGATTTTTCGCAATTTTACTAAGGAACACAGCCTTTTAAAAAACCGTAAAATGTGTGAGTCAGAGGGCAAACATTTTATACACATGGGAATATTCATCTGCTTAATGTAAGCCTGTCCTACATACACACCAACCCCTGCACAGACCCTCGGATCCAAAGATGTGTGGAGGGGGTCTCGGTTACTTAATCGTGGGCCTGGTGTTGCGAACAATAAAGTTATTCCATTTGTTATTTATGATTGGCGAGCCCCCGAGCAACCTGTAAGATTATGCCTCCTGTAAAACCGAAACTTTGCCAGCAGCAAGCACATGCGATAACACCTGTGATCCAAAACCAAACTATAAACAAGGCATTATTATTTGCAATGTGAATATCTCGCGTAAATGCGAGACTTATTGTATTGCAAAATGCAAATGCTTGTTTTTAAATAGCGCTTCATACCACACTTCTACACTTTCCAAGCAATGTAAATTCCCAATGTAATGGTAGACAATTTACCAACCACAAGAGGATGGAAAGCGGAGTCTGCCTTGCTAGGGATGTATTGTATACACGTATCTTTCAGGCCCCTGCTGAGGTCTACGGAGAGAATTATCTCTCGGGACACCGATTCACCAAAATACCAAGGGCCGCAGAAGGGAAATCTCACACCTTCTAACTTGGGTTTGCATCACAATATGTGCCCAGCAGCCCGCTATTTCCTGCTGGGGGGGAATCAGGTGAAGGGCATCGAGTGCAAACAACCGAAAGTAAACAGGGCTCACAGAGGCTGCTTCCTTTCTCTACTTGGTGCTCAATTGCTGTGGCAACGCCAGAAATGAAAGTGAATTTTGCTTCCCCACAGATTACAGTCAAGCCACGGCCCACGAGTTCTGAGATCCATTGTTCGCCTCTGAATATTTCAGCTGGTGGTGCCTAAGCTTCAGTGCACTATAAATCGCATTAACATCTCCATTAAAATGAATCAAAGATAAGAAACATACTTTGAAGACCATAAAACGGGCCGTCAAGAGTTGTAAAAAATGCAGGCAGAAGCAGTCGCGGCTCGCGGGGGGGGTTGGGGTCGCGCACGGGGGGGGGGAAATGAACTATTTAATTAACAAAAAAATAACTTACCTCACAGCCGGTCCCGTCCACGCCACCTCGCTCTCAGACCTCTGATCCCCTGGGCGCCTTCAGTAACGAACGGTACTGGAGGAGGGGCCTGCGAACCCCTCTCAGCCAATCCTGGCGCTGCCAGCAGCGCCAGGATTGGCTGACGGCACAGCTTACGCTACGCCCGCCGCCTGCCCATTAGGAGACCGAGGGGCTCCTAATGGGCATGCGCAAGGCAGTAAAATCACAAGTACGCATGACTGGGCACGGAGTAAAAATTAATCTCCATGCCCACTCATGCGCACTTGTGCTGCCTTTCCCTAGCTTGTGACAATGCATGTCAGTCAACATGACGCCGGACCGCCCACGGTCCGACGTCATGCTGACTGACATGCATTGTCAGTTAGTTCTCCCCCACCCTCGGCATCGATCTCTGAACTTGCGGGCGGGGGGGGCTACGCCCCAACGCCCCAATGGACGATCCGCGCCTGACGCTGGTTACTGGCTAGTGACTGTGAACACTGTCCCCTCTGCTTACAGGTCTTCTACAACTCCGATCCACCCTTGGATCCACCGCATCTCTTCCGGACCGATCGCCTGCAGCATCTTTGTCCACAGGCTCCATTGAACAGATAGAAGAAACCCGACGCACTTCGAGACCTATGCACCCGCTTCCTGTGGGTGAGGTAAAGCTGGCACTCCGGTGCCCAAGTGTAGAGTATCATCTCTAGTGTCTGTGTTTCCAATCTTGAGTTCATAGTCCATCCGGAAGATCCTTTTTGCAGTAACTTTGTAACTTTTACGCACCCATTGAAAACCTATGGGAGCTCGCGTGTGAGTATTTGCTCTGCACACGCAACCCGTGGATCTCCTGGTCACTAACTAAAGTTAGCTCCTTGTAGGCCCAGCAATTCTAGAGGCCCTAGGCCTTTTCCCTTTTCTGTTCGTGGTACTTATACCACTATTTTAGTATATGGTTTGAGCGGCCACCAGGGCCTATCCATATAAAGTGCAACTTCTGTGTATTCTAACGTATTCTTGTTTAACGATTTGTGCTCCTGTGCTCATAAAGAGTCTAGGGGTTACTTTGAAAAATAAATACAAATATATTTTCAATATATATTTGTGTGGTGTCCTTTCATTGGTATAAAAGGGGGTTGCATTTGGTAAAACAGCTGGCTTAACACGTTTCACGAGTTTAGCCTCAAAGACTGCTTAGCCTACGCTACCACTAGGGCAGCTAGTCCGAAAAGGTTGACTTACAACCACACCATAAGGGTTGCTTGGCATGGTACAAGGTGGTCACTTTAACTAGTGAACATCATATACCAGGCCAACTTCTCACAATGACGATGCTTCAGAAAGGAGAAGATAGAGAGAGCAGCACAATGACATACTACACAGAATTATAGTTACCTAGGATGGTGTGGAAACCAACCCCTTGGCCAAGGAGCTGGGAGGGTCCCCTCGGAAAGATCAGGTGACAAAGACTTCAGGAAAGGTTTTCAGGACAGGATAGATGACCACTTCTCAACGATGCCTGCGTCGCACCCCTCTCTGACACGATCTTACTCCTGGATTCTTCCGTGATCTTCTTCTATTATGTGCCTCCTGGATTCTTCTGTGATCTTCTATTTAATTGTCTCAAATTCTAAGTCTGGAAATCGATTCTTCTTCAGCATTTATTCAGTTGTCGGACAGCATCCCGGTCTCTCAGCAGTTCGGCAATACAAGCATAACTAACTAAACGACCTCAATTATACCTTTCTAATGGCATGTACCACCCCTTAATGTTTCATTTTCTTGGAAGCCCATATTCTGATTGGACAGGCAAGGGGGGGATGATCATCGCACCATGCTAAGTTTAATACTTTTCTTTAGTTCTTTGTTCAATGTTCCCGCCCATTTCGCAAGCTTTATTTCCCACCCGTATTCACATCTTTATCAACAATTTGTATATATGTGGCTTTATATCTGCTCAAATTTCAGGATGTCCACCAGGTTCCCAGTACATGTTGCTAATGTGGCCTTGGACGAGATTCAAGTACACCATCATGGTTTCCCGGCTTGTTGTTACTGCGCATGTGTGAGGAGTCAAGTGCTGTACAACCATTAGCCTCTGTCGGAGGTCCAAATACCAACTAGTAGCGAGGTTAAAAGAAAACATATTAAATTCAAAATAAAATGATTTCACTGTATACCACCTATCTCTACTCTAACCCCATTTACTTATAATAGCTCTCCCCGCATTAGCATTTAGTACATAGCATGTTTTAGTTTCAGCAAAGCAGATGCTTAGCATGTGAGCTTTCAAGCAGCCATTTTAAAAGCGTTTGCGCTGGTGCAGGAAATTCCCTCCAAGCAAAGACTTGTCCTACTGCGTAGATGCAGTTGACGCATGCGCAGTACAGTTTCCCGCGTTAGCAGCCATTTTCTGTCTCACTCTGGTTACTTGTTAGTGAAACACATATGCAAGTTTCATCTTGCTAAAAATTTAATGAGGTGCAAGTTAATTTACACAATACTTTATTAATACTGTGTTATGAGTTACATGAGAGGGTGGCATCCGAGCAAGTCTCTTTTATACGAGCCCTTGTTCCATCAATCCCCTCTCTGATGGCATTTGTGCCATCACAAATTTACCCATCACCAAACCAGATGCCAAGTTTGGCATATCTCAATTTCCTTGTCAGTCTTTTCAGTTCCTTCTTAATTTTTATCTTTTAAGTTTTTCAGCTTTTTGTATAGCTCGCCTTTCATTTCTTCTAATTGAATTTCTTCATACTTTCTTTTCTTTCTTTTTCACTTACTTCATATCTCTTTCTTTTTCTGCAACATTTGTGCCATGTCATTATTGCTAAGACTATTATTATTATTCCATGTATAGGTAATATTATTTAGCCTATAAGACCTTTGCCTATATTAGTAAACCAAGTCCATATTGAAGTAAGACTATTCGTTAATTTCTTCCAAACACTATCAACTTCCAGTGGTTTCAAATCTTCTTCCAGTTTTGAAATATTTTTAATGTACCCTCCGATTTCAACACTTTTATCAGGAATGTAAGTGCAACAATGTTGCGCTTTCAGAATTTACAGACTCTGCCCTCTTTTGCCAGTAATATATCAAGAGCAGGTCGAATTTGCAAAACCATTGATCTAATTGCAACCATTTCCGTATTGATCATCAAGAATCCCCCAGTAGTATCAGTTGATAGACGATCAACCACTGTAGATAACTGACAAATCTTAAGTGAATTTAGAATGACTCCCACTGAAGGTAACAATGCACTAAATATGTCACCTACTATTTCTGAAAAACTAGCTCTTTTCTTATGTGTTAGTTCGTTTGTGTTTTCATTGATTCCAGTGATTCTTTTTACATGATAGACTTTAGGGAATACTATTCCAAAATAGCAACTCCCATACCATCGTGCAGGCAGCCTAAAATAAGCTTTATTACCACACACATATTAGACTCCAGGAAATACTGGATCTGTCCCCCCTTTTAGTCCCGATCCTCTAATTACCAAAAAGTTATTTTCCCATTCACTGGAACCAATAAATATATTGATATTGTCAGTCTTTAATCTATGGAGGCAGATCTTCCCTTTCTTCTCAAAATCTAGGGACATCGCAGCATGAGTCTTGCCAGCCATATAAATTCCCTCTTTCTCAGCCCATTGAGGAATCTGAGGCTTCTTTTCAGAAGCATTTCTTTGGAAGTCTGTCTCCTTTCCTCAACTGAATTGAAAAATATCTTTTCTTCTTCGTGCAATGAACATGTTAGGTTGTTTTTGTGTGCTTCGGCTATATCTATTGTCTTCATAGTTAAGAAATATTCACCCATAAACTGTGCATCTTTATTACTAAGAACTGGATTCATAGGAACCTCTGAAAAAATCACATCTGCGTTAGAATAGTAATACTGTAACTTTCCTGTCCTATAAAATAAACTTGATAAAATACTACATGAAATATCATATGTTAACGGTAAATGGTGATATGTGATAACTTCTGCTACTGATGCTGGTAATTTTATACATACATAACAATCACTAACCTCCATAGTGTCTACATACTGAACTAATAACTTTGTGAATACATTTAAAGCAGTGTCATTATTTGTCACAGTGGGATGTAAGTCTACCTCATCTGGTGCTTCTGATTCTATTCTATTTCCTTTTATGTTAGCTACCTTTCCATTAGTGTCTGTGTTATTTTTCTTTTCTGTTACCATCAAATAAGCGGTGGCTATTGTTAATATTAACCAAAATATGAGTACAAAAATTATGTTACATATACATATTCTACAACATTTCTTTATACAATTTCGTTTTGGTCTTCCAGTAACCCTATCATCAGCCATTTTAGTTTAAGAAGATTTCTCTTCTTTACTTTGCTCTATTTTATGCCTTTTGTTTATTTGATCTTCAAGGAGGTATCACTTCTCCCTCATCAATCTGTTCAACAATTCATTTTTCTTCACTTTCTTCATTTAAATCTAGATTTTCAAAGTCTTCAAGAATTACATAGGTCCATTCAGGACCTTTGAACTTATTGTTCCAAATTCGCAGTATTTGACTCCTTCCCCGGGATTTTGCAATCAATTCCCCAGACTGACTATAGATTTCATTCACTTGTTCAGGTTATTCACTTAGGGGCCGATTCCGATCCTGTGAAAAGGCTGCACGAATCGTTGTACGGAGCGTATACCCCTTACGACTCGTACCCGGTAAACTTTCCGTACAACCTTGGAAGTACGATTCGTACAGAAAGCCTATTTCCGTACGTTTCGTAAAAAAGCTTGTACGGGTAAAAAAAAACCTACGATTCTGATCCGGAACAGCTTGTACGCGACGTCCGGACGTATTCAGGCAGTTGTTTCCGGCCCAGCAAGTACGATTCGTCCCTACGTCACTCCGTACGGCTCTTTTTTTACGAGAGTCAAACACAGCCGGAAAAGCAGAGTCCGACGCGAACCGTTACGCAACGGAGCCCCGGTACGCGACATACACGCCATGAACCCCGTCGTATGTGTCATCCCGGTCCTCTTGGCCTACGACCTGGTGCACCGCACCCGCCGCAGAAGGTGAGCACAACACCCAGGGGCCAGGGTGGGGGTAAGGGAAAGGAAACAAACCCCATACTCAAAGCCAAACCTATAATATGGAGGCCATACATTACCACCAGGGTCTGGTCACTTGGGGGGGCGTGGCCAGCAACCCCTGCATACCGCAACAACGGAAGTGGACGTGTACGGTGCGTTGCACACGTACCCCTACAGCACCATTAGAACAGTGATACAGACCGTACACACGCAATGAATGCGTGGGTACGGTGCATACCACACGTACCCCTACGACGCCATTAGAACAGTGATACGGACCGTACACACGCAATGAATGTGTGGGTACGGTGCATGTCACACGTACCCCATTACGGCACCAGTACATTTGGGATACGCCAGGAATGTGGGCTTACAGGACTGTCCCAGCATGTTACCTTCATATTGGTGTGTGTGTAGGTCCAGGCCAGCAGTGTACTGCTCCAAGGGGGTGCGTGGGTGGGTGCAGAGGACTCCCAGCAGTGGCCTGAAATATGAGGGGTGGGTGCATATGACTCCCAGCAGTGGCCTGCAATATGAGGGGTGGGTGCATATGACTCCTAGCAGTGTCCAGACATATGAGGGGTGGGTGCATATGACTCCTAGCAGTGTCCAGACATATGAGGGGTGGGTGCATATGACTCCTAGCAGTGGACAGAGATATGAGGGGTGGGTGCATATGACTACCAGCAGTGGCCTGTAATATGAGGGGTGGGTGCATATGACTACCAGCAGTGGCCTGCAATATGAGGGGTGGGTGCATATGACTCCCAGCAGTGGCCTGCAATATGAGGGGTGGGTGCATATGACTCCTAGCAGTGGACAGAGATATGAGGGGTGGGTGCATGTGACTCCCAGCAGTGGACAGAGATATGAGGGGTGGGTGCATATGACTACCAGCAGTGTCCAGAAATATGAGGGGTGGGTGCATATGACTACCAGCAGAGGCCTGCAATATGAGGGGTGGGTGCATATTTCTCCCAGCAGTGGCCTGCAATATGAGGGGTGGGTGCATATGACTCCTAGCAGTGTCCAGACATATGAGGGGTGGGTGCATATGACTCCTAGCAGTGTCCAGACATATGAGGGGTGGGTGCATATGACTCCCAGCAGTGGCCTGCAATATGAGGGGTGGGTGCATATGACTCCTAGCAGTGGTCAGAGATATGAGGGGTGGGTGCATATGACTCCTAGCAGTGGACAGAGATATGAGGGGTGGGTGCATGTGACTCCCAGCAGTGGACAGAGATATGAGGGGTGGGTGCATATGACTACCAGCAGTGTCCAGAAATATGAGGGGTGGGTGCATATGACTACCAGCAGAGGCCTGCAATATGAGGGGTGGGTGCATATTTCTCCCAGCAGTGGCCTACAATATGAGGGGTGGGTGCATATGACTCTTAGCAGTGTCCAGACATATGAGGGGTGGGTGCATATGACTCCCAGCAGTGGCCTGCAATATGAGGGGTGGGTGCATATGACTCCTAGCAGTGGTCAGAGATATGAGGGGTGGGTGCATATGACTCCCAACAGTGGACAGAGATATGAGGGGTGGGCGCATATGACTACCAGCAGTGGCCTGCAATATGAGGGGTGGGTGCATATGACTACCAGCAGTGGCCTGCAATATGAGGGGTGGGTGCATATGACTCCCAGCAGTGTCCAGACATATGAGGGGTGGGTGCATATGACTCCCAGCAGTGTCCAGACCTATGAGGGGTGGGTGCATATGACTCCTAGCAGTGGACAGAGATATGCAGAGTGGGTGCATATGACTACCAGCAGTGGCCTGCAATATGAGGGGTGGGTGCATATGACTCCCATCAGTGTCCAGAAATATTAGGGGTGGGTGCATATGACTACCAGCAGTGGCCTGCAATATGAGGGGTGGATGCATATGACTCCTAGCAGTGGACAGAGATATGAGGGGTGGGTGCATATGACTCCCAGCAGTGTCCAGACCTATGAGGGGTGGGTGCAGAGGACTCCCAGCAGTGGACAGAGATATGGGGGGGGGGTGTACATCATCATCGGATGACCACACCTACATGGTGGTATGGACGCATCCCTAACTTTGGACTATGTCACACACTACATGACACACCACATGTGGGTGTGAGGACATATTACACATGCATACCCACCCATGGCGGATGCAGCACAATACACACCCTGATTTCATGTCAACAGACTGTATTGTCATGTAACTGCATACAAAACTAAGATAGCCAAAGTGAACACACACTGTCACGCACATCCCAGGAGTGTTAGGAATGTACAGGTGCTGGTCCAGCCACCAACATGTTGTCTCTCCTGGAAGGAATAGGGTTCAATTCCACCAGATACAATGCCCACAATTGTGAGTCAGGTGCCCAAATACCCTGCATAACAAGTATCATTTGTGTGGTAGGCCGTGATTACACACATGCATAGTGCTGAAAAGGGCCAATTTGTCCCTGAAGGCATTCCTACATACCCAAAACACAAGTACAGTGACTAGCAAGGATGGGACAGATGATTCAGCAGGAGACATCGGTGAGCAGGCATGGCCATTGTTGGGTAGGTGTGGTGGGTGCAGGGGTGGACGTCTCCACCACAGGGGGTGGGGCAGCGCCAAAGGTGGAGGTGAGCACGGTGCTGCACACTGCTGCACACTGCTGCTAGGGCCTCCATCCTAACCCCTGCACCTGAAGATACCCCAGGGCCAACGGAGGGTGTGGTGGGCGAGGGATGCGGTGCAGCGCTCTTGGGGGAGGGGGTGGACATGGTGGGGGACTCAACTCCCGTGCCCGGGGATTTCCTCGCCCGCTTGTGGGGTGGTGGCTCAGTGGGGGCGAGGCCCAGCTCATCCATATAGGTCTCCTTAGGTGAGAGTTTGGAAGGGGAGCTAAGAGTGGTTTTGGAGGAACAGGGTTGTGAGGACTGCGTACTGCGACTGTGGCTGCGTGTATGTCGTCTGCCCCCAGCCCCTCTGGGTGTGCTTACATCCCCCTGAGTGTGCGTGCCAGGAGGTGTGCGCTGTGCCTTACTTGGGGGTGTGCTGGATGTGTTTGGTGGGGTGCGTGCCCATGACTGTCTGGGTGTGCGTTGGGCAGGCATGGGAGAGGGCAGTGTGGAATGGTCCGGGGTAGGGAGGGGACGGAGCGCTGCAGGAGAGAAACTGCTGCCGTCAGGGAATGTAGGAGAGTAGGATCTGCACTTATGTTGCCCCCACTTTTTTTTCTGATGTATACACTGGTTTCTGGCTATAGTCTGTCTGGGTCCCTGCTAATCAGGGCCCCAGTCTCACTGATCTCTCTAAACAACTTGGTGTGCATATTAGATGCACTAGTGATTGGATACTGTGGTACCTTATGAGCCCTAGTATATGTTACCTTAGGTACCTAGGGCATTGGTACTTCACAGGCCTACCAGGGGCTGCAGCATGTATTATGCCACCCCTGGGAAGCATTCACAATCTGACACCACAGGCCTGCGACTGCAGCCTGTGTGAGGTAGTGTTAGCACTCCTCACTGAGGTATAGGTTCCTATATCAGCCACCCCTATTGCAGGCCCTAACAATCCTGAGGGCAGGGTGCTTGGTTTACTATGTGAGGGGGTGCTTCTGCATGAGCAGGACCCCTCTGCAGCTGGCAGAGTCTATTCTCTGCTGCTGTTTGTGGATGCGGTTAAACCATATACTCTTAAGTGCATTATAACCTCGCGGTAAATGCTAACTTTGGAATGACTGCATCAAAACATGTCGTGTTAGTAGTCAAACAACTTGGAATCATACCCCCACACCAGTAACTGGTGTGGGAGTATGATCCCACCCTTCTAGAGGGGATGACATGTACCCACTGTACTAAACGGTAGAAATCTTGTAGAGCCCTGGCATCACAAAATGGATGCCACCAGCACAGACACTGGGTTGCCCTCCTGCTGCTGACCGAAACTCGCTGTGGAGGAAGCCCAACAAAAGGTATCCTGTCACAGGGAGGTGTCACCACCTCCCAGTCAGGATTCAGTGTATTGGAGCTGGGTGGGTGCACTCTTAGAGTGCTTTGAAGTCCTGCACTGGGGGAGCAGTAGGCTCCTCTGTGCATATGCCAGCTCAAACCGGTTCAGGGGCTACCTGCCCCTGCTCTGGCACGAAACTGGACAAAGGGAAGTGGGTGTAACCACCCACTACCCTGACCCTCTCAGAGGAGTGGTCATAGAGCTAGTCCCTCTCATATCTTCACTATAAGATAGCAAGCATTGCCAATGCAATTCAGATTACCCTGGACGACACTCTACAAAGAAGAATCCTGGCCCTTCAATGTTCCACTATCTCTGGAAGACTGAAGAATCTCCCTTGGAGTCAAGGAGTGACTCCCCTGCTTGTCAGGCACCTATAACTTCAATCAACGGTTGCAAACTTCACCGCTCCCGCCGGAGTCCGAAGTCCCTGCGTCCCCAGAAGTAGATTGCCTGACCTCTGGACGGCCATTTTGAGTCCCCAGTGCAGCTGTGGCATCTGGACCCCACGAGTGACGAGGAACAGCAATACCTGGGAACCGTGCACTGATTTCGAGTGCAAACCCTAAACAACGTTCTACGAATTTGTGCTTTGGACCATTTGTACTCCAAGTCCCTAGCAGGTCTTGTTCCAAAAATCAGCGGCCTATCCCGTCCCGAGTGACCGTGGGCTCCTGTGAAACTTTTCCTGTGAAAGCACCTTTGCGGTTACTTGCCCGTTGGCTAGTGACTCACCCGAAGACTTTCTAGCCAACTTCAAGGGCTCTCCTGGTTGCTCCGGGCCTGCCCTCACGTACCCTTGCTGGGTACGTCCATCAGACCTTGCTGGTCTGCATCACCGACTATCTTCAGTCCACACAAGACTTGCAGTTGCCAAGGCTTGTTGGCTCCAATCTGGTTGCCGATACCGTCATCAGCTGCAGACATTGTGGGACACTCCGAATCCAGCTGCTGGTCATCGTTGATCTCTCCTGGACCTCGTGAGCGAAGAGACAAATCACCATCGACGACCTGAAACGACGCGACATCTGTGGTCATCCATCCTGCTGGCCACCGGTCACTGGCAAGTGACTTTGAACACTGTCCCCTCAATTTTCAGGTCCTCTTCATCTTCAATCCATCTTCAGATTCCAGCGGACACCTCTTCAGTCATCTCAAGCAGCAAGTCTTCATTGGTCTCCATTGAAAACAGCATCGCGACCCGACACCAAAAGACACCTATGCACCCGGCTTCCCTGGGTGAGGTAACTTGTGCACTCCGGTGCCCAGGTGTGTGTTGGCCCTCGAAATACTTACCCTGTAAGTGGCTTGCTTGTTGACTTCTTCGAAGTGCCCTAAAACTTTAAAATACAAACCACGACTTGCTCCATTGTAACCTATAGGAAACCCGTGGCTGTGTTTAGACACTGCACACGTCTCCCGTGGGCTTGTTACTTACCTGCTAACACTGCAGTAGTGAAGCCCCAGCGATTCCCAAGGCCCTAGGCTTTGTCATTTTGCAAGTCGACTTTGTTAAACCATTTTCTTAGTATATGGTCTGGTACGCCCCTAGGGCTACAGCCATATTTGTGCTTAATTTATTGAGAATTGTTGACATTTGAATGTGTATCTGGGTTCTAATCTCATAAAGAGATTATTAGAGTGTATCTAGAAATAAATACATATATATTTGAGATATATACCTGTGTGGTGTCCTTTTCATTTGGTAATTCAAGAGATTATAAGGTAAAACAAGCTGCTTTACATTCCTCTGAGACTTAGCCTGAAGGCTGCTCTCCACAGCTACCACTAGGATAGCTTTCTTTAAAAGGTTGTCTTAAACCCATCTACCATAAGAGTCAAATTGGACTGGTGCAAGGTGGCCACTATAACTAATGACCAGCATATGCCAGGCCAACTTCTCACAGGGAAGAGTCCATGGACCGCAGAAACCTGCGTTGGTCAGACATCGTTGCTGAGATGCCCTCCATGAACGACACCATCTGTGTGAGCAGTTTAGTGTGTCCATGGAGGACAGTCAGCACCGATGCCTGCCCAACCTGCAACTGCCGCAGTATGTCCACAGACTCTTCACTGAGGGCAGCAGGAGTGACAGGGGCAGGTGGTGCAGTGCCTGGGCCGAAGGAGACATGGTGGGACTCTGCACGGACAGAAGGGATGGGAGCACCTGGGAGGGCGGAGATGGTAATGGAGGAGGCGGGGACAGATGTGGGGATGCTGCCAGTTGGTGTTGCAGCCTCCGCCTCCTCAGGGAGGTCAGCCTCGGACCCGTTGGCGTCGTAGCTGCTCTCGCCTACAGACAGGTCCTCCGACTGACTCCCCTCGCCCTCCGTGCCACTGGCTCCTTCTGACTCCACAGCACTGGTGGCACTGTCGCTGGGTCCCTCCTCCGGGTCCATGCAGGTGTCTCCCTCGGTTGCGGATGATGATGCTGTAGGCAAGGAGAAGAAACTAAAATGCATCAGTCACCTGTATACATCTGACACATGAGCACAAGAACAATTGGTCACAGTGCATATCAGGCAATGCATCATGAGTAACAGCTAGATAACTCCGCACATATGTAAGCCCTGTACTGCCCAGTTGGTAGACCCACTATGCCACTTGGACACCAGGAAAAAAAGAACACAAAAGGCCACAACTTGAATGAGAAATACACTGAGAAGCTAATGTCTGTGAACCGGTGAGCACAACAATACAATGAAGTCATGCCACCTCTTGTTTAACCTGTAAGAAACAGTAGTGGTGCACCCAATGTGAACTGACACACCTCAATACTCAAGGTGTCACCACACTCAGAGACCTGTAAGTACTTTGGAACACAAAACGAAAAAATTTTGCTACCTTGGGACTCACAATACTTTACACAATCGACATGTTTTGAATGTACCAATTCGCCATTTCGTGAAAAGAACACTCATGTGCCTGCATGAAATATGTCGCACAAGGCAGTGCACACAAAAGTACATTTACACTGTCATTGAAGAAGCTGGCACCTTTTCTAAGAAGGCACTGTTAGAAATTAATGGTGTTGCAGAAAGTACATATATATGGGCCCACGGAGGTCTTGATGTCTTGAGACTCATCAGTTTGTATCATCAACAACAAAGGAGTCTCACAAAATCAAGAGCACTGTGGGAACATGTATACGGAGAATCTGCAACACCATTTAATTCTAACAATGGGTTCTTAGAAAATGTACCAGTGTGTTCCATGAAAGTGGAAATGTCGTTTGGTGTGCACTCCCTTGGGCGACTTTTTTCATGCAGGCACATCAGTGTTCTTAACACAAATCATCAAATTTCCACTTTTAAAACATGAAGAACTGTAGACAAGTGATGTGAGTGCCAAGGTACAATTTTTTAAGAGTAACAACTTGAATTATGTCAGTTGTCACATGGCCATCCGTCAGCTGATTACACAGTTGGCCACACATATGACCTACTGCCTGTCATCTTGAGTAGCACACATGTCCACACCCAGGACAATGCATAAGCTAATGGGCCTGCAATTGGGTTGAAAAAAAGCCTAGCTGTACTGTGGGGACACCCTCATGGCAAGCCAGAATGTACACACAGATGTCAGCACACAAAGTCCAAACAGTGTTGCATCTGAACCACACACAGGTGCTAAAAATTTATGAGCAGGAATCATGTTTTTAAAAAACTGACACAGGCTGCAAAGCAGGTAAATTAAGCACTGGCCAGCATCACAGGGGCACTGCACGGTGATTCTTTGTACAGCCAAGTCTCACACACAAGTCAGACCTGGCAATGAAAAATAAGGGTTGCACATGTATGCTTCTCCCGCACACCCCACCCCCTGCCTGAGTCAATGTGATTGATACAGATCAAGAAGTGACACCTCTTATTCAGGGTTACAACAACTGTGCTGGAAAAATAGCTTCATTTACACACCACCACCTCGTGGGGCTGGCAACACATATTTGTGACAAACAACCATCAACAGATTGTTGTGAATAGCCACACAGGCACTGCCCAGTGTGAGTATGCACAAGCAAAATGGTGCATCCCTGTCCAGTGGACACATGTAGCACACATTTGCAAAATACTAACTAGGCCAGGAAACAATGCCACAGAGGCAGACCTATGCTGAACACACAGAGGATGTGCACAGTGTTGGATGACACACATGATTAGGAGGCCAGGGTGTCTCAGGGGACTGTAGTGGGCACACTGCTCCGTGGTCCTCGAATGAGCTGACTGTACCATGTTCAACCGTCATGGCAATATGCATATCTCCCACTCATGCACATCATATCTGAGGCCACAACATTGGTCATGCATGCTGCAAGGGTGTTCAGTTGAAAGCTCACACTCCTATGTTGAGAATCATCATCAGTGCCAACAAAAATGGACCCCCAACATAGTGAACAGGTCATGGCACGGGCAAGGTACCAACACAAGTCACAGACCACCCTCCCACATGATGGCGAAAGCAATGTACACTTAGATTTACTGGCACCCTAGATGACCATGTGCAAATGTGATTACACACAGACCGGGGGACACATGTCAAGAAGGGGAAGGGATGAAAAAGAGCACCAGGTGACATTGGGGAACAGAAAATGCACTGCACATATTGGGAGTGTATCCAGGCTACAGAGCACTTCCAAAAGCTGGCGACACATTACACGACAAACAGCCATGTACCTACCCCCTCCTTGCTGCAGTCTCTCCTGTAACTGCCTATCAAGCTCAGGGAATACCACCGCCAGGACACGTTTCATGTGGGGGGTCAGGCTTCGGCGGCAGCCGTGGGGGTGAGGACTGTCAAGCCCCAGCTGGACCCGGGCGATCCACCGGGTCCAGCACCGGATGTCCTGCCACCTCTTGCGGACCTGTGGCAGCTGCCGACTACGCTCCCCCTCAGATCTCACGGCCCTGACGATGTCTTTCCAGATCACGCCCTTCTTGTAGGCAGTTACCTGTCAGGATGACAAAGTGACACAACATCAATACACCTGCTCCATGTCCCAGAGACACACATTTGAACATCATTGAAATGTTGAACAGGGCATAGGATGCAGACAGGCATTACATCATACACAATAAGAAATTGGCCTCTGTGCAAGCCCCAATGCACTACATGGCATTGAAAGTCAACAGGTTGGCATGAGGGGTGCGACACACTCACTGATCATGCCACACACTTTGCAGCACATGCAACAGCAGGCTGTAGGCCAGCACGTGCCAAGCAGTCACATGTCCCACTCCACTGACGCACCATCAGCATACTAGACAGACACACCCAAGCACAGATCACTCGCCTGTCATTGACAACAGCGGATACAACCCTCACTCTGCACATGTGCCACTTGCCAGTGGGGTGTCACAGGTGTCATGCTAGCTCTGCAAGTCAGACACACAGCATGGCTTACTTGTCACATCAGATGGGTTGATCTGTTGCCTCCTCCATGCAGCTGTGGTGCAACACTTCAAATAGACACTCGCCCACATGACAAGGAACATTCACACACATCACTGTCCATGAGGTCGTACATATCATTTGGACACTCTCACCACAGGGCCACTCAACTCATACACATCTGTGGGTACAGTCACCTGTCACACCGGGGGGACCACTGAATCACCTCAGGACAATAGGGAAAAAAAACACCAAGGATTTGCCAGGCTGAAAGTGTCATGCACTATGCAGTGAAAGTCACAGTAAGCACAATGCAAGTGAGGAGTGCACACAGGAACTACATCATGCTCTGCATGAGAGACATCAGCATGTCCCCACCCTGGGACACACTCTAAACAACATTGCATGTCTGTCCCACCTGGACACAATATTGACAGTCACACAACAGGTGCATAGGCAAAGTTAGTGGACTCAGCACTCACCTGCTCCCCTGGTCTCCCATACAGCTTGGTGTACTGTGGGAGGAGGACGTCCAGCAAGGCTTCATTATCCTCCTGGGTGAATGGCTGGGCCCTCTCCACAGTACGTGACATGGTCCAGAGGAAGCAGAGACAGCAGCAGTGTGGTCGACTGGAAAGGTGTGCAGGCAAGTGCCCTCTCATGGGTTCTGGCTGCCTTATATCTGTCTTGCTGATGGGCATTCATTTAGAGGAGTACATAGTGATTGGTCAGACTCAATCGCATGCTACGTTTACTCCAATCTCTTTAAACATACACCAATGACTTTAAATATACACCAATGACAGCATTCGCATCGTTAAAATTTTGAGCATCATGTCAAGTCAACAACCACTTTGCAACATTGTATTTTGTGGCCAACTGACTGTTCCAGGACACATGATCGACACTTTTCAACTGAAAACTCTGTCTCCATGACAACCAGCATGCATTTAGGGCCTAATACTTGTCCCTTATGTGTCCCCTATGTAATTTTGAAATCAACACAAAGGTACGGTGCGTTTCACATGTACCCCTACGGCACAAGTACAATGATGAAACGAAGCGTACACACGCGATGATAGTGGGTGTACGGTGCGTTTCACACGTACCCCTACGGCACAAGTACAATGGTGAAATGAAGCGTACACACTCGATGATAGCGGGTGTACGGTGTGTTTCACATGTACCCCTACGGCACAAGTACAATGGTGAAACGAAGCGTACACACGCGATGATAGCGGGTGTACGGTGCGCTTCACACGTACCCCTACGGCACAAGTACAATGGTGAAACGAAGCGTACACACGCGATGATAGCGGGTGTACGGTGCGTTAGACACCTACGGGTACGCACTAGTTCACACGTACAGGTACGCACTAGTGTTACAGTGCGTTAGACACCTACGGGTATGCACTAGTTCACATGTACGGGTACGCAATAGTAGTACAGTGCGTTAGACACCTACGGGTACGCACTAGTTCACACGTACGGGTACGCACTAGTGTTACAGTGCATTAGACACCTACGGGTACGCACTAGTTCACACGTACGGGTACGCACTAGTAGTACAGTGCGTTTGACACATACAGGTACGCACTAGTTCACACGTATGGGTACCCACTAGTAGTACAGTGCGTTAGACACCTACGGGTACGCACTGGTTCACACGTACGGGTATGAACTAGTAGTACAGTGCATTTGACACGTACGGGTACGCACTAGTTCACACGTACGGGTATGCACTAGTAGCACAGTGCGTTAGACACCTACGGGTACGCACTAGTTCACACGTACGGGTACGCACTAGTAGTACAGTGCGTTAGACACCTACGGGTATGCACTAGTTCACACGTACGGGTACGCACTAGTAGTACAGTGCGTTAGACACCTACGGGTACGCATTTCCCACGCTTACAATGGTAATACAGGCGCACACATGCCAGGAATGGAGGGCTACGAGTCGCACAAGGATATCCATCAAGTACTTGTCATTGCATACTGTTATGTGCAGGCCCTAGGTGTGGCAGCCAGTGATATTGCACAGGTCATCTCATCTAGTTGCACAATTGATGTGTGATGACCTGTGGACACATGTCATGTGTGATGGGGCACTATGTGGCACACATCACCTTGCCACTTGCCACATGTGTGTCTGTAGTCCAACTGTGTCATGCACAGCAGCAGTGGGATGGCACAGTCATCACCACCCGCACCTGTCTCCTGATGCCAGGGACAGGGACACTCAATCAACTGACATGTCACGATCTGCGTGCCCCTTTGTGACTATGTCAGGTGTGTGTCATGTGTTTCCATGAGCTTGATGTCAGTGTTCCGTCAACTGCATCTGCTGTTGGTGCATCCAACATGGGTCTGTGTGGAGATGGGCATGGGACACATGTACGCACACCATGCCACATGTGGATTCCCACCGCTGTAGGGTCTGTGTGCATCGGACATCATATTTTCCCAGTCATACATGTCTGCGTTGTCTCAATGGCTGTGTCTTTCTCTTGTCACGTGTACCCCTTCATCGCAATGTGTTTGATATGTACATTTGACATTCCTTGTGACCTGTGCGTGTGCCTTGCAGTCAGCTGTGTGGATGAGATGACATCCTTCCTATGCAGCTATGTGGTTGTGTGTCACTCCGGTGATATCTTTGGCTCTTCACTCAGACTGGCCACCAACTCATTTCAGGGCATGTCATGTAGAATGAACAATCAACAGGTGTATTTGGCTTTTTGTAGGAGTGCCAGCAAGCTGGCATATGTGTCCTGTATGTATTGCACACACCCGACTCCATAGTTACCTGATGTGTATTAGCAGTGTAGCATGTGCTATGTTCATTGACATTGATATTGGCAGACTCTCAATCTTCATTCTTACAAACAATGTCTTGCAGGGCACCGCCTGTCCCAAGACCAATGCCAGACTTGGGTGCCATGAGGGAACGTGCCTGCATCCGACGTTACAGATTCACTCAACAGTTGATTGAGGACTTGACCGACAGACTGGCACCACACCTCCAACCACGACACAGGTATCCTACTGCGCTGACCCCAAAGATGAAGGTGATGGCAGCCCTACATTTTTTTGTCACAGGTACGTTTCAATTCACCATAGCTGATGTTGGTGGCATGTCACAGAAAATGTTCAGCCGTGTCCTGCATGATGTTTTAGCAGCCATGTTGGAGCACCTTGATGAATTCATCACATTTCCTACTCCTGAGGAGTTGACAAGGGTGATTTCTATGCCCTGGGAGGGATGCCCCATGTCATTGGGTCCATTGATGGTACACATGTGGCTTTGGTACCACCACAGGCACAGGAACAAGGCTATCGCAATAGAAAACATTACCACTCAATAAATGCCCTTGTGGTGTGTCTTCCTAACATGCTGATTTTCTACGTTTTCCAGGATCAGCACACGATGCCTACATCATGAGGCGTAGCAGGGTGCCACAAATGATGCTGCGGCTGCACAACGAACGAGCATGTCTTGTTGGTGGGTATACTCTGTTTGTCCTGTGTGTTGCGGTATCTTTGGCTCTTACGGCATCTCCTGACCCACTTTTTTACATGATGTTTCCATGTAGAGGACTCTGGATATCCCAACATGCCATGGCTAATGACACCTCTCCGCAACCCAAGAACAGCTGCAGATCCCAGGTACAACAATGCACACGGGCAGACCAGGCGAGTGATTGAGAGGACGTTTGGCCTCCTGAAGAGCCGATTCCGGTGCCTGGACAAGACAGACGGGTCCCTCCCTTATACCCCGGAGAAGGTCTGCCGAATCTTCCTCGTGTGCTGCATGCTGCACAACATGGCAGTTGAGAAGGCAGTGCCACTCATCCTGGATCCGAATGAGCAGGAACATCCACCCGTGGAGGATCAAGGGCTTGCTCACGAGGCTAGTGATGAGGAGGAGGAGGATGATATCCGGAGTCAGCTCATACGCAACTTCTTCTCATAATGGTGAGTCACTGGGTATGAGTGTGCAAGCGTGTAGCATTGAGTGGCATGTGTTGCAATGTGTGTGTCCAGCTGACTGAATGCAAAGTGACTTTGATGTGTGTTCTGATGTGTCACTCGAGTGATGATGTCATGCCACACAGTTTTGCGGAGAGACTTTCTTTGAAATTTACATGTGTCCAACATTGTTCATGTTTTGTAAATGTCCCTGTGTGTGGCGAGAATTCTTTTAGGTGACTTCTTGTGTGTCTGTCATTCCCAGGTTTTTGCGCCTGTTGTCTGCTCGTGTCATCTTTGTCCTCCTGCTATTCCTCATGAGGATTGCAACGTGTGCTGAATCAGCGTTCCATGCACGGACATGTGGAAATGTCAGTTTGGGTAAGGATAGCAGCAAGGCTTTTTGGTGGTGGTACGGGTTGGGAATGTGTGGGCCTGCTTCTGTGCATGTTGTGGTACCATGCATACATGTCTTCTCACCATGGAGCATATAACATGTAGCATCACTCCCATGACATGATAGTCACCCTTCTTGACTGTCATCTGTAGTGGAGTGTGGCGTCTGATGAAGGCATCAATGTGTGTAAACCTTGGCTCTGAAACATTGCGGATGCTACAGGTGGACATAGTGTGGGACATCACAACAACAGGCTCAATGGGGAATTGCAGCCTCTCCGTGTGCAGCAGGATGTGTTTGGCTCATCCCCTTGACTTGTGTGCCAGTTCCTTGGGATTGACATCATCCGTGTAGTGAAGGGGGGGTCCAGCGTATGTCCCACATGTTCTGTCTACTGACCTGTGAGTCTGTTCACATGGATGCATTTCCCTTTGCGTGTGTATGTGGAATAAAGGTGTTCAGCACAATCCAAAGTGCCTCATCTCTGTCACTGCAGCTCTCTTGCCAGTTTGCATGCGTCATCTATGGCATACTTGTCAAATATTGAGCATATTTGTATGTGTACTTCGGCAACATGCATGCAGTTCTTCATGGCTAATAATATCTATTGTGCATGAAGTCCCTGGTTGTGTATGTATTTGTGCAGGTTGCTCCACACAACGGGACGTTAACACATGCTGATGGTGTGTCTCCTGTGCGCAGCTCCGCATTTTGTTGCCTGACCCTGTGACCGTCATTTTTGGTGATTGGTCATACATTTTCTCGTAGTGACCCATGAGTTACCTGACACTCCTTCCTTTACATACACCTGTTGCACTGTGCCTTTCTGACCTCCTTGTCTTTGTGTGCTACTTTTTGCCTAGTTTCTCACCCCTTCCGCCTGCTGCTGCGTCACCTGCGGCACCGCCCCGCCGAGTGCCATGATTCTGCAACCCACACGCCTCCAAAATGCTCCTCCCATCCCCCCTCCACCCATTCTTTTTTTTTTTTTTGAAAGACCTTTATTTCAGAGTTCCACATTACACAGCTTACAGCCTACAACCCCTCGGGCCGGCCGCGGAGGATGTACCCTTACATTGCTTCGGAAAGCACACAGCCAGTTGCCGTCAACCCGGGGGGTACGGCGGCGTTATAAGGTGCGAGTGTCTCACTGTTTAGAGAAGGATAGTGCAGGACTCATTTTTCTCTTTGGTACTACCATACAACATAAGCATATTGCCCAAATGGCGTAAAGGCGCCTAACAGTCGAACCACCCCCCCCCCCAGCTAACTAAACACGGTCATCACATTAAGCACCGCAAGTCACCTACGTACCGGTGATGTGACCTCCGCCACCCATTCTATAGCCCTGGAGCAACAGGAGCATGGGGAGTTTGCATATCACCTGATCCCTCCTGTGCAACGGAAGGGGGCTCGCAAATGCCCCCCCTGAAGTCATTCCAGCTGGACCACACTTCAACCCACTTACGGGGGCACCCTCTCGCTACATACACAGTCTTTTCTTGCAGCATACACCAGTCCATATCGCTGTGCCAGTCCGACAGTTTGGGTGGAATAGGACTTCCCCAGAGCCTGGCAATGTTCCTTTTCGCTACCATTTGTCCGAGCGTCACCCAGAGCCTCCCTTTCGGTGGCAGGTCCGTTGGCTCCCATATATTAAGGAGGCACCTCTTGGCCTCCGGGCGAATTTCCACCTCCCAAACCTCCTCCATACACTGCACCACCCTGCGCCAGTATCGTTGAATCTTAGGGCAATCCCACAACACATGGAAGAAGGTACCCGTGCCACCACATCCCCTCCTACAGAGTAGTGTGTCCGCCCTCCCCATCACGTGTAGCCTAGTGCAGGAGATATATACTCTATGTAAGATCTTCAGTTGGACAAGTCGCAGTCGGGCTGATATTGCGACCTCACGTGGGGAAGCCAGGGCGTACAGCCATTCTTCGTCGTCTATCTCCAGCCCATCGGCGACCCATTTTTCTCTAAGGGGAATGAGCATATCGGGGGGATTATTGATTAGTTTTTTGTACGTGAGTGATATGGCGTGTTCTGTGAGGTGTCCATCCAGCAACCTATCTTCAAGCGGGGAGGCTTGTGGTAGTTTGGTCTCCGGTGGGATATTAGCCTGTAGGGAGTGTCGCACCTGTAAGTATCTAAAGTATTCTGTGTGCGCAAGCTCATATGTGTCTTGCAGTTGGGCAAACGTGCGTATCCCTGTAGGGCCCCAGATGTCCTTAATTTGGGAGATGCTGATCAAGTCCCAGTTGCGGAACCCCTTGGTGCGTCCTAGGTTGCCTAATTTTTCGGAGGCCCAAAGTGGCGTGGCCATCGTAAGGACTCCTGACCATCCGAGCTTCCTCTGAGCAATATGCCAGATCTGTACCGAGTGGAGTGTAGGTCCGGTGAGTTGAGGCATACCCCGTCTAGAGTAGAGTGCTATCTCGGAGTTCCCCCCGGGGAGCAGCCACCTGTCCATACCATAGGCGGGGTCATTCCCGTCTCCATACGTCCCCTGATTGATCGCGGACAGATGGGCTGCCCAGTAATATTTACGGATGTCGAGGAGGGCTATGCCGCCGTCGTACCACCCCAGTGGGAGTTTGGTGAGTGAGATTCGGGGTGCCCCGGCCCAGAGGAGGTCGCGAAGTGCGGCTTCGATCGCTACAAAGTAGCCGTTTGGGACTAAGTCTGGATAATTTTGTAGCGCATAGAGAAACCGTGGTAGCGCTAGCATCTTAAATTAGGCTGCCCGGCCCAGCAAGGACAGTGGAAGGTGTTGCCAGGATTTGGCCTCCCTTTGGAGCCGAGCTAGCGGCGGCTTGAGGTTGTGCTCATATGACAGGGCCTTATTAGTGGTGATGTATACTCCCAGGTACTTGAACCCGTCCTCTGCCACCGCGATAGGGCAAGTGTCCGGGAGCCTCGGAGGGTCCCCACGCAGGACGTATAGATGTGATTTGGCCCAGTTGACCCGGAAGCCAGAGTTACGGCCGAAATTCGCAAGTATGTCAAGTGCCACAATTATCGACCTGCGCGGCCTACAAAGGTACCGGAGTATGTCGTCAGCATATAGGGATATTCTATCCTCCCACCCCTCCGCCCATGCTATACCTTTTAAGTCGACATCCTGCCTTATCCAGGCCGCGAGCGGTTCCAGGGAGAGGGCGAAAAGAAGGGGAGAGAGGGGGCAGCCCTGCCTAGTCCCTCTTTCAAGCGTGAAAACCTCGGACAGCTTATTGTTCACCAGCACCTGCGCCAGGGGTTCGGCATATAATAGACGCACCCAAGCTATAAAGTGAGGTCCAAAGCCCAGTTTGCGCAGGACTGCGAACATGTACGGCCACTCTAAGGTGTCGAAGGCCATGGTGGCGTCCAGAGGGACCACCACTGTGTCCTCCTGTAATCTGTGGCGCTGCCCCAGTACACCGTTCAGCCTTCTAATGTTTAGGGCCGTGTTGCGGTGGGGCATGAACCCCGACTGGTCAGGGTGGACCAATGAAGGAAGCACCGATTTGAGCCTATTCGCCAGCGTCTTCGCCAGTATTTTGGGCTCCGCGTTTAGGAGCGAAATTGGCCTGTATGACGCACAGGAGTCTTTGGGTTTCCCCTATTTCGGTATCGCCACTATGGTCGCTATACGCTGATCTCGGGGCAGCACTCCCAATTCCCTGCTATGGTCAAACATGAGTTTCAAATGCTTACTGGTGGCGTCCGGCTGGAGCTTGTAAATCTCTATTGGGAGGCCATTAGGACCGAGCGCCTTACCAGGGCGGAGTTCTCCTATTGCGCGCTGCAGTTCAGCCTCAGTGATTGGGCTGTCCATAGCCTCCCTGTCTTCATCCGACAGTGAGGGCATGCGAATGTCGGTTAGGAGGTCAATGGAGTCCTCCTCCGGGCGGTCCGACTCGCGCCTGTAGTCCTGCTGGTAGTGTCTCGCAAACTGTGCGACTATTCCCCGGGGCTCTGTCACTACAGTCCCGGTCTCGGTGCGTATTTCAGGCACCACCTTACTGGCCTGTTGCTTTTTCTCGAGCCAGGCTATAAGTTTCCCGGCTTTATCGCCCTGATCGTATATTCTACCAAGCTTGTGACGAGCCACGGTCTGAGCCTCTTGGGTCACCAGCGCTTTATACTTCGCCGCCTTTAACTGCAGTTTGTGCCTGACCTCCCTGTCCCCTCCATCCGGCGCCTCCCTCTCCAGTACCTCCAAATCCGCCTCCAGTGCTGTGACCTGCCTGCATCGCTCCCGCCGTCTAGCCGATATGGCCGAGAGCCCCTCCCCCCTAATCACGGGTTTAAATGCCTCCCACACAGTGACGGGGGATTTTACCGACCCAACATTTTCTGCGAAGTACTGTGAGATTGAGTTGGTTATATGTTTCCTGGTGTCCTCATGTTTTAGGTGCCAGGCATTTATTGGTGCTATGCAGCCCTCACGACCATTCCCAAATGTGATGTGTGTACGGACCGGTGAGTGGTCAGAAATGCCCCTAGGCAGGAGCACTGCCTCCAGTACCACCATGTCTTGTTGCAGCAGGGTAAGGATGTAGTCTAAACGTGAGAAGGAGTGATGCGCACCCGAGAAGAAGGTATATTGGCTGTCTGTAGGGTGGAGCAGGCGCCAGACGTCCGTAAGCCCGAAGGCCTCAAGAAAGTCTGCCAACCACCCCTGCCCCTGGGGCAGGTCTCTGGGGGGCTGCCTGTCCCGGGTTCCCGACACCACTGCGTTAAAGTCCCCTCCCAGCACCAACTGACCCTCAGGAAGGGAAAGGAGAAACATGCCCAGGTCTACAAAGGCCCGGGCCTGGAGGCCGGGCGGGACGTAGACAGACAGGAGGTTAAGCGTGCGGCCCTCCCAACGGCCAGTCACAGCCGTGAAGCGGCCCTGTGGGTCAGTTTTAATTAGGTCTATATGGAGGGGCAGCAAGCGACGCAGGAGTATCCCCACCCCCTGCAATCCGGAGGTGAAGCCAGAGTGGGCTGCTAGAGTTTAGCCGCATCTATTGAGGGCCTGACAGACATTCCCCATCAGGTGCGTTTCTTGCAGTAGCACTACGTCCGGCTGGTGCCATTTGAGGAACTGTAGGACTATAGTGCGCTTGAGTCTGTCCCCTAATCCGTTCACATTCCAGCTAGCCATAGCTGTTGCTTCTTGGGGTGCTTTGTCCCACCGCCCCGGTGTGCCGGCTGCCTACGTGACAACTTAGTGCGTGTGACCGTAAAGGATCCCCAACTCCCCACCCCTCCCCGGTTCCCGCCCCGCGGGTGCATTGAATGTAGACAATAAGAGAACTGGCAAACCATCCGTGCCACCCACTCCCCCCCGAATCTGTCCCCAACATCCCCACCCCCCCTGCGAAAAACAAACCCTCCCTCCCTGCCCCCTGCTCCGTGGGTTCTGAACTACCCACCACCCCAATTAGCAGAGCGCCTGTCGCCCAACCCTGCCCCGGTGGGAGCCCACCAAGGAAGTTCGTGGGCCAGCCCATTCCTGGCCGCCCGTCCGTGGTGCCCCAGTTCGTTCAGCCCCCAAAGCCAACGGTGCATCATCTAAATAGGGAGCCTGGCTCAGATAAATTTGGGCGGGCAGTCACACTGCCTCGTGGGGGCCCGCAAGTATTACAGTCAAAATCTTTTATACTTTACTGTCCGACGGCTTCTCCACTGCGCCCCAGTGGCCTCATCTCGCTGCGTCGTCTCTGGGTGAGTCCCAACGGGGACTATTCAATCGAGAACGCCATGACCGCTGGCTCTGCTCACCACCTTCCGCTCGTCCTGCCGCTGACCCCGGGGAGGGGTGTCCCGTGCCTCGCCATTGTGCGCCTTCCCGTCGAGGGGCCTCTACCGTCTCGGCCGCGTCTAGCCACTCCTGCACCGCCGCCGGCGAGGTGAAGAAGAGGGATTTACCGCCAGTTATGATCTTCAGTTTAGCGGGAAAGAACATCATGTACCGGATCCCACGATCCCCTGAAAGGAGCGTCTTTCCTGTTGGACCTGGAGCGTGAAGTCCGGGAAGAAGCGAACCGTGGCCCCCTCGTAATGCAGATCACCGTGTTGTCTGGCAGCCTGGAGAATTGCATCGCGGTAGTTCAGTATTTTGGCAATAATTGTTCGTGGTAGGGCCCCTGGTTTGGGTTTTGGGATCGGGGCCCTGTGAGCCCGCTCGACCGTGAAGAGCTTAGATAGTCTCTTGGGTTTCAGGTGGCGGAGGATCAGGTCCTCAAGAAAGAGCTCCATACAGTCCCCCTCAAGTCCTTCCGTCACACCTACCACGCGTATGTTGCTTCTCCTGGCCCTGCCTTCCTGGTCGTCGAGCCGTAGGGCCATCAGCCGGTGTTGGTGCACAAGCTCATTCACCCTGCCCTCGAGCCGCTTCTCTAATTCCTGCAGGGCTGTTATGTCCACTTCATTGGACTTGGACCGGTCTGTGGTTTTCCCTAAGTCGGCACGTAGCAGGTTCACCTCTATCGTGATCTTGTCCATTTTCGTCTCCAGGCAGGTGCCAAGGCTATGGATTGCGGCCATTATGGACGTCAGGGAGGGTTCCGCCTGACCTGCGGCCTCCTTCGTAGTCCCTCCCGGCTGCGGCGTCGTTTTGGCTATCGTGTATTGGTCCAGCTTATTGGTCTGGGTCGTGGTGCCTCCTTTAGGCCGCATGGTTGCTCCGGTGCCTTTGGGGCCCAGTGTTCCTCCGCCCGCCTCTGCTCCTGAGCGCCCGCTCCACTCCTACCCGCGTGGTCTGGGCGTAGCCGTAGCCCCACCGGCACTTTCCTGGTATCGGCTCCAAGCAGGGGCCCCACGCGTGGGCCCAGGCAGTCTCAATACGGGGTCAGCGACCTCAGCCACCCCACGACGCCGGCTCTCCAATGTCCAGTCCGCCAAACAGCTACGAACTCGGGCCCCCAGCTGGCAGGCGATGCAGGGCACCCCGCAGCGGCAGTCCCAGCCAGTCCTCTCCCCTTGCTCCAGCCGCAGCAGATCAATCAATGGCCGCCCCTCTCCCCGGTGAGGGTCGTCACCTGGCCGCAGTTGTTTTGGCCGCCCGCCTGCCCTCCGGGCGCCAGGGTCCCGCCGCCAGTGTCGCTGGGAAGCCGGAGTCCAGCGGTGCCTCGGCGCTGCGTACGAGGCCACGCCTCCCTCCGCTGGCGCCCCTCCGGGCGTGTCACGCCGCAGGCCAAAAGCCGGGGCCTCGAGGAGGGCAGGGAGCGGCCACGGAGTTCCAGGGGCGAGGCGCCGAACCGCCGCCGCCCGTCGCAGCCGCTGTGGTGAGTCGTACGAGGTCCACGGAGTCCGCGAAGCCGCTCTTGTGGGGCACCGGGCCTGGGGGAGCTGGGGGGCTCTCACGGGCGATCCCCTCAGCGCGGATATGGGTCGGATTTATTAGGACACCAACGGTCCTGGCGGGGCTCCGGAATCAGGCGGCCATTTCTCACGGCGCCTGGCCACGCCCCCCCTCCACCCATTCTTAACGCAGCCAGCAGCTTGTCTGTGCCACTGTTGCACCAACGCCGTGCCAAAGGCAGGACCGTCTGCGCCTGCAACGTGCACAGTGCCCGAGCCTCTGGTCTTTGCATGACCCACGTCACACAACAGGCTCATGCTGCAGCCAACATCCAAGCAATGTCCTCCACACAATCATCCGCCTGCTATCAGGCAACCCCTAAGCGCACACACGACACCTTCGCATGCTGAGTGTGCAACTCCAACTGCCTACACAGCGCTGCCCAGCCTCCCAGACCCTGTCAGAACAACCACGTCATGTGCCTCCTACTCCACACCCGCTCCATCCACCAGCACGCCATTGGACTCTGTTACCTCCTCAACACAACAGGGCCACACATCACCTTCATGACAGTAACCTGGACATAAGCATCCTCAGCACATGACTTCTTCATTGCCATCTCAGACTGATACAACATCACCCGCAGGGACGGCACCAACAATCCCGGAGGATGAATTGCAATTGATTCACAAATGCACCCTCAGAGTCACAAATCCGGGTTTGCAGCAACTCCCTGGCAACCCTCAGAGTAACACTCATCTACAGATATCCAGGCCTACATCCACAATTGCGCTAAGCCATCAACACGTACATCTGCATGCACGCCCTCACCTCCACAGGCTACATGTGGCTGGGTGCCAGTAACTTCTGGAGGAGAACCACACCACCATCCATCATTGGTCCATCAACATTTTAATCAACGTCTCCGACAAGCAACACACTGCCCCACACCCTGCTAACGATCCCCCAAAGATGCTAGATGTAAGTCACCACAGACAAGCTGTTTGGGACACTCAAAACAACACCAACGCAACACCCTGAAACCTCACGCACTGGATCAGCAACTGATCCAATAATCTTTCCACATTGACGGACTTTCCTGTGAAGCACAACAATAGTTAAGGCACCTGGGACAAGGCAGACCTACTGGACTCCTACAGACGTAGCCGGACTCTTGTGCACACCTTGCAACACAAAGGACCATCATTTACCTTACAGGCCTGGAAAAGACCACACACAGCCATCACCATATCATCAGCAAGGACAAGTGGAGATCCTTCAGATAGTGCTGAGACACCAAAACACACGACATCAAGGAGCTCATCAGCATTGTGAGTGAACTGACAGCAGATCTCCATCCAAGACACCCCACCCTTGCAAGGCAGATCACATCCCTTGCAACTTTGTACCACTGCTAGCTCATGGCCATACACAACAGCCTTGGCACACAGAGGCAGACAGCACTATTATCCGCAGGACAAACCCCCCTCAGGTTCTGGACTCCCATCAGCAGCAAGTACACCACCTGGCTCATGTGCACCATCCACTCTGGCTCTCCATCAGGCCCCTTCCCACACAACATCTCAACCACATCATTACCCATCCTTGAAGCCCACGTCCAGCGCGTCCTGAATGTCTCCTTTGAGTTGGCCACATTCCATGGGTGCTGGAGGCATGCAGAGACCCAGGCCCTTCTTAAACAACGGACGGCAGTACCGCAGGATCTCCTGGTACATCACCCTACTTCCCTACCCAGCAAATGTCATCCAGAAGACACTTAACAAGCAACTGACATATTTCCTCCACGCAACCAGCTCCAGGCAACCGGCACCAGACCATATTCCACAGTAATCACACCACTGCAACCGTCATCATTGCCACCACCAACGACAACTTTGCCCTGCTCAACAATGGTGAGCCCACCCTCCTTAACCTCTCAACGGCATTGTACACCATGTGCTACCACACTGTCAGCTCACACATCTCCAACACTGGTATCCAGAGGAGGATTCAATCAGAAAGTAGCTCACCGGCAAGGCCCAGGGAGTCTGCCTCCACCCTGCAGCATGTAGTCCACTGGGGTCATGTGGCACATGCCCCAGGGCTCTTCTCTCAGCGTGACGATTTTCAATGTCTCCATGACCCCCTCTCCACCATCACATGTGCACACAACCTCATCATCATCTCGTATGCCATTGACACCCAGCTGCTCCTCTAACTCACCAAAGAGCCAGCCATTGCCAGATCCAAACTTCAAGAAGGCATGAGATCCGTTGACGAATGGCTGAACATCAGCCACCTGAGGCTGGACTTGGACAGGACTGAGGTCATCATCTGAGGATTGTCCCCTTACGGCTGTGTCAACTCCTTGTGTCCCACTCGTCTGGGCACCGCACCAGCACCCAGTGGCCACGCACGCAAGCTGGTGTTCATCATGGACCCATCGCTGACAATTACCATGCAACTCACCACCATCTGTACCTCATGCTGCAACACCCTCCGCATGCTGCAAATGATCCACAGATAGATCCACTCCAAGGCAAGACAGACCGTTCCCCAGGTCCACGACACCAGCCGGCTCAACTACAGCACCGGCCTCTACGTAGAACAACAGCAAAACTGCAGGAGAAGTTGTCCACATCCAGGGTGCATCCGCACACCTCATCTTCAACATCCCCAGCCCCATCACCGTCCACCTGAGATAGCTGGAATGGCTCACTGTCTGCTGCAGGATCACCTTCAGACTCCTCAACCACACTCAGGAGGCAGTCCACAACCACAGACCCAAAACAAACCTTGGACGTTTGTCATCCAACACCCCGTTGGCCCAACTCTGTGCAGCCCACCTTGCCCTGGCCACCATTCATCACATCCACATAAACACTGCATGCAGGAGATAGTTCTCCCACCTCGCTAAACAGACCTGGGACTCCCTCCCCGGGCACATCAACATGACCCATGACCTCTACACCTTCTTGATACTCTTCCAAATTGGTCTGTCTAAGTAGTATTGCAAGCCCCCCCTCAGCAGCTTGAGGCCATCACGGGTGAGTATTGGGCTCCATGTCTGTATTTGGTGATACATTGAGACACCTGTGTGTCCTCGACCGGACTCAGATCCAAGTATATGGATGGCTGGAGTTAGTTCCACACTCAGGCATACTTTGACATATCCCCACACGTATGTTGTGGACTCATGCTAAATGACTGCAACATAAAATTTCAGGTATTAATTATTTAATTATAGGTCTGGGGCGTGATTTGTGCACTGAAAAAGGTGCAATGCAGGGACCATAGAATCCAAAGTTCACAGGGGGAGATGGGATCCTTGCCATTTGAAGTCATCAGAGTCCAGACCACAGTGTTTGGCATCATTAGTCAGACTGTGACCAGCAGGTCCATGTGGCAGATGATGTCAGTCAATGAGGTGATGCTGTCGCACATGAAGGCCAGGTGCCAGGCCAGGTGACCTGGGAGATGTGGATGGTCCGCTGCCTCTCACGGTCTTTTCCGTGGACGACCCACCTTCCTCCGGGGACCCTCAGATGCAGGCCTTGACGATGCTTGGGACGCTCCGTCGGACGAATCCTCCTCCTCCTCCCTCCCTGTGGCTGGTGGTGGTCTTCACCTGGTGGCACAGGGAGGGTTGCCCATGTTGTCGGCGATCCGACGGAGTGAATGGCTTATGTCCCTTTGCACCGCCAGGAGCTCAGCTAGTCTTGCCTCCATCCGTCATTGGTGTTCTTGTTGACTGGCGTGTTGCTCGGCCTGCTGGTTCTTGATCTCTGTGAGGGTCAGCACTACCTGGTTGAACTCCCTGGTGTCACGCCGGTATGCCTCCATGATGTTGGGTATGTGTGACTTACCGGTCCCTTTAGCTGGCTGGTCAGGTTCTCGCCTCCGCCTGCCTCCACTCCCACCACCCCTGCCCACACGAGCCTGGCCTGCCGTTGTGGGCACATCGGGTCTACGGGACCCCTGAGGGATGGCAGTGCAGTGTTGTCTGCCTCCTCCTGGGTGCCCGGCGCTCCTTGTCCCTCCTGGTCAGACTGGCTCAGTTGTTCACTGCGGGCTGGGCTCCTTGGTGTCTCCTGGGATGTGGCAGGAATGGGGGTGGTGTGGTTGACACAGATGGTCCTGAACCAGGTTCTGCAGGGGCTTGGACACCAGAGGGTCCAGGTCGGTCGGGGTCATCCGCGGAATGTTGAGAGGCGTCGCTGCCGGTGGGATCAGGTTCCTCCCGGGCCAGGGACTGGGAATCTTCACCCCCATTGTTGGGGGTAGATTCATCACGTTGCTCTGTGTGTGAGAGACAGACAATGTTAATGCTGTTTCATGCAACATGCATGTATCATACACATTCAAGTTGGCACTGTTCCTCCAGGTAGTTGTATGTGCCTAGCATTCTCCTCAATGTTCACTTGTGGATGGGTATGTTGCGGGGGACAGATTGATATGTTCTCCTGATGTAGAAATCAAAACCTTCTCGGGGGCTTCACTGATACACCTGGTCCTTTTAAACCAACAAAGAAGAGATTGGCACAGAAGCTGTAATATAAAAGACATCTTTTTATTTAACCTCTGAAGAGGGAAAAAATGTGTCATACAGTATTCTCAAATCACTGTATGAGACATTTTCTAAGGAGTACAGAGAACAGGGGCATTATTTACCCACACAGGGGCTGAAAAAAGGCGGTACAAGTACACATGAGAAGAGTTATGCACATAGATGGTCATACAGAAACTGCACAGTCAACAAGTAGGAGGAGTAATACGTTGCTGACATCAGTTAGAACAGCCTGACAGTTCTAGACTAGGAACAGGTGCACTCCACTAGCTAGGCCCATCTGAGCATGTGCAAGACTCTGGGAGAGGGAAACAGCAAATGGCCAGCACATAGCTAACTAAAATGGCTGCCAAGTACAAAATGGCTTTCAGCTCATGCTAAGAGATTAATGCAATCTTCAACACTGAGTCTTTGACATGTAGAGTTTTGGCTTGGATGCTTCTTTGGCTATGTATTGATGTTGTTGTGTTACATGTCCATTGTGACAGTGTGTAAATCCGTTGCCTGTCCTGGGGGTGTCTGCTTGTGTAAGGGGTGTGTGTGACAGGGCCTGCTGGTGGGTGTAGTGTGATTTGGCACTGGGGCTCCCAGGTGATGTAGCTGTCCCCCCATGGAGCATGCTGCCATGACAGTGAGTGTGAGTTCCTTTCCTAGATATCTGACCTTGTTGTCTTGGTGTTTGTGTTTGCACTGGTCACAGGAGGGCCTTGTGCTGCCTACACCCGGGCCGAGTGTGAGCTATCTTGTCAGTACTTTCCCAATCCCTGTGCATTGTGCATGGTGCATGGGTATGTACCTGGGCCATATGGGATGAGGGCAATTGTGTCTGATTTGGAGTTCAACAATGTGTTTTGTGCCACCCACCCTCCCAGCATACCGGACATCCATTCTTAGGTTGCTGCTTCATGTAGCATGGGACATAGCATGCCTTGCTTTCTCAATGGAGTATACACATGTTAGTGGCATTAGCGTCATTTTTGACAGTGGTTCTGGCCGGTGAGGGCTTGGGGGTAGTTGCGTGCTTTATGTGTAGTTGGGTTGTGGATGCCATTACCCCCATGTTACGTAAGTTATTTGTGTACTCACCAGGCTCTGGAAGTCCTTGCAGTCCATGTACTCCCACTGGCGGAAGCAGGGCCATCACCTTCTCCTCCCAGGGATGGTAATTTACTGGTCTGCGGGGCGCACCACCTCCAGTGATGTTGCTCTGGGCGTAGTCATCATTCATTTTGCGCTTGACCGCCCTCCGCAGATCGTACCACCTGGCTTGGCATTCATTCCTGGTCCTTCTGATGGGTGCAACAGCATTCACCCTATCGACGATCCTCTGCCACCGGCGTGATTTTTCAGCTATGCTGGTCTGTCTGACCAATGTTCCAAACAGCTGTGGCTCCTCCCTTGTGAACTTTGGATTCTTGTCTGTGGACATGGTGTGGGGTGAGGGTGTGGATGGTTGTGGGTGTGTGGGTCTGAATGTGACGGTGTGGGTGTGAATGTGTAGAGGGGGTATGTGTGAAGGAGGTTGTGTGACAGTGTATATGTTAAGGTGGATGGGTGCAGTTGTTGGTGTGTGCTCTCTAGCTGCAGTGAGTCTGTTGCAAAGGCTCATGGTTTGTATGTGTGGGCCCTTTTTATTGGTCCATTTGTGGGTGGGCCTCAGTTTGAATTTTTGGTGGGTGTGTTATAAGGGGTGGTTGTGAGTTTGCCCCTCTGTTTGCCTGTTTGGATGTGTCCAGGTCAGTCATTTCCATTTTTAGTGCACTGCAGACGTGTTTTGTGGTGTTGTGCGAGTCGAATAGACCCTCCTTGTGCTGTTTTACAGTGTCCGTGGTTCAGTACGGTACAGGGGTACGAGTCGTACAGGCACACACCCCCATGTATTGTGTATGTACGGTGCGTACAAGGCCATTGCTATGTACGGTGCGTACACCGCCATTGCATATGTACGGTGCGTACACGGCCATTGCTATATACGGTGCGTACACTGCCATTGCATATGTACGGTGCGTACACCGCCATTGCTTATGTACGGTGCGTACACCGCCATTGCTTATGTACGGTGCATACACCGCCATTGCTATGTACGGTGCCTACACCGCCATTGCTATGTACGGTGCCTACACAGCCATTGCTATGTACGGTGCGTACACTGCCATTTCTATGTACGGTGCATACACCGCCATTGCTATGTACGGTGCGTACTACAAAATTGGTGCGTACAACAACATTGCGTATGTACGGTGCGTACACCGAAATTGCATATGTACAAGTCATTCCCCGTGTACGGGACGTTTTCCGTACGAATCGTAAATCGGAAAGCCGGTCCGGATCGTACTTGTACGCTCGGACTGTCTTTTTACGATTCGTACGGAAAAGTGTCCGGGTCCATCTCGTACAACTTTTCCCGCTACGATTCGTATGGATCGGGCTGATCCGTATGTACTTTTTCCCATACGAATCGTACTTCACGTGTCGGACGAGACTTGTACGATTCGTACGGAAACAAAATACGGATACGAGTCGTACGGGAAAAAAAAAATACAGGATCGGAATCGGACCCATATTGTCTTTAAGTGATATTTTAATCTCTTAACACCACCTGACCTTTTTGGCTTGTACTGCACTTTCATTTTCCTCGTCTCTTTCAAGTATTCTTTTATTTTCGTTATGTTGTGGCACAATTTGATTATCTTCGTCTTCAGAGTCCCTCTCTATCTGTCCTTGTTCAGGGCTTACTTTTGTGACATCATCTGCCTGAACGTGTTCTTCTTCCTCTATCTGATCCTGTTCAGGTCTAATTTTGACTTGTTCTTCTTCCTGAACTTGTTCTTCTGATCCTAACTGGTCCTGCTCAGGCCTTACTGCACTTTGTGTTTCTGCAGCCTGAATGTGTTCTTCTAATCCTGACTGTCCCTCCTCAGATTTGTGAATGTTTTGATTCACCTGTGTCTGAGTATATTTTTCTCACCTTTTCTGGTCCTGCTCAGGATCTCCAACAGTTTCATTCACCCTTTCCTGAGCTTGTTCTTCTACCCCTGTCTGATCCTCACTAGTTTCCTGCCTTTCTAATCTTGTTCTGCTTCTCATTTTAATAATCACTTCAGGTATGTCAACCACTGGTATCCAGTCTCCTGACTTGTGTTGGTTGTTCCTGATCAGCTACTTCAGGATCTGTTATTGTAGATCCTTCAGCTGCACAACCTTCAGCGGCCTCAACTGCAGGAGTTAGTTGAGGTCCCTCTTCGTCAGGAGCGGGAACTCTTTTGGTATGACTGGCATGGATCCAGTTAGGTATACCTGCACATTTCACTGCTGTTATTGTGACCAGTATAACCTGATGCGGCTTTTTCCACCTGGGTGCTAGGCACGAATCACGGGTGTGATTCTTCACCACTACCCAGTCTCCGGGATTCAGATCATGTGCTTGATTCGGCTACCTGGCAACTGCGTCTTCTCCGACCTGATGAGAGACAGAACGCACTAGGTCAGCTAATCCTTTACAATAGTCTAATCCCAGATCATCAGTTATATTCAACAGTTTGTGTCCAGGTATAAATGCTTGTCTCATTGTTCTTCCCATGAGAATTTCATGGCGACTCAATCCTGTGTTTCTGTCAGAAATACTTCTGAATCCCATCAGAACAAGAGGTAATGCATCTGGACATTCCAGTGAAGTGGATGCACACACCTTTGCCAGTCGTGTTTTGGTTGTGCCATTCATTTGTTCCACCACTCAAGAAGCCTCTGGGTGATAAGCACACTGCAGTTTTTGCTCAATTCTAAATGCTTCACAGATTAATCTAATTATTTCATTATTAAAATGAGATCCTCTATCTGATTCCAAAGTTACTGGGAAACCAAATTGTGGAATTAGTCCCTTAACAGCAGGTTTGAAACTGTTATGCTGTCATTCCTCCTAGTTGGGTATGCCTCCACCCACCGGGAAAACAGACAAACAATAACAAGGACATACTTCAATCCCCTGCAGGGTCTGCATTTTCAATTCTTCCCCAACTGACCACTGTGTTCCTGCCTGGATTTATTTGTTGACAAGTTAAACATCACTGGCAAAGGCTCTCTGCGACAGCCCTAAACTTCGGATTATACCAATCTTGTCTAAAGAGCCTGATCATGGCATCCCTGCCTACATGTGTGTCTCCATGATACATTCTGGCTATTTGTGAAAGTAAACAATCTGGCAATACTGGCCTACCATCTAGATAAATCCATACATCATCCTCTGTCCTCCTCTGGCATCCAACTATTATCCACTCCTCCTTTTCATTCACTTCCACTTCATCCTGCAGTTGTCTTACTTCCTTCCATGTTTCTATTCCTGAGAGTAGCATAAGTTGGCATTTGATTCCACTTGTTTCAATGTTCCTGTTTAGTGCCATTTTATTCCTGGCACAGTACTGGACAACTTGGTCAGCATATCTATTACCTGCTACTACATAGTCATCTCCTGACTGCTGAGCAACACATTTGACCACCGCCACTTCTTTTGGCAATTGTATTGCTTCCAACAGTTCTTTCACAAATTTTCAATTTTTAATTGGGGATCCTGAAGACGTCATGAAATCCCTCTGCATCCAGAGCTGGCCAAAGTCATGCACAACCCCGTAACCATACTGGCTATCAGTTTAAAAGGTTACTTTCCAATTCTTCAAATTTAACATGCTTTAATTAAAGCTATCAATTTGGCTACTGGTGCAGACTTGACTCCTGGTAAATAGGATGCTTCGACTATTCCAGCCAATGTGCATACAGCATAAGCAGCACTTAATCCTCCTTCCTCATGTCTCATGCACGAGCCATTTACAAATAGCTCATGCTCAGTTTCTTTCAGGGGCTCTTCTTGTATGTCTGGACGAGGCTTGGTACATAATTCAGTAACGTCCAAACAGTCATGATCCACTTCATCTCTCACTTCCTCCCCACGTACATCTGGTAATAAAGTAGCTGGGTTAAGCATAGTACACCTGACCATGGTCACGTTTTCTGCTCCTAAAATGATTCTTTCGTACTTAGTCATTCGACTAGGGGTAAGGTACTGCATTCGAGTTGTTGTTAGAAGAATCTCGACTAAATGTGGAACATACACTTTTACTGGCTATCCCATTACAATGAACTCACTTTGTTCTAGACTCGTGCAAGTAGCAGCTACTGCTTTTAAACAACCAGGTAATGCTGACGCTACAGGGTCCAAGGTAGCAGAAAAATATGCTTCTGGACGTCTCATCAAACCATGTGGTTGACTTAACACTGAAAGGGCACAATTTTCTCTTTCACAACAGAAGAGTGCAAATTCTTTTGTATAATTTGGCATACCTAGAGCTGGAGCTTCACACAAACAATTTCTGCATTTCACAAAAGCTTCCATGCATTTATCATCCCAAACGACTGGGTCCTTTGCCCGCTTACGTGTCATTTGTATTAGGGGTTTGGCTAATAAAAAGAAACCTACAATCCACTGACTACAATATCCCACTACGCCAAGAAACATCCTTATTTCTCTCTGAGTTTGTGGTAACTGCATTTGTTTTATTATTTTTATTCTGTGAGGGGTCACTTTTCTCACTCCTCTTTCTATTTGGTGTCCTAAAAATGTATTTCCAGTTCAACAAAACTGTAATTTTTCTGGAGATACTTTGTGTCCCCCATCGGCCAAAAGGTTTAACAAGGTCATTGAATCAGTAACACAATCATCTCGTGACTTTGAAGCAATTAACAAGTCATCGATGTACTGGACTAGAACTGATTTTCTGGTCATCACTAAAGTTTCTAAACACTTCTTTAAAATTTGATTGAATATTGATGGACTTTCAGTGTACCCTTGAGGAACTCGATTCCAGACTAAAATACGGTCCTCAAACTTAAACGAAAAAAGGTATTGGCTGTCTGGGTGTAAAGGAATAAAAAAGAATGCTTGACATAAATCAATTACAGTAAAGAATCCTGCATTCCATGGTATTTGATACAGAATCACTGCGGGATTTGGCACTACAAGACAACAAGGCAAAACAATTTTATAGATTTTTCGTAAATCTTGGACTATTCTGTATTTTCTACTAGGTTTCTTAATGCCAATTATATGTGAATTACAATGACTGCTCATTGTTTCTTTTAAAATACATTGTTTAACCATTCAATCAATTTCTGCGGCAACACCTGCTTTAACTTTGGGGCTCATTTTGTATTGCCTAGTATTTGGGTAAACTGCACCTTCCTTTATAGTCACCTTCACTGGGTCTACATTTGTGATTAACCCTACTTCCTTTCCAGTGAAATACCACACTTCTGGATTCACCGTGGTTTTCAGCTCATCTGGTAAATCATCTTTTGTCATCATTTCATACATCTCGTCCACTTCTGTACCTTGTTTTGCCAGCATTATTTTATCCCCTTCAATGCTCATGACGGAATGGTTCTGTCATGAGCATAGGTGCCCCTGTGCTCATGACGGAACCATTCCGTCATGAGGACAGGGGCAGGAAATCCCTCTGCTGCAGACAGCAGAGCGATTTCCTTCTCTCCCCCAAAGCCTCGGGAGCTGGGGAAGAGCTTCCCCAGCTCCCCAGGCCCCCTCCCTGGTTTCTGTGCAATGATGATCAGCACGCACGTCGCGCTGTCGTCATTGCACAGAAACCGAAACTGAAATGAGCCTTTCTATGTGCTCAGGGGGCTTTCTCAGCCCCCAGAGCACGTAGAAAGACGGGAGAGGTATGATTGAAAAGGGGAGAATCTCCCCAGTGGATCCCTATTTGGGGATCGCCCCAGGAGGGCGATCCCCAAGCAGGGATCCACCCACTAGACAGTGTCTAGTGGGTGGAGTAGGGAAGGGGGAGCGGCCCCTGAGGCAAGGGCTTTTGCTCCCACCAAGTATTTTTGGTGTGATTTAGTCTTTTTGCCCCCCCGGGGGGCAGGTGGGGGCAGTAGCCCCCAATCTGCCCCCGCCAGGGGGGCAAAAAGCCCACTATATGCCAGGGATCTTAAAAACAATTGTAATTTGTGGTGGGGGCTGCCCAATATGGGCATGCCTCTTGCCCCCCCGCAAAAATGACAGCCTTTCTGCTCCCCCTGGGAGGCAGATGGGGGCATTAGCCTCAAATCTGCCCCCCCCCGGAGGGGCAAAAAGCCCAGTAGACGCCAGGGATTTTTTGAGCAAATTTTAATTAGGGTGGGGACATTGGCATTCCCGTTTTGGGCAGCCCCAACCCTAATTAAAATTTGCCCAAAAAACTCCCTGGTGTCTAGTGGAATTCCTGCTCCCCCTGAGGGTCAGATGGGGGCATTAGCCCCCAATCTTTCCCGCCGGGGGGGCAAAACGCCCACTAGATGCCAGGGATTTTTTGGGGACAAATTTGACAAAATGCTCTTGAGCCATAAACGTGTGGTAGGAACACTACTCAAAGAACATCGCTCCTCGCAGAGCAGACCTGTGGCTCCTGCTCTCACGATTTATGCAGCTAAAGCTGTTAGCTCAGCTCTCTATGGTGCCGAATTAATCATTCTAGAGCATTCCTAGACAAGGAGCCAAAACATGCAGGAAGTAACTCACCTATCGAAAGGATATAACACACTCCATTCGTTCTTTTTGGGGGCTTCAGACACCAAAGTCGTGGTGTCCTGTAGGAATAAAGGTAGGGTCAAACATTGAGTCAAACATACACAGTTCAAAACTATTAGCTCTAATAGACTATCCCAGAAATGCCTTAAGGCACGGCTATGGAAGGAATCCGTGCAGGAAGGAGGAGGGGACATATTCCATCCCATCCCATGTCCCTGAGTCCGTGTGGTGCGGTCGCCCCCAGGGAAAATCTCCGCGTTGTGATGGCAACAAGGACCCACCAACCGTGACCCGAATGGGTCAGGAAGTTGAAACACTCAGCTCAACACTCTCTCGAGGGGCTTAAAGCGAGTCTTGGGAATGGAAGGGCATCTCCCTCCCTCCACCCAAGCCTGGAACCAATCTGTCCATGTAACCCTCTCAGCATAGTTCCACTACCACCCGAAGGCAGTGCCCCCCCCTACCTGTCCAAGTAGGACGTACGCCGGAACACCTCCTGTGCGTGGAGCCGCATAAAGCCGGATACCTGCGCTCCCATGTGGGCGCTGTTTATAAAGGCATTCCAAACTTCCCGCAGCCCATCGCGTCGGGGATCAGCGTTACAACGTGTCACGTGGTACAGGGGGTGTGTGTGTTCAGGTCGTTTAGAATGAATTGGCCCCAGTCGTACAGTGGCCATATTGTAGTGTAGAAGGGCGTTTATCAGCGCCTATCAGTGCTGCTGCTCACAACCGCACTGATCTGTCTCACAGCCCTTGTATTCAGCTTGACTTTAAGAGAAATAAAATATTATATAAGGGGAGGTACAAATCGGGTCAGCCACGGTGTAAGCACGTGGTCTGTGTCCCGGTCGGCCTGGTCGTGCAGCGGGCGTCTACTAGTGTCAAAGAGCGTAAGTCAGTGCTGGTGCTCACATCGTTGGTGACCTATGTCGTAGCGCTTATATTCAGCCAAAACTGGAAAACATTAAAGCATACAGGGAAGTACATGTCTGTGTCGTGGCGCTTGTATTCAGCCAGACTTGGAAGACATTAAAGCATAAAGGGAAGGACATACTGGTTCAGTCACGATGTGTAAGTGGCCCCCTGTGTGTAAAAAGTAAAAAGGGGGGAGCCCCACGCCAGGTATAACGCGGGGTAGTGGAGGCGCCCTACATGCGTCAATTAGCCAGTGGGTTAGTTTAAATCAAAATCCATGAGTAGACCCTATGGAAGGCCTAGGTATGTGGACACGAGAAAGACTCAACCAAGTCTTTTCCTGTCATAAGGCAGGGACCACCAGTGTCGCGTGTCAGTAGTGCGAGCCTGCAGGTGCTAGAATCGCGGGGAGCAATTCTCTTGTGAGAGTGTAGTGTCGTAGAGCGCCTACCTCGCTATCAGGGCGGCCCAAGGGATGTCATCATTGAGGCCATGTAGGCTGGTGGAGAGGCGATGTACCCATCTCTGCTTTATCTTAAAGAGGGCCCGCTGTGTGATCTTGGGATGTGCTTCCAGGACCACCCAGGTGAGGGATTCAGCTGAATGGTTGTGGTCTTTGCTGTGTGTGTACAATTTAGTAGTTGTTCTCATGCATCTGACATTGCTTTTATGTTCCGTGACGCGCACCTTGACAGCCCTCATTGTCATCCCTATATATTTCTTATTGCAAGGGCATGACAACATGTAAATACACTTGGATGTGTTGCAGTTAGTATGTCGCTTCAATTTCCATGTGAACGTGTTAGTCAGTGGGATTTCTTTGACTGCTTTAGTTTGCTCACACAACGAGCAGGCACCACAGGGGTAGTGCCCTATTACAGGTGGGAGGTCCCATAAGGTCCTCTGGGTCAGTGGTTCCTTGGCCCTGGGCATGGTGTGTATCAGAATGTCTTTGAGGTTTTGTGTGCTTGAAAAAGTAAACCTGGGTCTCGGGAGGTGCAGATCTCCTGTGGTAACTATGCCCCAGTGTTTGTTGATAATCCTCTTTATTTTTGTGGAGTGGGGTGAGTAAGATGTAACACATGTCAAGACTTCAGTCTGTTCTCTGGTAGTGGCTTGGAGTAGGGATTCCCGTGGGTTGTTCATGGCCCTCTTATAAGAGTTCCTGACCTGTTGTGCTGGGTAGCCACTTTCACTATGGTTATGTTGTAGATGTTGGGCCTCCGTCTTGTAGTCAGTCAATGTGCTACAGTTCCTCCTAATCCGGAGGAACTGGCCAAACGGTAGGTTGTTCTTGAGTGCCGTGGGGTGGTGGCTGTCATATATGAGAAGACTATTTCTGTCAGTGTCTTTCCTGTATAGGGTCGTACTCAATCCCTCACTACTTAGTCTTATCCTGAGATCAAGGAAGGGGATACTTGTGTCTGAAATGGTATGGGTAAACTTGAGGAACGCATTCTGTTTGTTGAGCCATTGACATAATGCCTCACACGTCGCCATGTCTCCCCTCCAGAAAATGAGGATATCATCTATGAACCTTTTCCACAGTGTCAGATTATTTTTATATGGATTAGTGGGGTTCATGATGACTTCCTCTTCAAACGTCGCGATGTACAGGCAGGCCACACTCGGGGCGAAGGTACTCTCCATGGAAGTACCCTGGGACTGGTGGAAAAGTTGTTTCTCATACTCAAAAAAGTTTTCCGTTAGTGCCGGAGAGGCACATCCCATTATGAAGGAGACTGGAGTTGGCGAGTTCCATTCTTCCTTCAGAAGGTTAGCCTCAACGGCATCCAGGGTGGCTTGTTGTGGTATGTTAGTGTATAACGCTTCCACGTCAAGTGTTAACAACAGGTCAACCTCGTCAAGGCTCTCAGTGTTGTCCATAATCCGAAGCACGTCTGTTGTGTCCTGCACAAATGATGGTATTTTCTTCACCAGGGGTTGAAGAAAGTGGTCACAGAACCTAGACAGTGGTTCCAGCAAAGACCCTATCCCTGACACTATCGACCTCCCTGGAACAGGTGTCATATTTTTGTGGATCTTTGGGAGGGTATAGAAGTACAGTACTTTAGGGTATTTGGTTATGAGGAAGTCCGCTTCTTTTTTCGTGATCCAGGCATTGTTTTCAGCCTCAAGGACCATTGTCCTTATCTCTGATGCGAGTCTGGGAGTTGGGTCTACCGACAAGGGTGTATAATGTCGGGTATTCCCTAACTGCAGTTTGTATTCTCTGTCATAGTCAGTAGTGAGCTGAATAACAATAGCTCTGCCTTTATCGGCCTGCTTAATAGTGATGCTGGTATCAGCGGCCAATGCACGGGCATCATCCCTCTCTTCGTTGGACAGGTTGTGGAATCGGGTGCTCCTGTTGGACCCGGACAACTCCTTGAGTACTGCCCTCTCAAAAGTTACAATTTCTGGCAGGATCATGCTATTATTGGGTGTGAAGGTAGATGGGTTGCGTAGACCTGAGTCCCCGAAATCGGGTGCAGCCCTATATTGAAAGAAGGCCTTGAGGTGCACTTTCCTGAAAAACTCTTGAACTTCACAAATCTCACTGAATTTATCAACCTTGGGTGTCGGGACAAATCCCAGGCCTTTTTCCAGGACTCTCTTCTCAATGCTAGTCAGATTCCTGTTCGAGAGGTTAACAACTAAGCCCTTTTTCCCCTCTTCACACTCCTGGTCTCTACCGTGTGCGGAGTCTGGTCTTGCCATTGGACTCCCTTCTGTGCAGCTCTTTTTCGCCCTCTTCCTCTGCCCCAGCCTCTGCCTAAAAAAGGGTGGTTGTTCATAGGGAAGTAGTGCAGTGGGCCCTGAGGATACAGGTGGTACTGCCAGGGTGGTGGAATTGGTCCCTGAAAGGCCGGTCCACTGTTATAGTTGGGGTACGGTTGGTAGTTAGGTCTCTGTCGCTGTTGGATTACCCTCTCCTGCTGTTGTCGAAACTATCTTCGGAGGAGTAGCTATTTCTTGGTGCAGTAAAGTCATCCTTTAGGTAGAGGTACACTTTCTCCTTGTCAAACTTAGCTACATCCTTCTGTAGTTTAGTCACCTTCTGTTTGAGGAGGTATTCTCTGTTTTCAGTGATCTTGTGGTTGATTTCTGTTAGTTTGGAGGTAAAGGCTGTTTTCGGTTGGAGGATTTCAACGTAGCTTCAGCTACCTGAATCCTGGCTAGAAGGACATCAGCCAGCTCTTGGCCATATTGATAATCAGGACTAACAAGTCCTTATATAATATTTGAATGCTCTTAAAGTCAAGCTGAATACAAGCGCTGTGAGACAGATCAGTGCTGTTGTGAGCACCAGCACTGATAGGTGCTGATAAACGCCCTTCTACACTACAAGATGGCCACTCTACGACCGGGGACAATTCATTTTAAACGACCTGAACACCCCCCCCTGTACCACGTGACACGTTGTGATGCTGCAAGAAGTTTGGAATGCCTTTATAAACAGCGCCCAGATGGGAGCGCGGGTATCTGGCTTTTTGCTGCTCCAAGTGCGGGAGGTGATCCTGCGTACGTCCTACTTGGACAGGTAGGTGGGGGCGCTGCCTTCGGGTGGTAGTGGAACTATGCTTAGAGGGTTACACGGACAGATTGGGTCCGGGCTTGGGTGGAGGGAGGGAGATACCCTTCCGTTCCCAAGACTCGCTTTAAGCCCCTCGAGAGAGTGTTGAGCTGAGTGGCTCCCTGGTCGTTTCAGCGGCGGGTAGCGGGGGGGGCCCCCAAAAAGACCGAATGGAGTGATTTATCTCCTTTCGATAGATGAGTCACTTCCTGCATGTTTTGGCTCCTTGTCTAGGGAATGCTGTAGAATGCTTGATTACCTTTTCTACAACATTTCTCCTTTCTAACCTGGTTTGGAGTCCAGTCTTATATTTTTAACTCACTTAAACTAATTTTTAACATCACACCCTTTTTACCAGGGGTCAGACTATAATCCAAGCTTGATCATGTAATGGACATCTGAGATGGGAGTTTTTAACAAACGAGGGGGGGGGGAGGTTCTAGACTAGCCTATTAGGTTGCAGTATCCAGTGACTAGATACTGTATCTTTATGTCATCCTCCCTGTATAGGTTACCGCTAGGACTGACTGGACTTCGTGCTCGCATCCAAGAAGTGTGGTAGGTAGGAGCCTCATTGCCCACCACCACCACGTGTAGATAGTATTATAACACAAGCTCCTGATGAAATGCAATGGATCAGTATTGACCAACACGCATGAAACATGTCGACCACACCACATGAGATGAGCTGAGCTCCACTGGACCATAGAGCCAGAGAGCAGCCACTCGTTCTGTTTTTTAAGAAGGTGGATTACCAGCCTAATAAAGATTTTATATGGACTATCCAACCTTTTTTAAACGCCACCAACTTGCACCACATCTACACTGTCCTTTAGGGCCCTCACACCCACGCATCATACGGCAGGAACAGAAGATCTCCACTAAAGAGCCCCTTTAAGGGTACCCGTTGGGTAATGCAGCGCCGACCCCGACGAGGAGCGAGGCCATATGATGAAGCATGACACCTAGCTTGCTGGGGTGTGTGAGGACTCTAGTTCCGACAAGGAGGGTTCCCCTCCTAGTTCCCCTTATCTCGTTGTCCGTTTCTGGGGAACAGCATACCCAAGTTATTTTTCTACCAGTGGACGTATATGAAAGGGTACTTTCCTGTGTCAGAGAGCCATGGGGCGGATGGTTTCATCAATGTGCAGCTTGTCCTTCAGGCCTGTAAGGCACGCCAGGCTGTAAAATAACTGAGGGAACTCTTAAAGGATACTTGCTGCATGGGAGTCGTACACATGGCAGGTGAAGAACTCCAGCGCGAGGTCCTCCGTTGTGTGGCATCTGAGGAGGGTACCGGTGCTACCTTTGGAAACATGGAATTTGGCTTGCATGGGCTAGCCTTTGCTGACTACTGTGACACTGATTGCTCCTCTCAGGGGTAGAGGCTTGGTCCCTCCACACGTGTATATCCTGGCCTTCGTGGGTGTTATTTGTGGGCATGGCAACAGTTTATTGAACTGGGTAGTGTCCATGACATTCATGGATGCGCCTGTCTCTATGAGGGGGGTGATTTCTGATTTTCCAATGAGTACCTTGCACATCGGTGGTGGCCTTTTCCAGTGATTCACTCCGCCTGCAAAGGATATTGTGAAGAATTCGTCATCATCTTAAGGTTGGCCTGTAGGCTGCAAGTACTGTGAGAGCTGCTTGCAGTCATCTTCGCATAGGGACAGCTGGCAGAGAGTTGGTTGTCCTCTCCCTCGGCGTCTTGTGCTGTTGGCCAGAACATCTGTGCGGCTGACTTTGGCAAAGAGGTTCATGCAGCTGCATTTTGAGCAGGATTGACCTAGGGCTGGGCATGAATTTGGTGTGCCATGCCACAGTTCCCGCACCCTCTTTTGGGCTGCCTCGCAAGGGTGAAAGTGTGCTGGCGGGTGGGGTGTCACTGAATTGCGTCCACTTGCTCCACTTGGACTTTGACTGTTTCATGGTTGAGGAAGGGGTCACACTACGTGCCAGAGCACCCTCCATGTCTTCAGCTCTGGCAACTGCCAATTCGTGTGACCTGGCGAGGATCAGGATTTCGTCAATAGAGATGCCTGGCAAAGGATCAACTTGTGCACGATGGACGATCGACAGTCTTGGATTATGTGCGCTCTGATTTCATTGGGCTGATTGATGCCTGTTCAGGTGCTTGCCAGTTTGCGCAGGCACACATCGAAGACATCCACGGACTCGCTTTCCAACTGGTGAACTTGCCACAGCCTGAACTTCTCATAATCTGTGTTTAGTTGGGGGTCGAAGTGCCGATTCAGAGCTGCCCCAGCCACGTCAAAGTCGTCATCCCCTCCAGTGTTGGGAAAGTGCTCAAATAATTCACTCAGTCCTGCCCCACCCACATAGAGCATCATGAACCTTTTCACGGCACCGTCAGATTCGCGAGTGCACAAAAGTAGTGTTGGAAGCACCCAATCCACTAGTGCTATCTTGGTGCGGCTGTGGTTAGGTCAACCAGCTAGCTAAACGGTGGTAGCTGGGCTACTGATGCTTGTGAGCCTTGCTGAGGGGGCGGGAGCCAGTGCGTCGTGTTGATCTGCAGACATGTCCCCTCCCTGAGCACTACGGTGTGCGGGGATGCTTGGGAAAGCACAACAGAGATGTTGGGCACAGTCACTTCTGGGTAATGCGCCCGCACAAAGAATGAGGCCTGCCTCTGGTGAGTGCCTACTCTCTTGCACAGCTCACAGGCGTTTGTGTGCAGAGGACGGTGCAACAGGGCCTTCCCATGCACCTGAAAAGGTAGGAAGACAGGCACTGAACAGACAGCGCTCTGGTAGGGCTGCATGCAAAAAACAAAGGCTCTGTCTGGGGTGATGCCGTGGTAGAAGGAGTCACTAGCAGGGAGCCCGAGATGAAGAGGCAGGCAATAAGAGGGCAGGCCAGTGCACGACACCAGCGCAAGCTGCTGTGGGAGCCCACATGTTGTTTTTTTTAATTTTGTTTATTCTTATAGTCCATGTTGCTGTTGGGACTGCGGTGTGGCACGCGGCCACTAGGTGGTACTGCAACCTCACAGCATAGAGGAGCCTTGATTCCTCGAGTGAGGTTTGGTGCAGAGATGATGTGCACAGTCTGCGGGCCTGAGAGGTTCCTCGCCGCTGGATGTGGCAGGTACTGGGGCGGAGGTAAAGGGGGGGCAGGTCACCAACCTTAGCAGAGCAGGCACTGCTTTTCAAGCTTACACTCCTTACGGGGAACGCTGCACCCAACAATGGTGCATCGGTGGACTTGCAGGTGCTGAGGCCCAGGATAAGGTGCTGGTGAGGCTGGAACGTGATAACATGCGTGGCGGACAGACCAACCTCGTTGCCACTGTAGGTCCCTGGGTTACCTCGTGGCACAAACCGCACTCGCTAATAAAGAAGACAGGGATACACAGTACATATGGGGTCGCAGAGTGAACTACGAGCATTCACTCTGTTTTCAGGTCGAGCCTAGCGCAGCGCGCATGCGTTGCTCTAGGAGATGACCTCTTGGAATCGGTCTGCACTTTTCTGAAATTCATGAGTGTGGCTTTTATTTTGTTGCAGTATTTGTATTGGCCTTTGCTTTTGTCTTTCAGAAAAGAAAGCACGCAATTGGCCAAGAGCTGGTACATGTCCCACCTTTTTCTCAAAATGTTGACTCCCACGGCATCCACCTTGTGGGAGCGAGCAGTGGCACGCAGGGGCCATCTGTTTCTAATTAGCGTGGCCGCGCTTGTTTACATTTGCCTGTCTCGCGGTCGCTTTAACTTTCGTGCCGTGCTTGTTTCTTTCAGTCACTCTACTTCGAGCTCCGTTGCGGTAAGTTATTTGTCTTTGCGGGTTGTGCAAACCTTTACCAAGCCTTGGCGATGCTTTTATTTAAAGCCGAGTTGTAAAGGAGGTAGGTTACACTGGTGTGGTGGCACATCATTCGGCTGTCACTTTTATTATGCTCAAAAGAGTAAATAGGGACGACAAAGGACAAAAAAAAATACAAAGCTAGTGATGGAGCAGGTAGAACGAAATTTTGTATACCTCCTCTATTTTTGCATGAAAAGACTAACCATATAACTTACTGATTATAGTTTTACTAACAGTGTGGTGTGTTATCCTAACCCAACCTATGCATACACAAATGACACGTGGGAAATTGCTATTTGCATGGCAAAATAACTTGAATGATTAAAATATGTACGCATATTAATAGTAGTACATGTGGTAATAGATATCGCATGATTTATGTTGCTTATGTGATGTTTGCATTCCTGAGTGGATCCAAAAGGTGAATATTATCGCTTTAAATGTCGCTATATGCTAGGAAAACACTAATATGAAAAGGGATTAGTGAGGGTATAACATTAGAATCATTATTTCTTTGTATTAATTATTTCTTTTTGTTTGTTTCTCTTAAATTAGCATTTGGGCCTATCACAAAATGGAGTTGAAAATCGAGTTCAGAAGTGGTCACCATCTCGTGAGCGTGATACCTACTGCGCGGACTCGGATGGCTCCGTGGACTTCCTAACGAACCCTGTACACCATGTCCTCGGTCAAGGATAGGATCTTGGTGGGCTGCCAAAGGCCTTGGATAGTAAAAACCGGTTTAAAATGAACAATCGAATCATACAAGTAAAACCAAGACTTTGTACCATAAGGACTATGTCATCTCCGGGAGTGAAACAGCAAAATCCATGAGAAACCATAATAAACAAAAATCGGACGCATTCGATCAGCCAATCACAGACTTTCTCCGCCTAAAATTGTTTCACATTAGCCTGAAATTTATTATAAAAAGAGTAGTAGAATAGGGAGGGGTAGTTGCTTTTTGTGGTCGATGCTGTCCATGCTGGCGGACTTTGAGCTTTGACCTGCTTTATTTGGACAATTTAATGGCTAATTCGGTTAAGCAAAGCCAATGAATTAGAGAAAATCCAGATAGCAAGAATAGGTAAATATAATGTCCGGCGATTTAATTAATTGATCTAGAAAATTCTAAAAGTTTGATGAAACAAATGCTAATATTAATTGCAATGAAATTTTAGATAAACAAATATTAATTAACAGAAATTATGAGTTTGTGGTTTTTCGTTAAAGAGAATAAAGGATTCTGAGTTTTAAAAGGTGTTTTAGCTGGTTCTAAATCACCATCAATCAATCCAACTAATTGGTCCGTCGACCAAGTCGGTGGAGTGCCTTGATGTTTGGGATTAGGAATCTATAGGTGACGAACGATAATGTATATTCTGTATAATAACTTTTCCTTCCCTATAGGTTATAAGGTACCCCCTCACATGTCCAGCGCATCCCTCCTCCTGTGTGCGGACCTGTGAGAGAAACGTGCCAGTGTTGGTGTTATGGGCCCCACCAATGAATGCGTGTGTGAATGAGTTAGTGTGACGACGGGTCTGTGACGCAGGGTGGATTTGTACATTTTGCCCCCCCTGGTCTCGCGCTGGATCAGTTTTTCTGGTAGCAGGATGATGGTTTTATTGCATTGGTTTGGTGATTATTGCTTATAGATTTGATTATTGCTTATTGATTTTCCTATTAAGAATATTGATTATTGATTGTGGATGTTGGATAAGTATTGGTTTATGTAATTAACACTCTGGTGCCGATTCCGATCGGGTAAAAAATGTTCCCGTACGACTCGTATCCGTATATTTTTACGTACGATTCGTACAATTCCCGTCCCACCGGTGAAGTACGATTCGTACGTGAAAAATACATACGAATTGTATTGGGAAAAGGTCTACGAGACATAACCGGACAGTTTTACGTACAAATCGTAAAACTGAAGTCCGAGCGCAATAGTACGATCCGTACCGCCCTTCCGAATACACAAGCGTATGTAAAACGTCCTGTACGTAGCGAACTCTGTAACACTCGTATCCCGGGTAAACTTGTGCCCGGGATAGCCCCCACCTCCCCCCGTGTATGTCCGCACGTACCCCCGTATGTCAGCACCGTACCCCCCGTATGTCAGCACCGTACCCCCCCATGTCCGCACCGTACCCCAGCCCCGTACTTGGACACACCGTACCCCAGCCCCATACTTGTATGCACCGTACCCCAGCATTGTACCCCAGCCCCGTACTTGGACCACCGTACCCCAGCCCCGTACTTGTACGCACCGTACCCCAGCCCCGTACTTGTACACACCGTACCCCAGCACCGTATCCCAGCCCCGTACCGGTACGCACCGTACCCCAGCCCCGTACTTGTACGCACCGTACCACAGCACCGTACCCAGCCCCGTACTTGGACGCACCATACCCCAGCCCCGTACACGTACGCACCGTACCCCAGCACCATACCCCAGCCCCGTACTTGGACGCACCGTACCCCAGCCCCGCACTTGGACGCACCGTACCCCAGCCCCGTCCCCCAGCATCGCGTATGTACGGACCTTACAACAACATTACGTATGCGTGCACGTGTATGTATGCACCTTACATATGCGAAAACGACTCGTACTGAACCAGGACACTGTAAAACAGCACAAGGAGGGTCAATTTGACTCGCACAACACCACAAAACACGTCTACAGTAGAAAAAACATCAAAATGACTGACCTGGCACATCCAAACAGGCAAACAGAGGCCCAAACTCACAACCACCTCTTATAACACACCCACCAGATTCACTGCAGCTACAGAGCACACCCCAACAACTGCACCCATACACCTTAACATATACACCTTCACACAAACTCCTTCACACATACCCCCTCTTCACATTCCCACACACACCTTCACATTCACACCCACACACCCACAACCACCCACACCCTCACCCCACACCATGCCCACAGACAAGAATCCAAAGTTCACAAGGGAGGAGCTGGACATCCTTGTCAACAAAGTCATCAGAGTCGAGCCACAGCTCTTTGGAACATTGGTCAGACTGACCAGCATAGCCAAAAAATCATGCCTGTGGCAGAGGATCGTCGATAGTGTGAATGCTGTTGCACCCATCAGAAGGACCTGGAATGAATGCCAAGCCAGGTGGTACGATCTGCGAAGGGCAGTCAAGCGGAAAATGAATGAGGACTACGCCCAGAGCAACATCACTGGAGGTGGGCTGCCCCGCAGACCGGTACATTACCATCCCTGGGAGGAGAAGGTGATGGCCCTGCTTCCGCCGGTGGGAGTACACGGACTTCAAGGACTTCCAGAGCCTGGTGAGTACACAAACAACTCATGGAACATGGGGGAATGGCATCCACACCCCAACTACACAAAATGCACGCAACTACCCCCAAGCCCTCACCGGACACAACCACACTCAAAAACAACACTCATGCCACTAACATGTGTATACCCCATTCACAAAGCAAGGCCATGCCATGTCCCAGGCTACACGAAGCACTAACCCAAGACTGGATGTCCGGGATGCTGGGAGGGTGGGGCTCACAAAACACATTGTTCAACTCTGAATCAGACACCATTGCCCTCAGCACCATGCTCGATGCACAGGGACTGGCAAAGTACTGACAAGGTAGCTGACACTTGGCCCTGCTGTAGGCAGCACAAGGCCCTCCTGTGACCACTGCAAACTCAAACACCAACACAACAAGCTCAGATATCTAGGACAAGAACTCACATTCACTGTCATGGCAGCATGCTCCATGGGGGGACAGATACATCAGCTGGGAGACCCACTGCCAAATCACACTACACCCACCAGCAGGCCCTGTCACACACACCCGTTACACAAGCACACACCCCCGGGGCAGGCAATGGATTTACCCACTCTCACAATGGACATGTGACACAACAAGATCAATCCATAGCCAAAGAAGCATCCAAGCCAAAAATCTACATGTCAAACACTCAGGAGAACATATCAATCTGTCCCCCGCAACATACCCATCCACAAGTGAACATTGAGGAGAATGCTAGGCACATACAACAACCTGGAGGAACTGTGCCAACTTGAATATGTATGAAACATGGATGTCGCATGAAACAGCATTAACATTGTCTGTCTCTCACACACAGGGCAACCTGATGGATCTTCCCCCAACAATGGGGGTGAAGAATCACAGTCCCAGGCTCGGGAGGAACCTGAGCCCACCGGCAGCGACGCCTATCAACACTCCGCGGATGACCCCAACCCACCTGGACCCTCTGGTGTCCAAGCCCCTGCAGCACCTGCTTCAGGAACATCTGTGCCAACCACCACCCCCATTCCTGCCACATCCCAGGAGACACCCAGGAGCCCTGCCCGCACTGAACAACTGAGCCAGTCTGACCTGGAGGGACAAGGTTCGCCGGGCACCCAGGAGGAGGCAGACAACGACGTGTATGATCTCTTTTCTCTGGCAGTTACTTTTAGCGCCGGGATACTCTTTTTGAGTAGCCGAGCGCTCTATAAGTCCCCTTTAACATAACATAACATAATAACCCCGCAACTGCCATCCCTCAGGGGTCCCGTAGACCCGATGTGCCCACAACGGCAGGCCAGGCTCGTGTGGGCAGGGGTGGTGGGAGTGGAGGCAGGCGGTGGCGAGAACCTGACCAGCCAGCTGAAGGGACCGGTATGTCACACATACGCAACATCATGGACGCATACCGGCGTGATACCAGGGCCATCAGCCAGGTAGTGCTGACCCTCACAGAGATTAAGAACCAGCAGGCCGAGCAACATGCCAGTCAACAAGAACACCAAGGACGGATGGAGGCAAGACTGGCTGAGCTCCTGGCAGTGCAAACGGACATAAGCCGTTCACTCCGTCGGATCGCCGACAACATGGACAACCCTCCCTGTGCCACCAGGCGAAGACCACCACCAGCAACAGGGAGGGAGGAGGAGGATTCGTCCGACGGAGCGTCCCAAACATCGTCAAGGCCTGCACCTGAGGGTCCCGCGAGGAAGGTGGGTCGTCCACGGAAAAGACCGTGAGAGGAGCGGACCATCCACATTTCCCAGGTCACCTGGCCTGGCACCTGGCCTTCATGCGCAACAGCATCACCTCATTCACTGACATTCTCTGCCACATGGACTTGCTGGTCACAGTCTGACCAATGATGACAAACACTGTGTTCTGGACTCTGATGACTTCAAATGCCAAGGATCCCATCTCCCCCTATGAACTTTGATTTCTAGGTACACTGTATAGCACCTATTTTTTCACACAAAACACGCCCCCACCGAGAATAAAACTAAATTTCTTTAATTAGATGTTGCAGTCATTCTGCATGAGTCCACAAAATACGTGTGGGGAAATGTCAAACTATGCCTGAGTGTTGAACTAACTCCAGCCATCCATACCCTGGGATCTGAGTCCAGTACAGGACACACATGGGTCACAATGTATCATCCAATACAGACATGGAGCACAATACTCACCCGTAATGGCCTCAAGCTGCTGAGGGGGGGCTTGCAATACTGTGCGGACAGACCAATTTGGAAGAGTATCATTAAGGCGTAGAGGTCATGGCTCATGTGGAGGTTCCCGGGGAGGGGGTCCCAGGTATGTTTGGCCAGGTGGGAGAACTATCTCCTGCATGCTGGAGTTCATTGGATGTGAAGAATGGTGGCCAGGGCAAGGTTGGATGCATGGAGTTGGCCTAACGGGGTCTTGGATGACAGACGTCCAAGGTTGGTTTGGGGTCTGGGCTTGTGGACTGCCTCCTGAGTGTGGGTGAGGAGTGTGAAGGTCATCCTGCAGCAGACAGTGATCCATTGCAGCTATCTCAGGTGGACGGTGATGTGGCTGGGGCGCGGGATGTTGAAGCTGAGGTATGCAGATGCATCCTGGATGTGGACAAGTTTTCCGGGAGTTTGGCTGTTCTTGCTCCGTAGAGGGCGGGGCTGTAGTTGACACGGTTGGTGTCGTGGACCTCGGGGACGGTCTGTCTTGCCTTGGAGTGGATCTATCTGTGGATCATGTGCATCATGCGGAGGGTGTTACATCATGAGGTACAGATGCTGGTGAGTTGCATGGCAATTGTGAGCGACGAGTCCATGATGCACACCATCTTGTGTGCGTGGCAACTGGGTGCTGGTGCAGTGCCCTGGCGGGTGGGACACAAGGAGTTGACCCAGCTGTAAGGGGACAATCCTCAGATGATTACCTCAGTCCTGGCCAAGTCCAGCCTCAGGTGGCTGATGTTCACCCATTCATCAACAGACCTCTGCCTTCTTGAAGGTGGGAACTGGCAATGGCTGTGTCTTTGGTGAGGGTGAGGAGCAGCTGGCTGTCAATGGCATACGAGATGATGATGAGGTTGTGTGCGCATGTGATGGTGGAGAGGGGGGTCATGGACACATTGAAGATTGACACGCTGAGAGATGAGCCCTGGGCCATGTGCCAGATGACGCCACTGTACTACATGCTTAAGGCTTGAGTCCCACTTCCATGGCCTTGCTGGTGAGCTACTTGGTGATTTCATCCTGGTCTATCCCCTGGATACCAGTGTTGGAGATGTGTGAGCTGACAGTGTGTGAGCACATCGTGTATAATGCTGTGGAGAGGTCAAGGGGGGTGGCCTCACCATTGTTGAGCAGGGCAAAGTTGTCGGTGTTGGTGGCAATGATGACGGTTGCAGTAGGGTGATTACTGTGGAAGATGGTCTTGTGCAGGTTGCCTGGAGTTCTTTGCATGGAGGAAGTTTGTCAGTTGCTCGTTGACTGTCTTCCTGATGACATTTGCTGGCTAGGGAAGCACGGGGATGTTCCTTGAGAGCCTGCGTTCCTGCCGTCCGTTGTCTAAGAAGGGCCTGGGTCACTGCATGCCTCTATCTACCATGGAATGTGGCTAACTCCAATGATACATACATGACATGCTGGATGGGGGCTACAAGGATGGGGAATGATGTGGTTGAGATGTTGTGTGGGAAGGGGCCTGATGGAGATCCCCAGGGGATGTTGCACATGAGCTGGGTGTTGCATCTCCTGATGATGGAAGTCCAAAACCTGAGGGGGGTTGGTCCCGCGTATAATAGTGCGTTCTGCCTCTGTGTGCCAAGGTTTGCGTATATGTCCATGAGCTTGCAGTGGTAGAAAGTTGCAAGGGATTGGCTCAGCCTTGCAAGGGCAGGGTGTCTTTTGGATGGAGAGCTGATGTCAGTGCACTCACAATGCTGATGAGCTCCTTGATGTCGTGCGTTTTTTTGCCTCGGCCCCATCTGAAGGATCTCCAATTGTCCTTGCTGATGATATGGTGATGGCTGGGTGTGGTCTTTTCCAGGCCTGTAAGGTAAATGATGGTCCTTTGTGTTGCAAGCTGTGCACAAGAGTCCTGCTAGACGTGTATGAGTCCAGTAGGTCTGCCTTGTCCCAGGTGGCTTAATTGTTGTTGTGCGTCACAGGAAAGTCCGTCAACGTGGCTAGATTGTTGGATCAGTTGCTGATCCAGTGTGTGAGGTTGCAGGGTGTGGTGTTGGTTCCAGTGTCCCACACAGCATGTCTGTGTTGACTTACATCAAGCATCTTTGGGGGATTGGTAGCGGGGTGTGTGGCAATGTTTTGCTTGTCGGAGACGTGGATGCTAATGTGGATGGACCAATGATGGATGCTGGTGTGGTTCTCATCCAGCCAGAAGTTCCTGGCCCACAGCCACATGTATCCTGTGGATGTGAGGGCGTGCGTGAAGATGGACGTGTTGATGGCTTTGCGGAATTGTGGATGTAGGCCTGGAGATCTGTAGATGAGTGTTACTCTGAGGGTTTGCAGGGGCTTTGTGCCAAACCGGATTTGTGACCCTGAGTGCATACTTGGGAATAGATATCAATTCATCCTCCGGGATTGTTAGTGCCGTCCCTGCGGGTGCTCTTGTATCCGTCTGAGATGGCAATGAAGAAGTTGTGTGCTGAGGAAGCTTTTATCCAGGTCACTGTCATGAAGGTGATGTGTGGGCCTGTTGTGTTGAGGAGGTAACAGAGTACAATGGCGTGCTGTTGGACGGAGCCGGTGTGGAGTAGGAGGGACATGACCTGGTTGGTGTGACAGGGCCTGGAAGGCGGGGCAGCGCTGTGTAGGCAGTTGGAGTTGCACACTCAGTATGCGAAGGTGTCATGTGTGCGCTTAAGGTATGCCTGAGAGCAGGCGGTTGATTTTCGGTTGGACATTGCTTGGAGGGTGGCTGCAACATGAGACTGTTGTGTGATGTGGGTCATGCAAGGATATGAGGGTCGTGCAATGTGCACGTTGCATGCGCTGACGGTCCTGCCTTTGGCACGGCGTGGCCGCAACAGTGGCACAGACAAGCTGATGACAGCCTAATGAATGGGTGGAGGGAGGCGGGGGGAACATCTTGGAGGCGTGTGGGTTGCAGAATCCAGGAACTTGGTGGGCCCTTGCCGCAGGGGCCGCAGCAGCTGGCGGCATGTACTGGAAACTAGGCCGAAAGTAGCACACAAAGACAAGGATGTCAGAAAGGACAACTGCAACAGGCGTACGTAAAGGAAGGAGTGTCAGGTTACTCATGTCTCACCCAGAGAAACTGGATGAACAATCACCAAAGATGACTGACACAGGATCAGGAAACTGAAGGCCAAGCTGCGCACAGGAGACACACCCTCAGCAGGCATTGACGGCCCGTTGGGGGGAGCAACCTGCCCAAATACATACACAACCATGGACTTCATGCACAATAGAGATTATTAGCCATGAAGAACTGCATGCATGTTGCCGAACTACACATACACTCATATGCACAATCTTTGACAACTATGCCAGAGATGACGCATGCAAAGTGGCAAGAGAGCTGCATTGACAGAGATGAGGCACTTTGGAGGGCGAGGAACACCTTTATTACTCAAACTCACACTAAGGGAAATGCATCAATATGAACAGACTCACAGGTCATTTGACTGAACATGTGGGACCTATGCTGGACACCCCCTTCACAACACGGATGTTGTAAATCCAAATGAACTGGCACACAAGTTAAGGGGATGAGCCAAACACCTCCTGCTGCACACGGAGAGGCTGCAATTCCCCATGGAGCCTGTTATAGGGATGTCCCACACTATGTCCACCCGTAGCATCCCGTATGTTTCAGAGGGAAGTTTTACACACATTGATGCCTTCATCAGAATCCAAAATCCATTACAGATGACTGTCACGAAGGGTGACTATCAATTCACGGGAGTCATGCTACATGTTATGTGCCCCATGGTGAGTAGACATGTATGCATGGTAACACAACATGCACAGAAGCAGTCCCCACACATTCCAAACACGTACCACCCCCAAAATGCCTTGCTGCAATCCTTACCCAAAGGAGAATTTTCTCCATGTCCGTGCATGAAACGCTGATTCAGCACACGTTGCAATACTCATGAGGAATAGCAGGAGGACAACGATGACATGAGCAGACAACATGCGCAAGAACCTGGGAATGACAGACACACAAGAAGTCAGCTAAAAGATTTTTCTCCGCATACATGGGCATTTACTAAACATGAACAATGTTGTCCCCATGCTAATTTAAAAGAAAGTGTCTCTGCTAAAATGTGTGGAATGACATCATCACTCGAGTGACACATCAGAACACATATCTAAGTCACTTAGCATACAGTCAGCTGGACACACACATTGCAACACATGCCACCCAAGGCTACAAGCGTGCACACTCAGACCCAGTGACTCACTATTATGAGAAGAAGTTGCGTATGAGATGACTCGGATATCCTCCTCCTCTTCCTCCTCCTCACTTGCCTCATGACCAAGCCCTTCATCCTCCACGGGTGGATGTTCCTGCTCATCCTGCTCCAGGATGAGTGGCAATGCCTTCTCCACTGCCATGTTGTGCAGCATGCAGCACAAAAGGAAGATTTTGCAGACCTTCGCCGGTGCATATGAGAGGGACCCGCCTGTCTTGTGAAGGCACCGGAATCGGCTCTTCAGGAGGCCAAACATCCTCTCAATCACTTGCCTGGTCTGCCCGTGTGCATTGTTGTACCGGTGATCTGCAGCTGATCTTGGGTTGCGGAGAGGTGTCATCAGCCATGGCATGTTGGGATAGCCAGAGTCCCCTACATGGAAACATCATGTAAATAAGTGGGTCAGGAGATGCCGTAAGAGCCAAAGATAACGCAACACACAGGACAAACAGAGTATACCCACCAACAAGACATGCTCCTTCATTGTGCAGCCGCAGCATCCTTTGTGGCACCCTGCTACGCCTCATGATGTCGGCATCGTGTGCTGACCCTGGAAAACGTGCACAGACATGGGAAATCAGTATGTTAGCAAGACACACCACAAGGGCATTTATAGAGTGGTAATGTTTACGGTTGTGATAGGCTACCTCCTGTGCCTGTGGTGGTACCAAAGCCACATGTGTCCCATCAATTGACCCAATGACATGGGGCATCCCTCCGAGGGCATAGAAATCACCCTTGACACCTCTCAACTCCTCAGGAGCAGGAAAATGGATGAATTAATCAAGGTGCTCCAACATGGCTGCCAAAACATCACGCAGGACACGGCTGAACATTGTCTGTGACATGCCACCAACATCAGCTATGGTGAATTGAAACGTACCTGTGGCAAAAAAATGTAGGTCTGCCATCACATTCATCTTGGGGGTCAGCGCAGTAGGATACCTGTGTCGCGGTTGGAGGTGTGGTGCCAGCTTGTCGGTCAAGTCCTCAATCAACTGTTGAGTGAATCTGTAAAGTCGGATGCAGGCCCGTTCCCTCATGGCACCCAAGTCTGGCATTGGTCGGGGGACAGGCAGTGCCCTGCAGAAAATTGTATTGAATAACGAAGATTGAGAGCATAACAACATCACTGTCAATGAACAGAGCACATGCTAAACTGCTACTACACATCAGCTAAATACAGAGTCTGGTCTGTGCAATACATCCAGAACACGTATGCCAGCTTGGTGATACTCCTACGAAAAGCCAGATACACCCGTTGATTGGCAAGTCTACATGACATGCCCTGAAACGAGCTGGGGGGCCAGTCTGAGTGAACAGCCAGAGACATCACAGGAGTGACATACATCCACATAGCTGCATTTAAAGGATGTCACCTCATACAGACAGCTGACGGCATGCTAGACGCACAGGTCACATGGAATGTCAAATGTACAGATCAAACACATTGCGATGAAGGGGTACACGTGAAAACAGAAAACACAGACATTGAGATGACGCAGATATGTCCTCATGTGAAAATATCATGTCCGATGCATACAGACCCTGCTTACGTGGGAATCCACATGTGGCATGGTGTGCGTAGATGCGTGCCATGCCCATCTCCACACAGACACATGTTGGATGCAGCAACAGCAGATTTAGTTGACGGAACACTAACAGCAAGCTCATGGGAACACATGACACACACATGACATAGTCACATCGGGGCACGCTGATCGTGAAATGTCAGTTGTTAGTGTCCCTGTCCCTGGCATCAGGGGACAGTTGCGGGTGGTGGTGACTGTGCCATACCAGTGATGCTGTACTTGACACGTTTGTACTACAGGCACACATGTGCAAAGTGTGAAGGGGTAGTGTGCCACATAGTGCCCCATCACACATGACATGTGTACACAGGTCATCACACATCAATTGTGCAACTACATGAGAAGACATGTGCAATATCACTGCCTGACACACCTAGGCCCTGCACATGAAAGTCTGCAATGACAATGACTTGATGTACAGCCTTGTGCGAGTCAGAGACCTCCATTCCTTTCGTGTGCGCCTCCTATCACCAGTGTAAGCGTGTGAAACGCCCCGTACACACACTCTGAGAGTGTGTGTACAGCCCGTATCACTATAGTAGTGGTGCCGTAGGAGTGCGCGTGGTACAGACCGTACACACACTCTCAAGGAGCGTGTGTACGGTCCGTATCACTATAGTAGTGATGCCGTAGGAGTACGCGTGGTACGGGCCATAGTTTTTTTATTTTTATTTTTTTACATTTTATGTGTACCGTTTTTTCTCCATCATTTTCTGATCTGTACAGACTTGGCCGCTTACCATCTATTATTGTTCCTATTTAGGCAAAGAAATACAATTTATATACTCTTTAGTCCAATGATTATGAACTTGCTCTTTGGGCCAAGATGATGGGAAGCTATCTATAGCTAGAAGTAAACGCCCTTTGAACGAGGAGGAGTTTTGGTCATGTTGTATAAGCCCTTGTTGAAGACATCTCCCCCGGGGTTAAGTTCACCTATCCTTCAATGAGAAGAGTCCGGGGGTGAAGGTTCCTTCTCTTCGGGCTATAATATGTTCTACGAAGCTCAATCTTCCCGAATCAAGAGCATGTTTTGTAGTATGAGGACAAAAAAAAAAATCACTATAGTAGTGGTGCCGTAGGAGTACGCATGGCACGGCCCGTACACACACTCTGAGAGCGTGTGTATGGCCCGTACCACGCATACCCCTATGGCACCACTACAATAGTGATACGCACCGTACCCACGCTATGGATGTGTGAGTACGGTGCGTATCACTATTGTAGTGGTGCCGTACGTGTACGGGTACGTGTGAAACGCACCATACATGTTTTTTGGATTCAAAAATTACATCGGGGACAAGTATTAGGCCCAAAATGCATGCTGGTTGTCATTGATACAGAGATTTCAGTTGCAATGTGGCCATCATGTGGGCTTGAAAAGTCAGTTGGCCCAAAAATTACAATGTTGCAAAGTGGTGTTTGCCTTGCTATGATGCTCAAAATTTGAACCATGCAAATTCGTGTCATTGGTGTATGTTTAAAGGGATTGGAGGAAACATAGGATGTAAATGAGTCTGACCAATCACTCTGTACTCCTGTAAATGAAAGCCCCCAGCAAGACAGATATAAGTCAGCCAGAACCCATGAGAGGGCATTTGCCTGCACAACTTTCCTGTCGGCCATACTGCTGCTGTCTGTGCTTCCTCTGGCACCATGTCGCGTACTGTGGAGAGGGCCCAGCCATTCACACTTGAGGAGAATGAGGCATTGCTGGATGTCCTCCTCCCACAGTACCCCAAGCTGTATGGGAGACCAGGGGAGCAGGTGAGTGCTGACTCCACTACCTTTGACTGTGCACCTTTTTTGTGCACCTTTTTTGTGTCTCCCATACAGCTTGGGGTACTGTGGGAGACCAGGGGAGCAGGTGAGTGCTGACTCCACTACCTTTGACTGTGCACCTTTTTTGTGCACCTTTTTTGTGATTGTCACTTCTGGCATTGTGTCCATGCAATGTTGTTTAGAGTGGGTCCCAGGGGGGGAAAGGCTTATGTCTCCCATGCAGAGCATGATGTAGTTCCTGTGTGCACTCCTCACTTGCATTGTGCTTACTGTGACATTCACTGCATAGTGCATGACACATTCAGCCTGGCAAATCCTTGGTGGCATTTTTCGACTATTGTTCTGAGGTGATTCAGTGGTCCCCCCGGTGTGACAGGTGACTGTACCCACAGATGTGTATGAGTTGAGTGGACCTGTGGTGAGAGTGTCCAAGTGATGTGTACGCCCTCCTGGATATTGATGTGTGGGAATGTTCCTTGTCATGTGGGTGAGTGTCTATGTGACTGCATGGAGGAGGCAACAGCTCTACCCATCTGATCTGAAGTAAGCCGTGCTGTGTGTCTGACTTGCTGAGCTAGCCCGACACCTGTGACACCCCACAGGCAAGTGGCACATGTGCAGAATGAGGTTTGTATCCGCTGTTGCCAATGGCAGGTGATTGACCTGTGCCTGTGTGTGTCTGTGTACTCTGCTGAGGTTGCGTCAGTGGCCTAGGGCATGTAACTGCTTTGAGGTGCTGTCCATCAGCCTGGTGTTGCATGTGATGCACAGTGTGTGCCATGATCAGGGAGTGTGTCGCACCCCTCCTGCCACATGTGTACTTTCAATGCCATGTAGTGCATTGGGGCTTCAAAAGAGGCCAATGTCTATATGAGAAAGATGCAATTCATTGGCAGCATCCTATGCCCTGTTCAAAATATCAAAGATGTTCAAATGTGTGTCTCTGTGACATGGAGCAGGTGTAGTGATGTTGTCTCACTTTGTCCTCCTCACAGGTAACTGCCTACGAGAAGGGGGGGATCTGGAAGGAGATCGTCAGGGCCGTGAAATCGGCGGGGGGTCACAGTCGGCGCCTAACCCAAGTCCGAAAACGGTGGCAGGACATCCAGTGCTGGACCCGGCGGATCGCCTGGGGCTCTCACCTCCACGCCCCCACGGTGGGCGCCGACGCCTGACCACCCACATGACGCGTGTCCTGGCGGTGGTCTTCCTTGACCTGGATAGGCAGTTCCAGGAGAGAAAGCAGCAAGGAGGGGGTAGGTACATGTCTGTTTGTTGTGTTGTGTGTCACCAGCTTTTGGAAGTGCTCTGTAGCCTGGATACACTGCCAGGGTTTATATGTGCAGTGCATATTCTGTTCCCCAAAGTCAACCCTTCCCCTCCTTGACATGTGTCCCCTGGTCTGTGTGTAATCACAATTGCACATGGTCATCTAGGCTGCCAGTTAATCCAAGTGCACATTGCTTTCTGCATCATGTGGGAGGATGGTCTGTGACATGTGTTGGTACCTTGCCTGTGCCCTGTCCTGTTCACTCTGTTGGGGGTCCATATTTGTTGGCACTGATGATGAGTCTCAACATAGGAGTGTGAGGTTTCAAATGAACACACTTGCAGCATGCATGACCAATGTTGTGGCCTCAGACATGATGTGCATGAGTGGGAGATATGCATTGTGCCAGGACGTTTGCTCATGTTACAGTCAGATCATTCCAGGAACAAGGAACAGTGTGCCCACTACAGTCCCCTGAGACACCTTTGCCTTGTAATCATGTGTGTCATCCAACACTGTGCCCATTCTCTGTGTGTTCAGCATAGGTTTGCCTCTGTGGCATTGTTCCCTGGCCTCATTTGTATTTATCCAAAGTGTGCTACATGTGTCCACTGGAAAGGGAGACCCCATTTGGCGTGTGCATACTCACATTGGGCAATGCCTGTGTGTCTATTCACAACTATATGTTGATGGTTGTTTGTCACAAATATGTGTTGCCAGCCTCACGAGGTGATGTGGAGTACATTTGGGAATTCTTGCAGCACATTTTTGTAAACCCTGATTAAGAGGTGTCACTTCTTGATCTGTCTCTATTACATTGTCTCAGGTATGGGGGATTTGTGCGGGCGACGCGAGGTCTGACCTGTGTGTGATAATTGGCTGGACAGAGACTCAACGTGCAGTGACCCAGTGATGTTGTGCAGGGTTTAATGTTTGTGCTTTGCAGCATGTGTCAATTGGTTACATACATGATTCCTGCTCATACATTTTTTGCACCAGTGTGTGGTCCAGATGCTACGTAGTTTGGTCTTTGTGTGCTCACATCTGTGTGGACATTCTGGCTTGCCATGAGGGTGTCTCCTCAGTGCAGGTGTTCCTTTTTACAACACAATTGCAGGCCCATTAGCTTATGCATTGTTCTGGGTTTGGACATGTGTGCCACTCCACATGACAGGCAGTGGGTCAGATGTGTTGCCAACTGTGTCATCAGGTAACGGATGGCCATGTGACAACTGACATTCAAGTTGTTAGTCAAAAAGTATTGTACCTTGGCACTCACAACACTTGTCAACAGGTCTTCATGTTTTAAATGCTTTAGTTTGATGTTTTGTTGTTAAGAACAATAATGTGCCTGCATGACAGATGTCTCCCAAGGAAGTGCACAACAAACCACCTTTACACTTTCAGGGAACACGCTGGCACATTTTAAAAGAAGGCACTGTTCTAATAAGACTGTTTTTCAGATTATACATATACATGTTCCCACAGTGTTGTGGAATTTGGGTAAGTCCTTGGTTGTTGGTGATGGTGAGCAGTCTATATATCGACTTTTTAATATCGAGGGACATAAATATCGAGTCAAAAATATCGAATGTCCAAAATATCGAAATAGCTAATATCGATGTGAAAAATATCGTTTTTTTTTTTTTACTTATATGTCGATGTAAGTAATATCGTTCGTAATAATATCGACATGTGAAAATATCGTTATTGTGTAATATGAGAAATATTTATATTGTTTTAGGGGCGGGATGTTGGGTTATAGGGGATAAGGGTGGGGAGTGTTTTAAAAAAGTTAATTTATTTTTGTAATATATTGTAAAATTTAATTATTAAATTTAATTTAAAATGTGAAATGTATATTTAATTTTAGGAGCGGGATGTTGGTTTATAGGGGATAAGGGTGGGAAGTGTTTTAACATTTTTTATATATTTGTAAATTTTTTAAAATAATTTTCTAGAAATTCTAAATTAAATTTAGAATTTTATAAAAAAATTTAGGAGCGGGATGTTGGTTTATAGGGGATAAGGGTGGGAAGTGTATTAAAAATGTTTATATATTGTTAGAATTTTTTTGAAATTTATTTAGAAATTGTAAATTTAATTTAGAATTTTAGAAATCATTTTAGGAGCAGGATGTTGGTTTATAGGGGATAAGGGTGGGAAGTGTTTTAAAAATGTTTATATATTATTTAATTAAAAAAAAAAAAAAAATTTGAAATTGTAATTTAAAATTTGCATTTTAAATAAAATTTTAGGAGCGGGATGTTGGTTTATAGGGGATAAGGGTGGGAAGTTTTTTTAAAAATTTGTATATATTATTTAATTTAAAAAAAAAAAAAAATTTAGAAATTGTAAATTAAAATTTGCATTTTAAATAAAATTTTAGGAGCGGGATGTTGGTTTATAGGGGATAAGGGTGGGAAGTTTATAAATATTTGTTAATTTTTTATTAAAAATATTTATAAATAGGAAATAAATTTTCGATTTTTACAAATATATTTCGGAGTGGGATGTTGGTTGATAGGGGATAAGGGTGGGAAGTGTTGTAAAAATGTTTATATATCTGTTAATTTTCTAACAAATTAATTTAGAATTTTTTTTTTTTTTTTAGAATGTTACAAATAATTTTAGGAGCGGAATGTTGGGTTATAGGGGATAAGGGTGGGAAGTTAATTTAACATGTTTATATATTGTTACTTTAAAAAATATTAATATTTAGAAAATTTAAATTTATTTTTAAATTTAACTAATCCCATAATTAAATATAGATTTCAGTCAGAGTATTAAATTAATTAAGTTCACTGTCCAGCACTTATTTTAATTTAATATAGAATGGAGTGGGAATAGTAAATTAATTTAGTTCAGTGTCCAGCACCTACCCTAATTTAATATAGGTTGGAGTGAGAATAGTAAATTAATTAAGTTCATTGTCCAGCACTTATCTTAATTAAATATAGAGTGGAGTGGGAATAGTAAATTAATTAAGTTCATTGTCCAGCACCTACTGTAATTTAATATAGTTTGGATTGAGAATAGTAAATTAATAAGTTCAGTGTCCAGCACTTATCTTAATTAAATATAGATTGGAGTGGGAATAGTAAATGAATTCAGTTCAGTGTCCAGCACATACTCTAATTAAATATAGGTTGGAGTGAGAATAGTAAATTAATTAAGTTCAGTGTCCAGCACTTATTTTAATTTAATATAGACTGGAGTGGGAATAGTAAATTAATTTAGTTCAGTGTCCAGCACCTACCCTAATTTAATATAGGTTGGAGTGAGAATAGTAAATTAATTAAGTTCAGTGTCCAGCACTTATCTTAATTAAATATAGAGTGGAGTGGGAATAGTAAATTAATTTAGTTCATTGTCCAGCACCTACTGTAATTTAATATAGTTTGGAGTGAGAATAGTAAATTAATTAAGTTCAGTGTCCAGCACTTATCTTAATTAAATATAGATTGGAGTGGGAATAGTAAATTAATTAAGTTCAGTGTCCAGCACTTATTTTAATTTAATATAGACTGGAGTGGGAATAGTAAATTAATTTAGTTCAGTGTCCAGCACCTACCCTAATTTAATATAGGTTGGAGTGAGAATAGTAAATTAATTAAGTTCAGTGTCCAGCACTTATCTTAATTAAATATAGAGTGGAGTGGGAATAGTAAATTAATTTAGTTCATTGTCCAGCACCTACTGTAATTTAATATAGTTTGGAGTGAGAATAGTAAATTAATTAAGTTCAGTGTCCAGCACTTATCTTAATTAAATATAGATTGGAGTGGGAATAGTAAATGAATTCAGTTCAGTGTCCAGCACATACTCTAATTAAATATAGGTTGGAGTGAGAATAGTAAATTAATTAAGTTCAGTGTCCAGCACTTATTTTAATTTAATATAGACTGGAGTGGGAATAGTAAATTAATTTAGTTCAGTGTCCAGCACCTACCCTAATTTAATATAGGTTGGAGTGAGAATAGTAAATTAATTAAGTTCAGTGTCCAGCACTTATCTTAATTAAATATAGAGTGGAGTGGGAATAGTAAATTAATTAAGTTCATTGTCCAGCACCTACTGTAATTTAATATAGTTTGGAGTGAGAATAGTAAATTAATTAAGTTCAGTGTCCAGCACTTATCTTAATTAAATATAGATTGGAGTGGGAATAGTAAATGAATTCAGTTCAGTGTCCAGCACATACTCTAATTAAATATAGGTTGGAGTGAGAATAGTAAATTAATTAAGTTCAGTGTCCAGCACTTATTTTAATTTAATATAGACTGGAGTGGGAATAGTAAATTAATTTAGTTCAGTGTCCAGCACCTACCCTAATTTAATATAGGTTGGAGTGAGAATAGTAAATTAATTAAGTTCAGTGTCCAGCACTTATCTTAATTAAATATAGAGTGGAGTGGGAATAGTAAATTAATTTAGTTCAGTGTCCAGCACCTACCCTAATTAAATATAGGTTGGAGTGAGAATAGTAAATTAATTAAGTTCAGTGTCCAGCACTTATTTTAATTTAATATAGACTGGAGTGGGAATAGTAAATTAATTTAGTTCAGTGTCCAGCACCTACCCTAATTTAATATAGGTTGGAGTGAGAATAGTAAATTAATTAAGTTTAGTGTCCAGCACTTATCTTAATTAAATATAGAGTGGAGTGGGAATAGTAAATTAATTAAGTTCATTGTCCAGCACCTACTGTAATTTAATATAGTTTGGAGTGAGAATAGTAAATTAATTAAGTTCAGTGTCCAGCACTTATCTTAATTAAATATAGATTGGAGTGGGAATAGTAAATGAATTCAGTTCAGTGTCCAGCACATACTCTAATTAAATATAGGTTGGAGTGAGAATAGTAAATTAATTAAGTTCAGTGTCCAGCACTTATTTTAATTTAATATAGACTGGAGTGGGAATAGTAAATTAATTTAGTTCAGTGTCCAGCACCTACCCTAATTTAATATAGGTTGGAGTGAGAATAGTAAATTAATTAAGTTCAGTGTCCAGCACTTATCTTAATTAAATATAGAGTGGAGTGGGAATAGTAAATTAATTTAGTTCAGTGTCCAGCACCTACCCTAATTAAATATAGGTTGGAGTGAGAATAGTAAATTAATTAAGTTCAGTGTCCAGCACTTATTTTAATTTAATATAGACTGGAGTGGGAATAGTAAATTAATTTAGTTCAGTGTCCAGCACCTACCCTAATTTAATATAGGTTGGAGTGAGAATAGTAAATTAATTAAGTTTAGTGTCCAGCACTTATCTTAATTAAATATAGAGTGGAGTGGGAATAGTAAATTAATTAAGTTCATTGTCCAGCACCTACTGTAATTTAATATAGTTTGGAGTGAGAATAGTAAATTAATTAAGTTCAGTGTCCAGCACTTATCTTAATTAAATATAGATTGGAGTGGGAATAGTAAATGAATTCAGTTCAGTGTCCAGCACATACTCTAATTAAATATAGGTTGGAGTGAGAATAGTAAATTAATTAAGTTCAGTGTCCAGCACTTATTTTAATTTAATATAGACTGGAGTGGGAATAGTAAATTAATTTAGTTCAGTGTCCAGCATCTACCCTAATTTAATATAGGTTGGAGTGAGAATAGTAAATTAATTAAGTTCAGTGTCCAGCACTTATCTTAATTAAATATAGAGTGGAGTGGGAATAGTAAATTAATTTAGTTCAGTGTCCAGCACCTACCCTAATTAAATATAGGTTGGAGTGAGAATAGTAAATTAATTAAGTTCAGTATGTAGTGGGAGTAGTATGTTAATTAAGTTTGGTAAATAGCAAATATTAGAATTAATTATAGAGTTGAATAAGAATAGTTAAATTTATTGGATTTAATTGACAAAAAATCTGTAGATTTTAGTTTGGGTTGGATAAAACATAGAAGTTATATCAGAATGCAAATTCCAAATTATTTTTAAATTAAATAGTAGATAGGAAAATAATATTTATTTTATAGTTGTTGGAATGTATATTCATTCGAGAGAAAATTTTGTTTATTATTACGCATATTTTAATAATTACATCATTGCAATAAACATGTCTGATATATACCATACGAACTGTCTAAAGCTATCGACCTATTACCTAGATTGAACTCTGGGTCCTGCCGATTTCGTCATACTACCACCCGTTTTGACGTGTAAATATTTCTTATTGTTGAAACTCGCCTTGAAAATCCCATGTTTGTGCGAAATGCATTGGCTGCGGATCTGGTCTCACTAAATCTTGGAATAAAGGAATTCAAGCAAATACTCAACTACTGTGTGGATCCGAAACACAAAAGTTTATTTTGACATTAATTTACATTTCTTCCAATATGTTGCCTCTCATACTTGTGGATAATTGTTGTCTTGGTGGTCATTTGAGCAGCTGACCATTTGAGGTGGGCAATATTATCGTTACTGATAAAGTGAGAAGTCCAGGCTGAGCATTCACCTAAAACCGTGCTGCTTTAATTTTCAAACTTCCTATGTTTGTTTGGTTCTTTTATTTTGTAACCGCTCGCTGTTGTTTTGGGTTATTTTGGTCGAATCCAGGTCGCGGTTCGGAGCTGTTTCGCGTTTGAGAAGGTAAGAGTTATTTGCTTTATTATTAAATAGTTTTAAGTGTTTTGTGGAAGTAGTTATGTTGTAATAAGTGTGTATTGATTGATGTTTTAGAAGTTAGGGTGTTAGTAATAGTTTGTATACGGTTTTATAATTAACGTTGTGTTCCGTGTTTGTTGCTTTGTTAGTGTTTTGGTATTTCGGTGTGTTAAAGTTTTATAGTGTTTGAATAACGTTTGTAGTGAGGTTTGTACGTGCGTTTTGTGTGTTTGTGGGTGGGTGGGAATGTTTGTTTCTGTTTTGTAGGTTTTACGGAGAAGATATTTTCGTCGGTTTCAAACACCTTATTTTTTTAAAGGAAGTGTGTATTAGTTGTGTTTACTAATGTTTATTTAACACTTCCTTTATTGTTCGGGTTTCCAGGAGCGGTTATTTACCTTTTTTATATTTTTCGGGATTTTTATGGTTAATGGATAGTCATTTTTTGGATAACTATGGATTTTGAACTCCCTGGATTTATTTGGAAGGAATGTTATTATCCCATTGGAGATACTACACAGGTAAGTTCATTTAAATATTTTTATTGTTGGTGGCGAAACCTTATATATTTAATATTGTTGTTGTGTACTTGGTTTGTTTAATTATGTTGTCTAAATATATGTCCATATAATTCATGTATATATTTTAGACCACATAATTAAATATGTGATATAATAAAGTGGATTATTTATGTTGTGATAGTTGTTTTAGTAGAATTGTGGGTTAATATTTAGAAAAGGGTTTAGAAGAGAGTTTGAGCTATTATATTTAAGTACTCAAGTCCTCTTGTGGATGGGTATAGCTGTACCTGTTGTTGTAGGTAATTATACATTTGAGTAGTTTGTCTAGACTGTTTTGGTTTTAATTGTAGGACAGATTGTTGCATTCTTAATTCTTGGAAACTTTGTTCCTTTTGTATGGCAATTAGTAGTTTTTGTAGTGTTGGAGTTGTTCTCCCAGTAGAAGTTAGGAATGCATTATGCCAGCCCTCTACGGCGTTGTTAGTTTTGGCTTGTTGGTTGAGTGTACTTACATATACATTCCACCAAGGTATTTGGAACTTGGGCTGACGTCTATGGCCTGATCTGTGCAGTCTCCCCACCCAGGTATCTTCAAAATAATCTAACAGGGGAGATAACTTTACTTCATTTTGTTTGTAGAATGGACTTTCTAATAAAAGATTGTAATGTTCTGCAACATCTGTGGTTGGTACATAAGCTAGGGCTGTTAGAAGTTTTATTTGATGTGCAAAACTTATGTTAGTGGCGTATTCTACACTTAGTGAAGATTTTTGTAAATGTCTCCATATACATTGGTTAAGATGGAAGTAACATCCTTGGATAGCTGTATGGGGGTACAGTTTTAGAATGGAATTTATCATGGCTTGCTCAAAGTCTATGATAATTGTTTGAGGGTAAAAATCATTAGATTCTTGTTTTACTTTTCCTAGCATTTCATTATATGTTGTGTTTTGTTTGTTAGGTAATAGTGCATAAATTAAAGGTATGGAAGTGTTGTGATATTGACCGTGTATTGTGTAAAGCTGATAGAATGGTTTTGGGCATATTGTAAAGGTGCCATCCATCATCCATGTTTGGCATTGTTGCAGTTTAGTTATATTGTTTGCAGTAGCAAACATTATGATTCTTTTTTCTGGGCTTTTGTTATCAAAAAAAATAAAAGGTTCATTATTGTGGGTGATACTTAATTCTGGTGGAATGATGATCTCTTGAAAAGTTTTAGGGGATGGTATAGTTGTCGTGGTTGCTTTTTTGGTCCTAGCAATAGTTCTTTTTATAGAAGCAATTGATGGTAATTGGCCTCTTGCTTCTTTGGGCACTCTAGGTAATAGTTCTTTTAGGATTACACTTGTAGCAGTTTGTGAACCTGTGCTTAATTCTTTGATATTTTCAAGAGTTGATCTGACTTCTATTTCAGAGAGATTGGGTGGATGGTTATGCTCTCTTGTATATAGTACAGTTGTTTCTCTTGTTGTTGCTCGGCCGTAGCATTTGTTAGAATAATATTTAGTACACTTCCAGTTAACTTTTCGGTCCGTCTGCTTTTCTTGGGTGTATGTGTAACCCATGTAACACAATAGGAATTTTCCTTTCTGCGAAGTTATAAATTGGGCTTCTTCTGTCATCGTGATGTGTTACAATTCTGGAAAAAATGTATATGAAAATATATGCTATAGTACTTTATATCTTTATATGAAATTAGCAAAAAAGCATTTTTTTTATATATACTTACCAAGTCTTTTTTGTTGTATTTGAATGAAGATGTTGTTTGTCGCAAAAATGTTGTTTAGTTGATTTAGTCTCTGAAAGTTAAAGAACATTTATTGTTGTGGTTGGTTTAGTTTTTTAAGTGGGGTGGTATTGCTGTTTGGTATAGACTATATTTTTATTGAAGAAACTTATTTTATTGTTTTACAAATTAACAATTCAAAAAACATTCCCCCACCTTCATCTGTCCCGGAAGTACCACACATTTATCATCAAGACCAATTATTCAGGAGAATGAACAACCTTTCCACCCAGTTCTCTACCCCCCCTCCCCCACCACATGTCAATGTACCCCCGTCTCCTACCCCTCTTACTATGTGCCCCTCCTGCCTAATAAATAAGATGCAGTAGCCTAACCTCTCACTAAGCAAACAGAGCCTACCCTCATGCCCAGTGGTATAGACTATAGGTGTTAATTTATACAGGTTTTTTACAATTTAAAAAAGAGAACATGGATTTGTTTAGGGGTTTAGGATGTTTTGGGGTTTTAGTAGGATTTAATTAATATTTTATAAAGTATTTTGATAGTATACTTACTTTTTAGTGAGTCTTTTCTGGCAATCTTCAATATTTTCTTTAGCTGTTTGGAGTAATATCTGTAGTGGAAACATAAAGAGATGGAATATATAAATTAGTTATTTATTTGAGTAAAGATAAATTAGTGTTTTAGTTTAATTTGGCAGTTTAGTTAGAAAAGAATATTTACTTACGTTTTTAGAATAGTAATAGGATGTAGGTTTCTTCTGTTTAGTAGAGTTCTTCTTCGTTCAATGCTTTGGTTTAAGGCACCGTGGAACACTTGTTTTAATTGGTTTATATAGTGGTTTCAAATTGTTTCTTGAATGTTATTGGTTGTTTTCTGTATGTGGCCTTTCTATTGGATGGTTTGAAATTTTTTTTAGTTAATTGGTTTCCTTTTATGGAAAATGCTAAGTAAGAGTATATTTAGTTTTAAAGGAGGAGAGTTTTAAATTATTATATATAAAAAGATTGTTTATAATGTGTACTAATTTTATTTAAATGTGTTCGAAATGCCAATGTGATAATTATTTTAGGTTTTTTTTATTATGTTGTTAAATATAGAGATCGCTATAAATGTTATGTTTATGTTTAAGTAGAATCTCATTTGAAAATGTATGTTTTGGTAAAATATTGTCTTTATGTTGTTGAAAGTATTGGTTTTATTAGTATTAGAATTGTCGATATATTTAAAAAAACGATATTATTGATGTCTATATTTTGGTTATCGATATTTGTGACATGTGTCATATTTATTAACTTATGTCGATATTTAGTATTTCGATATTAATGTGTGCGATATTTGTGTGATCGATATAATTGTATTACGATATTGTAGTGTCGATATTAGTGTAGTTTTTTAAATAAGTATACAATGTCGATATTTTTGATGTCGATATATTTGTTGCGATATTTGTGTAGTTCGATAATGTGTCTGTCGATAATATGTCAGAGATCCGTTGGTGATACCAACTTACGAGTGTCAAGTCATCAAGACCTCCGTGGGCCCAGGTATATGTACTTTCTGCAACCCCATTTCTTTCTAACAGTGGCTTCTTTAAATAAGGCTGCCAGCTTCTTCAATGACTGGGTAAATGTACTTTTGTGTGCACCTCCTTGGGAGCCATCTCTTATGAAGGCACATGTGTGTTCTGTTCACAAAATGGCACATTCCCACATTCTAAACATGTCTATTGTGTAAAGTATTGTGATTCCCAAGGGAACACATTTTTTTCGTTTTGTGTTCCAAAGTACTTACAGGTCTCTGAGTGTGGGGACACCTTTAGTATTGAGGTGTGTTAGTTTGCCTTGGGTGCACCACTACTGTTTCTTTCAGGGTAAACAAGAGGTGGCATGACTTCATTGTATTGCTGTGCTCACCTGTTCCCAGACACTAGCTTCTCAGTGTATTTCTCATTCAAGTTTTGGGCTGGTGTGTCCTATTTTTCCTTGTGTCCAAGTGGCATGGTGGGTCTACCAACTGGGGAGTACAGGGCTTACATATGTGCGGAGTAATCTAGCTGTTACTCATGATGCATTGCCTGATATGCACTGACCTATTGGTTTTGTACTCATGTGTCAGATGTATACAGGTGACTGATGTTTTTCTGTATCTTCACCTTGCCCATGGCATCATCATTGGAAACCGAGGGAGACACCTGCACGGACCTGGAGGGGACCCAGCACCAGTGCCACCAGTGCTGGCGAGTCTGCGGGAGCCAGTGGCACAGAGGGCGAGGGGAGTAAGTCGGAGGACCTGTCTGGTGGCGAGCCCAACTACGACGCAGACGGGTCCGAGGCTGACCTCATCGAGGGGGCGGAGGCTGCTACAACACCTGGCAGCAGCCAACATCTTTCCCCGCCTCCTCCATTCCCATCACCGCCCTCCCAGTTGCTCCGGTCCCTTCTGTCCGTGCAGAGCCCCACCATGTCTCCTTCGGGACAGGCACCGCACCCCCTGCCCCTGTCACTCCTGCTGCCCTTAGTGCAGAGTCTGTGGACATACTGCGGCAGTTGCAGGTTGGGCAGGCATCGGTGCTGACTGTCCTCCATGGCCACACCACACTGCTGACACAGATGGTGTCGTTCATGGAGGGCATGTCAGCAACGATGTCTGAACAACGCAGGTTTCTGCGGTCCATGGACTCTTCCCTGATGGCATCAGTGACTCTCCTGCAGCGCTTCGTCCCCCCCTACCCCAGCCCCATCCACACTTCCCTCTCCCATACCTGTCCCATGCACACCCAGACATTCCCAAGCACGCACCCCACCAGACACAGGCAGCACACCACCAAGTAAGGGCAAGCGCACACCTCCTGGCACGCACACTCAGGGGGATGTAGGCACACCCAGTGGGTCTGGGGCAAAAAGACATACACACAGCCCCAGTGTGAGTCCGCAGGCCTCACAACCCAGTCCCTCCAAAAGCACTCCCCTGCCAAATGGTCAACCAAAGAGGTCGACATGGGTGCGCTGGCCCTCACCCCCACTGTGACACCACCCCGCAAGCGGGCGAGGAAGTCCCCGGGCAGGGGAGTTGAGTCCCCCCCATGTCCACCCCCTCCCCCAAGAGCGCTGCACCCCATCCCTCGGCCACACCCCCCTCCGTTGGCCCTGGGGTTTCTTCCGGTGCAGGGGTTACTCTGGACGCCCTGGCAGCAGTGTGCAGCGCCGAGCTCACCTCCACCTTTGGTGCTGCCCCACCCCCTGTGGTGGAGACGTCCACCCCTGCACCCACCACACCTACCCTTCCCCCTCCTGTCCCTGCGGTGCCTGGTCCTGCCCCACATGATGCCCCCCCCCCCGGTCGACGAACATGAGGGTTCCACTGTGCAGGCAAGCTAGGGGAGACGCGTGCCCATGTGTCCCCCCAAGGACTCCTATTATGGACTGGCCATTGGCCTTTGTATATAGTGTGATTTCATAATTCGTTTTTATGCTGAATAAAGCATTTTATTTTTACTTTGAACACTATTGCATTTCAGGTACTGATGTTGGTGCTGAGGCTCCAGGAGTTGGTGTTGTGGTAATGTGTTACGGTTCTGAGAAATGTTCTAGTCTGATGGTCATGAGGTGGACCATGGTATCTGCGTGCCATCACAAGGTCTCTGCAAAGAATCATTGGTAGTGTGTGTTATTTTGGTTTTGAGACATTGTCCCAAGGAGTGTTCCTTCCTCTGTGGCACCTGACATCTTCCCTGCAAAGAGTTGCATAATTGTTGTGCTGACCTGTGTCTACATTTCCTTTGTTGGTGACGGATCCCTTCAACTATGGCCATGCCTGCTCAGCAATGTCTCCGGCTGCATCGCCTGTGCCATCCTTTCTAGTCACTGTACTTGTGTATTGAGTATGTTGAAATGCCTTCATGGAGAAATTCTCCCTTTTCAGCACTATGCATGTGTGTACTCCCGGCCTAGCACACATATGGTACTTGTTCTGCAGGGTATTTGGGCACCTGACTCACAATTGCGGGCATTGTATCTGTGGGAACTCTACCCTATTCCTTCCATGAGAGACAACATCTTGGTGGCTTGCCCAGCACCTGTACATTCCTATCAGTCCTGGGATGTGCGTGACAGTGTGTGTTCCCTTTGGCTCTCTTAGTTTAGTAGGCAGTAACATGACTATACAGTCTTGTGGCATGATCTCAGTGTGTGAATTGTGCTGCATCAGCCAGGGGTGGGTATGCATGTGTTATTTGTCCTCAAACCCACATGTGGTGTGTCATGCAGTGGGGGAAAGACATCCATCCTCCTGGGAGTGGGACACTGCTGTCAGTGATGTGTTGTTATGGCACTATCATCATAGTCCAAAGTTAGGGATGTGTACATGCACCCATGGAGTTGTGGTCATCTGATAATGATGTACACCCCCATGTCTCTGTCCACTGCTGGGAGTGATATGCACCCACCCCCATGTCTCTGTCCACTGCTGGTAGTGAATTGCACCCACACCCATGTCTCTGGCCACTGCTGGTAGTCATATACACCCACCTCTCACATGTCTGTCCACTGCTGGGAGTCCTCTGCACCCACCCACATATGTCTGTCCACTGCTGGGAGTCCTCTGCACCCACCCCTCACATGTCTGTCCACTGCTGGGAGTCCTCTGCACCCACCCCTCACATGTCTGTCCACTGCTGGGAGTGATATGCACCCACCCCCATGTCTCTGTCCACTGCTGGTAGTGATATGCACCCACACCCATGTCTCTGGCCACTGCTGGTAGTCATATACACCCACCCCTCACATGTCTGTCCACTGCTGGGAGTCCTCTGCACCCACCCACATATGTCTGTCCACTGCTGGGAGTCCTCTGCACCCACCCCTCACATGTCTGTCCACTGCTGGGAGTCCTCTGCACCCACCACTTACATGTCTGTCCACTGCTGGGAATCCTCTGCACCCACCCACATGTCTCTGTCCACTGCTGGGAGTGATATGCACCCACCCCCATGCCTCTGTCCACTGCTGGGAGTCCTCTGCACCCACCCACATATGTCTGTCCACTGGTGGCAGTGATATGCACCCACCCCACATGTCTTTGTCCACTGCTGGGAGTCCTCTGCACCCACCCCTCACATGTCTGTCCACTGCTGGGAGTCCTCTGTACCCACCCCTCACAGGTCTGTCCACTGCTGGGAGTCCTCTGCAGCCACCCCTCACATGTCTGTCCACTGCTGGGAGTCCTCTGCACCCACCCCTCACATGTCTGTCCACTGCTGGGAGTCCTCTGCACCCACCCCCATGTCTCTGTCCACTGCTGGGAGTCCTCTCCACCCACCCACATATGTCTGTCCACTGCTGGGAGTGATATGCACCCACCCCCATGTCTCTGTCCACTGCTGGTAGTGATATGCACCCACACCCATGTCTCTGGCCACTGCTGGTTGTCATATACACCCACCCCTCACATGTCTGTCCACTGCTGGGAGTCCTCTGCACCCACCCACATATGTCTGTCCACTGCTGGGAGTCCTCTGCACCCACCCCTCACATGTCTGTCCACTGCTGGGAGTCCTCTGCAGCTACCCCTCACATGTCTGTCCACTGCTGGTAGTGATATGCACCCACCCCCATGTCTCTGTCCACTGCTGGGAGTGATATGCACCCACCCCATGTCTCTGTCCACTGTTGGTAGTGATATGCACCCACACCCATGTCTCTGGCCACTGCTGGTAGTCATATACACCCACCCCTCACAGGTCTGTCCACTGCTGGGAGTCCTCTGCACCCACCCACATATGTCTGTCCACTGCTGGGAGCCCTCTGCACCGACCCCTCACATGTCTGTCCACTGCTGGGAGTCCTCTGCACCCACCACTTACATGTCTGTCCACTGCTGGGAGTCCTCTGCACCCACCCCCATGTCTCTGTCCACTGCTGGGAGTTATATGCACCCACCCCCATGCCTCTGTCCACTGCTGGGAGTCCTCTGCACCCACCCACATATGTCTGTCCACTGGTGGCAGTGATATGCACCCACCCCATGTCTTTGTCCACTGCTGGGAGTCCTCTGCACCCACCCCTCACATGTCTGTCCACTGCTGGGAGTCCTCTGCACCCACCCCTCACAGGTCTGTCCACTGCTGGGAGTCCTCTGCAGCCACCCCTCACATGTCTGTCCACTGCTGGGAGTCCTCTGCAGCAACCCCTCACATGTCTGTCCACTGCTGGTAGTGATATGCACCCACCCCCATGTCTCTGTCCACTGCTGGGAGTGATATGCACCCACCCCATGTCTCTGTCCACTGCTGGTAGTGATATGCACCCACACCCATGTCTCTGGCCACTGCTGGTAGTCATATACACCCACCCCTCACATGTCTGTCCACTGCTGGGAGTCCTCTGCACCCACCCACATATGTCTGTCCACTGCTGGAAGTCCTCTGCACCCACCCCTCACATGTCTGTCCACTGCTGGGAGTCTTCTGCACCCACCCACATATGTCTGTCCACTGGTGGTAGTGATATGCACCCACCCCCATGTCTCTGTCCACTGCTGGGAGTGATATGCACCCACCCCCATGTCTCTGTCCACTGCTGGGAGTCCTCTGCACCCACCCACATATGTCTGTCCACTGGTGGTAGTGATATGCACCCACCCCCATGTCTTTGTCCACTGCTGGGAGTCCTCTGCACCCACCCCTCACATGTCTGTCCACTGCTGGGAGTCCTCTGCACCCACCCCTCACATATCTGTCCACTGCTGGGAGTCCTCTGCAGCTACCCCTCACATGTCTGTCCACTGCTGGTAGTGATATGCACCCACCCCCATGTCTCTGTCCACTGCTGGGAGTCCTCTGCACCCACCCACATATGTCTGTCCACTGCTGAGAGTGATATGCACCCACCCCCATGTCTCTGTCCACTGCTGGTAGTGATATGCACCCACTCCCATGTCTCTGGCCACTGCTGGTTGTCATATACACCCACCCCTCACATGTCTGTCCACTGCTGGGAGTCCTCTGCACCCACCCACATATGTCTGTCCACTGCTGGGAGTCCTCTGCAGCCACCCCTCACATGTCTGTCCACTGCTGGGAATCCTATGCAGCCACACACCCACCCACCCACCCCCTTGGTGCAGTACACTGCTGTCCTGGGCCTACACACACACCAATATAAAGGTAATATGCTGCACCAGGCCGTAAACCAACATTTGTGGCGTGTGTACGCCTTGTATCCCAAATGTACTGGTGCCGTAGGGGTACATGTGATACGGACCGTACCCCCGCATTCATAGGGTGTGTACGGTCCGTACCACGCGTACCCCTAGGGCCCCAATCCAATAGTGATACGGCCCGTACCCACGCTATGTATGTGTGGGTGCGGTCTGTATCACTATAGTAGTGGTGCCGTAGGAGCACGCGTGGTACGGCCTGTACGCACGCGTACCCCTACGGCACCACTACTATAGTGATACGGACCGTACCCACGCTATGGATGTGTGAGTACGGTGCGTATCACTATTGTAGTATTGCCGTAGGGGTACACATACACGTCCACTTCCGTTGTTGCGGGATGCAGGGATTGGTGGACACACCCCCCGAAGTGACCAGACCCTGGAGGTAATGTGTGTCCTCAATATTGTAGGTTTTGATTTGGGTAGGGGGTATGTTTCCTGCCCCTCACCCCCCCTTGGCCCCTGGGTGTTGTTCTCACCTTCTGCGGCGTGTGCGTCGGGTTTGGTGCACCAGGTCGTAGGCTAAGAGGGCCGGGATGACACGTAGGATGGGGTCCATGGCTGTCCGTCGTGTTCCGGGGCTCCGTTTTCGCGTCGGACTCAGTTTTCCAGCATTTTTTGTCTGCTGTAAAAAAATAGCTGTGCGGAGTGACGTAGGGACGATTCGTACTTGCTGGTCCGTAAAACGCTGCCTGACTCCGTACGGATGTCGCGTACGTGCTGTCCAGGATCAGACTCGTAGGTATTTTTTAGCCGTACGGTGTTTTGTACGATTCGTACGGAATGGTATTTCTGTACGAATCGTACTTGCTGGATTGTACGGTGGATTTCCCGGGTACAAGTCGTACGGAGAATATGCTCCGTACGATGAATCGTACCCGGGTTTTACAGGATCGGAATCGGCACCTCTATGTTGAGTCGCGTCGCGTTCTATGTTGTTTGACGACTTCTGGGATGTAGGAAGTCGGAAGTTTGTAATGATTCCGTAGGAGGGCAGATTGTCTGCTGCTCTCTGGAAAGACAGGATTCTGTGTGAATGAACTACATTTTCCGTATGAATGTGTGTAAATGAAACAGGTTCATTGTGAAACTCTGGTTTTAATTCTCAGGAGCATTGGGTCTCCAACAGGTGTTTTATTTCTAGAGAAACGGTTAGCTAATGCTTGCTAGAAGGGTAAGGTAGAGGGAAGTGCTACTTTATCGACGGATGTAATGATTCCGTAGTAGGGCAAACTGTTCGCTGCTCTCGGGAAAGACGGAATTCTTGTGAAAAAAGTCAAGACTATCTCTTTTGTTAGTGAAACAGATAATGGTGGCGTTTTTATGTCGTTACTAACAGAATTTCAGTAAAAAGTGAATGTAAAAAGTTTGCCGATAAATTTTGTAAAGGAGGGTCAGCCGAAGCAGGAGTAGCGAGAATAGCTGACGTCAGAAAGACCGCACTGGGATTGGTTAGTCAATAAGGGACATAGACGCTCCTGATTGGTGCGTTGGTGTGTGCCGCGCTAGGAGTAGAGAATTACAGGGTGACGTCGACGCCCCGGATTGGTGCGTTAGTGAGAGCCGAGCTGAGATTGGAGAATTGTAAAGGTGACATAGATGCCCCGGATTGGTGCGTTAGTGTGAGTCGCGCTACGATTGGATAAAACAAACAAATTAGTCGTAGAAGAAATCTAGCGATACAGAAAAGAGAAAATGATGTATTACGATCCACCAGAAAAAGAGAAAAAGTCCTGGTTCGGTAAAATCAAGAACTTATTTAAAAAGGACAAACCGATTGTGACTAGAGAGGGACAGTTGCTACCTCCAGCGAAATCACCTGCATCCTTTATGGTTGCAAAATATGGATATCATACATGTATATGGTTAGACAATATACAATAGATGATGGAGTTTTAGCATTTCCGGAACATGGTTCATTTAATTTAGCGGTTTGAGAAATTTGAGAGAAAGAATGATGAAATTAGAACCGAGACCTAGACCTACACAGTTTGAAGCATTGACAGAATGGGAAGATGAGATGTATAACAGAGAACGGCAACGGAGTGGCGGAAGGTACAGATATATGTTTGGCAGATCATATGGACAACAGAATCATGATGATAGAATGAAGAGATGGCGAAGTGCAAATATGACTGATGGGTTGTTTCCTGTGAGAAATGTTGAAGAGACTATTAGTAGAAAATTTACTGAAAAGAGAAATAACACAGGATCAGAAGGTTATAAGTATGGTGTGCATAAGTCGGAGGATGATGTTCTGGAAGACATGTTTTATAAAAATCCACCCCCGTATCAACCAAATTCCACATTATTGACACCAAGTGCCCCGGTAGAAGAATCACCACAGAATATAAAATTTGAAAAAGTACCACATGAGGTAGGAAGAAATAATCCTTTTAGAGAAACAGACAATACTCAACCCAGTAAAATGGCAAATGAAAATTCAGCAGAATTAGCCAGAACCACTTTAGAGTTAACTGAGAAGATTAGGGAATTGACTAAAATATGGAAGCTGTAACTGTTCCTGTAACAATAGGACCTGTAATGCCGATTTTTGACAAGCAAAAGGATAGTGAGCATTGTCTGACGATTCCTTATAACGGTAACAGAGAAAATGAAATACAAAGAAGAGATACAAGAGAACATTCATGGGGACAAAAGGTAGGGATTTCCGAACAAAGTACTCCTAAAAATTTGACAGTAAATCAAAGTCTAACAAATAGAGCAATAATGACGACAGAGTCAGTACCAGGATCACCAAAAGGTTTAGAACAGACACGAAATGAAATGATTCCCGTAGGTCCTACTTCTGATGAATTATGTGAATGGCTAAGAAGTTTACAGCAAAAGGATGCTGAGCCTAGACCGTTAAATGTGTCCAAATTAAAAATAGTGTTAGAAGAATTAATAGTAGGGACTATTCCTACGGAAAAGTTAAAAACCTATCAGGATGAAGAATTAATGTTCTTATGCAAAAGTATAACGTGGAGAGCAAGAAATTTACATGAAAGATTAGAAGAAGCAGCAAATGAAATGGGTATTGATTTCGAAAAGGTAAAGTCATTTCAAAAACCATACAGAGTAGATTTTTCTGAAAAGGACATTGAAAATTTGAATACTACAGGACGAACAACTCAGATCAAAGATTTAGTTATTTTACTGAGAAAATGGGGCGATGTAGACAAATGGAAAAGTAGATGGTTTCGAAAACGAGAGGATGCAACAGATAAAACGTTTACAGCTTACCCGGTAAGAGAAAAGGAAAAGGTAGTAACCGAGTGTCCCATGAGAGAGATTCCAGGTGGAGGCTATGTACATGTCCCCTGGACCAGACAAGATATTTTGTCATTTACCAATGATTTTCCACGACTGCGCGAGAAGCCAGTCGAGTGGTATAGGCAGGTAGACAGGTTTGTAAAATTATCAGAAGTTCTATGGATTGATTTGAATAGCCTATTTGACATGATTGTACCAGCAGATTTATGGGCAGAATGTAAAATAACGATAAGCTGGCCTACAAAAGAATACCCCAGAGATCCAAAAACAGGTGCCCCTGATCCAGAAGTAATGAGAAAATATGAACAAGTGATTACCTTTTTGAAAAATAAAGTACCTCCTAAAGAAACTGATTGGGTAAAGATTGATAGAACTCATCAAGAAGCGAAGGAATCCGTACATGCTTATTAGGAAAGGTTGATTCTTGCCTTTAAACAGTTTAGTGGTGATGAAAATTTGAGTGAGAAAGATCTGAGTCATTTTGTATATCAGTTTCTGTATGGGTTACGACCTGAAGTAAGTGAAATGATTAAACAACATACAGTAGATTGGCAAAATAAAAATATAGATGAAGTACTGAGACATGCAAAATATTTTAGTGATGAGATTGAAGCCAAACAGCGTAAGTTAAAAGAAAAAGCTATGTGGGCTCAAGTAAAAGTGGCAGAGAGACAGGAAGCTCAATTGATTGGACAAGCAAATAATACGGGCATGAGACAAAAACCTAGCATTGGAAATGGGAAAGGACAAATGAATTTAGATGAAGCCAAAAAGAAATGGCCATGTCATAATTGCGGAAGGATAGGGCATTGGAAAACCGAGTGTAAATTTTCCCCAAGTCCTAATGGTGATAATGCATCATTGAATCCACAGGTACAGAATAAGGTGAGTTGTCAACCGCAGCGACAGCAGCAGGTTGTTGCCCAACAGAATCAGGCGCCAAAACCGCCTTTTCCACAGAGCGTAAATCCTCAGAAATACAGTAATGAGACAAGATTCTACAATTCTGATTGCGGATGCTGGATAAGTATTGGTTTATGTATTAACACTCTATGTTGAGTCGCGTCGCGTTTTATGTTGTTTGACGACTTCTGGGATGGAGGAAGTCGGAAGTTTGTAATGATTCCGTAGTAGGGCAGATTGTCTGCTGCTCTCGGGAAAGACAGGATTCTGTGTGAATGAACTACATTTTCCGTATGAATGTGTGTAAATGAAACAGGTTAACTGTGAAACTCTGGTTTTAATTCTCAGGAGCATTGGTCTCCAACAGGTGTTTTATTTCTAGAGAAACGGTTAGCTAATGCTTGCTAGAAGGGTAAGGTAGAGGGAAGTGCTACTTTATCGACGGATGTAATGATTCCGTAGTGGGGCAAACTGTTCGCTGCTCTCGGGAAAGACGTAATTCTTGTGTAAAAGGTCAAGACTATCTCTTTTGTAGGTGAAACAGATAATGGTGGCGTTTTTATGTCGTTACTAACAGAATTTCAGTAAAAAGTGAATGTAAAAAGTTTGCTGATAAATTTTGTAAAGGAGGGGTCAGCAGAAGCAGGTGTAGCGAGAAAAGCTGATGTCAGAAAGACAGCGCTTGGATTGGTTAGTCAGTAAGGGACGTAGACGCTCCTGATTGGTGCGTTGGTGTGTGCCGCGCTAGTAGTAGATATTTACAGGGTGACGTAGACGCCCCGGATTGGTGCGTTAGTGAGAGCCGCGCTGGGATTGGAGAATTGTAAAGGTGACATAGATGCCCCGGATTGGTGCGTTAGTGTGAGTCGCGCTACAATTGGATAAAACAAACAAATTAGCCGTAGAAGAAATCTAGCGATACAGAAAAGAGAAAATGATGTATTACGATCCACCAGAAAAAGAGAAAAAGTCCTGGTTCGGTAAAATCAAGAACTTATTTAAAAAGGACAAACCGATTGTGACTAGAGAGGGACAGTTGCTTCCTCCAACGAAATCACCTGCATCCTTTATGGTTGCAAAATATGGATATCATACATGTATATGGTTAGACAATATACAAAAGATGATGGAGTTTTAGCATTTCCGGAACATGGTTCATTTAATTTAGCGGTTTGAGAAATTTGAGAGAAAGAATGATGAAATTAGAACCGAGACCTAGACCTACACAGTTTGAAGCATTGACAGAATGGGAAGATGAGATGTATGACAGAGAACGGCAACTGAGTGGCGGAAGGTACAGATATATGTTTGGCAGATCATATGGACAAGAGAATCATGATGATAGAATGAAGAGATGGCGAAGTGCAAATATGACTGATGGGTTGTTTCCTGTGAGAAATGTTGAAGAGTCTATTAGTAGAAAATGTACTGAAAAGAGAAATAATACAGGATCAGAAGGTTATAAGTATGGTGTGCATAAGTCGGAGGATGATGTTCTGGAAGACATGTTTTATAAAAATCCACCCCCGTATCAACCAAATTCCACAATATTGATACCAAGTGCCCCGGTAAAAGAATCACCACAGAATATAAAATTTGAAAAAGTACCACATGAGGTAGGAAGAAATAATCCTTTTAGAGAAACAGACAATACTCAACCCAGTAAAATGGCAAATGAAAATTCAGCAGAATTAGCCAGAACCACTTTAGAGTTAACTGAGAAGATTAGGGAATTGACAAAAAATATGGAAGCTGTAACTGTTCCTGTAACAATAGGACCTGTAATGCCGATTTTTGACAAACAAAAGGATAGTGAGCATTGTCTGACGATTCCTTATAATGGTAACAGAGAAAATGAAATACAAAGAAGAGATACAAGAGAAAATTCATGGGGACAAAAGGTAGGGATTTCCGAACAAAGTACTCCTAAAAATATGACAGTAAATCAAAGTCTAACAAATAGAGCAATAATGACGACAGAGTCAGTACCAGGATCACCAAAAGGTTTAGAACAGACACGAAATGAAATGATTCCCGTAGGTCCTACTTCTGATGAATTATGTGAATGGCTAAGAAGTTTACAGCAAAAGGATGCTGAGCTTAGACAGTTAGATGTGTCCAAATTAAAAATAGTGTTAGAAGAATTAATAGTAGGGACTATTCCTACGGAAAAGTTAAAAACCTATCAGGATGAAGAATTAATGTTCTTATGCAAAAGTATAACGTGGAGAGCGAGAAATTTACATGAAAGATTAGAAGAAGTAGCAAATGAAATGGTTATTGACTTGCAAAAACCATACAGAGTAGATTTTTCTGAAAAGGACATTGAAAATTTGAATACTACAGGACGAACAACTCCGATTACAGATTTAATTATTTTACTGAGAAAATGGGGCGATGTAGACACATGGAAAAGTAGATGGTTTCGAAAATGAGAGGATGCAACAGATAAAACGTTTACAGCTTACCTGGTAAGAGAAAAGGAAAAGGTAGTAACTGAGTGTCCCATGAGAGAGATTACAGGTGGAGGCTATGTACATGTCCCCTGTACCAGACAAGATATTTTGTCATTTACCAATGATTTTCCACGACTGCGCGAGAAGCCAGTCGAGTGGTATAGGCAGGTAGACAGGTTTGTAAAATTATCAGAAGTTCTATGGATTGATTTGAATAGCCTATTTGACATGATTGTACCAGCAGATTTATGGGCAGAATGTAAAATAACGATAAGCTGGCCTACACAAGAATACCCCAGAGATCCAAAAACAGGTGCCCCTGATCCAGAAGTAATGAGAAAATATGAACAAGTGATTACCTTTTTGAAAAATAAGGTACCTCCTAAAGAAACTGATTGGGTAAAGATTGATAGAACTCATCAAGAAGCGAAGGAATCCGTACATGCTTATTACGAAAGGTTGATTCTTGCCTTTAAACAGTTTAGTGGTGATGAAAATTTGAGTGAGAAAGATCTGAGTCATTTTGTATATCGATTTGTGAATTGGTTACGACCTGAAGTAAGTGAAATGATTAAACAACATACTGTAGATTGGCAAAATAAAAAGATAGATGAAGTACTGAGACATGCTAAATATTTTAGTGATGAGATTGAAGCCAAACAGCGTAAGTTAAAAGAAAAAGCTATGTGGGCTCAAGTAAAAGTGGCAGAGAGACAGGAAGCTCAATTGATTGAACAAGCAAATAATACGGGCATGAGACAAAAACCTAGCATTGGAAAAGGGAAAGGACAAATGAATTTAGATGAAGCCAAAAAGAAATGGCAATGTCATAATTGCGGAAGGATAGGACATTGGAAAACCGAGTGTAAATTTCCCCCAAGTGCTAATGGTGATAATGCATCATTGAATCCACAGGTGCAGAATGAGGTGAGTTGTCAACCGCAGCGAAAGCAGCAGGTTGTTGCCCAACAGAATCAGGCGCCAAAACCGCCTTTTCCACAGAGCGTAAATCCTCAGAAATACAGTAATGAGACAGGATTCTACAACGAAGAACAGGTAACTAAACTGCCACGCGCTAGTGCTGTTTCGCAGTATTGGCTACAACGCGATGAGAGAGAGGCAGAAGAATTTACTCGTGTCAATCTGTATCTTAATCTCTTTATCTTGTTTGGCCAAATTTCATCTCTTGCTGGTCTTTTCAACTTACTTCCTTTTTCATTTTTCTCAGTTCTCCATGCTCTTTTTCTCAGGACTCGACCTTCTGGTATTTCTTCATTGTTTTATAAAATAGGGAAACTAGAATATTATTTTTCTGATGTAGATAACATATTTTCACAAATACCTGTAGTCAAAAAGCAGAATAAAGAAAAACCTGCTCAAGTGTTAGGTGAATGTTTCTTAGAAACTAAAGAATTAGCATTAGAGTCAATATTTAGAAACAATCTAACTGGTAGTTTAAAGAAGGAGGAGAAAACCTTTTTAGACATGGTAGAAGAAAGAAGATTGAAGATGCAAAGGAAGGTACCTGAGGGAAAAGATGAAAAGACAGTCTGGGATGTTGAAAGAGAAAAACATTTGAAAGGAGAAGCTAGTCCAACAATGGCTTTAAATTGGCCTCAGAAAGGGAAGTTGTGTATTAGAAGGAATCAAACTGCATATGATAATTATTTTGTAGGCACAAGTGATTGCCATGATACTTATAGAATCATGGGAGGATGGGGATTTAAAGGAGGAAATTATCTGGTTTTTCTTGGATTATATTTTATCTGCGGGAACAAAGCATATTATCGATTGCCAGATCACTGGTATGGCACATGTTATCTAGGCCTGGTTTTCCCAAAGATATTCCATGTGGGAAGAGGAAAAGATGGTGCACATGAAATAGGTAGACAACTAACACGTAGAAGGAGAGAAGCTTGGTCAGAAATTGTAGGAGACATTTTTGGTGCACTGATACCAGCAGTGGGAATATCTCTGAATGGCCATAAAATTAGAAAATTATCAACAATAGTGGATCGCTTGTCAACAAACACTGCTCGAGGGTTTTTATTGGTAAACACTGAAATGGTTGCCATGCGAGCCATGGTAATGCAAAATCGACTTGCCCTTGATATCATTTTGGCAAAAGAGGGTAGAGACTGTGGAATGCTGAAGGTTCAACATTGTTGTACTTACATTCCTGACGAAAATCAAGATTTGAAGACGTATATTAAAAATATAACTGATTTGCTTGAGAAGATTGTTCCACTGGATGGCTGAAGGTATTTTGGAAAAGAGTGGGAAAACGTTTTCTACTATTAAGAACTTTTTATTAAAATCAGGTAGTACCTTTATTGGTAAAATTCTATTTCCAGTAACATGTGTGATTATTTTAGTATTAAATTTAAGATTAAGATGTCTGTAGCAAAAGAAGAAAATTAAGAAATAACATAAAAAGAGAAACTGTAAAGAAAAGAGATAAAGAAAGAAAAGAAAGAGTTTGAAGAAGTAGAATTAGAAGAGTGGAAAGAGAACATGTATAGAAAAACAAGAGAAGAGGAGACAGGTGAAACAGTAATGTGAACTAACAAAATGTTAAGAGAACTGAATTCATTTCCATCTACTAAATTTTTCCAAATTTAAAGGTAATGTGGTGATGTCAAAAATCACAAAAGGGGGGATTGATGGAGCAGGTAGAACGAAATTTTGTATACCTCCTCTATTTTTGCATGAAAAGACTAACCATATAACTTACTGATTATAGTTTTACTAACAGTGTGGTGTGTTATCCTAATCCAACATTTGCATACACAAATTACACGTGGGAAATTGCTATTTGCATGGCAAAATAACTTGAATGATTAAAATATGTACGCATATTAATAGTAGTACATGTGGTAATAGGTATCTCATGATTTATGTTGCTTATGTGATGTTTGCATTCCTGAGTGGATCCAAAAGGTGAATATTATCGCTTTAAATGTCGCTATATGGTAGGAAAACACTAATATAAAAAGGGATTAGTGAGGGTATAACATTAGAATCATTATTTCTTTGTATTAATTATTTCTTTGTGTTTGTTTTGCTTAAATTAGCATTTAGGCCTATCACAAAATGGAGTCGAAAATCGAGTTCAGAAGTGGCCACCGTCTCGTGAGCGCGATACCTACTGCGCAGACTCGGATGGCTCCGTGAACTTCCTAACGAACCCTGTACACCATGTCCTCGGTCAAGGATAGGATCTTGGTGGGCTGCCAAAGGCATGGATAGTAAAAACCGGTTTAAAATGAACAATCGAATCATACAAGTAAAACCAAGACTTTGTAACATAAGGACTATGTCATCTCCGGGAGTGAAACAGCAACATCCATGAGAAACCATAATGAACAAAAATCGGACGTTTTCGATCAGCCGATCACAGACTTTCTCCACCTAAAATTGTTTCACATTATCCTGAAATTTATTATAAAAAGAGTGGTAGAATAGGGAGGGGTAGTTGCTTGTTGCGGTGGATGCTGTCGATGCTGTCTATGCTGGCGATGACTTATGCTTGCACAATTTCTGGTCCTATGGAGATCTTTGGAACTGTAACGTGCTGAGCAAAGAACTTTCGGACTTTCAGCTTTGACCTGCTTTATTTGGACAATTTAATGGCTAATTCGGTTAAGCAGAGCCAATGAATTAGAGAAAATCCAGATAGCAAGAATAAGTAAATATAATGTCCGGCGATTTAATTAATTGATCTAGAAAATTCTAAAACTTTGATGAAACACATGCTAATATTAATTGCAATGAAATTTTAGATAAACAAATATTAATTAACAGAAATTATGAGTTTGTGGTTTTTCGTTAAAGAGAATAAAGGATTCTGAGTCTTAAAATGTGTTTTAGCTGGTTCTAAATCACCATCAACCAATCCAACTAATTGGTTCGCCGACCAAGTGGGTGGAGTGCCATGATGTTTGGGATTAGGAATCTATAGGTGACGAACGATAATGTATATTCTGTAAAATAACTTTTCCTTCCCTATAGGTTATAAGGTACCCCCTCACATGTCCAGCGCATCCCTCCTCCTGTGTGCAGACCTGTGAGAGAAACGTGCGAGTGTTGGTGTTATGGGTCCCACCAATGAATGCGTGTGTGAATGAGTTAGTGTGACGACGGGTCTGTGACGCAGGAAGGATTTGTAAATTTCGCCCCCCCTGGTCTCGCGCTGGATCACCAGCACAGTCCAAAGTCCTGTCTACACCCATCAATGTAATATCATCCAGACATCTTTGCCTGCTGTGCGTGCATTCTTTGTGTCGGCTCCACAGCAGCCCGTTCTTGTTTTGCGGAAGAATAACAAATATTTTGCAATTGACCATGCACTGCTAAAATCAGACGAGTTCTGCGTAGACAGCTAAGCGCCATGTGTTACGGACTGCAATCACTTAGCGCCAGGTATGCGATTCCTCAGGTGGGCCTACAGTGACTGCTAAATCATTGTGCGCGTAATGCGATTCTCCACATGAGTGTAAAAATGCGGGGCATCCTTGATTAAAATATGTTTTCAGCAATCATGTATTCACAGGCCCTGAAAGGGATCCTGAGCAATGAAAAGTTGAGTGATTGTCAAGATCAAGTTCGTACTTCAGAAGGTTATTTATGGTGTCTTTTGCCTCTGCTGATTATTACTAATTCTTGCAAATTCTAGAATTCTCCATTGATGCATACTCCAGTTTTTCTCTCCCTCTCTTTCAATGGCATGTCCTTTCCTCTTTCTTCCTCATTCAGAAAGTAAGTTCAAAATCTGGTGGGCCATCTCCACTTTTCATCTTTCTCAGGTTAATAAATTGTGTACTGTTAAACAGGATAATAATCGCATTTGTTTTTATATATATGTGAATGGTGCTGCAGGTGCAATGGCACTGGGCAAAAAGGTTGTCAGAACTCCTCTAAACACCTAATATTGCTATATTTTACTACTAAACGGGCAGTAAAATTGCAGTTACCTTGCAGTTGAAAGAGGCTTTATTTAGATGGTGCAGCAGGTGTAGTGACACTGGGGCCCAAAGCTCTAGGAGCCCCTCTAACCACCAACTATTGCAATATTTTACTACTAAACAGGCAGTTACAAGTGCTCTACAACATAGCTTAAACACATTAACAAAGCCAATAGCTCTGGCAAAACACTTATAAGGTCCCAAAGGCGAGACCTATTGGCTATGCCAATGCTTGTTATTGATACTTTTGGGCTGCACCCGGCCCTCCAGTTGTAATCCGGGCCGGGAAGGCGAAGCGGACCCGATAGGTGCCCGGGTCAAACGCCGTCCGAGGCGGGAAGACCTCCCCTGCCCCTAATTTAAATTATGGCTAGAAGAGTGCGACCAGGATTGGTCCCCCAAAGGCAGGCGCACCCCTCTCCAATCAGTGGTGCGCAGGTTAGGGCGAGGGGAGGATAAAGAGGGCAAGCAAGTCACGCACAGTCACAATCACCCCCCTCGCATAGGAAATCGAAGAATCGGGCCGGAGCAGACAAAGAAGGAGGAAAGAAAACTTACTGCAGAGACAGCTGAATGACCGGGCAGATCTGGACTATCGAGGAGCTGCCACCTGAATCCAGCCCGGACCAGTTTTCCACCCTCTCCCCGCTCACAATCCAGCCGCTCAGCAATCGCGGTATCGGGAGAAGGGCAGGCAAAGCAGTGAGTGCGCGTGAGAATAGGGATACCCCTGAATAATTTCCTAAATCAGGGTTAACACATTATGTGTGAATAACTATTTAGGAAATGAATAAAAAGTGGACCTATATTAAACAATAAGGGACCAGGAAAAGATGAAATGAGTGACCAAGAAAAGATGAAATATCAAAATATATTATTTCACTCATTAAAAAAAAAAAAAATTATTTAAGTATTTAAATATTTTCTCTTTTAATTAAAGAAAAAGAAGATGATGAAACGTAACATCAGTAATAATTTTTATAGACATACATTTTTGCTCTTTGCCTATGCATACAGTATAGATTAAATCTAGGATTGATAGTATTGATTTTTAAATATGTTGATTCATTCATACATGGCCTAATGATGCATCATATTTAGTTAAAGCATGTCAAACATGATGTTAGATTGTTAAACATAGTTGAATACAAACAAATAAGATCAAAGAAAAAAACTCAATATATATACAATAATAAACAACCAGTGAATATGGTTATGGCTAACAATATTCGTGTCCATGCGCTTTTCGATGGTACGCCTTCATCAGGTAGCCATATGGGTATGAAAAAAGAACACAATTATCACAAATAATCCTGATCACATAATGACGGTCCTACTAAAGGTTTCTGCTAAGAATTAGGTCAGAAACATAGATTAAAGGGAGTGATAAGTTTATTTAAAATGTCACAGCAAAGAGGGAAGGGATCAATATATTGCTGAAAAATTTAAATAGAAAAGAAGAAGAAAGTTGCTGTGTACTTAGAATAGAGCCAATTCCCCATTGATTAAGACCAGAACATTAAGAATTGTGAATTGAGCTGCGGACACAAATGTGAATCTATCTGTGTGCTTGACAAAATTTAACAAAATATTATTATATAAAAAGAATTGTGAATTGAGACTAAAAGAGAATTCACAAGGAGCCATGTGTGCTAAAGATTGGACCTTAGTAGTGTGGCCGAGTGGCACACGTCAACAAATATATAGTGACACTATCCCAGGTTGAAATATGAAAACTATTCATTCTCTAAATTGAATTTACCTTATTAAATGTTGTATGTCATCTAACCAGTAAATGTTGAGTATGAACTTTGAATATTGATAGGTTTAAAGTAAGCACCTGAACACACACAATAAAAGAAAAACAATGAAAATAAAGGTTGATTGCACATCAATAATTTAAATATCAGTAGGAAAAATCCTAATGATGGGATGGATTATCCAAAGAAGAATGGCAGGTTTTTACCCAATAGTCCTCAATTCAAAAAGAATTGTATCACAACTCTGTGCTAATATTAGTAATAGTTCAGGGATGGTAGCAACACCTTAGATGTAACCTAATAAAAAGATGATATGATTCACTCGATGATGGAAGCAATGGAAAGAGATATGTGATATAGCCCTTGTAAGTATGCTTTCACGCTACAAAATATGAAATCAGTGATGTCTGATTGCAATATCCTATATCTTATTTATTTGTTTTATTTATTATTTATTTATGTGTCTTACTTGACCCGTTAGGGTATCAGAGCACTTTACAGGAGAGCAAAGCAATATACAGACAGGCTTAGAATCAACCAGTAACAGATAAGTAAGGGTGCGGGGTGCCAGATACATAAGGGAAAGAAGAGCACATATTTACAGTTTTCATAACCAATTACTCAAGACGAGATAACATATTTACTGATTATGTTTACAATTATTCAAGACAGGCCCCAAGTTTCTGATGGGGTGACTAGGTAGTCCAAAGGGAGACAGTGGACAGCCATAGATCGGGCCATATTGGTGGTTGAGGCAATATTTAAATGAGAAATGTACCCATAAGGAAGGTTTTGGCATCCTTTTTGAAGCAAGTCAGAGAGGGGATTCTTCTGATGTTGGGTGGGAGAGAGTTCCATATTCTTGGAGCAGCCCCGGAGAAGTCCCGATTGTAAGGTTTTTTTTTTCGAAAGCGTGCAGGTTGGAGCAAGAGGTCTCTGGCAGATCAGGAGTTTCTGGTTCCTCCGGAGATCACGAGTTTCTGTGCCAGATAAGCAGGGGAATTAAAGTATAAAGCTTTGTGCATGATGCATGCTAGTTTGAGCTGTATTCTTGCCTCCAGGGGAAGCCAGTTGAGAGCTTTCAGGTGTGGGGAAATATGATCATATTTCCTTGTGCCGGTAAGTAGTCTGGCGGCCGCATTGAGGCAGGCTTTAAGAGGTACCAGGGAGATCTTGGGTAAACCCGAGAGGGTTGAGCAGCCGTATTCCAGTCTCGAGATGACAAGTGCTTGGACTGCCATTTTTAGGTCAGGAGCATCGAGGAAGGGTTTCAATTTCCTAAGGTAGCTCAGGTGGAATCTGGCTGTTTTGGCCATCAAATTGATGTGGTCCCCCATATTCAGGTTGCTGTCAAGGGTAATTCCCAGGGATTTGGCCAAGTTCACAATGGTCGGTGGGCAATTTAATGCTGTGATAGCCTTAATCCATGATTGAATCTCGAGGTTTGTATTGGGAGGGGAGATCAGGAAAAATTATGTTTTCTTTGCGTTGAGTTTGAGTTGATTGGATGCGAGCCATTGAATGGTGAGTTTCAGGGCTTCATTCAGGGAGAGAATCTCTTCGAGAGATGAGGTTTTGATGTAGATCTGGGTGTCATCAGCGTACATATGATAGGAGATATTAGCTGCGTGAAATACTTCGGTAAGCGGTTCTAGCTAAAGGTTGAAAAGGGTGGGGGACAGGGTTGATCCTTGAGGGACTCCAACTGTGACCGGGGATGGTGACATAGGTTGCCATTGATTAGGAATCTTTGTGACCGGTTATGGAGGAAGGACCTAAACCAATATAGAACAGTGCCATCCAATCCCATCCTGAGTTTGAGGCGTTCGAGTAGTTTTTCATGGTTGACCGTGTCGAAGGCCGAGGATAGGTTCAGGAGGATTAGGAGACAAGTTTTGCCTTGGACAAGGGCTTGGAGGTCATCATCCACGATATGAAGCATGGTGGTTTCGGTGATGTGCCCTGGTCTAAATCCAGATCGGAAGTCATCGAGCAGGTGGAAGTTGTTGATGTGTTGACTTGGCTGCTGTTGCACACATTTCTCCAGCACTTTGGCTAAGAGGGGAATGTTGGAGATGGGTCTAAAGTTGTCGGGGGCGGAGCCAAGATGGCGGAGTGAGTAGACGTACTGCTCCCGAGCTCCCGCCGGAGATCTGCAGAGCACCAGCCTGCGGGCCGCCACAGGCACGCAAGGTACACCCATCGACGACGGAGAGGTACCGGAGCCGGGGCGGCTCGCCAAAACGGTGCACACGACAGCTGAGGCCGGCTTCTGACTTCGGTGACGAGTGATCGGTGCTGGGCTGCGGTGAGGCCTCACAGGAGCAGAGAGGGCAGTGATGAGACGTCGAGGGCCTACCGGATGGTGAGGCGGGCCCGGGCCTCACCCGGAGACGGCACCGGCCAGAGGGGTGTCCCAGGTGTTACGACAGCGACGAAGGCGGTGAGGGGGCGGCCACGAGTCCAGCGCGATGCCGCGACCGGGAGCGGCCGCCATCTTGGGAGAGTGAGTGTTGGCGCTGAGGCCGGTGCGACGGTGATGGGGGGCCGGGTGCGGGAGTTGTGTGTGGCACCCCCCTCCTGCCCCCCCCTCTTCAACGGGACATCAGCTGGTGGCCCGGTACAGCCCTAGGGGGAGCTTGGCCGCTGGAGTCAAGGGGAGCAGCTGCGGAGCGGTCGAGGCAGTGGCGGCTGGACTGGAGCTCGTTCCTGCCGCTGCGCCCCGGATTGTGAGGGACGCCGCCTGGTGCCATTTGGAGCTGGAGACAATGACGGACCAAGGGAGCGTCCGTCCCTAGTAAAGGTGAGGGCACCGGCTCGCGGTCGGCCTTGCGGGTGGCGCCCTCCCCGGAATGACTGTGTAGTGCCCTGCGAAGTCAGGGGTGCAGCTGTTGTAGGGACACACAGGAGGGACATTGTGCAGAGCATCTTCACGACGCGGGTGGCTGCCCTTCGGGACGAGATAGGCGCTCTGGAGGAGCCTGCTGCGTGGACTTGCACTGCAGAGAGCCGGGCCTATTGTTTGGTGGCAATCGGTTGTTAGTCAGTGATCCCGAACTCCGTGACGACCATCCTGGTGGAGGAAGTGACACTTTCTACAGGGAGTCCACTCTTCTGCGCCCCGTGATCCACTTCAGCTAGAGAGGGCCCCGGACTATGGAGCTGCGGTGGGGGAGGCTGGGTGTCCGGTCGCTGAGGCCCTCCGCTTTGCTGCCCCCCTTTTGGGCCTAGTCGCGATTGGCGTCTTCTCATAGAGGAGCGTGCCACTGGTGGAGTACTGCAGCCGGTTCTGCCGGTGCCGACACGCAGCGGCTGACCCTCGGGGCGGAGGTGCCGCCTGGAAGAGTCGCTGGGTGGAGAGACAGGAAGGTCCGAGGATCAGCTTCATCTTTGCACGCGGGAGCTGGTGTTGGCCATGCAGGTGTGTTAGACCCGGGGTACGTTGGCAGCGGTGGGGGCTGTGCACCACCGGGCGACCGGCCGACCCCGGCTACTGCCCTTTTTGCCGTGTCTGGGGGACTCCATCTTTTGACAAGGGGCTGGCAACGGGGGATCTGGGCTCGGCACGCGGTTCCTCGGACCCACTGGGGAGGAGTTATGTCCAACGCCAGGAAGCGGCCGGACAGGACCTTTAAGGACATTTTTTCCAAGACCCCTGCCGGACAAATGGCCTCTGAGGTGGATGCGGGGGCTTCGGGACAGATGTCGGCGGGGGCTGGTGGAGCGGAGCCAATCACCAAGGCGTTCCTTGAGTCGATGTTTGTCGCATTAAGAGAAGACATTCACGTCCTCAAACAGGAGTTCACCTCAGAGATCAAAGAAGTCCGCCGCGACATGGACGGCATTGGAGAAAGGGTCGCGGACCTGGAGGGTAAGAGCGATGGGAGGGACACAGAGATAGCGACACTACAGCAGGAGATTATTAGACTCCACGATCAACAGGTTGACCTCCAGACCCACCTTGAGGACCTGGAAAATCGCTCCCGCCGCCACAACATCCGGATCAGAGGGGTTAAGCTAGATGATGCCTCGAAGGATCTTTTCGTCTATACGAGGGAACTCTTCAACCACATCCTGGGTAGGCCTCTGGCGACGGAATTGTGCATAGTCCGTGCACATAGAGTGGGCCCTCCTAGGGCACCAACGGCCCCCCCTCAGACATTTTAGTTTGTGTCCAGGACTATTGCACCAAAGAAACTATTCTTCAAAATGCGCGTCAAATGCATCCTATACAGTTCCGAGACCAGACGCCGATGCTGTACCTGGACTTGTCGGCTCTCACGCTGCAAAAAAGGAGACTTTTCAAACCCATCACTCTCTTTACCTGCAGCAGCTCAATATTCCTTTCCGCTGGGGCCATCCCTTCCGCTTAGTGTTCCGCAAAGATAACAAGCTGTACCAGTTGCGCTCCCTGTCCGAGGCCAGCAAATTATTGGGTGTGGATCTCACGGAGGAGGAAAGTGGAGAGGAGGACCCTAAGGCTGGGCCTGATGACTCAAGGCCCCAATGGCGTCAGCAGAGTTGTAGACGCCGCCCCAGGAAGCCCCCGGCTGCGGAGATTGCGGGGGGCCGGCAGTCAGCTCTGGAGGCAGTCTCCACGGTCCTCTCTGGCTCCAATGCTGGTTGACTGTAAACGCTATGCTGTACCCGAGCAACTGCTTTACTACTGTTCAGATCGTTGGCAGGAGAGGGGCTTCCTTTCACCGCTGGTGGACACGACCCAATGTTTCAACACCGATCACTGACGAGTGATGGACTATGTGTACTCAGTTACCTTTGCAGATTATTTTGTATTTGGGGGTTTTTTGGGGATGTTTGGGGAGGGACCTCGGTGCTCCGCGTCCATCTTTTCTTCAGAGTTAGTAGACTCTCCCGTGTCCAGGAAATCCCCGGGCCAGCTGATCACCATGGTTACTGATAACACATTATGTGACACTTTCTGGCTCTGTCGGACTCTAGTGGTTACCTACCATGTCCCCCACCACACTTAAGATTTTAACTCTTAATGTACGGGGCCTTAATAACCCTGTGAAGCGCAGGGCTGTATTGTCCTGTTTAGAGAACTCGCAAGCAGATCTTTGCCTATTGCAGGAAACCCACCTCTTGCCACGAGACTGTCATCGTCTTAGAACCCGGAAATTTCCCACTCAGTTCTTCTCCTCTGGCCCTACTAAAACGGCGAGGGTGGCGATCCTAGTAGCCCAGAAGTTTAGGGGGGAGGTCCTGCACAAGGTGGCCGAAATTAAGGGGCGGCTCTTGATATATCGCTTTGCCATAGGGGGAATGTCGTTTGCCATTTGTTCCCTGTACGCTCCGAATGAAGGTCAGGAACAGTTCCTACACTCCGCTCTCACCGAAGCCACCGCTACTTTAGATCACAATATCATTCTGGGGGGTGACTTAAACTTGGTCTTCGATAGCATCAAGGACAGATCCAGCCAGCGCACTCACCAGACGGGGGCACTTTCAGCGGAGGGGTTTGCGCACTTACAGGACCTGGGGCTATGCGACCTCTGGCGTAGCTTTCACCCTCTAGAGAGGGAAAATTCCTTTTATTCTAATGCACACAAGACCTATGCTGGACTGGACCACTTCTTGGTTTCCGCCCCAGTGTGAGTGCTTACGACTGCGGTCGACATAGGGGTAGGCTCCCTAGTGGACCATGCTCCGGTGCTTGCTACTCTCACCCTTCCACCCATGTCACGACCGGCTAGAGTGTGGTGCCTTAGGGACACCCTTCTGCACCGAGAGGACGTGGTTAAGCGCATTCAGCACTCCATTGGCGACTATCTTAGGCATAATGCAAACCTGGACACCACACTTGCTACACAGTGGGCAGCTCTGAAGGCGGTCATTAGGGGGGAGTTCATTTCAATCTCGGTGGCTAACTTATAGGGATCGCAGGTGCAAGCGAGAGGAGCTCACACAGCGGACTTGCGAGTTGGAACATATGCATCAGAGGACGGGGGCTCCGAGAGTGTGGCGGCAGCTAAAAGCTGCACGCCAACAGCTAGCGGCGATCGATCAGGATAGGGCGGAATTTGCGGTGCTGCGACTGCAGCAAGTATTCTATGCAGGGGGGGACAGGTGTGGGCGGCTCCTTGCTCATAAACTGAGAGAGGTCCGTCAGAGGCACGGAGTCAAGGCGATCACCCGGGCGGACGGTACGCGCGTTTCAGAGGATGGTGCTATAGCAGAGGCATTCCGCGATTTCTACGCCACTCTTTATGCAGGAGCCTCGTTGGAGCGTTCTGTTGGGTCGGCTGTTTTAGATTCTGTCACGTTACCGGCCATGACCACAGCGCAGGCAGAACACCTGGATAGAGACATTCGGCTAGAGGAGGTTGTATCCGCTATCTCTCGTCTCAAACTGGGGAAAGCCCCCAGTCCGGATGGCTTCTCTGCCATTTTTTATAAAAAGTTTTGCTCCCTGATCGCCCCCATCCTCACCCGGCTGTTTAACTCCTTTGCTGCCCAGGGAGTGATTCCGAGCGATCTCTTAGAGGCCTCTATAGCGGTCATCCCCAAACCCGGGAAAGATAGTTCCCGCTGTGGAGCTTATCGTCCAATCTCCCCCCTCAATAAGATCTTAAATTATACACAGGGATTCTGGCCGCTCGTCTCGGCCCCCATATACCCAACCTTATTGACCCGGACCAAGCGGGATTCATCCCGACCGCCAAACATCGGACAATACCAAACGGATTTTACATCTTATAGAGAAGGCTACCCGGGTGCCGGGGGAATTCATGATGCTGGCCATCGATGCCGAAAAGGCGTTTGACCCGGTGCATTGGCCCTATTTGGAGCAGGTGATGGAGAGGGTAGGGATAGGAGAGCGGTTCCGTACGCACGTCCTTAACTGTTATAAGTTTCCCACAGCTATGGTCCGGATGAACGGTTATACCTCCTCCCGATTTCATATTGAACGGGGCACGAGACAGGGGTGCCCGTTGTCCCCCCTTCTCTTCACCCTCTACATGGAGCACCTAGCACAGAGGCTGCGGCAAGACCCGGCGATCACAGGGATAAAATGTGGGGGCTATGTCCACACGATTAGCCTATACGCGGATGACGTGTTGATATCACTTACTGACCCGACGAACGCTCTCCCCACTTGTTTAGAGGAACTTGATGCCTTCGCTCGAGCCTTCGCTCGAGCGGCCGGTTTCAAGATGAATGCAGGGAAATCCATAGCCCTGGATCTATTTCTGTCGCACCCCACCCGGGAATATTTGCAAGCCCTACTCCCCATCCGTTGGGCGACAGACACGATTCTGTACCTGGGAATTCAGCTGGCCCCCTTTCTTCTAGCAGTGGTCCAAACTAATTATGCACTACTGCGCGGGAGAGTTCGCCGAGAACTTGACCGGTGGAAACACTACCCCCTCTCCTGGTTAGACAAGATTGCAGCGGTCAAAATGCCCATTCTCCCACAGATTCTCTATCTTTTTCGCACTATACCTCTCCGGCCGCCTGTTGGGTGGATCCGACAGATGCAATCCGACTTAGCCCAGTTCATCTGGAATGGACGGAAACCACGTATGCGCCGGACACTAGTGTCATTGGCGCCGGGCGATGGAGGGCTTGGAGTTCCTGTTCTTAGACTCTACTATCAGGCAGCTCAATTGCGGTACCTGGTAGAGTGGAGCAGATGGGAATCGGAGAAGCATTGGTTGTTTCAAGATCAGGTGGTGGCAGCGCGGCTCTTGCAGGAAATTCCCTTCCTGCGTAGGTCCCACAGGCCCCCTAATCTATATGCCTCCTATATCACACGGGTCCCCTGGAAGTGTGGGATGCCACCAACCTCACGCATGGGCTCACTTCCTTCCCATCTCCGCTTACTCCGTTGCTTGGTAATCCTGACTTCACCCCTGGGATGGCGGACGCTGCCTTTACAGGCTGGAGGACAGCTGGCTGTCGTTTTCTCTATCATGTCTATGGCGCAGAGGGAGTCAACTCGTTCGCTCAGATGAGGCGGGAATTCGGTCTCCCTAGGACAGAGAGGCTAAGGTGCGGCATTGGGCGCTTCAGCCACAGGTTCGGTCTGGGGCAAACAGACGTTTTTCCCCTTATGAAAGATGGCTTATCACACGCACGTCAGATAAAAATGTCATCTCTGATCTCTATAAAATGCTGCAGACTAAATATAAGCACTCACACAATCCTAGTAGGGAGCGATAGGAGCGGGAGTTGGGCAGAACACTTAGTCACAAAGAATGGGAGGGTATTTATTATAGGGCCCGGCACTCGGCACATCACATGGGACTTACGGAGACACTCACGAAGATTGTGACATACTGGTATATTCCAGAATGCTTACATGTAATTACGTTTCCTTTTTTTTTTACTTTTTTGGTTTTCTTAGTCAAGGTTCTACTCCAGCTACGTGCACACTGTTACGATAAAGCTCTAAAGTTCTCTGGAACAGTGGTTATACCACAGCAGTGCATAATGATCGCTCAGAGTATGCGGTATTTCTGTGAAGTTTGCTAATCAATAAAAACATTTAAACCATAATGTTGTCGGGGAAGGCTGGATCCAGCGACAGCTTTTTCAAAATGGGGAGGACTTGGCCGGATTTTAGAGAGTCAGGCATCGTTCCCTGCTGGAGGGAGGCGTTGATTATTGTAGTCCAGCTAGGAATAATGGATTGGGCGATGGCAGCTAGGCAGTTGGAAGGGAGCGGGTCATTAAAGTGGTTGTTCGGGTTTAAGGTAGATAGGATTTTAGAGATGGAGTCTTCATCATAATCTTTGAAGACAGTCCAGTGAGCATGATTTTTGGGTAGAGCCTGTGGGTGCGTCGCGGTGGGAGGAGGCGGGTCAGGAAGGGGTTGAGGGTGTGTAATGGAGCCGAGTTTGTTTCTGAGGGCTGAGATTTTGTCAGCGAAGAAAGAGGAGAATTCCTCTGAGGATATCAGAGACTTGGGGGTTTCTTTCGATGTTTTGGCCAGTTTATTAGATTGGTGTTTGACCAGTTCGATGAGCTTGTGTGGTCTGTTCTTGACTTTCTCTAGTTCACTTCTGAAGAAGTCTTTTTTTTAATTGAGTATGTTCCTGTTGTAGACATTTCTGGCCTGGCGGAGGAGTTTTAGATGTGCGGTAGAGGGGTGCTGCCTCCAGGATCTTTCAGCTTCCCAGTGGGCTCTCCTCTCATTATTAAGGGATCCCGTGAACCAGGGGTTTCTGTCTTTGATTTGGGCTCTTTTCAGTTTTAGTGCGGCTAGATCATCCAGGATGTTCGATATAGTCGCAGAGTAGTGATCATGGCTCTGGCTGTTCCCGGGATCATGATTCACCGGGGCAGGCTCGGGGGGACCGGAGAGCCGATGCTGTTGGTCAGAGTCTTGCCGCCAAGCATCCATATTCCCAGGGAGCTGGACATCAGCCGGGTAGCGCGCAGATTGGTCTGGGAGCAGGACTCCAGTCGAGTCGAGCAGCGCTGGGGTCCGGGCAGCGAGGGCGCTGACCTGGGCGGCGGAGGTCGACAATCCGGGTGAGTTGGCTGCCAAACTCCGTTTTTGTGGGATATGTTAGGGATATCTTACCTCATGTGATATTATTAGAACAGCCCTGTTGGCGGACTGGTTTTTTGACTGGGAGCCCAAAGTGAGTAAGGAACAGGTGTATTTTGGACATGATAAAGATAGTACGCAATGAATTCCTATACAAAAAAATAATGGTAAATTGGCAACTTAAAATGGCAAAGTGGGGGATGTGAAACTGATATGGATAGCGACCGCTAATGGAAACTGAACTGCCCTGTACCTTAAAACGGTTTGAGGCCAAAGGTAGAACGCTGATCACAGCATTGGCTTAATAAAATGATGCAAGTGCTCAATGTTTAGCTTAAATGGAAAACACAACAGCCTCCTGTGTAAAAAAAATGAAAGGACAACTTGTCAATGGAGATTCTATGACCCATAAAAAGCGCTAAGTTGTCTAGCGCGAATAGTAAGCATGGTTAATGTTGCCTACCTCTGAAGAATGTGAGCGGATCAACGGTCGTTTATATCAGGGTATTCCACCTTTGGAAAAACAGGGACACGAAAGGAGCCTCACAGACCGTACACGGGCCACAATGCCTTGAATGGAAAGCTACAGGAAACACGTAATTTTACTCTGGATGGGACGCTAACCGGGCTGTTACCGCTCCATGGAATTTCAACTAATTAGAGGCGGGTTCAAAATGTTCAACTGTTTCCTGGATGGACACCGGATATACAGAGTGAAGGGCGGGACTGGTGTCTCTAGGATAATGAAAAGAAATAGGAGGCTACTGAATCCGCCATATTGAACTGGTGAAAATCAACGTGAATGAATAACGTGTATATGGAAATTAAAAACTCTTGAACATGATTACCAAAAGAAACGAAGGAAATAGGCAAAAAATGCCATGATTTCTTGAATTCATTCATAAAAATCGGCTGACAACGCATGAACATAGTTGCCACCAAGATAAACTTTGATTGGTGACTAATGAATGCATTTCAACAAAAAATCTCCCAATATATATATATCTAGGAGTAGATGTATATCACAATGAGAGATTGATGAATGACGTTATGAAAACCCAATGCATTGCAGGCAGGCAGTATGCTTGCTGAGAAACAAGAGTACGCAAACTGGATAACTGAGATAACAATTGGGTACCTAATTAAGATGACAGTTAGGTACATATTCATGTTGGTATCCAACATAATTATTGTATAAGACATAAGCATGCGTGAAAAATTCAGCTATTATAATGTAGAATCACCTGATGCCAGGGGATTTCATTGTTCATTCCATGTTTATATGTGTCGAGGGTATAGATCCAATAAACCTATCTTCGTTTACGTATTTCAGTACTTTGGGTTCCAGAGTTGATACGGATTTTTTCCAGAATAAGCCAGTGTATTTCTTGAGTTGTATGTTTAGCTTCCATATAATGTTTAACTAACAGGGCAGCAATTTTGTTAGTTCTAATTGCTGACCGATGTTCAGTTAAACAAGTAGCTATGGAACGGGAAGTTTCCCCAACATATCCAAGATGGCAAGGACATACAATAAGGTATATAATGTTAGTCATCTTACAATTGGTTAATGATGTCAGCTTAATATTTTTTCCATTCATCATATATGCCATGGTTTCAATGGCAAATTGACATGCAACACAGGACATGCATTTGAAATTCCCAATGGGAAAATCATTGAGCAGTAAAGATGTCTGAATAAGCTGTCTTTGGGAGGTTTTCATACGTGAGTGTACTATCAAATCTTTGAGATTTTTCTTTTTTCTATGGGCAAAAAGTGGTTTTGCTACAGAATTTTCATGTTCTCTGGTGATGTTGAGAATGTGCCAATTGCTATTTACGATGTGACAAATCTTTTCGTTCATTGTAGAGTGGCGTGTTACAAACACCAATCTCGGATTGGGTGTTTTGTTGTGCGGTGTCAACAGATGTTGTCTGTCGTAAAAACGATCCCTTTTATACGAATCACGCACTAGGCGCCTGTGGTATCCACGAGCCAAAAATTTGACTTTCATCTCTATGGCTCTCTTGTCAAAGTCCTGCAGGTTGGTGCAATTCCTGCGCAAGCGCAGGAATTGCCCAAAGGGAATACTAGTCTTTTGAGACTGAGGATGGTAACTCTGGAAATGCAACAAGGTGTTGCGGGCCGTGGGTTTGGTGTATAAATCCACTTCTAAGTGGTCTTCGTTACTCTGCATGGCGATGTCTAAAAACTCTACTTTGGTGTTACTGGAGTTTGCTGTGAAAATGATATTACTATCACATAGGTTGATCCAGGACCCAAATTCAGAAACATCCTCATGATTTCCTGTCCAGATGAAAAATACATCGTCTATGTATCTAGACCATAAGTTAACAGACTCACTAAAGGGGGCACTTTCATTATCAATATATCTGGATTCAAAAAGGGCCATGAAAATATTAGCCACTTTTTATTCATTTCCTAAATAGTTATTCACACGTAAGCAGTGAGTGCGGCCAGAACCGGGCGGGAACGCGGAGCCATCTGGCGAGGAGGGACACCTGCGGTGTGTGTATCGGGGAGCGGAGCCATCTGGGACACCTGCGGCCGGCGGAGAGGAGGAACAGAAGCGGAGAACCTTGGGAGGAGTCCCCGGACGTAGGAGGTCAGGCCGAGGTCGGACAAGCCCAGCGACCGCAGGAGACAGCAGCACGGTCCGTCCGAGACCAAAGCGGAGCGAAAAGTGGGGGCAGCTGGAATTCGGCCCCGGAGGGCAAAAATCGAGTAACCATCCCCGGAACTGAAGGCCAGGAAGCCCTCGGTCGGGAGGGGAGGCCAGGTTTGAGGTCTCCGGCTTGACGCTCGGCAAAGAAAAGGCGCGAACAGCGCCTGGGCAGACTCAGCGAATGGTTCAGCTGGGGCCTAATTCTGTTACATTTGAAAGGCGCGGTCAACACGCGGTGAGCATAGCTTGGCTGGCTGGGGCTCATTGTTTAATGTCCCAGATTGGTAAAAAAGCAATATGGTCCCCGGACACAGGGGAAACATCTGGGGCAGATTAAAGAGGTCCCTCTGTGTACTAAAGCAGCAGGGTAGCGCAACCTAGACCAACAGTCCCTGACACGTGTGGAGCTCAAGCAGCAACAGTTAAACTGCTTGCACCTTTGGACATTTGAAGTAGGAACAGAGAGGTGCAGGGTACAACAAGGATGGCCGGCAAGTGGGGAGTAGCCAAGAGAAGCACACAGTCCCCAGCTCGTTTCAGGGAGGACCACGCCGCCACCAAAAAACGCAGAAGAGAAGGGGGCCCGAGCTGGGCAATGACCTTCAAGCGATGCTGGATAAGGCCAGAGAGATGTTGGCTTTAAAGGGGCAGAGCTGGGTGGACCTGAAAATAAAGGATTGTTCCCAGGGGAGGAAAAGAGACCACGGCGGATGTCCTCAGCACGGGGCATGCAGCCAAAATGGCGGCGCCTGCAAAGGATAAAAAGGGAGCAGGGAAGTGGGGTAGGAACCCCCCGCAAGCCAAGAGCAAGAGGGCTGTGTCTCCTGAGCAGGTGGATAGCTCAGAGGCCGAAGAGAGCAGCGAGGACGAGGGGTCTGTAGCCAGCACAGTGCCTCTTCAAGACAGACACGGGAGGCAAAACGGCAAGAACGGCAGAGAGAGTGGTAAGCATGGCGCACTGAGCGGCAAGCGAGGGAGCTCGGGAAAGGGCAAAGGGCGGAAGGGAACCCAAGCCAAAACATAAACATGGGTACTCAGATGGAAGTGAATAATATAGCAATGCAAGGGTCAAGGCCAATGTACTCACGTGGCCATCAGGGCTACTGCAACATTGTTCCATAGAGGCCGGGTGGCATGCTACATCTATTAGTGACATTCAACTGACACGTGTGGCACTTAAAGTGACACATTTGCACGTGTAAAACCAAGCAATGAAGTACACAGAAAGACTTATGTATCAGAAATTACACGATTTTGAGCAATAAGAAGCTGTAAAAAGATCTTGAAATTGTTGCAAAACCGTTGAAATTTAGGTTTTGTATGACAAAAGTGCCATAGTCACAGTGTATTATTGCAGGTTGGCACCTCTAGCACCATGAACACAGAAGTCAGTATTCCTCACGGCGCCAACGAGGACTTGCATGTGTAAGACTAAGACACATCTATAGAGAAATTCAAATGCCAAATGCCCGGTTTGTGATAGTTAACACTGTGGTAACTATCACAAACCTAAACAGGTAAGTGCCACTGATTTGATTACTCACAGCAGGATTGTAGTGACGTAGCCATGCCTAATATGGTTTTGGCATTTGAATGTCTGTATAGATGTGTCTTAGTCATACACATGCATTGTTTTCTGTTTGTTTCCACTACAGGTTCAACCGGTGGATTTGACTGGACACGAAAATATCTGGTTCAATATGAACAAACCGTAGTTACATTCAATTTTGTTTGACGATTTTGCACTCAATCACTTTAGCAGTAGCTGTCTTATAATATCCTGATGAAGGCCACAACACTTTTATAGGTAAAAAAGACTGAAACATGTCGATCTTAGTAATGTAGCCATCTCTAATTTTGACAGACTCATTATACAGCATATTGTTTTTAATCCTGCCACTGGGGAGCTTAATAAAGTCTGTTGCTAACTCAATAGGTAGTTTTAACCCACACACACACTCAGCACTGCACATTCATTTCTCAAACGCCACACTCACATAGGGTTTTTAGGATAACCCATGTGCTAACACTGAAAACATCCCTGAGCTCCCCCCTCGTAGAGAGGGTGTTGTAGCCCGCGCCAAAACTAGGTTGACGCGAGGAGGCACCCCTCTGATGAAGCATTACACCTCTGGTGTGTGAGGGGAGCCGTCCTTTAAAAGGGATATTCCCCGTGTCTCTCTAGATTGTATGGCTTTCACTGTCCACATCCCTACTTGACTGAGACTATGGACCCGTGGGTTCTTTGTGTGTTTATGTCAAGGATATTCCTGTTGCTGTCTGCAAACTAACCACAATATTGTTATTATTAGCGAAGAGGTGAATTGCTATACACAGGGGCTGTTTCTACATTGTCCACTGTCTGGAATTGGCTAGCCAACACCTTTTTTGCCAGGAATGCCTTGAGGACCACTAGTCCCTTATGTTGCCACCCAACATACCAAGGGACATATGGGACTCTTTTGCACTGTACATTGCAGCCAGACCAGAAGGGCAGGGGGGAGCATTGACTTCTGCAGTAAGTTACAAGTGACCTCCCTTGCACAGGATCAAATTGGACTGAGCCTCACATTTGGCCAGGGTATCTAGAGCCCTTACCTGAAGCTGGCAGAATACCTGAACGTGCTTTATTGAAATGATATTTGTATATCCTGCCATAATACTTGTAAGAAGTGTACAGACATTTTTCGCTCTCTTGCTAACTGTTATCTGTGAAACGGCAATCAAAAGAAAAAAAACATTCTTGGTGCACAATTGAGGTGCAGATTTTTAGGGGTACAGTGCACCCACAGTGTTTTGTAGCATAGGATGGTTCAAGAGATAAAGGGTGTTTTTCAGAGATTATTTTTGCCCCTAGCCCTTAAATGGTTTTTGTCTACATTCCCAAAGTCCACATTTGCATTAATTGCCTAGTCCTGATGTCCAGTCCAGTGCTGTTCCTGGGCAAAAAGATTGTGTGTATCAATAAGGCTGAATGATTCTTGAGATCAAGAGTGTTCAGTTTGCTACTGATTCATTATAGGGTTTGTAGTTTGAGTGTGATTTGTGGTAGGAATAGCACAGTGTCCTTGCCGAACAAAAGCCATTTACAACTCCAGGCACTCTATGCCTGAAAGGGTATTTTTTGGACTTATACTGGCTGCTCCCTTGTGTCTGGACAAAGCTATAACTCTCTGAAGAGCTCTAATTAGAGCGAAACACTGTGTCTGGGGTTGCTTTACTCATTTCAGGTTGGCTTGCTTGGTATTTTACCAATTCAAAGCTGTAATACAGTGCCTGGAATGGTAAATGGCTTTTGTCATTTTAAAGCTCGACAAGGACAGCACTGTGCTATTCCTATGCTTAAAGACTTTGCTGTAGAAATGGTAAAAGACTTTGTCCATTTCTATCTCGGCGTGGATAGCACTGTGCTAATCCTATGCTTAAAGACTTTGATAGAAAAGCAGACATTTGAGGTGAGCAGATCTAGAGTGTCGCTGGTGTTTAGAGTGCTCTATACAGGAGCTGCTTTTCACCTAAACTTGAGAACTACCCAGAGTTCTCTGCTTCTTTTTTGCATAATTTATTCATCACTCTATGCCTGAAAGGGTATTTTTTTATATATATATGGAAAAGGAGTTGCCCCCAGGCGAAGCGCACACTTTCAACAAACTTTATTCCACAGAGAGCAGCTTCAGGTTAGATGCACACACAGCAAACAAATGCTTGACGCGTTTCGGAAGGAGACTTCCTTTCTCAAAGGCTGCATGCATCAAAAGTCTGTGCACAAAAGTCCACCATTATATAACATCATGTGACTCTCATTATCCTCAGGTGAGTTCAAAGCAAGTGCAAAGCATCCTGGGAGTGGTAGTTTAAAACATAAAACCCATGTGGGCTGCCAGTATTTCACATGTTCAAAAACGATTTTCTTTTTGCCAATGCATCTCACCTCAAAGCACTCTATTTCAGGGGGTCTGTCGATCCGCAATTGCTGCCCAAATAGGTAGACTGCGACCCGCTAAAGTAGCGCGGTGGTGCACTTTACGGCCGGGCCAGCCGTCTTATATGGAAGGAAAAGGAGTTGCCCCCAGGCGAAGCGCACACTTTCAACAAACTTTATTCCACAGAGAGCAGCTTCAGGTTAGATGCACACACAGCAAACAAATGCCTGATGCGTTTCGGAAGGAGACTTCCTTTCTCACAGGCTGCATGCATCAAAAGTCTGTGCACAAAAGTCCACCATTATATAACATCATGTGACTCTCATTATCCTCAGGTGAGTTCAAAGCAAGTGCAAAACATCCAGGGAGTGGTAGTTTAAAACATAAAATCCATGTGGGCTGCCAGTCTTTGTGAATAAAAAGGGAAAATACTGGAAGCCCTGTTTGCATTCCTTTCAAGCAGCTCACCTTTGATAAAGGGCGGTGGCCTGAAACGCGTCTGGAGTGCTGAGGTGGGGCTCAACACTGCACCTTCCTTGACCTTTACGGGGCCTCTGTGAGTGCGTCCCACCTAGGGGCAACCTTTTTCTTCTCATATATATATATATATATATATATATATATATATATATATTCACTTAAAAAACCATAGGTTTCACACATGTTATAGTTAGCTGGGCATTTTCCTCATGAAAAACCAATGAAATTCCCCCGTTATAGTTAGTGCAGGCAACTATAACTCACGCGACCGTAATCCGCTGCTGATGACGTCAGATATTACATCACTGTATTTACACATTTATATACCCATTTCTTCTTCCTTTTTTTTTTTAGCTATACATATATATATTTTTTTTTTTCAGAAAGACACATATGTCATCAGTGATGTAATATCTGACGTCATCAGCAGCGGATTACGGTCGCGTGAGTTATAGTTGCCTGCACTAACTATAACGGGGGAATTTCATTGGTTTTTCATGAGGAAAATGCCCAGCTAACTATAACATGTGTGAAACCTATGGTTTTTTAAGTGAATTTGCAAGGTTTTTTAAATGCTAATTCCTAACTATAACGTGTGTGAAACCTATGTTTTTTTCAGTGAATTTGTACAGTTTTTTAAATGCTAAGTTACTTTACGCCGTTCGTGCCGTGCGGCAACGGTGCGCTTCGCGCACGGTGCGCGCACGGTGGGCACGCGGTGCGCTTTGCGCACCGCGCGCCCACTTCAGGTAGTTCTTTCCGTGCGCGCACGGTGAGCACGCGGTGCGCTTTGCGCACCTCGCGCCCACTTTACACAGTTAGTGCCGTGCACGCACGGTGCACTTTGTGCACCGTGCACGCACGGTGGGCACGCAGTGCGCCACGCGCACCGCGCGCCCACGTTACGCTTAATGGGCCATGTACGCACGGTGCACTTCGCGCACCGTCCGCACAAGGAGGACACATGATAGGCTTGGTTGTTAAGGGTTTTGGTGTAAACTGTTAAATTTTTTTTAAAGCGTTTATACCGTGCACGCACACTGCGCGAACTTCGCGGAAATTTTTTCATTTCTATAGTGCGCGCACGCTTCGCGCACTCGGCGATTTACTGAAAAAAATTAAATTTTTTTAATTGCCCTTGGGGACCTCCTGGGACCCCTTGACCCCTGCTAGGGGGTCAGGAACTGTCCAGCGTGCCCCCTTTACATGTTTTTCTCCTTTGTGTTTCACCCCCCTCTCAGTGCGAGAGACAAAATGGCGGCCGACACTTCCTGGTTTCGACCGATTCGAATGTTTACTAAGATGTAACAACCAATCAGAAGTGCGCTCGCGGATGGCCGAGTGCGTGCACCCTGCGCGCACGCTGCGCGCGTATAGCTATATATATTGATTTAAATGCTATTATCTCAAAAATTACTGAACAGATTTACACCAAACCTGCAAAAGGCACCAAACGGACCTTATGGCTACCTCTCTGCAAAATTTCACATAATTCTGTTCAGCCGTTCGGGCTGTAGCTGCGACTAAAGTCCCTATGGAAAAATCCATGGGGAAAACGTGTTTTGGGACCCCCCCTTTTTCTCGGCCCCCGCTTGACGAATCACCCCGAGACTTTCAGGGTAGGAGCGGAGCGGAGCGCCCCATTAGTTTTGAAAATTTCGCGAAGATTCGTCAATCGGCGCCAAAGTTATTCAAAATAGAATTTTGAGATTTCCTATGGAAACTCGGTCCTAACTATAACTATCTACTGGCGACCGCCAGTAGATAATATATATATATATATATATATTGGTTTCAAGCATTCACAAACTTCCAGCGTATAGCGAGAATGAACGCACAAACTCCTCTTCGTCGGTGAATAAAGTTATTTTATTATATTTTTAACTCCCTTCTGTCTGCCACACATATATATATATATATATCCAATCAATCCATCACTGCTCAGCATACGTACCACAGACGGAGACGGACCACGGAGTCGTGCTGCAGTGAGTGTTTGATTTGCTCAAACGCTCCGTATATCATCCACTTTGGTATCTCACTGTTTTCTTTATTGCTGTTTACTCGGTCTGACGCGTTTCGGCTCAGAAGAGCCTTGATCACATGACACGGAAGTGAGAAAACCTCTCATATTTAAAGTGACAAGTGCTTTTTGTGAAACATCACATGTGCAAATCAGCAATAAACATTAAAGAAATATTTATACATAACAGTGTATGTGGATATTGCTATGAGCAGATATGTATACACTCTACTTGGTACGATAAAATCGTTTTTTTCTTAATTTCAGTGAATATATATTTTATATTCATTTGTAAACATATGCTTTTCCTTAATTGTCAAGTATTGTTTCGTATCATATTGCATACTATCTATATAATTTCTTAGTATTGATCTACGAGAACCTCATTATCACCACATTGTCATAAAACCTTGAATTTATTTCATAGAGTTTTCGCGAACCTAATTGGACAAAGTTTAATACGTTTGTCTAATGTGTGGTCATATTGGAACACTTTAGTTTTGCTTTTTTATAGTTTTTATGTTTTTAATCTGCTCGTATAGCTGAATGCCAAATAATTTAATGAAAAGGAAACGTGTTTATTTACAAAAGTGCTTAAAGTGCAAAGTGCAGTAAGTGAATTAAGAAGATTACTATTGTTATTTTCATTTTTCATATACACTGTTAATTGAGTGAGCTTGATAACTCCTCAAAATGTGTATTTGTCTTTGTGTCCATGCAAAGCCGTCTATGTCTATATTGCCATTTAACTTAATTGCTGGTGCTGATTTTATCTATAAATATATCACAAACGATCTCTTCGTCTGAGAAGCAAACAAGGGGACACAGCGGGGTCACCAGAAAAATCAATTTATTGAAGCAGTGGCATGACGCGTTTCGGTGATTATGCCTTTATCAAATGCCATTAATACCGGAATATATATATATATATATATAAGGCAGATAGATATAGATTAACATTGTAGTACGTAGAAATATATGATTATGGTTTGACACTCCTACTCGCCTTGCCCCACCCCCACTTTTTTCAAGGAGGAAAAAATATCTACAACAATTCAAGAGAAACAAATCTCACTTCAATTTTACATCTTCATTGCTACATTCCTCATCATCATCAGAAATAGCAAGTCTGAAATTATTGGCAGTGCCTTTAATTTTGTGCCTTTATTTTTGCAAGATTATTAGATGATGCATGTTATTAATTTTTAGTGCCAGGTATAAGACAACCACAATTATAACAATTGCGATAATTGATTCAAAACTTTTCATTACCTAGAATCCAAAGACCACCACCCCCCCAGCCACATCCAGATGCCAATGGGACTTAAGTCTGGCCCCCTCTGTATTTCGTGGTTTCCTGGCACTCTTCCCTAATGTTATCTATCTGTTCATGTATACTAAGCGAAGTGTTGAAAATGTGAGTGCAACATTGAGTACATACAGTAGCGCAGAACCCCACTCCCCGTGTCCTTCAAATGGTAATCTAATGCCATTCTACTTTAAATTAACATTTTGGCATGAGTTTATAGTTGGCTATCACTAATCCCAAAGCAATTAAGGCAGAATCAGCTATTTCTTCTAAGATCTGTGTGTTTATTCTTATTTCATCCAAAGCAACAGTCATCTTTGTATGGGGGAATTAAAGCAGAAAACAATCTAGTGGTAGTTAAAATAGCCCACCTATCCCTCCTCCAAGTCAAAGGATGATTTTTAAAATGTCTCATAGTGGGTGCAATTTTATCCACTCTAAGGGCAGCCAAGGGTAGGCTTGTGACCCGCAAATAAGATATGCGTAACTGACTTGCAGGAAGCTCTTGTGAAACAACAGTTCATGAGGAAGACTATACTTAAAAGGGGGTATCTTGAAAAGAATGTTCCCCACTGTTATATCACACTTACCATGTCCAACAAAAACACTGGAGATGTTTGCATCTTGGTGCTTGCCCATAAATGATTGTCCAGTCATTACACAATGAGTAACATCTGGCATGTGCCAGTTTACAGGATTGTTGAACCGGAATGGGAAGGCAGGGGAGGAGATGTTGGCACACTTTGGCATTTTATGCCCACAATGGAAAATATGATGGCTAGTGTCATTGATGAGTACTCCAAGCAGAGAAATGCTATCCCCCACTTCAACAGATATATGCCTGCAAATCCAACAAGAAGAATTAATTGTCAGTGCCTTTCCAGCAACAACACGTACAAGTTACCCCTCTAGGGAGGGCAGCGGCTCCACGCAAGAATAGGCTCAGTACAGGCTCACCTCAGAATAACTCTCTATTCTGCTGCAAGGATGTATCTCACCACCAACCAAACGCTTAGATCAGTGGCAAAGCTAGCAGGCCAAGCTGACAGACTGATCCGGTATGCAGAGGAGGACACTTACCTTGGACATAGGTAGAAGTGAAGAGTGGCTGCAGGGGCAACATCATGTGGCAGAGGTAGAGCAGGCAAAGATGATAGGCCCAAACCAGAAGCAGTTCTGGCAGGAGATCCTGGGCCAGGCACAGGTTCAGAAGAAGAAGCAGAAGTAGTGTTGCCTCTAGGAGGAGCAGCTTGCTTACAGTGAGAAGCGTGGATCGAAGTTGGCAGACCATAATATTTGATAGTTGTGTTCATGATGAGCAGGATCTGAGAGGGTCCACATCAGTGAGGCTGATGTGCATTCTGCCTCTGGTGAAAATTGATACAATTCAAGGATTTTCAACCTTTTCTGTAATAAGAGCTGCTTCCGCTCTATGAAAATCAGCCTGAACTACTAATATTATTGCTATGATAATAGTGACCACATCAGAGGAGATTACATTAGTGGCCACCCCATGCAAGAATGTCAGTATTGATTAGCCCAGTGGATCAGGTTGGCTTGCCAGTGTGTGGATAATACATAACAGACATAGCGGCAGTGTCCCTGCCACCAAAGTAATTAATAATATGACTAATAATTCTCCTTGTTGCAGCAGGATTTCATGCTAATATTAGTATTTAGAATATATTTCAACCATTTTTCTCCAAACAGAAGCTTATGAATTCTGAATACATACATTTTCGTCTCGAATACATGCTTTTTAATTTTGGTATACATGTATGAATTCAACCAAGAAACGGTTTGTATATTAGTAGGCTCTGCTGCACTTGGGAGAGCTACTTGCAGGTCCCTAGAGAGCTACCAGTAGCTCACAAGCTACTTGTTGAAGAAGCCAGATATAAACCCAACTGGAGGAAGTGGCAGGCCATGGTCAAGTAAGGTTACTTGCGCCAGAGAATGTAAACTGTAAATATATTGTATAAGCTTTCTGTAAAATTGTTAAGACTGCCTCATCATCTAATTGTAGATTCAACTAGGCAGTAGAAACTGGGGTATTTGAGAGGGGCATCATTGGTCAGCCCATGATTATTTCATATGGGCTCAACTTCTGAGAGTCCATAATGCTAGTTGCAGTGCATCAGTTCATTCTAATGTGTCTCTGAACATATCTTTGCTATCTTGATTTTGATGAAATCGTTACTCTTTTCCACCTTGGTTGCAGACTCTAGGTGAGAGGGACCATCAAAATGTTGGTCAACCTCTAAAGACTTGCAAACTGCCTGCAGTACTGCTGAAAAAAGTGTGTTCTGCGGTCACTATTAATTCAGTTTAGTACCCCAAACAGAGGGATAAAGTCTCTGCATAATGGCTTAACAAGTGTAATGTAACCCATCCTGAAAACATACATAAAACAAGTAGGGCTCAACTTTTATTTTCACATTTAGGCACTTGGATAAAATCCATAAGGATGTACACAAAGGGGCTCCAGAAGGTAAGGTGAGCAGCTGGAGTGGCCTTAGTCCCTTTTCCGACATTATGTGACAGGCAGATGGAGAAGGACTGGCAGTAACTCAGGCTATGGAAGAAAATAAAGGAGAATACAAATGGATTGTTGTTACACTAATCATGAGGTTCCTACCAACACGGGCTGCTCCGTGTTACAACTTAGCGAAGTTGGGAAGTAGAAATCTCAGTGCGACCACAGGCCCATTACTGTCTCTCCATACCCCCTCAGAGGTTCTTTCACATTGCTGCTTGACCCAGAACTGTTTTTAATTTTTGGAGGGTTCCTCCTGCAATTGAGACAAGTCATTTATTTTTAGTATGGGAACTAAATCACAGGAAGTCACAGGACAGACAAAGGCCACTTGTCCACTACCATTGAGGCTTCTTACCACTGCTGCCCCACGGCCTGTCCTAATCTGGTTGCACAAACTGGGCCAAATACAACCCCTTCTGCCCTTGACTCTCGGTGGTAGCGAAGGCAGCCAGTCACAAGTTTCTATCAGTCACCCCAACATGAATAATTTAATCTACAAAAAACGAAACAGAGACCTTGGCGGTGGACAGCACTCTCCTACGAATGGAGTAGCAGAGACAAATGTATGGCACCTATAGGCAGTTTTGGACAACAATGATCAGGATTTTTCCACCTACAACCCCCATCTTTCTGGACACCACTGTTTGGGGATTTGATGAGACCTGTATACCCAAACAACTACCTACCATTTTTGGGAAGAGGCCGACTGCAAATAAGAAGCGCCCAACAAGTACAGTGGAAAGAGAAACCTCAGATGGTGATTGTAAATAATCTGTCACAAAGGATCTTAACAAATACAGAAAGGAGGGTAGTGAATAAGGGTCTTGGGTTTGGACCGCAACCAAACCGAGCCTTTAAATTACAGTATGAACTGTCAGAATATTTTCAAAAAATTAGGTTACATGCCCTCTTTTTTAAAGGCAAACCAGAAACACAAGTAAGCAAAAACACCAGCTTATGAACCCCCTCCAAGTTCAACCCCCCCCCAACGGCCACTGTCCCAGAAGAAATATAGATTTTGAACAGGTTGTATTAAAGAGGAGAACTCCAGACCACCAACAGACATCTATCACAACATGATGAGGGAAGAATACAGGGCCATATCTTTGTTACCAAATGATGACCGCATAAAAATGAAATTAGTCAACAAGGGTGGCGCAGCAGTGATTGTGGTAACAAACGCATACAGAAAAGAGTGCTTGAGCCTACTCAGCAATCGCCAAAGCTACCAGATCCTAACTTCTGATCCAACAAAGGAGCTTGCAAAAGTTTTTAGATAATGGTGAATGAAGCTGAAACCTCTGGATGAATTCTAAAAAATTGACTTCCTGATCAAAACAGACCCTGTGACTCCTTATCTCTACACCCTGCCTAAAGTACATACAGCGGAAAATGCCCCCACCAGGATGCTCTATTGGCTCTGGAATAGGATCGCTACTTGAACGTCTATAGCCTTTCTGTGACTTTTTTCTCAAATCACTAGTGGAATCCATGCCCTCATTTCTGAAGTACAGAAAACATGTCCTCAACATTATCAAAATCATCAATGAGGGAAATCATGGCAGAATGATTTTCACACTTGACGTGGAACACTGTATACTGGTATTACCAAAGATGTGTCACTAAGAGTAGTCAAACAACTACTAAGAAATACCCGTTGGGACTACATTACACTGATCAGTTTTGTAATATCCTGTGCCATCCTAGCTCTGAAGAGAAATTTCTTTAAATGTAAGGATACTCTGTATCTCCAAATATAAGGTACTTCTATGGGGAGTACCTTAGCTCCAAGTCTGGCAGGGCTCTGCGTGCACCATTTTCAAGTAAAACACATATATGCGGTAGGAAACACCAGGTACATAGATAATATTCTGGTTATCTGACAGGGTCCTATAGATATGGTACACACATTTATAGCACGGATTAATAGCCTGGAACTTTATCTTGGGTTAATTTCGCCAGCTTCGGAAATAGCTTTGGAATCTCATTCCTGGTCTTGGAAATCAACATTGCGAATGGAAATAGGACAACAAAAACCCACAAGAAACCCATAGATTGCAACAGTCTATTAAGGTTTGATAGACATCTACAGAGCCCTACGGGAAAATCTCTGGTATGAACAATTTCTCCCAAAAAACTGCAGTGAAATAACTGACTACGAAGAACAAGCAAATGATCTGGAAATCAAGCTACGAGCAATAGAGTATGCTGAAAGAGTCATAGAGAAGGTCAGCACAAGTTGACCAACTCATCCCGTCATGTCAAAATCCAATAAGATCAAGAGAATTATCAATAGAAACTGTAATATATTGTACACAGGAAAACTGAACACCATAATTTGCATTCAAGAGATCACAGAACCATAAGCCTCGACTCATCCACACCAGACCAAGAATAAAGAAACAACCAGAATCTCAGAATAGGAGCTGAGGTTTACCACAGAATAATGGACATTTTTCATGTGGAAATTGCAATAGAGGTTATCACACGACACAAGCAAAAGAGCTAGATCTAGGCTTCAACAAACCATGGGAGCTATGAAGACATACACATTTTATCATACCAAACGGTATTTAGTTAATGACATGTCATTGTGGGCTACGTTACGTTTGTATGACTACTAGACCACTGAGAGTACACATCAATGAACACAAAAGCACTATTCGATGTAAACGTACTACAACTAAACTCACCACACACCTAATGTTATGAGATGGACTGGGTTAAAGACAATTCATGCAAGTGTAAATGCAAAAAAGCTACTTTTTTAAAGGGAGCAACACTGGGTTCTCAGGCGTTTTACATCCGCTATGGGGCTAAATGATGAAATACCATGATGACAGTTGAAGAGATAAGACACTACTCATATAATACACAACTGAATAATAAAACTAATAAGGAGCCCGGAATCATTATTCACCCTGATTACTATTGTGTTAAATTAAATATGCCCCTCAGAAATCTCATCACAAAGAATTTAGTTGCCATATATATATAGTTGCTTATAAAAACTGTGAAATTAAGTGTTTAAGAGGGCCAATGAATGTCTTTGCTTTAGTTATGCTGGCGATTGTTTCACATGCATGTAAACCTAAACAGCACTGCAACATAATGAGACAGTAAACGCTGCAATATTCCAAGTCCTTTTTGATAGAGTATCTTCTGTGTTATCCTGAGCCCCCCTCAAAAATGATCTTTTCATTTTTAACACCTTTTGGGCACATGGAATAAACCCAAATTTCCAACACTCCAAGTAGGGGCCCAGAATAAACAAGGTGTGGCCACCGGGTCCCCAGTTATGTGACTGGGGTAACAACACAAACAGAAATGTCCTTTTTTTGAAATTCAAATTCAGAAATTCTGGAAACCAGAAATTAAACATAGATGGGGATAGTGATACGGAGTCCTTCATAAAATTATCTTTTTACATTTCATCACCATGTGGGCACATAAAATAAACCTAACTTTCCACCACACCAAGATGGGAAAACAGATTTGTTTGTAAATTAGATTAGATTGAAAAGGAGTTTAATGGAAGAAGGTTGAAACGTTGCAGAAATTGGCAACAGGCAAGAGAACTAAATTAGAAAGGCGAGAGGAAAAAACATTTAGAAATACAAAGGTGTATCAAAGACTGAGGGCCTGATTTAGATGTTGGCGGATCGGGCCCAGCCGTCGCTTTTTCAACGGTCTTTCCCACCGCCGGCTTGGTTGTCTAACCGCTGTATTTAGATACTGGTGGTTCAAAAGATGAAGGACCATTGGAGTGCCGCTGATTCCGCCAAGTATGTTCACCCACATCGACGGTGCACTAGGCAAAAGCTGCAGTCGGAGGGAGGTGAGCCAGTTTGTCTGCCAGGCCAATCACGATGTACCTTCCCACCGTTGTGACTGTGGAGGTAAAACCTCCACCCTGAGTTAACGTATTTGAAGGGATATAAAGCAGAAAGGCACCTTTTCTCACTTTCACACTTCCTTTCCCGCCATGGACCCTATCTTCCAAGTTCTGCCTCTGCTGCTGCTTAATGGCGAACAAAATCAATATCGCCGTGGATGGAATTGACAGTAAGCTCCACTTTTACCTGTTACTTTTTGATCTATCTGTTAACATTTGCATTGGACTCGTTGATGAATACAGGCCCCAGCTAGGCCCGCAGGACACAAGGGTTCGCTTTCCTGCAATGGAATCTATAAGGAAGTTGGCACGGAAACTGCAAAGTACAAAGACAAGGTTTATTAACCCTTAAGGGTGGTCCTACAATCCATACAATACCCTTCAGTATTGCATAGAGTAGCACAAAGAAATTGCGTACACAGTCCCCTTTTATACACAACAGAGGGGCTCATAAGTGGGAGGATACAACATGAGGCAAGGAATGTTACCTTTTATGGACATTTTCGATACAAGATCAATATGTGGGCGGAGCTGACATACTCCTTGAGCCCGCGAAAACATGGTCAAGCAAGGACTAACTGATAACAGATGTGGTCAAGCCTGGGCATGCGCCAGGCGGACAAAGGAACTATTTATAGACTGTTACTAGGCAGATTACAAGAGCAACTAACACGGAGATAGGACTCTTCTCGTGTTGAGCACGTGGAGACATGACAATACAAAATGGAGTCCAAACTTCAGTCAACATAACGAAAGAGACATGTGTGAGGCAGAAGAATTCATGTCTTTAGTAAATGCTTAATCACATCGTGGTTTCAATTTACAACATCGTGCTTTTTTAAATCTCTCTTTCAAGCAATAGCATACCAACGTGCAATTCATATGTGAATAACGTTGACGTTTAAGAAAGTTAATGAAACACACTTGTATGATCACAAGGACATCAATCAATAAATCAAAAAAGTCACCATACAGGTGTGTTTAAATACATTTAGAAAATTATCAAATTAAAAACATATGCATAACATCATTGGAATAAGTGCAATGTAACATGATGTGGAAATTGCAGTAGACAAAGTGTAACCTTTACCTTATTAACTACCTGTCAAAGCAATGCCAGTACCAAATTGGAATCATTCAACATAACATATTCATCCATGTAACATATCCCCTTGTCTATTGCAGTCCTGTATTGTATCCAGTTTTCAATTGTCACATTATTTTATAAGGTGTAATGCATATGTGTTCATTCTTATCAGTAATCAAGGTGAAACAAACACACTTGTAGTAACCCTTCAAAAAATAAATGTAAACATCTATTTGTTGTTGCAAGTGTCCATTATCATGATGTATGCCTGCTCCTAAATTCAAATGACCATCACATACTATTTTAACCAGTGTATGCACTTAACATAAAAAATATGTTGTATTTCCTGCCATAATGGTAAATTAAAATGTGTACCTCACATTTTAGTCAGAAACATTTAAATGAATCAAACCTTGCAAAGGAAAATTAATGTCAGGACATATTTGGTGAAAAGGAAATTAGAGATTTATTCAAACAATGAGATATGTCTCTAAAATTAAACTTGAAACAAATGGCTTAGAGAAGAGTGATCTGTGGTATGGGAGGGGTGGTCTTGGCTATGGGAGGAGTGGCTTGGGTTTTGTAAGAGGTGATTCGGGATTTGGAAGGTGTGGGTTAGGCTGAGGAAGGGGTCAAGGCAAGTACAAATGAGACATCTTCACAAGAAAAATGAGTAGGATGGTCGAGAGGGAGTTTGGTTTGGGAAGCAGATGGAGTGGTTGGATGATGTGCGTGTGTCTGTTGAGATTGCAGAAGCATGTTGGTATGGTGTATGTCATGCAGGTTTTGGTGTGTGTTTCTTCCAAGATGCATGTTGTTCGGGTGAGAGTGGGCATTTGTGTTTTGTGGCTGCTGTTTCTAATGTATGTGTGTGTATGGATGAGTATGATGTTGAGGTGCTGGGCTTGGTGCTTGTGGAGGTGGTGGTGTGTGCATGTGTGCTGGTGGGTGTGGTGTCTTTGGGTGTGCTGGTGGTGCTGCATGTGAGCATGGTGGTGAGTGTGATGTCTGTGGGTGTGCCAGTAGTGGTTGTGCATGTGTGTGTGGTGTCTGGGTGTGCTAGTGATAGTGCATATGGGTGTGGTGGTGGTGGGTTTTGGTGTGATAGGTGTGGTGTGGTGGGTGTGCTAGTGGTGGTGTCTGTGGTGTCTGCATGTTGTTCAGGTGTGCCTGTTTGTTTGGGGTGTTTGTGTTTATACGTGGGTGTAATGCTTATGTCTGCTGGAGTGGGTGCATGCAAAGGTGTGAGTATGCTTGGGACAGGTATGGGAATAGGGAATTGGGATGGAAAAGGGGGAGGAGGTGGGGCACAAGGTTGGGATGGTTGACAGGCTGTGTCGGTGAGGAGGCTAGGCCTTGAAAAGTCCTCTGTAGGCCAGACATAGCACTGTGAATGCCTTCCAGGTATGCTACCATTTGTTGCGTATGGCAACTAAGCACCCGGACGGCATTCAGTAGTGCAGTCTGGCCTATAGAGTGCAGCACAGCTGGGGGTACAGGGCCAGGGAGCACAGTGCCTGCAGCGAAGGAGATGCAACCCCATTTAGGCGGACAGGTTTGGCTAACTGGCGAGGAGCAAGAGGTAGGGTGAAGATGGTTCTCTGGGTGGTGGACAAGAATGCAGTTGGTTAAGTTTCTGTTGAGCTCACCACTACTAGGAAGTGCTCACTTGTGGCTGCCTCCAAAGATGATGTTGTGGAGCAGACGGCCTCCGTTGCACTCCCCTCACCCTCCGTGCCATTGGGTCCCTCGGTGTCAGTGGTCTCAGCACCCGAACCACAATGCCCAGCTGCTTCCCCACATACATGGCCAATGTCTCCTCTGCAGGCTCCTTATGATGCTGAATTGACATATACAATAGTTTTATGGAATCTGTGTAAACAGAACTAATCATGAACTTTGATCGCAAAAAAGTTTCCAAGTTTTCATATTTCACCTGCTTCAAGGTTCTCAAACTTTGGTTCTACATTAGCATAAGCTCATGCATGTAGGCAACATTTTCAGAAACCATTTGGTCACAGTTTTGTAATTCCCCATGATAGCTCCTATATCACGTATGATATTGTTTCTTATCCATTTTTATTTCTCTCCAGGAACTGTTTAACACCTCTGAATGGTTGTGCTTTGTTGTTTAGAATAGTAAACTTATGTCACCAAAAAGGATATCAACCAAAAATTCTTTTGTACAGCGTGTTTACAAGGCCCAAAAATCTGCATAATTTTCATTCACAGCAATTAAAATATGAATCAATGTGTGTCAACAAATACTGCAATGTTTTACAAATATTTGTATAAACTGAAAGATAATTTCCTTTGTTTGGGCATTTCACAATGATAACACTTTCTTCAAGTAACTAAAGTATTTTCAAATGTAAAAAATATTATATGGATTCTGTACTGAAGTAGCGTATCAGTGTATCACACACTATGTAGATACCTATGCTATTGAAGAACGTAAGAAAAATATTGTTTGGTGGATTGACAAATGACTTCTACAGCATAAGTAAATAGAAAGGCCTTGATACTTTTGATACTAGTATAACGTGATACTAGTTATTTGAACTTTGTTTTACCATTGTGAAATTCTTTAACAAAATATGCTGGCTTTCATTTTAGCCAACAATTGGTACAACATCACAGTACATATTACGTACACCGATTCATATATAACCTTTCCATCAAATATTCAAATGTAATTCACAATATGCAACATATTACACCCTGATGTAGTCCTACATTTGCCTAATGAGTCATGATTTGGGCCTTATTTGAGTTTTCCATATGGGATACTCAAACATATATGTGATGAAACAGTCCATCTGCAAAAGTCCCTTTAAGTATACATTTTTTCTCCATCATTGATTTATCATCTGGACATAACAAAGGACATTGAACAATGGTTCTGGGTATGTGTTACTCTGTCATCAATGTGTACACATTCCTGTCTGTGTTTCTACAGCAATTATTTGTCTGACAACAGACTGGCTTACATACACATGTGTGAAGGAGTAATACATTATGCACCTCTATCACTTTTCACATGTATGAAACCGTGTTTTGGATTCCCAACACATTTGGGATATGTTTTGAATCCAAAATGTAGCCATTAATTCTGATGTGACTAGTGATTTTGGCTCACATGCTCACCCTTGTTTGTGTAGAATCCCAACTTACCAATGTGACGTTTGGAACATCCACTGTATCATAATTGCATATTATGCAATTTCACATGTAATAGGGCTAACAGTTCATCATCCACAATGGTGAAGGAGCATCACATCTGACACAATAAAGATTAGTGGCATGTTTGGTACAACTGTTCTTTATGACATCAAACAACCTGATGTATATTTGTAGTTTAGGCAGCCATGTGTCTGCACAAAGCAGTCCTTTGGTAGTGAACAGAAATCAGGTGGTATGTTGTTCCAGAAATCCATATACAAAGCACATCATCATACACCTGGTGCAAAACTTACACCTTCAAGAACTCTTCTTCTACGTTGAACATGTGTCAACCTTAATGTTGATGGCTGACTTAGTTGCTGTAACAAACGATTAGTTATTTAACATGTTGAACTCACACTAGAACTTCCCACTTGATGTTGCTATTTGACTCTCAACTGCCCATCGAAGGTCCAGATAGGCCACTGCACGTATGCATGCCATTAGAGAGGTCAGCGTGGGGCGCATACACTTTCCACGTTGGGAGGACTTGCAGAGCTGGACTTCTGATGACTTCTTGGTCCAGCATTGTAGATCCTCCCACCTCTGCAGCAACGGATGCGGTGTAGCTTGTAGACCCCCAGGATCCACACTTTCTTGGTGATGGCCTTCCTTATCTCATTTTTCTGATGGGTGCTGACCTGTATAGATACAGGAAAGTAAAGAAAAAACATTTTTGTGACTTGTTTGTCTGTATTAATGTAACACAATTTTACTACATTAATCACAAGCATTACTCAAAAGGTACTACACATTAAAGGTTATTCTTTTCTATCTGCCAAAATATAACAATAATTAAGACTTTTTGTATCCTTTTGATCACCCATAGCCTTTGTCATTTCCTAAACTGAAAAGTCCAGGCCAGTGATATCAACTAGGCCAGGGGGCTCCAACATTTTATGTAATAAGAGCTACTTCTCATCAGTGATTCTCTTTGTGACATACTGAAGACTACCCAACTTATGCATTGTAACCAGACGCCACACGCCCAGCTACATTGACTTGAATCCTAATGTCCATAGAGCCAGATACTATCGTTACATACTATGACAAAGGGCAATATGAAAGGGCTGCCATGTGTGCCGCCGACAGCGTGGTCTTTGGGGATATATGAACATGTGTGCGTCAAAAGGGGCTATATGTGTACAGGTAAAGGAGAGCCTTTGGAATTTAAACTGTTTGTGTAATTAATAACTCTCCATTTTATTTGTTCCTATTAAAAAGCATTCAGAAGCAACCTTGTCGGAGCGAGGGGCGGAAACAGAAGCTAGGAGGTCGTATACAGTTCTCAATCGTGGCTTGTTTATTATATAGCAGTAAGTTGGAGCAAAATCATGGTTTGATAAACATGAAATGTCCTTTAATTGAAGGGACAGATTCCTCTCTTCTTCTTTTCAGGATGTTCTTCACTCAATGGGTGGCTCCCCAGTAGGCTCAAAAGAAACAGAATATGGGCAGTAGGTGTTGTGAACCTACTTGGCTCTTATTATGCTAACCGTCACCTACACCCAGTGAAAAAACATGTGATAAGAATGGATTTGCTAGTTTAGTGCTCTATGTGAAGGCAGGGTAAAGAAGAGTCAAAATCAAGGGATAAGAGAAACAAGGGAAATCTATGAGGCTCACTTCTCACTGCATTAGCATCAAACAAAATAGAAAAATCAGAAATAAAACAAAACTCTTAAATACAATTGAAATGGCCCTCAAGACCACTACTCATGCACCAATTTGACCTGTTCTTTAATAAGCATTTAGGCCACACCAGTGAACACGTCTGGACCAAAGGTATTATCACTGTGCAAGAACCAATATTTATCCGTCTTGGTTCTCTGCAGGTATTTTCTATTCACCCTGTTTCTCCCACTCACATTTAATTACACATGCTCCCCCCTCCTCCAGGAATTCCGCTGTCTCTGCGGTGTGACCCCCGACCTTTACCCCAGCTCGGTCCATTTCACTCACCGCTTAGGCCACAACTCTCCTGAGCTGCGGCAGCAAGTAGGCGTCTCCTGGGGGTATCCACCAGTCTTCGCTCCAGACCTCTGGTACATTCTTCCCGGTGGCGTTTTCCTCAGCCTCTTTTCCTGACGTCCAGTCATCCTCCGGTTTTCCTTGCTGCCGGCTCGTCTCTTGGTTTCTCGTCTACGCGTCTTCCTGTCTCCTGCTACTTCCTGCTTCCTCCTCACGGACCTTCCTCTGTTCCCGTGAGTGCTCCCTTTTCCCGGTCTCCAGAGCTGTGGATATGCTCTGCAGAGGGTGGATCCTGTTTCAGGTCTGCAGGGGAGAGTAGACGATGTAAGGTTTAACCCCTTGGTTACCTTTGTCTTCCTCTCTGTGGGTATATGTAGAAGACATGACATCCTACATTATGCATTGGGGCTCGTGATCCGCCCCTTCCTGGCGTGCATTTTGTTCACAACTCATATTTTGAGTTGACAAGGAATTTTTTCTAGGAGTCCAATGCTTCAGTGCTTCAGTTGGTCACCTCTGTGACTCAGCCCCAGTCTGGCCCACAAATCTGACTGAGCACTGCTCATTGTCAGACCCTGCTATCTGCTGCCTGGTGGTCATGATGTAAAATGAACCCAGCCTTCTATTAACTTTCAAATGAAAATATGACCTTGTGCTCATTTGAAAAATAACTCAAGGCTGTGTACTACTCTGAAGGTGTGTGGGAGCTACTGATAGCTCCAAAGCGACTGGTTGGAGGCACCTGATTTAGGCTGAGTGATATGTGGTATAATACACATAGCAAATATCATTTTCATTTGGTATGTAAAAAACTATATATGTATAGTAGCAAATAAGATAAAATGTGTTTTGCATTTTTACATTATGTGAAATGTCTACATTTTACATGACAATTATACATATACATAGATGTATCTCAAAATACACACCAAATAAAAAGTAGGGCTCCAAACACACAACACATACTAATGTTGTAGTGTTCTCTAAGCATAATGAGCTTGAAAACTCACACCAGCTAGGTTTGCGCCCTCTTAAAAGTTCAAAGGGACTGACCAAAGTGACGGAATTGTGGGAGGTCCTATACACCAATAACATGGATTGCAAAGCATTACGCCAATTTAAACCACCCTTAATAGGCAACTGAATAGCCTCTTTCACAACACGGTTGAATCGCTCAACCTGACCATTGGCCTCTGGATGGAAAACAGCAATTCTCTTGTGAGTAATTCCACATTTCACCATGAAATCCTCCATTTCTTTGCTAACAAATTGGGGCCCGTTATCAGTTACAATTTCTTGGGGAATCCCTTCTCTGCAAAAGATTTCATCTAAGAACTCAATAACATTATGTGAGGTGACTTCCTTGACCATTTTGTCCTCAGGCCATTTGGAGTAGTAGTCAATAAGGACGATGCCAAATGCTTCATGTTTAGGTAAAATGCTGAACGGGCCAATGATATCTAAACCAAATTTACGCCAAGGACCAAAAGAAAAATCTACAGGATGAGGTTCGGGACGTAGAGCAACAGCTGATTTGTCACTATTTGAACAATGAACGCATGAACGTACAATATGATCGACATAAGTATCAATGCTTGGCCACCAAAAGGATTCTTTGACACGTCTCCTGGTGAAAGAGATCCCTAAATGCCCTTCATGAGCGATTTCAAGAATTGTGTTTCTAAGAGAAAAGGGGGGAATAATCTTATCACACCTCAAAACCAAACCATTTTCAACAGCAAATTCTTCTTGAACTTTAAAAAAACCCTTCATGTCACCTGATAATTTTCTCTGTTCAGGCCAACCTTGCGCCAAACACTTCTTGACATTGCATAACTCTAAATCCTTTTCCATCTCCAGAAACCAAACATCTTCTTGTAAATTAGATTGTTCACCATACACTAAATTAACATCACGCATGGTGAAAGCTACTGCACAGTCTTCATCTTGGATCTTATCTGGGAATTCAGTAGGAGAAATCAATCTGGACATGCAGTCAGCATGTGCATTAGCTCTTCCTTGAACACATTCTATCTGAAACTGGAAAGACTGTAATCTGGAAGCAAGTCTTGCAAGACGTGCGGATATGGTCCGGCCTCCACCTGGGGCCATTAAAAAAACAAGCGGCTTATGGTCGGTTTTTATGATGAATTTGGTACCCCACAAAAAAGTCCTAAAATGTTCAGCACCCCAAACACAAGCTAATAACTCTCTCTATATAACAGAGTAGTGTTTTTCTGCATCTCTCAGTGCTCTTGAAGCATACGCTACAATCCACTCTTTTTCATTGTCTCTCTGTAAGACAACACCACCCAACCCGGTGCTACTAGCATCTAACATAACAATGCACTTTTTTCCACAGATAAAGGGTTTAAGACATGGAGCATTCACAATGAACTCCTTCAGATTTCCAAAAGCCTTAGACATATCATTAGTCCAAATAAATTTTGCATTTTTCTTTAACAGACATCTAAAAGGATCTACCTTAGAAGAGAAATTCGGTATAAATTTTGCGTAAAATTCAATAAGACCCAGGAAAGCTACAAGTTGTTCTTTGGAAGTAGGTATGGGGGTGTGACGGAGACTCCCTCCCTCAGGAGCCTATCCCGAACGACGACCCACCGGAAGGACTACCTCTTGCTCCCGGAAGTCCCTCCTCCCCGTTCCCCCCCGGAGATAGAAAAGAAGGCAGACGAGAGGCAGCAGTCGTCGGAGGATCGTGGCAGGAGATTTCGGCAGGAGGCACGGCGAAAGGAGAGGACGAGAGTGGCGAACCAGAAGAGTGGTCCGAAGACTGGTGGAGTCCCCCGGAGGTGGTTGAAGAGCGGCCGTAACTCGGATGAGAGTTACGGCGGAGCCCGTGAGTACCAGCTTTCCTTCGGTATAGCACCCTAGGTGCCCGTATGTACCATAGTCCCTCTGTAGATATATAGCTATAGTCTCTCTATCTTAGGCACGCCATTGCACCCTGGTAGGACCTACCAGTAAACGTTGTATAGCATCTTGCACAGTGTAAATAATAGCCCACACGACCCCTTTCCGAGAACCCCTCTTTTCTTCAGCATATCCCCCCCCCCTTCTCTCCCCGTCCTTTTCCCTCACGCTCTCTTCCTCCTTTACCACTCCCGGTGACGGTTACAGCAACGACATGGAGCACCAGCAGGACTAACGGCTCCTTCTGTCTTTTGTCTTACTGCCCTCCGAGGTGCCCATCCACCCTCCTACCTGCGATCGACGACGACGGTCTGGACGGCAGGGGAGCTCCAGCGACGACGACCGCGACAGACGGGCCCATCTTCGATTCCAGTTATCCTCCTGTTCGGACCTGTATACTTTCCTGTTGCACGAAGTGCCTGGGGCACAATAAAAGTAGACTATTGCAAACTATATACGGCCTCCTTGCCTGCTTTTCCAGCCCGCTGAATCCCCACGCTCACAGTTGGTGTCAGAAGTGGGATTAGCTGGAAGCATGGAGGCCGTGATAAAGAAAATGGCGGAGTCCCAGGAGCAGTTGGGGAAACTAATGGAGCGTTTTTTGAAGACAGCCGAAGACGATCTAGGCCAACTCCATGATGTGTTATGGGGACAGGGGGACACCCATGAGCAAGCCATGGGGAAATTGACCTCTGTGTTGGAGCACCAGAGACCAACGGCCTCCCTACCGTCAGTGGTACTCCAAAAGTACATGCCCGGGGAGGACCCCGATTTTTTCTTTACCAATTTTGAGAGATTGGCACAGGCTGCATCGTGGCCTGCCGACCGTTGGGGTCACTACCTGGGTCCCTTATTGACCGGCAACTTACAGGCGGCGTATCAACAGGCTAACGTACAGGGTACCACGCCATATGGGGACATAAAGAAATGCATCCTTGAACGGTTGGGCATCGACGACGAAACCTATCGCAGGAAATTACGCCAAGTCAAGGAGGGGCCACAGGAAACCCCGAGAGCCCTATCGTTCAGAATTAAGGACCTGGCCAATCGGTGGTTGAGACCGGAATCCTCCACCATGGAGGACGTCTTACAAAAAATATATTTGGAACAATTTCTGATGTCTTTACTGCCCGGCACCCAAAGGTGGGTGCGACAACACGCCCACCTTACCCTGGACACCGCGGTGGAAATCGCAAGTACCTACAGTCGGGCACAGGAGACACAACGAAGTAAGGAGGATCAGCCCCACAAACTACATCCCTCCACAAGCCTCCGACTCCCCCGTCCTTCTTTCCAGAAATGACCTGAACCTCTCCCTCTGGTTCCATACCCTCTACCACCCCGACCTAACAACCCCGGACCCCAGTGTTACAGTTGTGGAGGTTTTGGTCATATTGCTCGAGTATGCCCCCACAAGGAGGAACCCATGGAGGTGGGACTCGCCAGGAACTATGTGTGTTTGGTCCCAGGTATGTCACCTCCGTCGTTCCACTGTCCGGTAAACATCGATGGACAACCGCTTACGGCCTTGACTGATTCGGGGTGTCGACAGAGCGTTCTCCGGCCCCAGCTCTTGCCTAAACCTGTGGGCCCTACGTCTGGTATGGTCGCCATTCAATGCGTACATGGACATACAAAAAAGTACCCCACTACCCAAGTACGAGTCCAACACCCCAAGGATCCCGGAACCACCCTCTCCGTTGGTCTTGTCCCTACTCTACCGGAACAGGCTATTCTGGGAAGTGACTATGTGGGCCTACCAGGACTTCTACAAGAAACAACAGATTCCCTGACCCGTTGGTGGGGAGAAGCCCCGTACCCTCAGGGACCTTCCTCCCCGGGGATTGAACCCAAAACACCGAAGACCAAGGCCCAGAAAAGGAAGGAGAAACGGGAGTACGCTGGTGTTTTCCCAGTAAACCTCGACGAACACCCATGGCAAACCGACCGAGAATTCAGGGCAGCCCAGCAAGAGGATCCTGTGCTACAGGAAGCTTGGGCCAAGGCAGTAGACCACGAGGATCCCCTTATAGTAGGTCCCTATTTCTTTAAGAATCATGGGTTGCTGTATCGGAAGGGAGGGACCCAACAAAAACCACAACTGCTCATACCCGGCCCCTTTCGAGAGAAGGTCCTGTTTCTTGCCCACAGCCACCTCCTGGGTGGACATTTCGGAGACGAGAAAACCAGCCAAGCGATCTTGGATAGATTCTATTGGCCAGGGGTACACCAGAACGTCAAAACTTACTGTAGAGAGTGCCCGGTCTGTCAAAAACATAGTAGATACCAGCCCCCTATGGTACCCCTGCAGCCCCTTCCCGTTATTGACATCCCTTTCAGTAGGGTGGGGATGGACATCATAGGGCCCTTGATACCCTCCCGAAGTGGCTGCCGATACGCCCTCGTTATCGTGGACTACGCCACCCGTTTTCCCGAAGCCCTTCCACTGCGACAACCCACTACCCAAAACGTTGCTAAAGCGCTCATCTCTGTGTTCTCAAGGGTAGGATTTCCCAGGGAGATCCTGACGGATCAGGGCACTCCCTTCGTCTTGGCCCTTATGAAACAGGTCTGCTCCCAACTGGGGATTAAACAGATACGTACCTCGGCGTATCATCCGCAAACCGATGGGTTGGTGGAGCGATACAATGCCACCTTAAAGCAAACCCTAAAGAAACTATTAGGTCTGGAAGCGAAGAGGTGGGAGGACATGCTACCCCGTGCCTTATTCGCAATCCGTTGTAAAACTCAGAGCAGCACCGGGTATTCACCCTACGAACTGTTGTATGGCCGACCCCCTCGTTCCCTGTTGGACATGGCCCAAGAAGCCCGGGAAACAGAACCAGGTCGCACTCGTCTCCTCCCAGAATATATAGAGAACCTCAAAACACACTTGTCACTAATAAGGGACATCGTACACCAGAATCTCACACAGGCCCAAGAAAGACAGAAGGATCATTACGATAGGGGCACAAAACACCGGGTCTTCTCCGTGGGGGATCTAGTTCTCTTGATGATGCCCTCCTCCGACCAAAAACTCCTAGGACAATGGCAAGGCCCCTCTACCATCCTTCGACAAGTAACCCCTGTCACCTACGAAGTACATCTGGACCCCGCACGGGGTACTACCCAGATTTATCATGTCAACTTACTAAAAAAATGGGAAGGTCCTCGTCCCGTCCTAGCCTGCTCTATGGGTCTGGGCTCCCTTTCTTTTTCCCCTTGCATAGACCCCGTCCTACCCACGCCCCTGAGTATAGAGCTCCAGCATCGCCTCTATCCATTACAACAGGTGTTTTCGTCTTCCCCCGGTCATACCACCATCACAGAACACGCCATACAAACGAGTCCGGGGAAGGTGGTCCAGCAAAGGCTATATAGGGTCCCTGAAGCCCGCAGGGCAATTATACACCAACAAATAGAACAGATGTTAAAAATGGGCATTATAGAACCCTCTGTAAGCGATTGGAATTCTCCAATAGTGCTTGTACCCAAACCCGATGGGTCTGTTAGATTTTGCATCGATTTCCGGGAGGTCAATAAGATATCTTCCTTTGACACGTACCCATTGCCTCGCGTCGATGAGATGGTCGAGCGCATAGGGAAAGCCCAGTACATATCCACATTGGACATATCAGTTCCTCGTCCTCCCGTTTGGCGTCCATGGCGCACCCGCCACATTTCAACGGGCCATGAATCATATCTTACGGCCTCACACTCAGTGTGCAGGAGCGTATCTCGATGATATAGTCATTTACACCGATACCTGGCCACAACACTTAGAACACCTTCACAACGTCATTTCCTCCTTGGGCTCCTACGGTTTTACGATTAACCCTGCCAAAACCACCCTAGCGGCTCAAACCGTTAAATATTTAGGATACCTCCTGGGTGAGGGCCTCATCCGGCCCCAGAGAAGCAAAACAGAAGCAATACGTTCCCTCCCATTTCCCCAGACCAGAAAAGACTTGCGTGCCTTTCTGGGCCTCCTTGGATACTATCGAAGGTTTGTGCCTAATTTCTCCCAAAGGGCAGCCCCGCTCACTGACCTATTGAAGAAATCCACGAAAACAGAGGCCATCCTGAAAAACCCGACGCCCTTATTATGGCATGCTTTTTCAGATCTGAAGAACGCCTTGACCTCCAGTCCCGTATTAGTAAGTCCAGATTATACACAACCCTTCTTACTCCAGACAGACGCTTCAGAGCAGGGATTAGGGGCAGTGCTTTCGCAGAAAGACCCCGAGGGGAACGAAAAACCCATACTCTACCTCAGCAGGAAACTATTCCCTCGAGAAAAGAACTATGCCGTCGTGGAGAAGGAAGCATTGGCAATTAAATGGGCGGTGGACAGCCTCCGTTACTACCTAGAAGGGCGCGACTTTACCATCTTCACCGATCACGCCCCCCTTGAGTGGATGGCCCGGAACAAAGGGCACAATGACCGTGTCCTGCGGTGGTTCCTGGCCCTCCAGCCCTACCACTTCAAAACGATACATCGAAAAGGTGTAGAACAGGGTAACGCGGACTTTCTCTCTCGCTATCCACTGTCCACACCAGCTTCAATGCTGCGATGAATATGGTCTATCTAAATTTATATGCCGGTAGGCCGGTCTGGAGATTATCCCCCACCCCCAATAACATTACATTCTTTGTCATATGAATTTGTAACCCTTCTGATTTCAGATAGAAAATATTCTATTTGTAGCCGTAATTGCAAAAGTGAAATACAATCATAAAACACATGCACAATATCAGCACTCTCCATACTACATCTAAAACACTTCCCATCGTTAGTGCATCCCCACTTCATCATCCTCTCTGGTGTATGGTACAAGTCAAATATCGTCTTGAAGCGTTGGGCTTACAAATTTGCAGACATCAAAATTTTCCCTGCAGTATCAAATGATTGCTATATATACTCACCTTCCTGCCCAAGTCGTTCACGCCATTTACTATCTTGAGCAGCCATATCGTCCTGTTGTACCTCAATTAATATGGCATACAGTGCCCCTATCCTTGCCCTTCTTCTGATTACCTCAGCTATCGTGGCTGTAGTTATTCTCTCCTGAATATGGTGTTTAAATAAAAAATCCCGAACTTGCAGATATTTAAAGAATTCCTTTTGTTGAAGTCCATATCTATCAACTAACCCTAAAAAAGAAGCTAATACCCCCTTCAAATAAGTCTCCTAATTGTCTAATCCCCCTAGCCCTCCAGCTCTGCATCCTAAAATCTCAAAATATAGTGGGGAATATAGATGTTGAATCTAACGGAGTATAGTAACTAATCCGTGGAATGCCTAACATTTTTCGTAAAGATTTCCAAACCTTGTATTCTTACCTTAAATCGTGTTTTTTTAAAATAACATGGTTCATAAAACTTGACTAAAGAATTTCTGGCTTCTGCCCCGAACAACATCTGATATATTGATGGTGCTTCCGCCATCACCACATCTTACCCTGTCAACAAGATCCGTATATTTTGGAGTATACATACATAACAGTATAAAGTAAAGTTAGGAACCGACCATCCCCCGCGATCGTGTGGTAACATCATAAATTGTAACGCCTGCCTCGCTTTCTTTTGTCTCCATATAAACCTATCACAGATAGATTGCACTCTCTGCAATTGCATTTTAGTTAATTTTAGCCGTACTGCCCTAAAGAAATACATAACTTTAGGAAGGATAATCATCTTGAGCACTTTGCATCTCCCCACCAGCGTGAGGTGCAAACACTCCAACCGATCCAGCTGCTGTTTAATCCCAGAAACTATACTGCCCCAGTTCACCTCTATTAAATCCTGCAGGGACATTCTAATTTTAATACCTAGATAGCTGGCTTCGTCAGTTCCCCGTGCATCTACCGGGCATGCCATTTTAGTACATACAATCTGTGTTTTTGTAGAGTTTAATTTGTAACTTGAGAACATACCAAATTTTTCAGCCAATCTTTCTATCTCTATTATTGCTTGCGCTGGGTCTGAAGACGCTACTGTTATGTCATCTGTGTAAGCTAAAACCCGCACCCGATACTGTCCACAACTCATAGACATAATACGCTCACTCTGTTCTAACATAACCAGAAATGGATTGATATATAAAGCGAACAACAACGGAGAGCAAGGACATCCCTGTCTTGTCCCCCTGCTGATATGAACTTGCTCCGATTCCCTGCCCATTACACAGATTCTAGCTCGTGGTGACTTGTACATACTTTGTATAGCTCTAATATACCCCTGCCCGAACCCTGTTTTCCGCATAATGGCCCATAAAAATGACCAGGAGACACGGTCAAACGCTTTTTCCGCGTCGAGAAAAATCATCCCAAACCTACTATGACATACATTAGCATAATCTATAAGAGTAACCACTCTATTGATGTGGATAACCGGGCTCCTGCCAGGTATAAATCCATGTTGGTATATAGATACCAAAGGCGTGATTACTCGCGCCAGCCTAGTGCCGAGTATTTTCGCATATATTTTAGCATCTGCGTTTAACAGGGAGATTGGTCTATATGCCCCTGACAGATTTGGGTGCCTATCTTTCTTTTTGAACACCACTATATTAGCCCCATCCCATGATGGAGGCGGATTCCCGGCTTGAGTCTCTTGAAAAGTAATCAACGTATCAGTTTTCAAGACTTGGAAAAAGCGATCGATAAAGCTCAAATGGTAGCTTGTCCTGTCCTGCCGCTTTACCACTTGCCAAAGACCCCATTGCCTCCTCCAACTCCTCCAAAGTAATTGTCGCATCTAATAAGTCCTGCTCTTCTTGACTTAGCCTAGTTAAATCCAATTGTTGGCAAAAGCTCTCTATCTCCTGCTCATTAGAATCTCTCCGCATATAAAATTTTTGATAGAAATCATAAAATACCCCCAACATGCCCTCCATAGTTTCGATCGTGTTCCCAGATGCGTCCAACATAGCCAGTATTTTCTGTGAAGACTGCCTTACTCTTAGCCTCTGTGCCAGACATTGTCCTGTAGCTTCCCCATATTCGTATCTATCTTGCTTATACAACTTATATTGATGGGCAATTTCCTTACACCATATCGCATTTATTTTGGCTTTACAACATGCAATCTTTTTTAGCCTCTGTATCAAAGTTTGTCCTTGCTTCTGCTTAGCCAATTCATAACTAAGTGCTTCACCGCGTACTCCACTGAAAGCATCCCATACTATAGGACTGGAGGAGGATCCCCTATTAACCTCCAAAAATTTACGAGCCCAAGTAAGCATATGATCAATAAATGCTTTATTGTCATGCCCCGCGGTCCTGCCCCAAGACGTGTCTAGTATTTAAAGAGCATAGGTGCACACCAACGCCGCTTAGCGTTCTTGCTCCTAGCCCCATTTCCGTCTTTGTTGCTGTTGCCTGACTTCCGTTTTGGGTGTTTCCTGTTTCCGCTAGCGTCTTCTCAGTAGTTAGCGGTTCCTGTTCGCTGCTGTTTCCCTGTATTTCCCTAACTTGGTGCTCCGCCCCGCGGTCGGCTTTATTCCCACTGCCGGGCCGGGCACTGCCTATGATCTCCGTGCTCAGTCGGGAGATGTTTGAAGCCGTTTAAAGATACGTGAGCTCCTCTGCTCCTTCTTCCCTGTATTTCCCTAAACCTGGTGCTCCACCCCACGGCCGGCTCTGTTCCTCACGGCCGGGCCGGGCACTGCCTAAGTGCTCTGCAAATTGGCGGAGGTTGTTCCCCAGCCTTCCCTGTGATGGTTTTGTCCTATTATTCTCTTGGGGCACTTGCGTGGACCACTGTGCAGTTAAGGCTCATTGCTCCAGAATCACGGTAACAGCGCAGTGCACTACTTTCTTATATATATTGTGGCTTATGGTGACTTTGGGGGGGTACTTAGTTTGACTTAATCCCGTGGCAAATTATACCTTACCCATTAGCAGAACAAGCACAATTCTCGCTCTTCGTGGACCTAAGGTGGATTACGATCTTGTGTTCTCATATTTCTCCAGCAGAATGGTGGGGTGAGTCGCACACATCTATAGCATATGTTTTAATAAATATGGAGGCTCCTATCTAATCTTTTGTTTTTCTGTTGTATAGGATATTAGGGATTGAACCAAATACGCCTCCCCCCTATACTACTAGAGCTGACATATAACCGTGGTAGGTGTTTAAAGGTGTGTTGTTAATACAATTGGGTTGTAAGGTGAAGACAGGAATAACACAGTCTTTTCTAACACAGGTGGGTATTGCCTCAACTGTCCCTGACGTGGTGCCATCAACACAACCGGATTTTACCCCCGCCTTTCCTTGTTTTGTTTCCCTGTTTTCCCCTGACGTGCCATCTGATACTCTAGAGTCTGATAGAGTCGGAAGGCCGTAGGGGAAGGCTGAGGACTTCTCTCCAGGTTCCTGACGCTCCTGTGGAAATATCCTGGCAGCCATAACATTTATCCATTAAAAGTTTCCGATTGAACGTAAACGCCCTGCCAACCTTTATCTGCCTAAAGCTATACACATCTAACAAAAATGGGCCTTTGATCTGCCATTATCCTGGGCCATACCTGCATTTTTGCTCCAGCAATGAGAAACCTAGGCATGAAAACATAATCAAGTCCCACTAATTTATGATGGGGACATAAATAAAAGGTATAACCTGGATCAGGATCATTTAAAGTCGTCTACACATCTACTAATCCACGATCCTTTAACAACTGCCTTAATGCTCTAAAAACCTTGGGTTTCCAACCCGTATATTTGTCATTATTGTCATCTAACACATGCCCATCTAAATGGATATTAAAGTCCCCATATAATATCAAGGGGGTATCCCACAGAGCCAATTCTACATTTAAAGTCTCTAATATAGCAGCTTCATCAAAATTTGACCCATATACTGTACACATTGTCAGCTTAGTACCTCCCATGATACACTCAACAATCGGCCATCTTCCATAGATGTCTGTCATTTTCCTTCCAGCCCCACAAATCCCACCTCGTACCAGAATAGCAACGCCACTGCTAGTAATAGACTGCTGTGTTGCTACCAAAAGCGTTTATCCCAGCTCTTCTGACACCCTGCGCTTAGCCCAAGGTATATGCGTCTCTTGAATACACAAGATATCTGGTTTCATTAAGCACAAATCAGCAGCTACCCGTCGCCTCTTATTATTATTTTTTAAGCCACATACATTAAATGAACATATACGTACCCCACTAACAGCCATTTTGCCCAATATATCTTACCGATTTGACTGACTCCCTGCTGATCTTTCTACACAAAATTGTATATTGTTTATATTGGCCAATATGACTTTGCTATGGATTGATTTTTTTATTTTTAATACCCCCCACTGCTTACCCATCCCATCCCCTTGCCCCACCCCAATTCCCCCACTCAACACCCTCATGCCCCCCACCCTCCCTCCACCCTTTCCCCAAAACATAGGCAATAGGGCCAATGGCCCTTGTGATGGAACGTGAGTATACCACCCTGTGTTCACCCATCCCACTGACATATTCCTGGCTGAATTATAATCAACACAAAATATTTGCTACCTTGTAAGGAGACACTAACTACACTACCTTGACTTTAGATTCAAAAGCTATACATCTTTCAAGTCTCCTTATACCATTCCTATACGACCAGGAAAAAAAAACACTTATTACATAGCCAAGAATCCGTTCAAAGAGACATCAAATAGTCCCTAGCTTGGACCTCTGAGATAAAGAAACGTGTTTGCCCCTTACAGAGAACTTTAAGTGTGGCAGGATTTAACAAAAAAGCTTGTGCTCCCGTTGCCTGAAAGGGAGTAATTAATTGACGCAACTGCCACCTTTTCTCAACCGCATAGTGACAATAATCAGGTCTAACAAAAAATTGCGTTCCCTTCCCCAACCTCTTCTTATCTGACCGTGCCAAGTCATATACAACCTGCCGCGCCCCAAAAAATTCCAGGGAGATCAGGATCACCCGTGGTCTCTGTTCAGGTTGTCCTCCTTTCGCAACTCGTTGCTTAAATGGAAACCTTTGCACTTCCGCTGCCCAATTCCACTCCTTCAGTTCAGGGAAAGCCTCTGCAAATAATTCAACGACAAACTTACGTACGTCCTGCCCCTCAATCCCCTCAGGCACTCCTAATATTCTAAGGTTGTTTCTACAAAGCCTGTTCTCCAAATCCACAAGCTTAATCTTTACATCCTCTTTATGGGCGTTTATAGCTTCTGTAACCCCCCTTCTGTGCCTCCATTTGCTCTTCCAATGTAGAGATTTGTGTCTCAGCTTCAGCCATTCTCTCTGTGAATTCATTGCATGTTTTGGCCATCCTTCTAACTGTATTTTGGAGCTTACGACAAGCCGTAGGAGTTTTCAAATTCTCCGTCCTTGTCTCCACCCTGTGACCTAACATACATCTATAGATTGATTCCAGGGAGATTTCATCATCTGTTTTTTCTGTTATCCCACCCACAGCTTGGTCAGAAAGATTGACACCTTCAGGGGTCATTTCGCATGACGAAGAAAAATCCCACAGCAGAGTCTTTGTTGCTTCTGACCCAGCCCCCCTTTCCTTAAGTGGTATTTGCTTACGCACAATGAGACAGATTTACAAATACATTTAAATATGTACCTGTTCGTCTGGTGAACAATGGAGCTGGCTGTACAGGGACAGACCCTCAGTTGCCAGCAACTCCAGCTCCTTTGGCTAGAAGGCTGGGGCCTTGTCTCCTGCTCTTTCTGGCATCGTGGCTCCCAGAGGTCAGAAACAGCAGCAAAAGTTGAGAAGGTCTTGTTGCCTGCAGTGTTAGGAGGCAAGGAAGCTTTTTTTGCAATGCAGCATACATGTACACGAGGTACGCAGTCGTCAACGGCGACGGACACATCCATTGGCTGTCCTACATTGGTTTCACACACGTTAGTCCGTGCCTGGGTCCATCTTGGAGTGTTACACCCACAAGGCGGTTAACTTCGGCCACAGTCGGCTAATTCCAAATGTCCTGACGGCGAGGTCAGGCGGCAGACATTTTACATTGTAGAATAGTGTGTTTGTGATTGTTAAATGTGTCACCACCACTCAAAATGGTGGCTATTTTGTTTACATGTCGAAACTGCTAATGTTCTTCATTTGTTTTAATAAAAAACTGTAATGCAGTGCCTTACTGTGGTTCGAAGCACGGTTCCCGCTGTGTTGTTTTTACCGCCATTGACGGTATTTTGACATTAAAATATATAAAAAAATAAGAATGTGTAAATAATACGTTAATATATTTTTTACACATTTAAAAAATTTATAATTTACACATGTAATAAAAGCACATTTTTTAAACAAATATGATAAGACAATAAGGTTCTGTCTAATTATATATGAAAATGTTATATGTACTGAAAACTAGATGTAAAGTGTGGTTTAAACTGAAAATATGTGAGCAAACATTGACATTTTTTATTTTTTCAATGCAGACATATGGTCTGCTTACCAGATTTGTACATCACAAGTGTGTTTGTGCATTTTCCTGGATCAACCCATGATTCCATTGTAATACCGAACAGCAGCATACCCCTGCAAATGTCACAACGTGGACCTGAGAGGGCTTGGCTTGTTGGTAAGTACTATCTGCCATTATACTGTTTGTTTATTGTAAGGTGTGATGATCTAAAATTGAGTTATAATTTTTTGCTAATTTTCTTCTCATCCATTATAGGAAACTCAGCTTATCTTAACTGACCATGGTTGTTAGCACTGCTGGGGAATCCAACAGTGCTATTGGAAGTCCGCTTCAATGAGACCCATGGAAGAACACGGAGGGCAGTGGAGCGGAATTTTGGGCTCTCCTCTACTCACCCAATAAGGTTTCCAAAATCACCATTGCATGCTACATGTTACACAACATTGCCCTGCGACGGAACATCCCATACATTGCAGAAGAAGAAGACCATGAAGAGCCACCAGATGAGCATGTTGAAATGCCAAATGAAGATGATAGTAGTGACGAGGAAGGAATTGACGTATGTCATCTTCACTTGGACATTTCAAAGTAGTGACACTTGCAGTTCTATGCTACTTTTGCAAAGTACAAATGGATCATGGGTTGACCCTGTGGAAGACACATATTGACTTTGTGTGTACATATCTTATACTGAGACAACTTGAAGGGTTGAACATAGAAGTTTGTGAAATTGCATTAGACTTGTTTTCTGTCGAATGTTGGCACGAAGCCAATATGTGCTGCTTGGTTTGCTCTAACGCCATGTGTTAGTCGACCGAAATCATAGTAATCTCCCTTCATAGTGGCAAAATGCTAATTTTGCGTTAAGTGTATGAAGCTGTTGATGTGTCTCATTATTATCGAACTTACATTTTGTAGCACACCACTTAAAGTAGGTTGTGAAATTCCCCCAGATGCTGCAACAGTGTATACATTGAGAACTGCCAGGATTCATGACTTTTGTTGTTATTGTTGTGCAATTCCTATTGCGAGGCGGAATATTTAGCTCCAGCTGATGACATAAGTCAATAACATTTTGCTTATTGAATCTGATTGTTTTTATCATATCCCCTTCTTCCATGGTGGCAAGCTGTGGAACTGGAAATGTAATATTGGCACTGAGTGTTTGTGTTAAGTATGGTTTGTTATGTTTAAGAACAAATAGACAGACCAATTTTATTCAGTATTAATAAAATACTAGTTGATGAGTTTTTGGTCTTTGTATTTTGTTGTCATGGTAAAAATTGGTGCAAAATATTATCTACTTCAAATTCATTCTTAAAAAAACAGTCATTTGATTGTTTACATTTTATAATGTATGGTGTAAGGAAAAAATGAATAAATTCAGAAAGGGAGTACAACACCAGTCTTTGACTGTGTTAGTCTTACTTTCATTAAACAAAACAAATATACCAAAACAGCATGTAAACCAAAAAGCAAATCAAAAAAGGAAACGTCAGTCATAGTGAATGAAACCATTATTGCAGAGCCATAATTGTTTGAAGTCCAATGTTCAAAATACAACTGGCATCAGAAAGGTAAACGTGTCTAGAAAATAGTCCACAGAGTAAATGGCAGTCACACACTGGAGGAAATTAGGTTCTGCGTCTTTTGGTGGTGGTGTTCTCGCCATCCACTCCTGGTGGTTTGGATAAATATGTGCTCCTTTTGGGGGCTGGTGGATCCACAATTGCAGGGACTGAGGTGGGTGCAGGCGTTTCCTGTTATAGCAGGGCAACTCTTTCTGTGGCTGAGGTAAATGTAGTTGATCCAGATGTTGTTGGACCACAGAAAGGGGAAGATGGTGCTGCAAAAGCCCTGCACATATGGGTGTAAATGTCCTGAAGAGCCACAGTCAGGCAGCCCAAATTGGAGATTATCCATCTGTGCATTGTGGTCTCTCTACAACTGCTTATGTCCTGGAGCTCTGTGGGGACCTGATCCATTATGTCTTGAGACTGATGGAGGGATCCCAAGACTTGATTGAAGGTAGCCTGGGTGACAGTCAATCCAGTGGCTCACTATGCTGGCCCACAGTTTCCCTCCCACGACCCTTACCCCCACTATGTGGCCTTCACCCAGTGTCTCCCATCCCTCTGGTTCCTGGCTGAATATTAGGTGTTGGTGTCTCAACACCAACCAGGACTGGGAGGGGGGCACAAGATTAACGTGGTGTTGGTTTGGACACAGGAAGTGGAGGTATCCTTGAGATGAGGTGTTGTAACATATGGGGTAGGTTGTGTAGGGCTGAGTGAGACCCACTGTAGTCGTCTGCCCAGCCAGACCAGATGAACCAGGCTGTTCTTCTTCATCCAGACTATCAAGACTGTAGTCATCCCTGGAGGCTTGATTCTGAGCTGAAGTGGAGGTTTCCTCAGTGGCATATGGGGGGCCATGTGCTCTAGCTGTTGGATGTATAATGAATGCAAAAATATGTAAAAGTGTGGATTACATATACAATGAGTATTAAGCTTTAAATGTAGCAACATAACATGGAAAATGAAATCAATATCATGATTATACAGAAGATGTCCTGAAATATAAAAAATACATTTTGTAACTATAGATGATATGTACCAACCATTCAACACAACACAGTAGAGAGGAGAAATGTGAAAGTAGCCAATCCAAGGCCTAGCAGGGTAAAAAACAGACATTTAAACAACTTACAAGTATATTTTGCATTAGTTATAATATTAACAGAAAATTACACTTTACCATATATGATTTTTTTTAAAGAGAATGAGCAACATTAGATTGCAATATAATTTTCAAAAAACAGAAACAAGGCCTCATAGTTGCAGTACTTATACGCCCACCCTCTCTCTCTACTGATCTCTCCTGTTATTGTGTATCATATATTTGGATGTTACGTAAATTGTTATTATTGTTGTAACTTTGCTGAACTTATGTAAAGCGCTCTGATACCTACAGGTCTAGCCAGCGCTATATAAAACTCTTTAAATAAAATAAATACATTCAACACACTTGTAAAATGTCAACTTAAACATACCTAGTGAAAATCTGCAGTACAAAGAGAACAGACATTTACGATTTGAAACACATATATGTTATTTGTTATTTAGTGTACACACATTTACATTTACATTTACAAGCACCATAACATCATGGAAAATGTAATGGAGATTGAATTCTGTTATCTTACATACAACACAATAAATTCATACACATAAGCCAAACATGATGTTACTGATATATTTAGGTTTGTATGTTAAATAACATTTTCAAAAACACATTAGCAACAGCCAACTTCAAAGAAAACAGGACATTTAGGTTTAGTGACACCTTGAAAAGTTGAACTTATCAGTATCCACTCCACCAGGGATATCTGTCAAGTCTTCAGGATATACACCCTTAGCTATGTATGACTGTGGTGTTCTCCGGCTCCTGCAATTACGATGCAGGGAAGCGACCGCTGGGAAGTCGCGACGAGCGGCCTAGGCTCCGACACATAAAAACCCAGGAGACCAGGTATGGTGTTATAAGGTCCGCCGTCGTAGCCCTAGTGGCGTACGTACGTGCGCGACCGTCTTTTATTAATTATGACCACGTGACTTGACGTGTATGCGCTAGGTGTATCGCGTCACTGTCACGACATTACATTCCTCCCCAACAAACATGAAGAAACAAATGAAACAAAACTGCAACCTTCCTCACGTTGGGCTCCCCGCCCAGCGTTCACCATTAGCAGAAAAATGCCACATCTCCAACAAACATAAAATGGAACATTCTTACGTGAGGTAGTCCTTTAAATGACAGGACAGCTCAGGATTGTTCCTCAGGCTTTACTGCGACATACCCCGGCGTTGTGAGTCTCCGGTATCTCCACCTTGCACCTCAACAGGAGTCAAAGTCTCTTGAGACGGTAGCCCCGAAATCATCGCTGTACTGCATGACGCTCTCCGCGGATATGACCTGGGAGTCTCAGATTCTCCCGGGTCTTCCCTGGCTGGTTCCATTTCTCTGCCACCAGTTCTGATGTCTTCCACCCATCTTGTGTTGAAAGTGTCTTCCCCCTGGTTGGGGAGCATTTCGGGTCGCTGTGGGTAATACTTCTTAAAATGCAACACGTTTCTGGTTATTCTCTCTCTCCCACGAGTGGCGGTGACGCAGGTTCCCGTGACGGACACCACTGTCCAAGGTTCCTTTTCAAAACTCAGGCGAAACTTGCTTCCCTGAACCCGGTTCTTGAGCAGAACAAGGTACAGCGGCCCTCCGGCAGAGACTAACATGAGCGTGTGCTTTCCGGCGCCGGGCGTCAATGGTGCTGTCCTCGGGCGTTTCCGGTTGCCACTCAGGGTGATGAGGGATGGTGTCAGTGACTATTCGTCCCATGAGTAGATGCGCCGGAGCCACACCAGTGGTCGTGTGAGGTGTCTGGCGATAGCTCCGGAGAAAAGTGAATATAGCCAATTCTAAGGAATGAGATTTGTCATGTGCAATGCGTATTACTTTGTTAAGTGTCCGCATAAATCTTTCAGCTTCTCCATTCGCCTGCGGCCAGCGGGGGGTGATCCGGCGATGATGGATGCCTAGCGCTTGCAGGTATGAGGCAAATTCTTGACTTTGGAAAGGGGACCCATTGTCAGTTCTTATCTCTTGCATGAGTCCATGGGCAGCCATGATCTTCTCGAGCTTTGGTATGACTTCAGTGGCGCTGAGGGCTGACAGTATTTCCACTTCGGGATATTTAGAGTGGTCATCGATAGCTACCAGGGTATGACGCCCATCTGGAAGACTGCCAAAGTCTACACTCACTCGGGACCATGGGACCCTTGGCCGAGGTTTTACATTGATAGGGGCAGGTCGGGCGCCTCCCCGGGGACCTGGCACGATGGGCAAGCCCGGACCGTGGCCTCTACAAGGTCGTCCATTAGTGGAAACCAGACTTTGGTGCGAAGCCACAACTTCGTTTTGACCATGCCCTGATGTCCTACATGGGCAAGGTCTATTACCCTCTGGGTTAGAGATGTCGGGATTACTAGCCTATGCCCTCTTAACAGGCACCAAGTATCATCCTCGGTGAGTTCGTCCCGGACATGGTGCAAGCTGTCCATTATTCTTTGTGCCGTGGCTGTTAAACTCTTCCACTCCTCCTTAGCTCTGTGCCAGCCATTGTTCCGGATAGCTCCCTTGGCGCGCTGCAGACAGTCATCTTGGTCCGTGGCCTCCCGTAGGCTTGTCATGGAGATGGGTATCGGGCATGATTGAGCGGAGACACATCTAACGTATTCTTCAGTGTCAGCTGCATCCTCCATTTCCTGGACCGTGGCTTTCCGAGGATGGCGGGAAAGGTAATCGGCTGGATTTTTGGACCCTGGTTGATACTCTACTTTACAGTTATAGTTCTGAAGTTGGAGCATCCACTTCTCAATCCGTGGTGGCGGCTTGGTCGAGGTTCCTGAAAAGAGTGCCACCAGCGGCTTGTGATCTGTTGCGACTACGAACGGTTTACCATACAAGTACAAATGAAAGTGGTGGCACCCCCAGTGGATAGCGATGGCTTCCTTTTCTATTTGTGAGTATCTCTGTTCAGTGACGGTTAGGGACCGGCTGGCGAATGCTACGGGGGCCCACTCTTCTTGAGGGTTCCTTCTTTGCAGGAGGACGGCTCCTAGTCCGACCGGACCAGCATCCACTGCGACCAGTGTCAGTTTTGTGGGGTCAAAGAACGCCAGGGTGGTGGCTTCGGAGAGAGCCTCCTTGATTTTCTCGAAGGCCTGGGCTTGTTCACAGCCCCACGTCCAGGTGGTGGATTCTTTGGTCAGCTCCCTCAGCGGTGACGTCAGGTTGGCCAAGTCTTGGATAAATCTCCCGCAGTAATTGACCATCCCAAGGAAGCTGCGGACTTCTGTGACGTTGGTGGGAGCGTCCGCTTCTTTAATGTCCCGAACTTTCTCAGGGTCCGGGTTAACCCCTTCCGTGGAGAAGGTATAGCCAAAGAATTGCAGCTTTTGGCATAGGAACTCGCATTTCTCTTGGTGAAGGGTGAGGTCTGCATCCCGCACCCTGCGTAGCACTTGAAAAAGTCGCTCATTGTGCTCTTGGATGGTTTTCGCGTGTATCATGATGTCATCGCTGACATTGATAACCCCAGGGACTCCTGCGATTAACTCCTGTATCACATTTTGGAATACCTCTGCGGCACTGGATACTCCAAAGCTTAACCTGGTGTACCTCCAGAGACCCACATGTGTGGAAAACGTGGTGATGTTGCGGGAGGCTTCGTCCAGCACCAGTTGGTGATAACCAGATCTCAGGTCCAGTTTTGAAAACCAACAGGCTCCTGCCATTTCTCCGATGAGATCATCTATCGTGGGGGTGATGTGCCGTTCCCGCTTGATCGCGACGTTAGGAAGTCTCATGTCAACGCAGATTCTCACCGCGCCCGGCTTTTTGGGTTTCCGGGCGACGACGATAGGAGACACCCACGGTGTGGGACCGGACACTTTTTCGATTATTCCTGCTGCCTCTAGCTTCTTGAGCTCCTCCTCCACCAGTGGCCTCAGGTGGAACGCTATTCGCCGATTTCGTAAGGCGACAGGCTGGACCGTGGGGTCAATGTGGAGGGGAATTTCTTTTCCTCGGAACTTCCCGATCCCCTGGAAGACTTTCTCGAACTCGGCCAGGATGTGCTGCAGGGACTCCTGGTGCACGCCAAAGGCAAAAGTTACGACTCCCAGGCCCTCGGCCGCTCGGAACCCTAGCAGCATCCCTTGGCCATCCTCTGTGACATAGACGTTGGTGGTAACCGACTGCGTGCCGTGGGAGATTACCGTCCGGAACCGTCCGCGTATTTTCAAAGGAGCCTCCTGGCCATACGTAAACACCGTTATCGTTGAGGGGTGTAGTGCTGGCTTCGGGTTCATGGTGCTGTGTAGGGCTGCGGCCATGATGTTAATGCTGGCGCCGGTATCTACAACTGCAGTGACCTCCTGAGACGCTACTCGGATACTGCATTGTGGTAGGCGTCTTGCCTTGCGGGTGGTGGTGCCAATCATGTGGATCTTGTGCACCACTCTCTCTTCCTCCTCATCATCGTCCATGTCGCTGGGTGCTGGGTCTTCCTCCTTGAAAGTGTTCGCTACTTGTCGGGGCTTGCGGTACCTTTTTGACCGGCATACTTTTTCAAAGTGATTGAACCTCCCGCACCCGAGCACCTTTTACCTTTCGCGGGACATTCTGCTGCTGAATGCGGCGACCCTCCGCAGTACCCGCACGACTTAGACTGTCCTTGGGAGGATGTACCCGTTCCTTTCTTGCCCCACCGCTGGGTGGGTCTGGTCGACACCGCGTTCACTGGTTCGGTTTTCAACGGCACTTGAAGAGCGGCTTCCATGTGCGCCGCCCGCACTTTCGACAGCTCTTTGGTCCGACCCATGGTCAGGATTTCCGCTAACGGCTTCCCCGACTCTTCTAGTATGCGTTCTCGCAGCTTGGCCGATGCACAGCCCTGGATGATCTGCCCCCTGATTTCTTCTGTCTCATCCCGGAAACCACACGTGGCCGCAAGGTTTTTCAGGCGAGCGTAGTACGTATCTAGCGATTCTTCCGGAAGCTGGCGCGCTTGTCAGAGATGAACCTCTCATAGTCTTGGTTGGCCATTGGTTCGAAGTGTTAATTGAGGGCGGCTATCAGTGTCCGGTGTGTTCTGGGAGTGGCCTCCGCTAGCGTTTTGACATTGTTGTGGATGTCTTTTCCACCCAGGTGTATGATCATTGCCCTTTTCTAGTCCCTATGGACCTTGGTGGCCTCGAAGAAGATTTGCACTCGATCTTCCCAGTCTTTCCATTTGGCCGCAATCAAAGAGGGTGGTCCCTCTACTATGAAGGGCTCTATTGGTGGTATCGTGGCCATTATTTTTTTGTTCAGCGCTGTGCGTGGTCCACTCTTACCTCTGCGTTTATGTAGGCTGCCTGACTTGCCTCCAGACTTCGTGGGCCGTCCTTTTCCTGGGGGACTCTCCGCTCGCAGCGTCCCGATGCACTCCTTGATACAGGTGTTGCGGGGGTGTGTGGGTGACCCCTCCCCTTCGCCTTATGTGCGTGTGCTTGGGGTGATCTTCTGTTCTCTGGGCCTGCCCCTGACTGCTCAAGCCTCCCTCCGGTGTACAGTTAGGGAGGACAGGGCCTCTGCACTAAGTGATGGGCTTTTCCCCTCAGTCTATCCAGTGATTAGGGCTACTGGTACTCACAGGGCTTTCTAGGAACTGCTTTCCCTTCTCAGCACGAGCAGCAGTCACCCTCTGGGCTCAGCGCGATGGGGCGCTTCAACCGGCACTCTTCTAGGCCTCGACCACGTGGCTGGCTGGCTGGCTGGCTGGCTGGCGCCTCGCGCGCGAAGTTCAGCAGCACTTCAATCGGTTCGTGCGACCGCACCGCACACCAGGCGCACCACGAGGTGCGCACGGAACACCGCTCTGCGCCGCACGCTGGGGCACGAGTGCCGCGATCCAGGAGAAGCGCTCGCCGCCGCCACACCAGCACACCGCACTTCGGCGAGGGCACGCCCGCCCTCGTCACCAGTTTATGTGGTGTTCTCCGGCTTCCGCAATTACGATGCGTGGAAGCGACCTCCGGGAAGTCGCGACTAGCGGCCTAGGCTCCGACACATAAAAACCCAGGAGACCAGGTATGGTGTTATAATGACCGCTGTCGTAGCCCTAGTGACCTACGTACGTGCGCGACCGTCTTTTATTAATTATGACCACGTGACTTGACGCGTACGCGCTAGGCGTATCGCCTCACTGTCACGACATTACATATGACCATTTCATTGCATAGTGTGTTCCCCAGCCTTCCGACTATCACTTAACTGTTCGCACTTACATCAATACACATACGGTACTAGACAATCCAACATGGCTGCCGCGGTTCCCTGTCAAACCATTTGGTTACTGTATTGAGGCTAGTCCTTCCTCAGTCTCTTGTACTGTTTAATAGGACTTTCAAAATGGCGCTCATATAGCATGCCAGAAGACTCTATACTCCACGGTACCGTTGTCCTCGTAGGTAAGCACATGATTAGACAACTTTGCGAGATAACCTTTCTCGATATAGGTGGGCGGATCAGACTCGCCCTTGTCCATATCTCCAATGGAGGTATACAAGATATGTGACATACACACGGTTATCTCTGACATGTGCCAGCCAGAATACAACAATGATTAAACCGTCTGGTGTGCTGGACAGTATAGCAATACTCGGATTGATTCCGTAGAGCACGAGGTACACACACTGCGTTCTGTTCATAATCCTGGAGAAATGGATTACATATTATGATATGCGGTATCACTTTTACAGTGAAACCATATTTTAGCGTAGAATACCTTGATTGCTTATTCGGATTGGTCCCGTAGAGCGTGGGGTACTAACTCCACATCCTGATTCTAAAACTTGGGACATGGCCCGTTTCCTATGATTTGCGCATTCACTTTACAGTGATACTATATTTGATTCTAGAATACCTTGCAAGCATTTTTAACTCTTTCCCATACTGGAGCAATGGCTGTAAGGTTACATTGGTATTTTCCGACTTGAACTCAGACTTTTCATATGTTTTGAATAATACAGATACGTACTGAAACTTTGTTTCATTACAGACTTCAGCCTTTATTACACACTGGCCCCAGTCTCCACACAAGACCTTGGGGCATACTAAGGTAAGACATAGTGCCTTGACTTTGAATATACTTAGATATTTTCTTTAAACAATTGGGACTGATAAATATGATCTCCCTTTACCTTAAAGAGCTTAATATTCATTTCCTGATGATTCATTTGACTGAATGGACTGTACAGATTCCTTTTTGTTTTAAAAACTTTTATTTTTAATTTTGACAATGAATATAGGCTAATGTAGGCCCATAACGTTAAACATTGCGTTTGGGTGAGATCCATGCTGAAAGTGCAGAGATGTATATACAGTATATGATCACTGTCAGCTTTACCAGTTATCTTACAACAATAAGCTAATCAAGAAAGATTCAGGATATCATCACGCATCCCCCTACAGTATAGTATCTGAGTCATGCCGATCACTTAAGTGCACTTCAGGATTTAAGAAGACGCAGCATAGCTCCCTCGCTGTACAAATTCCTTACATTTTCTAAGAGGACGAAGCTGAACTTACACAGAATGATGTGAGCCTCACCTATACCTAGTGTGATGGCCACTATAAGTAACATACCCAGTCACATCTTCTGCATGTACAGAGATGACTAGCCTCACACACTAATATTGACACAGGCCATGATTATGCGGCTTTAAACACTATTGCACACTTTTGCACTTCGGGTGTTCCTATAATTCTGACTAATCTCCACAATGTGTTCAATTACATACTATTTATAATAAATACACCACTTTCCTCTCAGCACCACCTCGATATATAACTTGTCTGACTCTCACCCACACATAGCAGGATCAAATTGAGTACAGGTCGTGTGCTTCTTGGGTCGCTGATCCTGGTGGCGGCATTAAAATTATTCTTAGAGCCCCTTAATATAATTATATTTGTAATATAGCCTAGATGAAGACTGCTGTTACGCTTACACTATAAGATGAAACACATGTTGGCAAGTGGCAAGTCCAAGCATAAGGGCGAAATTGGATATTTGAACAAAGAACTGCTGATACCGCAACCTCAACGTCAGAACTTGTTTGAGTGCTCGGAGAACTTTCTTAAGGTCTCAATTCTGTTTCTCACTCTCTCTTTCTATCGCTCTCCAGTGTTTGCACCAACAAATTGAGTTTTCATAAGGTAAACGTAAAAGAAAAATAGAATGCATTTCCTCATCAATTTTACTTGCAAGATTTATGATCATCTGTCATTTAATTTGCATCATTTTTTTTAATGGTTATCTGAAGATGAAAACCCAAATAATTAGATTATTTTGTCATCTAAGCAATGTGACGTTGTTGCCCCCTCAAACACAGACATGATCATCGCCCCATGATTGTATAGCACTGAACTAAACTTTGTATGTCCTAACTTGGATACTTTCTGCTGAAGCGCTATGCGCTTTACGTTTTCTTTTATGAGACATTGCAGAAAAATAAATAAACTGCCTTTGTCCCTCTGCTGTAAGGTTGATTTAATCACCTCCGTTAAGACGCATATCAAAACTTTGAAGAGGAAAGATGTTTTCATATTTTAGTTTCCGGTAGACCACTGCAGGTGTTGCAGCGCGGAACATCAAATTTCCCCTTCGTCACAGACCAACTACCTCAGCATCAAGTTCACTCATATTCATTCATTGGTGGGGCCCATAACACCAATACTTACTCTCAGTTGATGTTTTCTGAGGGAAATATGCTTCCAAATACTGACATGAAAGGAATACCTTTACCTTACTCTAAACACATTGACCTCAGACGTAAGATATCCCTCTCATAAGGAGATGGATCATTTAGTTGTTTGCAGGTTTTGATTCACAGTCATTTATCTAGTCTTTAAATCTCATTAAATTCTCTTCTTAAATAATCGACACAACACATTTGTCAATTAATCAATTATTCTTTATCTAAGAAATATTGCAAGAAACGTTAGAAATCATCATCAGCATTTCAGAGCATCATATTTACCTATTCTGGCTAAAGTCGTCCTCTAAGTCAATCAGTCAAGAAGAATTTTATTCAGCAAAGTTAGGCCGCAATTCAGTCTCTCAAAGATTCAGGATAACAGCTGTCCAGCAGTGTCACCGTCCTCTCACGCAGGATAACGTCAGGAAATCGAGTTCGTCAAAGAAGAGCAAGCAAATAGTTCAATTCCCTACCTACTTTTATAATGAAAATAATGTCAAAAAGTATCAAGATCGGGGTTTAGAAAGTCCTGATTGGTCCACTTGGGGTTGAGAGGTACAGTTCTCAGGGTGTCAAACGATGAAGTCATCAAACTTGCTTGTTCCGGCTTTTAAATTGAGCTTGGTCTTTGGTCTTGGATAGGTTCCCGGAGCGTCCTTGAAGGGTACATGTTCTCCCGGGGTCAGGTCCAGGCCACTGTTGCAGGCAGTGACGCCTGCGCACTTCACCCAGAACCTCGTGTTGTCGTGGTAGTCACGTTTAACGTCTCGTTCAGCCATCTTGTCTAGGCCGAAATGGTCAACTTAAGCGAAAGAAACACAAAAACGTATTTAAAACATAGAAATGGCTAATAAAATGTTATCCCCTTGCTAATACCCATATGTGTGTGTATTTATCTAGCAGAAGCAACACTCATAGCGGTTTATACTCACTGAATAAAGCACAAATACATCACCAAAGCGACATATAACATACAATATTCTAATTTTCTACTATTAATATGCGTACTCAAGTTAGCTTACAATTAGTATAGCCATGCAAGGTGCAATTACCACGTGTAATTCTTTTGTTAATATAATTGGTGAGTTATCACTTCAAACGGATTAATAATATTACAATTAATTGATTATTCGGATTAATATAAACATGCAGAACGGGGGGGTATACAAAATTTTGTATTACCCGCTCCAGCACAGGCACAGAGCTCGCATGATCCAGACAAGTGACTTCTGTGCCAAAGTGCCCTCCTCAGCCCCCACCCCCTCCCTGAACACATGTGGGGGCCAGCAGTTATTTTCTAGAGTGTACCTGGGTGGCAGCAAGCCTGCCTAGAGTCAGGTGCTGAAGCTGGGGTGCCCGGGTGACAGGACTTGGAAAATATCCCACCTGTGTGCCAGAGCTCAACCCCCTCTGCTTTTCAAAGGTGCACAGAGGTCATGCATGGATCAGAAGAGGTGACAGGCACGGCAAGGAAAACCGAAGCTGCTGCCCACCGCCTAAGGAGCCAATCACTAAGTGGCATTGGACACAGTGGGATGCCATCTTGCCTGAAAACAACAAGCAAGGCGCCACCCCCAGATCTGCATGTTAGGCATCAGTGCTGGACTGAGAAACTCAGCCTCTCGCTGCAAACTAAAACAGTTGTTATGTTGTCTCCGGCCTCCTGATTGTAGATATTATCAGGCCCCACATGTATATTTAGACAGCAGACACAGGCAGCATACAGCAGTGCATTCACTGAAAGCGCGCTCGCTGCCTAAATAAATGCAGCTTTATGTTGTCAAGTGCCTCGCAGGAGGTGGCCCCTCAGGGCGCTGTTAATGCGTCACTAAGGCTTACGGGCACACTCTCCCCTGATCTTTAAAAGGCGACACTCTGTCAGTCTAGCCTCTAATGTATGACTTATTTAGTTGATCTGAATTATACATTGTTCTGCTATTTTATTATTCGTGATTTTATTCCAAGATTTATGCATTTATATGACAAATGACTGACTGACTGACTACTTGCCTTGTATTCTGCTTTTTGTAATGCCTTAAACTTTTTTAAAAAACCTTCTTGGTTTTGGTTGTAATACTTGTCAGTCTTTGTTGTGAAGCCTAATGTGAGTGCGGAGCAGCAAAATCCTCAGGGGATTAACACTCCTCTGTGTTCATCAGAAGCTCTTTAATTTGATATTAAAAAAAGCTCTACATCACTTGTCCTACAGAATTCCAAACATAGATGTCCTAATACCTAAACAAGAGACTTAGGGCCTGATTTAGATCTCAGCAGATGGGTTACTCCATCACAACGGTGACGGATAGCCTGTCCGCTGAGATATATAAATCCCATTATATCCTATGGGATTAATATTTTGGCAGACGGGATATCAGTCACCGTTGTGACTGAGTAACCCATCCACCGGGATCTAAATCAAGCCCTTAAACCGCCTTCTGTGTTCCACCATCTTTATTTGCCAAAAATCAAAGAGTAGAGCAACTGGGTCTTCTCTTACCAAATTGCCAAGAGGTACAACACATCTTGCCCTGCGGTCAATGTGGCAGCTGTAAACAGGAGAGCACGGTCCATCACTCAGCACCTCCATGCATCCCAAAATCTGCAGTGCGCTGGAATCTGCTGTGTCTGTGCAGCATAATTGCAGGTCAGGGTATCTTTGCTATTCCACATGATTGGAGTTAATATGCTAATGATTTTGTTGGTTAGCAACAGCATACAAAACCAAGGTGTGTTGTGTACTGGACCAACATGTTGGACAGATCATCTTGCACTCAGTTTCTCGTGGAATGCACTGGGGCGTCCTAAACGACCTAAGCATCATATGGAACCCCGTAGAGCATGGAAAAGAGTGACGGCTGCTACATTCAGCAGTAATTACTCCCCTCCATCTCTTGATGTGACTGATTGTGATGCTTCTTTAGAGAGAGTCGAGTCTGCCATCACGGAGGCCCTCAACATGATTGCACCACTAAGAGTAATGCACATCACGCCAAGAATAGCTCCGGCGCTATGGTTCACTGAAGCCTTAAAAAAGGAGAAAACTGGTACCAGTACCTTAGAAAGAAGATGGAGGAAAACAAAGGCATTAGAAGATAGAGATGGATACAGGGCTGCTCACAGAGCCTATCTAAACAACTGTAAAAAGGCTAGGAGAACCCATTTGAGTACATGGATCTTGGGGGCCAAGGACTCCTCGCAGGAGCTCTTCAAGATTCTGAGAGAATTTACTTGCCCTCGGAAGAATGAGGCACTTACTCTTGCTACACAGGATTTCTGTAACGCATTAGCGACACATTTTACAGACAAAATCTCCTTGATCTATCGTACTTTCGAGGTTAATAACCACTCAAACAACTGCCAGGTTCCTAGACCAGTATTATGTTCTCCTGGGCTAGATGTTTTTCCCATCATTACAGTTGCCCAGGTTGAGGCTCGGTTGGCCAAAATCAAGTTGGGTTCCCCTCTTGATTCTATGCCACCCAGGATCATGAAGGAGTTATCGTCTATCCTTGCAGATTCTCTGGCTACCATCTGCAACATATCGTTAGTGACAGCCACCTTCCCGGAAAAGTGGAAGGTATCTCGTGTCAAGCCATTACTTAAGAAGGTATCAGCGGACCCTACTGAAGTTCTTAACTACAGGCCCATTTCTCTTCTTCCTGGTTGGTCTAAAGTTATGGAATCCATCATAAATGGTCATCTGTCCAACTACTTAGAAGAGAATAAGCTTCTTGACTTTACACAGTCAGGATTCCGGACATCACATAGTACCGAGGCAGCTCTTCTTGAGGTCACGGATTCCATCAGGCTGTCGCTTGATAAGGATTCTCCGGTTATGCTGGTGCTTTTGGATCTCTCGGCAGCTTTTGACACCATCTCCCACTCTATACTGTTAAGTAGACTGTGGGAGGTGGGGGTCGGTGGTTTAGCTCTCAGGTGGTTTCAGAGCTATCTATCCGATAGATCGCAATCTATCCAATTGGGGTCCTGTGTATCATCTTCAGTACTGGTTGATAAGGGGGTCCCACAGGGCTCTATTTTAAGCCCCACACTATTTAATCTTTATGTGGCCCCCCTAGCGTCTGTTATCAGAAACTGTGGCTTTGAAGCAATCTCCTATGCTGATGACACGCAGCTGATTATAAATTTTGGAAAAGATCCTGCAACTATCAAAGTAAAGTTTGCAGCCTGTATGATCGATATTGCCGACTGGATGAGAAATCATTTTTTGCAACTGAACTCATCTAAGACGGAGATTCTTGTGTTCGGCAAAGCTGCAGATTTTTGGACCCCTGACTGGTAGCCATCAAAGTTGGGTCCAGCCCCTATTCCTAGAAGTTGTGCGAGAAATCTGGGGATCCTTTTAGATAATCAGCTCTCAATGGAGACCCAAGTTAAAACCCTGGTGTCATCGTGTTTTGGTACCATGCGGATGTTAAGGAAGATTTTTCCTTGGATTCCGCTGAGTGCCAGAAAAACTCTTATTCAGGCCCTGTTAATGAGTCGACTTGACTACGGAAATTCTCTTTTGGTTGGAATCAGGGAGGATCTTTTTTCCCGTTTGCAGGTGGTGCAAAATACAGCTGCCCGCCTTGCTCTTGATAAGCCTGCGTGAACCCCCTCCATGCCGCTTCTGCGCCAACTACATTGGTTGCCAGTCAGAACAAGGGCCACTTTCAAAATGTTATGTTTGGTCTTTAGATCCCTATATGGATTGGGACCTGTTTATCTTAGGGATAAACTTAAATGGTATCGGCCTGTAAGACAGCTCAGATCCTGCAATCGCAAAATCCTGTGCGAATATAAAATCAGGAAAGGAAGGTCAGGGGGTCGTGCTTTTTCTTATTTAGCACCCAAGCTATGGAATAGCCTCCCTGAATCTATTCGCCAATGTTCAAATTTGGCTCTTTTTAAAAAGATGCTTAAAACTTGGCTCTTCTAATTTGTTTCTTTCCTTCTCCGACTGCTGATCATTTTTGCCAGCGCCGAGAGATCCCCATTGGGGATGATTCGTGCGCGATATAAGTGATCCAAATAAACATGTTAACTATCGCAACTCTACCCAGCAGGAAGAAGGGCACTTTCTACCAAAAATCGGCTGAAGAACGAATAGAAGTCATTGCCTTCCCTAAATTCCCCCGCACTTATTGTTCATCATTATGACATATCCAAACTCCTAATTATTTGAAAGTGTCAGGAGTAAAAGCCAAGGGACTTGTCATCTGCCAATTCACCATTTTCAACAGTATGCGCTAGTCTTATCCAACTGACCTGAAGTCCCGAGTCCTCACCATAGTCAATAGTTTCAACATGTCTGAAAGACTGAACTTCGGGTCAAGTCGATATAACAATGCATAATTCACATATGAAGAAACAATATGGGGCTACTGAGCCAATTGTGTCCCCCACTCCAGCCTCCCTATCCTGGAGGGTACATCCATGTTGCATGCCTCTATAAATGCTCCAATGCCTGGAGAACACACTCTCAGTTCTTACTCTTGGTTTCAAGTATAGTAATTTCATCTGTTTTAGATGAGGATTTTCTATTTCCAATGTACTGAGAACCTCAAATAGGAAGGGCCACAGGAGGGTGTTGTAGACTTCCTCAATATCCAACAAGGCCACCGTAGGTATTGTACAGTGTCTTGGGGGTTCTATCCAGAACCTGAAAGAATTGCCTTCAAATATGTCTTCCTTCCTGAAATTAACACATTCTGATTCAGGTGTACAAGAGGAAGATGCTCCTCCAAAACAATTTAGAATATGGGATGTTTATTCTGAGGCAAAAGCTTAACTGCAAAAACAATATTCAGAGGAACAGAGTGTGCTGCTTGAACATCAATTTTTTTTAGAGTTTTGTCAGCTCCTTGTAGTTTTGAGAGCAATGTTGACACGTACATTCATGATCAATTTGTGTTTAACTGTTACTATAAAAAATACTGGAATGTTTACTTAGTCGTAAAAATCCCACTTTAAAAGATGTCATAGATCTAGTGCGCAGTATAGAGAATTCTCTTGTCTCTACTAGAACACTGTCTTCTTGTCAGGAGCAGGCTGGTTGAAGTAATGTGGCAAAATATAAAAGTTAAAAATGTATGCTCCAGATGCAGCTCAACAACACATTTAGATAAAAACCCTGGTTGTCAAGATCATGGTAAAAAATGTAGCATTTGTAAGAAAATTGGACATCTTCATTCTGTTTGAAGGTTTGGCAAAGTAGCCATGAAAATTAGTAGTGTTGATAATGAGTCTTGTGAGACGTTTTGAAATGTTTTTTTAACTTTAAATTCTGACATTTGTAATTTACAGCAAAAGTTCAAAGGTACTTTATGTCAAATAAGTATAGATGATATACATTTGGATGCGATGGCAGACTCTGGATCGCCGATTACTGTGATCCTTGATAAAAAGTTTGAACTTCACTGCGGTGTATACCTGAAACTATGAGATCTTGATATAAGTCCTAGAGTTTTTTGAGACTATGACATTGATCTTCAAGTTTTTTTCTTGGATAATGTATGTTGTTTAGGAAGCGAAATCAGATCCAAAGTATATTTTGCTAACAAATGTACAAGATATAGTCAGCTGGGAAGATTTCGCCAAGGTGGATATCTTACTTTCACCTGGAGCTGATAATCCCATTGTTTTGGGGGATTTACCCATCTCTAACAGTCATTGTGATATTCGTGTTGGTTAAGCTAGCGTTAAGCATTCGTTAGGTAAATTCCCAGAAGCATTTAGGTCACATGTAGGTATGGTTTCAGGTTTTGAAAATTGTTTTAGGTTAACGCAACAAGCTGTACCTGCTGTTCACTAAGTGAGACTGGTACCTTTGAGCTTGAGGGAAGATTCAAAATTGTTTTTGGGTAGATTATGTGAGGAGGGTATAATTGAACTCAGACTCCAAATGGGTTTCTCCAGTTGTGATCGCTCAGGAAACTGATTTGAAATTTGTTTATGTGCCGATCTTTGTACATTAAATGCTAATACTCCAGTAGATTGTCATCTACCCCATAAAATCCAGAATTGACAGGGCTAAATATTTTTCGGATATTTATTTAAGATCCACTTATCACCAAGTATCGCTAGCACCTAAGTCAAAGAAGTTAACTACTTTCATAACTCCATTTGGTACGTTCAAATATTTGAGGTTGCCTTTCGGTTTGGCTTCTGCAGCAAGTGCTTTTCAGAAGCTAATGGAGAGTCTTTTTGTAAATGTACCTGGTGTACAGACTTTAATATCCTTAAACATCTGAAAGAACATAACTTCATCCCAGAAAAAGTGTAGAGCATTCTTAATGAAAGAGGGATGAAAATAAGGGAAGACAAATGAAATTTTCTTGTGCAGAGTATCAAGTATCGAGGGCATACTGGTCTACTGCTGCAATTAAACATAAAATGTAGTCTTATTCAAGCTATTGTGGAGGCTCAAGTTTCTCCAGCTAAGGATGCATCAAGAAGTTTTTCGGGTTTAAGTGAATATTGTGCAAGCTTCGTACATGGTTATGCTTTTGATGTACAGTTTTTAAAATCAGTATTAAAATCGGCACAGATTTAATTGTTTGAAGGTAGAGCAGGTCACATTTGAGATGAGAAGACTTAGCACATGATTGTTAATGCCCCTGAATTAAGTGTTTTTGTTGCAGGAACAAATGCACGAGCACAAGTGATGCGAGTGTGATTGGTGAGGGTGCCGCTTTCAGACAGATGGTAGATGGCTGTGAATGTACTGTGGCGTTTGCTTCTTGATCTCTTAGTCAAGCTAAAGAAAATTATACTACGATTTAAGGGGGGAGACGTTGTCCTATTCCTGGGCTGCAGAAAAGTTTATAAGATAGATTTGGGGAACTATATTTGACATTTACTCCGATCATAAGCCACTGATATTTTTACTTGATGGAAAAGGAGTTGGTAAAGCATTTGCAGGACTGATCAGACTATTATCCAAATTGCAAAAGTATAATTTTGCTATCAGATACTTTCCTAGGGTTAATATTAGGAATGACTGTCTCTCTAGAATGCCTTTGCCAATTGATGACAGCATTGAGGTTCAAGAGGATTCAGAATGTGTGGTTGCTGCATTGGATGCTGTGCAGGAATGTAATGGTTTTGTATCAGAATGGAATGAAGCTTACGAGGAAGATGATGTGTTGAGGGACGCGATGCACTAGATCATGATAGGTTTTCTAAATAAGAGGTCTCTACCATATTTGAGGTATTTAGCACAGGTTGAATTTGAACTTAGCAATGCCCATGGTATTCTTTTGAGAAAAGACCAGTTTATTCCTCCTGTTACTTTTAGAGATTCTCTTATCAAAATAGCCCATGAAGGCCATCTAAGGATCACCTCCACAAATAAAAAGCTAAAACAGTTTTATTGGTGGCTTTCTATTGAGTCTCATGTAACTAACTGGGTGAATAAATGTCCAGAGTGTTTGTTGTCCGAGAAACAATGGAACACAACAGAAACCTCATTGCATCCCAGAGAGTTTCCAAACACACCTTAGAAGAACAAAGCCATGGATTTTGTGGGGCCGTTTAATCTACTGGAATCAGATCAAAAATACATGATAGTCTTAATAGGCTATTATTCAAAATGGATTTATAATCATTTTGTGGATTCTGCAAGCATGGATAATGTAGTAAATGTTTTATCTTCTATATTTTCTATCAAAGGGGCACCTAAATTGATTGCTACGGACAATGGCACACAATTTGTGTTGGACCACATGCAGAAGTTTGTTCACAGTCTTGATATGAAACAATTATAGGTGGCTTTCTATAGTCCATCTTCCAATGGTCTTGTTGAAAAAGCAAAACTTTTTTTGAATGAAGGTGTACATACAGCGATTGCTGCTGGTTTATGTGTGAATTAATATTTAGCTAACAAAGTGTGGAGTTACAATACTATACCTCATAGTGCTGGAGCGGGTTATGCAAAATTTTGTATACCCACCCCAATTTGCATGTCGTTTTATTAATTAGATTAATTAATTAATTATAATCGTACTAATGGATTGGAGTGATGTGGAAATAACTAATAAACCTTATTAATGACTGAAATACACGTGGGATTTGTATTTGCATGGCCTAATTAATGACGTGAACTAAATTTCGTATGCATATTAATGATAGATAAATAGAACATTGCATGATATATGTCGCTTTGGTGATGTAATTGTGATTCGTGCTTTATTTAGTAAGTATAAACCGCATTGAGTGTTGCTTTTGGCTAGATAAATACACACACATATGGGTATTAGCGAAGGAATAACATTTAATTAGTTATTTCTATGTATTAAGTTTTGTGTTTCCTTGCTTAAGTTGACTATTCTGGCTGCTTTTGGTGCCTAGCCCGACTGCCAACGCTGAACCAGGCTTGGGTGAAGTACGCCTGCGCTAAGATGAGCAACAATGGCCCCGTCCTGACCCCAGGCAAGCTGTACTTATCAAGGCCACTGGGAATAGTGCCAACGCTACAGACAAAAGACTTTATTAAAGAACCGGAACCAGCAAGTATGCTGACACCATGGACTAAACCTTATGGGAACGGAGAGGATGACCCCTGATCAGCCAATCAGAACAGTTTAAAACTCTATTTTGTTACATTTTGTTATTGAAATTATTATAAAACCCATAGAATATAGAGGTTGAGAGTAGCTCCTTCGATTTCCTGATGATATGCTGACGGAGAGGACAGTGACACTGCAGGACAGCTGTTAGCTGAATCTTTAACGGACTGAATTAATGCCCAAAATCCTGATGAACTTAACCTGCTAAAATTGATGGGCATAGATTTGCGAGACTGCCAGATTTGACATAGAGGACGACTTTAGCCAGAATAGGTAAATATGAATGGCAACTTGATCAAATGAATGATTTAATCTGCAATATTAATATAAATTTGGATTTGAATATCTTCAGAAATGAGTTGGGTTGTTTATTCATTGAAATGTGTTAATGAAAAGGATAATTAGAGTATTAGAAATTCACTTAAACCTACAACTAACAGATCCGTCCCGTTTATGAGGGGAATACCAAATGTGAAATCTAGGGCCTAATGAGTATAAGAAGGTTTTGTAGGTTTGTTGCTCATTAGGGTAAAATGGTATCTTTCCTCCCTCATTTTCCAGCGCTTGGAAGGATAATCGCCTCTCGCACGGACTGATGGTGAGTGTGTGTTGGTGTTATGGGCCCCACCAGCGATTGTATGGATAGTGTGCGTGTGTGAGATCTTTTGGTCCATGACGGTAGGGAGGGATTTTGCATTCCGCGCTGCAACAATAGCACCACAGGCAAGATGCATTTTGTTTTATTAAGAGGAAGGATGCCTAAAAAAAACGTATGCCCGGAATTGCTAAAAATATCCTGTGATGTTACTATTAAAGTTACTCCTTAGGCAAGTATGAAACAAAACGTTTCTGAGAAACAGATAATGTACGAATCTCAATTTTACAACAAAAGAAATGTAAGACATTCTTTTATCAATGCAGGTGATTGAGTTATTATTAAATCTCCTGAAAAGGTTATGAAAGGGGAATCGAAATTTTAAGGACATGCTAAAATTTTAAAAAACAGTGAGTGATTTTCAAGCACAAATTATATCTAATCACAAACGAAGTGTCATCGGTAAAGAACTGGATGGTATGATTTTGTGTTACTGACATAGATATTTCTGAGGTCCATGATCAACCGAATTTTAATTTTCAGTGTACTGGCAACACTATTAGTGCCATTCTCAGAGATCAATCAGATGCTTTCTATCTTATTTCTAAGTCCCCTTATTTGGATTAACTTTCTTTTAATTACTTGCCTGCTTCCACTTCTGAGCTAATTTCTGAAGCACATTCAAATGTATTTGATGGTTCAAGCTTAGTTTCTTCATTAAAAAAACAGAGGTTGTGCCTGAAAGGGGTACAAAGTGGGGGGGGGGCCTGGCAGGACCACACGGGTTAGGGATGGGATGAGTTAGGGGATGGGAGAGGGGAGGATAATCAGGCAAGGTCCGTGCATTCCCTACATACCTATGAGCCGTAAAAGCGCCACTTTTGAGTTGATGGATATGTCTATTCTGTACTGGGCCAAACCTAAGATCAGCACATTGATAATATTTGTTGACTTACTCTGTGCTATGTGTTGTATGAAGCTTTTGATTAATAAAAATATATTTTTTAAAAAGGTTAATTTCTTCAGGTATGTGCAGATCACAAATGCACAGAATCATAATGATACCTGTATGTAGTCTAAATGTACTGAAGGATTAGCACGTTGCAAACATTCTCTTAAAATGCCAGTAGAATTTGATGATTTTATTGTTTATTAGGTTATTGCTTTTTCTTCAGGGGTGATGTGGTGAGTATTTCAGTAGTACATGTTATTGCTTTGTTATGAAATGTAGAATGTACTTCTGTTCTGTTTTATTATCCTCAATTCTTTCACTAATCCCAAAGCCTGTCACGGGATAACACCCTGACAAGAACTTTGTGACAAACTAGCTAATCACTTTATCAAGAAAATTGAGAACATATACAACAGAATCATTAAGGACAGGGACCCTCCTAATGACATGTCCATCCCTCTTATAGCTCTCTCTCCCTCTACACATCCCTTGAACTGCTTCCCTCCTCTCTCCATAGACACGGTGGAGTCTCTTATGAAAACCGTTAAATCAGGTTCCCCCCAGGATATTCTTCCAGCTAAAATATCCTCACAAATCTACAAACAGTTGGCACCCACTATTTGCTCCAATCTCAATTCCTCCCTGGATAAGAGATCGCTTCCTTCTGAATGGAAGGCTGCCCAGGTATTCCCCGTCCGGAAGAAACCTAACACCCCACAGGATGATATGTCCAACTACCGTCCCATCTCCTTGTTACCTTATCCATGCAACCTTTTGGAAAAACACATCAACAAGTATCTCTCTTAAATATCATTAACCCTGCCTTGTGGTCTGCTAGGCCTATATAGGGGAGACTTATTGATATTTAAAAGGAGGGCCACGCACCCCGCCTGCGAACATGGCAGTTTTCATTTGAATAGCTCCGTCTGTGGTGGGTCTCTCCTTGTTTTTTGTTTCAGACTCTGGTGAGCCAGATGCATATATTTATTTATTGCCCCATCTCCTGCTGTCCCTAGGAACATGCTGTGACCCTCAGATGCCCTAAAATTGGCTAGGACACCTCACAGAATGGCCTACAGAGATTCAGCATGGCTCCAGTGCTGACTGCAAAGCTGACTCACTGACTACAGACAGCAATTATGCTGTCCCGGGTGTGTTGGTGCTGCCGCTCTTCTGAAGGATTGATAAGCTATCCCTGCATCTATTAACTCACCAGACCCCTCACTCTTGCACTCTCAGAGCCTGGTGTCCACAATTCTAAGCCTGCTGCTACATCGCCCCTCACAGTAGCGATGGTCAGATTCTCTCTAACTTCTCGACACCGAACACACTCACTGATCCAATATCGGACGTCCTCTAGAGGGCAGACATTTTTATGTGGGCACTCTTTTTGGGCTCTCCTCCTTCACTACTCTGCAGACTGCTATACCCAATTTGGCCACAGCACCACCTACAGATCTGGAGGAACAATTGTTTCTCCCTCCCCCGCCAGTGTAATTATAGCTCTATAGCCAATCTCATCTAGGCTCTCTTGTTGTACTTGGTCTCCCTTCACTTTACTGGGTACTCTGCAACCCCTCCTTCACATGCCAGGGGGCAAAACATCTGATCCACTCTCTTTTAAGAGGCCTTGGCGGGACCCAAAGGGAAAACACTCCCAGTTATGGCAGCAGACATTTCCATTTCCATTACCCTTGAAACACTCCGGAGCTACGAGAAATTAAATTCTCCATCAGGGCAGTGGAACAATATTGTGGAACGATTAAGGTGCTGAAAGACGTACACCTGTAAAAGTCAGACATCTGTGTTACATCACTAAGAGATGCCCTTTGCAACAGTCCTGACCTGGGTCATATAGTGTTGCCACTTCAGAAGTGAGTGACTGAATTGAAGGATCAGAGTAGGAGGAATAACATACAACTGTGTGGACTGCCAGAACAGGAGGGAGATGACATCCACAGTTTTTTAAAACCTTTATTCCCAAACTTCTCCATGCAAACTTTGTGATATCATTTGAATTTGAGCAGCCTCGTAGACTGAAGTCAATACAGCTCTGCATGCCTGACTGCATGCCCTGTCTTAACTTGGCTTTCCCACCACCTATGTTCTAGGGTGATCCTGCACCTAGTGAGGATAAAAAGTCCCTTTATATATAAAAGGGTGGCCTTATCCTTCGACAACCACCTCCAGTGATGAAATTCCTTTCTACATCCCATTGTAACGCAACAGGGCATCCACTATTACCTCCTGGAATTAGCCACAATGCTCCTATCCGTCGATGGCAATGCCTATGAATTTCATGACCCACTGGAGCTGGAAGATTTCCTAGACCTGCTTGACTAAACGCTGATGGAGAAGACCCTGACTTTGCAACCTAATGACTATCACCTGGAGATTGTTACCTCATACCTGGGGGACAAGCCCTGTGCAAAGGCCCCTCAGACTCCCAAATTTACTAGATTCCTGCAGTGAGATAAGATGCTATAAAACCTCTCTGTAAGGAAAAGGGATTAACCCAGATCTCCTCTTAAACTTAAAAAAAAAATAATATATTAACAAGTATCTCTCAGAGTACACCAAAGTAATAGGCTGCCTGGGCCCTTCTTAGTTCGGTTTCTGACCCAAACTTAGGACAGACTCGGCTTTGATTGCTGTCACGGACAACCTTAGACACTCCCTGGATAATAGGCAAGCAGCATTACTGGTGCTAATGGATCTGGCAGCGGCGTTTGACACGATATCCCATTCCATCCTACTCAATAGACTAAGCAACATCAGGGTTCAGGGCTCTGCTTTCCAGTGGTTAGCCAGCTTCTTAACCCACCGCATCCAAACCATCAACCTTGGCACTTTTCGCTCCCAAACATCGGAGCTCACTATAGGTGTGCCCCAGTCCCACTTTATTTAACATTCATGTGGCGCCCCAAGGCGAATCTACTAAGGGATCTGGGCTTTATCACTATCTCATACGCTGACGACACACAGCTTCTAATGGCGTTTGACAAAAACTCTCCCAACACCCAATCAACCTTCAGTGAAGGCATGATAGCTATATCAGCCTGGATGCGGAACAATTTTCTCCAACTAAACACCAGCAAAACAGAGATTATACTATTTGTAGAAGCACCCCTACTCTGGTCCCCTGATTGGTGGCCAGCAGACCTGGGTGATGCCCCAGTCCTGAAAAAAGTGGTAAAAAAACGAGGAGTACAAATTGACCAGAAATTAACGATGAAGGATCAAGTCACGATCATTGTGGGCTCTTGCTTCTACGCCTTGAGTCTCCTGAGAAGGGTTATTCCTCTCCTCCCCATGATAGTTTTTTTAATTTATTTATTTGATTTTTCAAAAACCTTTATTGAAAAAATTGCACAGCACAGTTACAAGATTCCACAGTTATATGGCAGTATGCACAGAAATACAATACATCAGAGCAAAGGCTACCTCAAACTTGTGCCACTTGGAGACTATGTCAGGGAGAGATATCGTGGAGCCGTTAAGAAGGGGAAGAGAACAACAGTGAGAGGTACCATGAGTAGGGGAAGGAGGCAGACGGAGCAAAGGGAAGCAAGAGCGAAAAGGGAGCAGCTCATTGACCTTTACCGGCAGCCGCCGCGGGCTAGGGTCTGGCGGGGAGCGCGAGAGGCTGTAGGGCGCTGGGAATTATGACTTGAGAGGTAGGTCACGAGTGGACCCCATATGTCAATTGGGCGAGATATGGCTGGTAGAAGGTCCGAGAACTCGGACAGGAGGGTCTGGCAGCGGGAGGTATCCTCGAGCCAGAGGGCAACCTTAGGCGCAGGCCTAAGACCCCAACACATGGAGACCCTGCACCGCTCGAGGACCAGCAACATGGCAGTCAAGCAGCGGGAGCCGTCCGGGCAAAATTTAACAAAGCCTAAGAGGCAGAGCAGAGGGTCGGGTTAGATTTCAGAAATAGCAGTGCAGATCTCGCGCCAGTATGCGGAGACCTGGGGGCACAGCCAGGCGAGATGTAGGATGTCAGCTGCGGGCGCAGAGCAGTGCAGGCATCTGTCACTTGCAATTAGTCCTAGTTTATGCAGTTGGGCTGGAGTCCGATATAGCCTATGTATGTACTTAAAGTGAATAAGGCGCAAATGATAATTAGGGAAGAGACGTTTGATCTGCTTACAGCAATACAGCCAGTCGGTTTGAGAAATTTCGACTCCTAGGTCCTAGCCCCATGCAATGCGCGCCCGGTCAGTGGAGGTGGAAGACGCTAACAGCGTGTAAGCGTAGATTTTAGTAAACCAGTTTCTTAGGAGAGCGGGATCCGTAGAGAAGATCGAGAGTGTCCATCGAGGGGGGGGGGGCTGGGGAAACGAGGGTGCAGCCTCCTACAGACCGCCCTGAGTTGGTAATAAAGCAATGTGTCCGTGGGGCCAAAGTCGGCGGCCAGCGAGAAGAATGTGTTTCCAGGGTAAAGGTCTGACACTGTGGAGAGCCCCAGGTGAGTGGTGTGTTTAACCATCCCTGAAGACTGGAGAGGAGGAAAAGCCGGGAGATGTGCGATTGGCATAGTGTTCGCGGAAAGCATATCAGATCCTGAAAATTTGCGTAGCCCGTCCCAGGACCAGTGCAAGGTCTCGACTGTGTCAATTTCAGTGCGTAGGAGCTTCACCGGGGCGAATAGGGCGGTCGTGAGCAGCCACGGGGCGGCGAGGTCAGCCTCCACCGCGACATGAGGCTGGAATGGTGTAGGTTGAAGCTAGAAGTGTAGGAAACTTGCCTGAGCACTAAGGGTATAGAGCTTGAAATCCGGGGCGCCGAGCCCGCCACGTGACATCGGGAGAGTGAGGATGCTATAAGCAATCCTGGATTACTGGCCAGCCCAAATCAGGGTGATTAGCAGCGAGCGGATCTTGCGGAAGAAGTGGGCAGTGAGAGGGATGGGGATATTGATGAATAAATATAAAAACTTCGGGTATGCGCCCGGCCAGAGACCGAGGCAGCCGGTTCCAGAGCGGGATCTTGGACTCAAACCAGTCCACTGCGCATCCAAAGTTAACTCTCCATAGTTCATCCACATTCCTGCTCAGCCATACGCCCAAGTATCTAGTGGGCTCCAAAGCCCACATAAAGGGATAGTCTGGAACAAAGGGTGTTGTGGCATCTGTGAGAGGAAATAATACAGACTTATTCCAGTTGACTTGAATTCCGGAATAACCACCGAAGCGTATCACCTCATGAACCAGTAGGCTGAGATTCTCCTGGGGGTTGCGAACATACAGAGTGATATCGTCCGCATACATGGAAACTAATAAAGCGCGAGCTGCAAGGGGTTCAATTGCAACGGCAAATACCATGGGGGACAGCGGACAACCCTGCCAGGTGCCGCGCCCGATGGAGATGGGCTCAGAGATCTGACCGTTGATGCGGGGACGGGCTGTGGGAAGGGTGTAAAGGAGTGACACTTTGCATATAATGACCTGGCTGAAACCCAAGCGGAGAAGAAGATAAAACTGTAAAGGCCACTCTTAAGTATCAAAGGCCTTAGTGGCATCAAGCAGGGCGGCCACTGCCGGAAGCGCTGGGTTTATTTGATGGAGAACGAAGAAAATGGTTCAGAGGTTATGGGAGGTCGCATGACCGGGAATAAAACCGGACTGGTCGGGGCAGTCGAGCGGCATGAGAGGAAGAAGACGGGAAGCGAGTAGTTTGGCGAAAATGTTAATGTCTAAATTGACGAGGGATAAGGGATGATAGGAATCTCGCAGCTCGGGAGGTTTGTCCGGCTTTAGGAGTAGGGTAAGTAACGCCTCGCGTAGCGACGGGGGAAACTGACCTGTCTCAAAGGACTCATTATACATGGCAGCTAAATGAGGGACCAATATCGGGGCAAAAACCTTGTAGAAGGAGGCCGGGAGGCCGTCCGAGCCAGGGGCCTTGTCACCGGGCATACCATTAATTGCTGCTAGGATTTCTTCTTTAGAGAAAGGTTCATCTAGGAATTTGCGATGGTAATTGCCAAACCAAAGGAGTTGAAGGGTATCAAAGTTTTGGTCGAGAACCTCACGCGGAGGAACCGATCCGGCTGTATAGAGTTGTGTGTAGAATGTAGTGAAGCGCGCTTTTATTTCCTCAGGGGAGGTAGTACGGGCAGGACCATCCTGAAGGGCGGTGAAATAGGACGGAGGAGATTAGCGAGGATTTTGCCCGGGCAGTCGCCCTCACCAAAGTGGCGTGCCCGTGCTTGTCTACCGAGAAACACAAGTTCTCTGTTGGCCTCGTCGGCGAAGTCAGTAAGTTTCCCGCGAATCTGGGCAAGCGTGTCAGGGTTTGGGTCCCAGGCGTGAGAAGAGTCGAGAACCTTGATCTTCCCTTCCAATTTGTCTAGAGTGCTGCAGATAGAGCGTAGGACGCCAGACAGCTTGGAAATACATTCTCCGCGAATAACGGCTTTAAACCCTTCCCAGAGCGTAGATGGGGAGTAGACCGAACCCTCGTTAAGCTCAAAGTAGTTTGTGATTGCGGTTTGTATCTCATCACAGAAGACCGAGCCGCGCAGCACATTGGGGGGGAGCCGCCAGGAGAATGCACGGCAGGGGTAATGTGGGAGGCGAAGACATAGGCGAACAGGAGCATGATCTGAGAGAGTGCGTGCCATTTGATCTACGGTGGTGAGCCAGACCAAGGCGTCCGGAGTGGTGATCCATAAGTCCAGGTGGGACCAGCAGCCGCGAGAGCCAGTGACACAGGTGCCCTCCCGCTAAACAGGATAAGCATGGCGCCACGCATCGTACAGGGAGTTGTCAGTGAGAATGGAGCTGAGGAGTGAAGCAGCACGCGGGTGAGGGGCATGAGGGCCGGACCGGTCCGGTCTAAAGTGGCGGACAGTGTTACATTAAAATCCCCCTCCCCAGGGGAGCACAGCAGGGCCAAGGGCTGAGATGTGGTGCCAGACTTGTGCGAAGAAGTCCGGGTCGTCGCAATTAGGGCCGTACAAGGCAGCGAGTGTCAGTTGCTGGGCCTGTAGGGTGCCGTGGAGAATCACAAAGTGCCCCCCAGGGTCAGTCATTACCTGAGAAGTCTGCCATGGGAGCCCTTTGCGTAGCAGGATGGACACCCCCGGGAGTAATTTGAGTAAAAGGAAGATTGAATTTCTCCCCAATGTCGGGAAAGGAGTCTGGAGGAGGTGGCCGGTAACGGATGGGTCTCTTGTAAGAAACAAAATGTCCACCTTGTGTCGAATGAGGTGGGCATGGACCAGTCGTGCCTTGCGGTGATCATTAATCCCACGGACATTCCAGGTCCAGAGAGTGGTGTCAGTCATGGTGCCGAGTCAAGGGATATAGTGCCAAGAGAGGGGAAGAGGGAGGCAGAAACTGCATACAGATGTATGTAGCAGTGCAGTGGGTACTGGAGAAATAAGGCAGTGCAGCAAATACAATCCCCCCCGTGGGAGTTTGGACAGCAGGAGCGAGGAGACATGTCATGAAATAGTCAGGGGAATAAGCCTGTGCTAGGAAGAACCACAAGGCATCATAGGGAGGCAGGCAACCCCAGGAGCCCCGAACCCAACCACCCGAACCCACCCCCAAAATAACAAAACCCAGAAAAAAAACCACACCAACCCCCCAATCAGGCTGAGATACCACCCATACCCACCCCGGGAACCCACAACTATGAGGGGTAAAGTCTGTGTCCATGATGGGAATTGTCCTGTGGGGGCATGGCTGCGCTCAGCATACTCCCCTGCCAAAAAGACAGGGTGGCCAACACATAAGTAATAGCAGACAACAAGAGTTAAACATCAAGAAGTGGCTAGCACCATTCCAAGGGTAGAGGTACGAACTGGAATGGCCTGGGAAGCAGCGTTAACCAATAGGCCCTTAGACAAATTGGGAGCCTGAGTGGCAGAAAGTACATACAGCAGATTGGCAGTGCTGAGCAGCAGTTCAGTCATTATCACTGAGATTGGCATCAGCGGCAGCTTGGGATTTGGCAGGCGAAGAATGGTATGACCGGTCCAGTTTTTTGGCAAACGTCAGCGCCTCTCTGGGATCCAGGAAAGTGAGCGTCTTGGAGCCTTGTTTGGCACGCATTTTAGCAGGATATGCCAATGAGTAGGATATCTCATGCTTTTGAGGGAGCTGTTTTGCCGGTAGAAATTCACGGCAAGCCGCCTGGACTGCAGCAGTGTAATCAGGGTAGAACGACAGGGATTTTGCCCTTTTCCCTGGCCGCCTGAAGTATGGCTGTTAGGGTTTGTGCACAGCAAAGAGCATGTCCCCTCTCATTGCACTAGTGGTCTTAGTAATAGCTCGCTTTTAAACATACTATTGAAAGCCTTTCTTGTTATCTCAGCCCCCTCCCTAGGCTTCTGTGTATGTTGCTTAATGTATTCACAAGTTTGGATTTTTCTGTTTGATTGCACATTGAACCTTGCATTTACCAAGGCTTATTTAGAAAACCCCTCCCTAGGCCATGTGTTACTTCAACTCATTTGCTTAATAACTGAAGCTCTGCACCCCTGTCTAGAACATGGGCAGCAGGTGTTAATTCTACTCATTAGCATAATAACAGAAGCTCTGCACACCGGCATGTGAGAACCACACCCAGTTCTTTGAACCACACCCAGCTCTTCGAACCACACCCAGTCCTATCTATAAAAGACAGCCCCTGAGCCTCATCCAGTGCTTGTGCTCGTCTACCTCCTGCTTACCTGAGGACGTATCCTTCGGCGCTGGCATTCCTGCTCTCTCCTGACCTTCATTGGCTTCAACGGGCGTGACTGCTGGCTCTTCCTTCTTCCGGTTTCTGGCTCCTTCCTGCCTCAGTCCCTCTTCTGCCCACTGCAATCAACCTGCAAAAGAGAAAGAGGACAAGGTTAGACTGATCAGTATCCCTTTCCAGCAACAAGTAAGTGCAAAACCTTTTATTACCTGAAAGAACTTTGAAGGCGATTTCTGGATTCATGTATAGACAATTTGGAACAAGATAGCTCCCATGAACTTGTGGAAGAATACTTTGTGGAACTTAGTGAAATAAACATTGTTTTACTTGGAACTTTTGAAAATCGAACAGAGGAAATCATTGGCAACAAGGCCAACAGTAAAGCAAGGACTTGAACTAATTACCTGCGTTATCTTGATGTAAAAGTACAGTATTTGTTTTATAAAAGTCTGGAAATGTGTGAAAAGTGAGTTTACAATTAAGAACTTCGGCTTTAGTTATATTAAGGTGAATGTTAGATGTTGATAAATCTGATAATGATATTCGTTTGATTTTTATAGGAATATAGGAATTTTACAGTAATAGAAAACACATCCCAGAACAGTAACACATACCAAACCTGGAAGCTAAAGACCAGGATCCAAGAGGTACTTGTAGAAGGGAATTTCCAATAGATTAAGGGTTAGTCAGGAACACATGTAGGGATAGGTTGCACTTATCTGTTCTTTGTTTATATTCCAATAGGCACCCATTTCTACAGAAATCAGAGAGGGCCGCAGCTTGTAACGGCACTTCAACAGTGGAAACGCAAGAACGGTGTTGTCTCTCTCTTTTTTTATTTTATCCACTTCCCCCCTTCCCTTGAGCTTCTGGTTCTTAGTGCACTGTTTACACTAGTGTGCTGGAACAAGCGGTTTCAGGGTGGGGTCAGACTGTCTTCAACCTCCATCAGAACTGAACAGAAACTCAGGTGAGCTGGGCTTTGACAGAAGCACAAGCCTTTAAAATATTCAGTTCTGTTGGACGATGAACGCCGGGGAAGGAATAGAGGGCATTGACGCCACAGATATGGCGCAGGCCCTAAACGAGGACTTGACCCATAATGAATCTGTGTCTGGCATCTTACAACATATGCAAGAGGAAATAGAGAAATTAAAGTTGGAGAACACCTCTTTAAAACAGGATTTAAGCAGGTATAAACCTAGGGAATCTCAGTGGAACACAGCTTTTACGCCGTTGTTTAAACCCCCTTCAGAGACAGGGGCGCAATCTAGACATACAACTTTCCCTCCCCAAGTTGAGGTTACTGTTAATGTCCCTAATGCTGTGCCTTTAGCAGCACCTGAGCGTTTTCATGGAGATAGTAACAAATTCCATGTTTTTATCAATCAATGTCAATTACACTTCGTTTGTAAACCACAACAGTTCCCCACAGATGCTACGAAAGTGGCTTTCGTCTGGTCTTATTTGGGTGGTACAGCAGCCAATTCGTCAATTCCTTTTGTGGATAGAGATGATCCCATCCTCCATTATTGGAATCAATTTAAACGTACTATGACCGGCCTTTTTGCAAGACACACTTTTATGCAGGCAAGTGATAATGAGCTTTTAAATCTTAAGCAAGGTAACAAGGATGTATTGACCTATCTCACTAGTTTTAATCGTTTACTCACCGAGACACAGTGGCCAGAAGAAAAGCGTGTCTCCCTATTTTATAAAGGTTTGAGAGACGAGTTAAAAGATGCGTTGATTTGCCAGAAGACTATTCTAACTTTGTAGATTTAGTCGTGAAATTGGAACACAGACTAGGAGAAAGAAAGGGAGATAAATCTAAACTAGAATCACGGTTAACTTTTATTAGACATGAGAAGATAGACACGGATAATAAACTCCCTGATTTTTATAGGAATATAGGAATTTTACAGTAATAGAAAACACATCCCAGAACAGTAACACATACCAAACCTGGAAGCTAAAGACCAGGATCCAAGAGGTACTTGTAGAAGGGAATTTCTAATAGATTAAGAGTTAGTCAGGAACACATGTAGGGATAGGTTGCACTTATCTGTTCTTTGTTTATATTCCAATAGGCACCCGTTTCTACAGAAATCAGAGAGGGCCGCAGCTTGTAACGGCACTTCAACAGTGGAAACGCAAGAACGGTGTTGTCTCTCTTTTTTTATTTTATCCACTTCCCCCCTTCCCTTGAGCTTCTGGTTCTTAGTGCACTGTTTACACTAGTGTGCTGGAACAAGCGGTTTCAGGGTGGGGTCGGACTGTCTTCAACCTCCATCAGAACTGAACAGAAACTCAGGTGAGCTGGGCTTTGACAATGGCGTCACGGTCCCTAAAGTTCAGGATTTTGGCTATGATGGGACGGGCCGGCAAGCCAGGGCCAGGGCGAGTGCCGAGGGAACAATGAGCCCGCTCGACAATGAAGACTGATGAGAGGATGTCGCCAAAGAGCTCACGGACCAACAGTTCCACATAGTCCTCCATTCGGGAGATGTTGGTGGATTCGGGTGCTCCCGTGATGCGGAGGTTGCTCCTGCGGGAACGCGCCTCCAAATCTTACTTTTATTTCGGATGAGATCCAGTATCTTGTCCATTTGCAGCAATTTCTGGCGATCTTCTTTGGCGGCATGCTCCACGTCGGACACCCTAGTCTCTACATGTAGAAGGTGTGCATCATGTGAGTCAACCCGGGCCTTTACTGTGTCCAGGCGGGCTGACAGTTGATCAAGCTGAGCCGCTATGCTGGTGACAGTGGATTGGACGGCCAACATGATTGCCTTTAGGTCATCCTCGCGTGTCGGAGCCATATCAGATAGGGCAGAAGTGTCTCCGCCATCAGCATCTGCGCCCTCCTGGCGCGTCTGGCGGCACTGATCGGAGGTAATTTTGGGCTGCTTAGGGTCAGATCTCCCCATGTCCGAGAAGAGACAGAAGGGAGTCGCAATCAGACAGCAGAAGAGAGGCTACGGTGTGAGGAGAGGACAGATGCGCCCAAGGGCGGCAAGGCAGCGCCTTCGAACAGAAGGAGACAAAGGCACAGAGCCTGCAGGCGGTATGTCTGATGCGTGGTGGCCAGGCACAAACAGGCCAGTGGCAGAAGTGGCATGAAAGCCGCAAACAACAATCCAGCGATGGTGGGGCGAAGCTGATGACCACCGGACCAACCAGTCTGAATAAGTGGAGAGGCCTAGTGCATGGATGATGAGCCAGACTGGCGTGGCGGCAGGAAGGATGAACGAGGTTCGGGCCGTCTTAGAAGCAGAAGATACAGCCACGCCAGCCCAGTCGCAGATGTCATCAGAAAGGATGCAGACGGAGAGCAGGCCAAGGTGTGTAATGCTCAGGAGGTGGACCGCCCCAGCGCATGGTCTGGGTTTGAGACTGCGACCCGTTGCAAGCACCACCGGCCCTAGGCCTCGGTAGCAACGTGGTACAGTGGGAGGCGAGGTGTCAGTGTGGCCCCAGTGGGCCAATCGCGGGTCCGGTGCAGAGGGAGTAGGCCGCCGCAGCCGCGTCTAGGGAGCAGTAGTCCATGTGTCCCCAGGGAGCATCTCCAGCTGGCTCAGGCCTGACGCAACGAGCAGGCAGGCGCCGATTGCAGCAGTTGGCGCCTGCAGGCAGCGGGGGTGAGCAGCAGACGGAGAATCACAAGTCTGTGGCTGCAGGAAGACTACCCCTTGCAGCAGGCAGGCCCCGGAGGAGCAGGGGCCGAAGAAACCACAAGGCCGACAGTGTAGTCGCAGCGGGATGTCTCGAGGAGCTGATGGGCCGCGGCGGGAGGAGGGCTGCATGTAGTGGGGAGCCACGGGGAGCACGCCGCCCGCATCACCAGGCCTGCTGGGGAAAGGCCTGAGCGGCGGATGCCAGTAACTGGGGAGTGGTGCCCACGTGAGAGGAGGCCGGGCGGTACGACTCGCGTGCTCCCAACCTGCCACAGTACACCCCTCAAGCAGCGGCACTTACCGGCTCCGATGGAGTAGTTGTGGATACGACGTGCAGGGCGATGGTCCGATGCCAAGAGGCCACCAGCAATCAGCTCCGGGAAGGCTGGGCCGCACCAGCCGCAGAGCCCAGGCCCAGGGTACACACTTCGGCAGAGCTCGGCACATCGATGTCACAGGAGGGCAGGAGTGGGATCAATCTGCGCTCCAAGGCCGGGTAAGTAGCGATGGCACGGTTTCAGGCAGCGATAGGCGATTTGTCTGGAGAATATTTAGCGGATTTTAGGCTTGGCCGGCAAAGTCCTCTCAAAGTGTGGCCATCTTGAAGCCGGCTAAGCCACGCCCCCCTGTTTTAATTTTTTTATTTGTAATTTTGTTTATTGAGGATTTAAGTGAGCATACACAAGATATATACGAATATCATCAATAATCATACAGATATCGAACAAATAAAACAATCCCACGTGGTCATGGGTGTGTAAAACAATTCTATGTCATGTGATTATAGCGGCAACAAACAATAGTGTATCATGCGTTTTATCGCGTACATCAAAGAGTTACAGTACAGCATTCTCTCGGGGCTCATCAGTTGATACGGTCCCAGATGTCTGCAGATCTAGATGAGGATGGGAGTTCCTCCGCATAAAGAACCAACCGGTCTCGGGAACTCGCCAGGTTGTGAAGCCATCCTGCAGTCGTTGGCACTGCTTTGCTTTCTCAAGTCATTGCCACACGTCTTTTGGCCATTAGTAGAGCTACTTCAGTCGCTTGCCCGTGACCCCCTTCACATAGGGCACCAGTCCCAGCAAGCAAACATGCGGGGAGCTTTGCAATTCCAGAGCTATCATTTTAGATAATGGGCTGATCACCTCCACTCAGAACTGTGCAATCTTGGGGAATCCCCAGGAGAAATGCCAAAAGTCAGCTTCTGTCACACCACTTCTCTTACATAGATCATTATCCCGCAGCCCATATTTAAATAACTTACTGGGAGTATGGTACACTTGGTGTAGATATTTATAATGAATTAAACGGAGATTCCTATTTGAGGTTAGGTCCCCCGTGAGCTTACAGCAATATTCCCAGTCAGGTAGCGTTAAAGGCGGGTCTAGAGGAGCATTCCAGGATTCAAAGCTGCGGTTGTAAGATCGTGGCTTCTCTTCCCTAGCAGCGCAATATAACTTAGTGAGAAGGTGGCATCTTGGTGGGCTGGTAAGTAGGATGTGAAGTGTTTGTAGTGATACAGGTTGCTGGAGCAGAGTTTTCTGTTGAAAATGTATCGGGTTTTTTGAAAATGGGACTACATTTTTTTTTTGGGTTGTTTATTTGGTGATAATATCACCAAAGGGGGGATTGCTGGAGCAGAGTTTTCTGTTGAAAATTTATCGGGTTTTTTGAAGCTCCGGTTTTGTCTATATGTGTTGACTTAAAATACTAATTCGTAATCAGTAATTATTTGTTTTGTGTGAAAATTCTGATTAACCAACATGATTAACAAGAGAAATTACACGTGGGAATGCATATATGTTGCTTAATAATAATGTGCAGGTTTTATTAAATGAATGTTGCTAAGTGCTGTTTGTTTTAAGCACAAAACGCTTTCGAAATAACGTGTACTAATGCTTAAATATGTTGCAGATGGCTAGTTAATTACATACACATAAGGGTATTAGTGGGAATTAACACTGTTTAATTATTGTGATGATGTAGTAATGTTGTTTGTATTTCTTTCGATTAAGATGGTTCGTTTTGGCCTAAGAGAAAATGGCTGCCGTTTACAGCCTGTGCTCGAGTGAAATGGATGACGAGAGACCTTGTTGAAAGTCATCTGACTAAGGCTTCTGCTGGAGTTTTGAAAGTTTCCGTGATGACAGCGACTCCAGGCAATCGTCCAAGTAACCCCGGAGGAAAAGAGAGCCACAATGAACTTTGATTACAGTAGTGGTTTTCATGATGGTTCCGAGGAAGAACATTTTTAAAAGTAACATTTGCAAACTCGAGTTTCCTTCTTCCGTTTTTTTATTTTTGTGATTTTTTCTGAGCGGAGATTTTCCAAATGTAGCGATGCTACATCCTTTCCTGCTCGCTCTGCTCAGCGGCTCAACGGAAATTCAGAACATTTTATGTTGCTTTATTTTGTAAGTTTTATTATATTTGAGGCCATTTCTTCCCAAACCTGCGTTGGTGAGGATCGATGCTGTGAGGACGGTGACTTGGGAGACTTTTACTGAGAGACCTGTCCTGACCCATTTATGACATTTAGCTAGAATAGGTAACTATGAGAATAATGATTTTATTTTGATTGCCTTTCCATTTGAACTAATTTTAGATAAAGTACCATTATTTTAAATACAGTATTGGGGGTTATTTCTTGTCCTTTATTGAGTACTTTATAGTGATTATTGTTGTTTAAATCATGACTCAAGACAGTGTCAATTTGGTCTCATTGACCTCACTCTAGATGCAGGGTGTTTAGGAGGTGTTTTCCCATGGTTGATACAGGTAGAGTAATCTGAGTGTATGTTAGTGGAATGGGCCCAAGCGTATGGTGAGTGTATGTGCGTGTATCTGTGAAATTACTCTATCCGTGGAAGTAGGGAGAATTTATATGCCCTGATCTGGAACAATTTCCTGGTAGCAGAATTTGATGGTTTTGATTATTGTCTTGATCTGATTAGATTGCTTGTACATTGGCTTTTTGATTTATTGATTATTGATTGATGTTGGTATATGTACTAATACTATATGTTGGAATCGTCGTGTTGAGTTTTATGTAGTGCTTCTGGAATTTGGGAGCTGGTAGCAGTTCCGTAGTAGGGCAGAGGGAAGTATATACTGCTCTCAGGAAAGGCGGGATTGTTAGTCCTGTACGTATGCAGGAAAAACGTGTGACAATTGAAGTTGCGCGTCACATTGTCTGGGTTCGGAATCAGTGACATTGTCGTGTGTTACTATTAGGGATATATTTCTAGTATAAAAGGAGTGCGTATGGTAGCGAAGGTTATCTGTGAAACTCTGGTCTTAAGTCCCAGGGATCCGTAAGGTTCGCCGTTAAAGCTTATCGCGGGAGAAGTAATAGGTATTCTCTGAGCTTGTCTGAAAGACTGGGCAGAGGAAAACACTGCTTGGTTAATGTGTGTTAAAATTCTGTAGTAGGACAGACTGTTCGCTGTTCTTGGGAAGGCAGGATTCTGTGTGTATGTATTATATTTTCTTGTATGAAAGTGCGTGAATGTATGAGCATTTAATTGATTGTAAGACTCTTTGGAGCAGTCCTAGAGGAAACAGTTAATGGATGCATGTTAGAAGGGCAGAGTAGAGGGATGTGCTACTGTGTCAACGAGAGTATTAATTCCGTAGTGGAACAGAAGTGAGAACTGTTTCAGGGAAAGACGGGATTCTTGTGAAATAGATTTTCTTTACTATTCTATGGTTAGCGAAACAGACAATGGAGATGTTTATATGTTGTAACTAATAGATTTTGTAGAATTTGACACGAAGTCTACTGAGAAGATTTTGTAAAGGAGGGGTAGACGAGTGACAGGAGACAGGAGCAGGAGCGACTGCAGCGACTGCTGACGTCAAACAGACCGCGCTCTGATTGGATAGTAGATCAGAACAGTGCTCGCGCTGGGATTGGTGCGTTGGTGTGAGCCGCGCAGGGATTGGAAGGAGTACAGGGTGACGTAGACGCTCCAGGATTGGTGCGTTGGTGTGAGTTGCGCTGTTATTGGATAAAATATCGTACTGAACAGTGGTATTACGGAAGGGATTAGAAAGTTTTGGTAAACGCAGAAATGTATTACCAAGAAGAGAAAAAGAAGAAATCCTTGTTTGGAAAAATTAAAAGATGGTTTGACAAGGATAAAGATGTTAAAACAAGAGAAGGTGAATTGTTACCTCCAACGAAAACGCCTGCATCCTTTATGGTTGCGAGATATGGGTATCATACCTGTATATGGTTGGAGAATTGGGCTAGGTATACTAAGGAAGATGGTGTCTTAGCATTCCCAGAACATGGTTCATTTAATCTGGCCGTGTTGAGAAATCTGCGGGAGAAAATGATGGGTCTAGAGCCTAGACCAAGGCCGACACAGTTTGAGGCTTTGGTGGAATGGGAAGAGGAAGTACATGAGCGAGAAAAACAGAGATCTGGAGGCAACTATAGGTACATGTTTGGGAGGAAACATGATCGTGAAACTCATCATGACCGAATGAGGAGATGGCGAGATGCTAGTATGTCAGAGGGATTATATCCTATGAGAACAGTTGACGAGAAGGAAGAAAGGAAGGGTACGGAGAGGGTTCCTGAGGCAGAAGTGAGAAGATATGGAGTTAGCGATTATGAGGATGAGGTCTTGAATGACATGATTTACAAGAGACCACCTCCATATAGACCAGAAGAGAGCACACCAGTTGTTTCTCCGATAAGAGATACATTGCGTATCATTGAGACAGAAGTTGTGACGCCTGAATTAAGAAGTGGTAACCCTTTCAGAGAAAAAGAGAGAGAAAAAAGATGTGGTGATGAAAATACGAGAGAATTAGCCAGAACTACATCAGAACTGACTGAAAAGATTAGAGAACTGACGAAGAATCTAGAAGCTGTTACGGTGCCTGTAACCATAGGTCCGGTTATGCCTGTTTTTGATAAACAGAGGAAGGGTGAAAATGGTTTGGTGGTTCCATATGTTGGGAATAAGATAACAAGTTTGGCTGGTCCCTCAGGAGACTCAGGAAAAAGGACAGAAAGTAATGATGCTTTGAGACAATCCAGACGTGACACATGCAGTGGAGGATTAGAGGTACAGTCTAATTCGAGATTGGATACTAGTGATACTAGTTGTTCAGGGATGCCAATTTTAGAACCACAGAGGATGCCAGAAAAAGTGGTTCCAGTGAAAAAAAGTACTGAACTAACAGCTGAAGATTTGAATGATTGGATGAGAGTCCTTCAAAAGAGGGATAAAGATTCCCAGGCAATTGATGTGGCCAGGTTACGCATAGAATTAGAGGAGCTTGTTGTAGGGACAATTCCTACAGACATTCTAAAAAATCATCATGATGGAGAATTGTTATTCATGTGCAAAAACATTACCTGGAGAGCTAAAAATACGCATGACAGGTTAAGAGCAATAGCGAGTGAGCAAGGAGTTGACATTGATAAGGTGAAAGCATTGCAGAGGTCTTACAGGATGGATTTTACGGACAAAGATATTGAAAATCTGAATGGTGCTGGTAGAACAGGACAGATTAAGGAAATGATTGCATTGTTGCTAAAATGGGGTGACGTAGAAAAATGGAAGGATAGGTGGTATAAGAAAAGGGAAGAATCAGTGGACAGGACTTATTCAGCATTTCCTGTGGGAGAAAAAGAGAAAACAGTGGATGCTTATCCTATGAGAGAAATACCTGGAGGAGGATATGTACATGTTCCATGGACCAGACAGGATATTTTATCATTTACGAATGATTTCCCTCGACTGAGAGAAAAGCCCGTCGAGTGGTATAGGCAGGTAGACAGGTTTGTGAAATTGTCAAAGGTGCTGTGGATTGACCTGAATAGTCTGTTTGATATAATTGTTCCAGCAGACTTGTGGGCTGAGTGTAAAATAGTTGTGAGTTGGCCTACTGAGGAATATCCAAGAGATCAGAGAACAGGAGCACCAGATCCAGAGGTAATGAGGAAGTACGATCAGGTGATTGTATACCTGAAAAGTAAAGTACCTCCAAAAGAGACAGACTGGGTTAAGATAGATCGAACACATCAGGAAGCAAAGGAATCAGTTCATGCTTTTTATGAGAGGCTGATACTGGCTTTTAAACAATTCAGTGGGGATGAGCACCTGGGTGACAAGGATTTGAGTCATTTTGTATACAGATTTGTATATGGCCTGAGACCTGAGATTAGTGAGAGAATTCGTGAGCATACAGTGGACTGGCAGAGTAAGAAAATAGATGAGATTCTGAGACATGCAAAGTACTTTAGTGATGAAATTGAAGCAAAACAGAGAAAGCTGAAAGAGAAAGCAATGTGGGCACAAGTGAAAGTTGCGGAGAGACAAGAAGCACAGTTGGTGGAACAGGCAAATAATCCAGGGAATAGGCCCAGATATGCAGGGAAAGGAAAGGGGAATCTTGAGGAAGCGAAGAAAAAGTTTCCTTGTCACAACTGTGGCCAACTGGGACATTGGAGATCTGACTGTATCAATCCACCATTAGCGAATAATGAGAGTAAAAACTTAAATCAACAGGTGCAGAACGAGGGGAATAATCAACAGCAGCAACAACAGTAGGTTGTGAGACAGCAGAGCCAAGAGCCAAAACCGCCCTTGCCGCAGAGTAGAGGGTCACAAAAGTACAATCAGGATTCGGGATTCTACAATGAGGAGCAGGAAAACAAACCAAGGCGTTCTAACCAGGTACAACAATATTTGTTAAAGAATGAAGGGAGTGAGTCTGAAGGTGATTATTGACGGTGCCGAGGAGAGGAGGAAGAGTGCATACTTGGTGCAACTCTAGAAATAGACCAGGCAGGACCATTTGTAGATGGGAAAATAAATGAAGAAAGTGTTACTTTTTTAGTAGACACAGGTGCGACAAGATCAACTGTCAGGTCAGCAGATATTAGAAATCTTCCTCTCTCGGATGAAGCAATCCAAGTAGTTGGTGTAGCCAATACACAAATTAAGACACGTCTTACTGAACCAGTAAGGGTACAAATAGGGAAATTTTCGGACATGCACAGATTTGTAGTCTGTGACACTAGTCCAGTGAACTTGTTAGGCAGGGACCTGCTATGCAAGATGAATTGTACAATTTTTTGTACTCCGGATGGAATAGCTTTTGAAACACAAGATGAGGATGTTTTGTACCGAATGACTCTAGATAATAGAGAAAATGAGATGGTTGGTACATATGCTGTGTTTAATCCAGAGGATTTGCCTCAAGAGCTGAGAGACACAGTGAAAAAGACAGTTTGGGATTTTACTGGAGAGGATGTGGGATTGATGAATAATGTAGATCCTGTGAAAATTTCAGTGAAAGAGGGAATTACTTATCCTAACATTCCTCAGTATAAAATGACACCAGAAATAATTGAAGGAATAACTCATATTATTGAGAAAATGATTTAGCAAGGAGTTTTGAGAGAACTACTGAGTAGCCTGTGTAATTCACCGATAATGGGGCTAAAGAAACCTAATGGGAAGTTCAGGATTGTACAAGATTTGAGAAAAGTTATCAAAATTGTGGTGGCATGTTGTCCCATTGTGCCAAATCCGTCAGTGATTTTGTATCAGATTCCACATGATGCTGAGTGGTACACAGTGATTGATTTGTGTCATGCTTTCTTTTCAATTCCATTGCATCATGACAGCCAGCCGATTTTTGCATTTAGGTTTGGCCAGCGTATTTTAGCATGGTGTCGTATCCCACAGGGGTATACAGAGAGTCCTTCAATATTCAATCAGTTATTGAAAAAATCATTGGAGAGTTTGATTATGCCTGAAAGCTCAGTACTAGTGCAGTATATTGATGACCTACTTGTGGCATCAAAGACACGTGAAGCTTGTGAAGTAGATACCATAGCTTTACTGAATCATCTGGCAGATGGAGGGTTAAAGGTATCTCCAGCAAAATTGCAATTTTGCAAGAAAGAGGTGCATTATCTTGGACACAATATTGAAAAGGGTCTGAGAAAGGTGACTGATGACAGGATCAAAATTATCAAGGGAATGAGAGCCCCAAAGACCCAGAGAGAAGTGAGGATGTTTCTGGGGATGGTGGGTTATTGTCGTCAATGGATAATTAATTTCTCCCTGATAGCAAAGCCATTGATTAAGCTGACAAAGAGTGAGATGAAAGACCCATTGGAACTAGATGGAGAACAAATGGCAGCATTTGAGGAGTTGAAGAGCAGAATGTGTGAAGCCCCTGCTTTGGGTATGCCAGACTATGAAAAAGAGTTTGAGTTGTACTGCAGTGAGAGAAATGGATGTGCACTTTCAGTGTTAATCCAGAAGCATGGACAACTGAGAAGGCCTATTGCGTACTTCTCATCGACGCTTGACCCTGTAGCTGTGGGTTTACCAGGTTGTCTGAAATCTGTAGCTGCAACATGCAGAAGTCTGGAACAGAGTGAGGGAATCATAATGGGATATCCTGTAAGGGTATTTGTACCTCATAATGTGGCAATTCTTTTGACAAGAAGCAGAACTCAGTACATGTCAAATAGTCGGCTGACTAAATATGAGAAAGTCATTCTGGGAGCATCAAATGTGACTCTTGAGAGATGTGTGAATGTGAATCCAGCAACATTGTTGCCAGATAATGAAAATGTGGGTGTGAAAGAAGATGATCACAATTGTTTAGATGTGCTGGATTACTGTACAAAACCGAGACCAGACATAAGAGATCTTCCATTGCCTGAGAGTGATCATGTGCTGTTTGTGGATGGATCATGTCTGAGAAATGATGAGGGTGTGCTGAGTGCAGCATATGCAGTGTGCAAGGTTTCAGAAGTTATGGAAGCATCGCCATTGAAAGGAGTGAAATCTGCACAAGTTGCTGAATTGGTGGCATTGACGAAAGCTTGCGAAATTGGGAAAGATCTGAGAGTGACTGTAATGACTGATAGTCAGTATGGATTTGGAGTTGTGCATGATTTTGGCCAGCTTTGGCTACAGAGAGGTTTCTTGACGTCGAGTGGAACTCCAATAAAGAATGCTGAGGTGATTGGAAAATTACTTGAGGCGATACAGCTGCCTAAAGAATTAGCAGTTGTAAAATGTGCTGCTCACTGACAAGGAGATGATTTTGTGACAATTGGAAATCGTTTCGCGAACGATATAGCACAGTATTGTGCTAAAAATAATCACTCGATTAATAGGGAACGAGAAGGGGAAATGTCTTTTTGTTCTGTGATGTTTACTAATGTCCTAGAAACGTGGGATGAGGTGAAACAGTTGCAGGATGAGGCAGGAAAGGAAGAAAAGAAAGACTGGATCAAGGCAGGTTGTGCCCCAAGAGAAACAGATCATGTCTGGATCTATAGAGATGGTAGACCAGTCATGCCAAACTCCATGTTGTCGACAATGGCAAGGATGTATCATGGCCAGGGACATTTGGGAAGGGATGCGATGATCAGGTCTTTTAAACAGACTTGGTACAATGCAAAGTTCAGGACGATTGCAGAAAGCATTTGTCAAAGATGTTTGATTTGCCAGCAATTTATCACTGGGAAAAAGACAGTGGTGAGTCTAGGAACAATAGGCAGAGAAGGTGGTCCTTTTACGAGAATGCAGATTGATTTCATTGAAATGCCACAAGTGAACAGATTGAGGTATGTTCTAGTGGTAGTCTGTTTGTTCTCAAGATGGGTGGAGGCCTATCCAACTAGGAGAAATGATGGAATAACAGTTGCAAAATTACTGTTGAGGGAGTTGATTCCAAGGTACGGGTTTCCGGTAACGATTGAGTCTGATAGAGGTGGACACTTCTATAATGAGCTCATGAGTTTGATTTGTGAAGCATTGGGCATACAGCAGAAGCTACATTGTGCTTACAGACCAGAGGCTTCTGGTGTTGTGGAACAGATAAATGGCACAATTAAGAACAGGATTGGTAAGATGTGTTTAGCCACTGGAATGAAATGGCCTGATGTCTTGCCTCTAGTGCTAATGACTATTAGATCTACTCCAGATAGAACTACTGGTTTGAGTCCACATGAGATTTTGATGGGACGTGCAATGCGTCATGCATTTGTGCCTGTCAATAAGTTGATGACAATAACTGATGACATGATTCTGGATTACTGTAAAGGCCTGGCTGACGCAGTTCATTCTGTGTTTCACCAGGTTGGAGAAGACGCTACTACACTTGAGAAGAAGCAAGCTCATGATCTGAATCCAGGGGACTGGGTGAGGATTAAAGTGCACAGAAGAAGAAATTGCTTGGTTCCAAGGTGGGGAAGGCCAAGACAAGTCATTCTGACTACGACAACTGCAGTGAAGTGTGCTGGTGTGAAAAACTGGGTACATGCAAGTCATACTCTGAGAGTTCCTAACCCAAAAGATGGGACTGGTAAGGAGTATTTTGAAGAGTCAGATTCCAGTGATGATGAAGAAACAGAACCAATGACAAGGAATCAGAATTCTGGAAGGAGTGAAGGAGAAAGAGAGTTAGGTGATTCTTTCTTTCCAGGAGAAGCTTCAAGAGAAACATTGAGAGTTTCAAAAGAGAGATCAGATTCTGTGAGAGAGCCTGAAGTTCCAACAAGCAGTGGAGAGAAAAGAAGAGAAAAGAGCAGTTCCACAGAGATTACTCCTGAATCAGATGAGGAGGTTGAAAATCCACTTGAGATTATATCTGAAGAAGTAGGGTCAGAAGAAGATAGAGAGGGACAGATTGCGGAAGACCACCGAGGAGGTGTAGGGAACATTCCTGATAAGCTAGGTGAAGGGACAAGTAGACAGCAAGAAGATTGCGTGTCGGAGACCCGAGGAGGGAAAGAAATAGGGAAGTCTCAAATAGTGGTGATAAAGAGTGTGGAGCGAAAGAAAACTGCTGAAGAACAAGAGGCATATGAAACAGAATCGGACGAGAGTGAGAATGAGAAATCAGAAGGTCGAGTTCTGAGAAAGAGAACTTGGATTGGAGAAAGAAATAATAAAGAGACAAGACCAAAAAAGGTTGTAAGAGGAGATCTTTGGCCTAACAACAGAGTAAAGAGGCTGAGATACAGACTGATAAGAGCAAATACATCGAAAGCTGAACAAGTGAATGAGGTGTCAAGTCAAAATGAAGTGAAGAAAAAGGAGCAAAAGAAATCAAAAGAACCCGAGGAGATAAAGAGAATTAGAAGACCCAACCAAAAGTACAGATCACCGGAATGGTCTTATGTAGCACTGTCTGAAGGAGAAGAAGAAGAAACAGTGAATCAAGACAATCCGGAGGGGATCTTGAGAAAAGTGGTTGAGGAAGAGGAAAAGTCTGTTGGAATCTTAAAAGTTATCCTGACTGATATTGGAGAAAATTCGGACACTGAGGATGTTGTTGATGATCTGATACAATTTGATGTTGCTGAAGAAGGAGTGAAGAGTGATGAATATCCAAATTGAGTGAACTGAAGAAATCACTTGGAGAAAAGTGAAAAGGAGAAAGTCTGAAATTTAGCTGTCGTCCAGAAATAAAGAATTGCAGTAGTGGAGTAGTAGAGGCTAAGTCAAAAGACACGGTCAAAGTAGTAAAATGGCTAACATAGAGAATAATCAAAGTAGATGTGCCTTTTTGAAAAGATGGTGTAGAATGTGCTGCTGTTGTACTGGATTATTAATGCTATTATGGGGAGTTTTAGCTTTATTAGTTACATTTAGGGTTACAATAGGTACATTTGAGATACATACTGAGAATGAGACTAATGTAGAGAAGAATTCACAGAAAGTAGTCCCAACTAGAATTAGTAATACTTACATGCATAAAGATAGGTCAATTAATGATTTTTCTAGTAATGTTTTTTCAAAATTGCTATATGAATATGTGAAGACAATGGAAGTAAGAGATTGCTACGTATGTATGCAATTACCTGCATCCGTTTCAGAGGGTGTTACTTATCACCAAATAATCACCATTTACCAGCCACGTATGGAATTTCATGTAGTGTGTTGAGTAGTGTTTTTTATTTGTTAGGGAAAATAGATTATGTTATGTCTAACAAAGATAATATTTTTGGGCAATTGCCTATGAACAAAAGGCTGAATCCAGCTAAAGAAGCTAATATTTTTGGTGAAATTTTTATTGAGAAAGAAGAATTAACATTAGATTACATTTTTAAGAACAATTTAACTTGTGGTTTGAAAGAGGAGGAGAAGGCTTTCCTAAACATGGTAGAAGAAAGGAGAATGAGCATGCATGAAAAGGCAGGGAAATACAAAGTGAGTGAGACAATTTGGGACATTGAGATGGGGAAAGAGTTGAGGAATGGGGCTAGTCCAACTTTAGCTCTAGATGCACCACAGAAGGGTAAACTATGCATTACAAGGAAGAAATCCCAATATGATACATATTTTGTTGGGACTAGTGAGTGTCATGATACATACTTCATTGCAACAGGATGGGGTTTTAAAGGAGGAGAGGATCCAGTTTTCCCAGGAGTGTATTATGTTTGTGGGAACAAGGCTTATTATAGGTTGCCTGACCATTGGTATGGCACGTGTTATGTGGGCCTGGTCTTTCCAAAGATTTTTCATATAGATAGAATAGAAGATGTAGAACATATTAATTTATTAACACGTTTTAAGAGAGAGACTTGGTCAGAAATAGTGGGTGATATCTTTGGAGCTTTAATTCCAGCAGTGGGAATTTCTTTAAATGCATATGGAATTCGGAAATTGTCAACAGTGGTGGATCGCTTATCGACAAGTACCGCTGGAGGGTTTCTTTTGGTGAATACGGAGATGATTGCCATACGTGCCATGTCTATGCAAAATCGACTTGCCCTTGATATTTTATTGGCCAAGGAGGGTGGGGTTTGTGGAATGCTGAAAGTTCAACATTGTTGCACTTACATTCCTGACGAAAGCAAGGACCTGAAGGTCTATATCAAAAATATTACTGATTTGCATGAAGAATTAGTACCACTGGAAGCTGAAAGTATCTGGACCAAAATAGCTAATAAAATAGTTGCTGTTAAGAGTTTTATTGCAAAAATAGGTAGTACTATTATAGGTAAGATATTGTTTCCTTTGACCTGTGTAATTGTTGCTTTATTAATACTAAGATTGGGGTGTTTGTGTTGTAAAAACAGGGGAGGGAAAAAGAAATTAATCAAAAGAAATATTGGAAAGAGAAATAAAAGATCAAAAAGAGATCCACAAGAAATAGAATTAGAAGAATTGAGGGAGAGTGTTTACTTGGAAACGAAGAGGGATGATGAAAGGGAGTCTAGTGTGTAGTGTTGTGAAAAAGAAAAAAGACATTTCCAATTTCTCCTAAAATGGGACTACATTTTTTTTTTGGGTTGTTTATTTGGTGATAATATCACCAAAGGGGGGATTGCTGGAGCAGAGTTTTCTGTTGAAAATTTATCGGGTTTTTTGAAGCTCCGGTTTTGTCTATATGTGTTGACTTAAAATACTAATTCGTAATCAGTAATTATTTGTTTTGTGTGAAAATTCTGATTAACCAACATGATTAACAAGAGAAATTACACGTGGGAATGCATATATGTTGCTTAATAATAATGTGCAGGTTTTATTAAATGAATGTTGCTAAGTGCTGTTTGTTTTAAGCACAAAACGCTTTTGAAATAACGTGTACTAATGCTTAAATATGTTGCAGATGGCTAGTTAATTACATACACATAAGGGTATTAGTGGGAATTAACACTGTTTAATCATTGTGATGATGTAGTAATGTTGTTTGTATTTCTTTCGATTAAGATGGTTCGTTTTGGCCTAAGAGAAAATGGCTGCCGTTTACAGCCTGTGCTCGAGTGAAATGGATGACGAGAGACCTTGTTGAAAGTCATCTGACTATGGCTTCTGCTGGAGTTTTGAAAGTTTCCGTGATGACAGCGACTCCAGGCAATCGTCCAAGTAACCTTGGAGGAAAAGAGAGCCACAATGAACTTTGTGATTACAGTAGTGGTTTTCATGATGGTTCCGAGGAAGAACATTTTTAAAAGTAACATTTGCAAACTCGAGTTTCCTTCTTCCGTTTTTTTATTTTTGTGATTTTTTCTGAGCGGAGATTTTCCAAATGTAGCGATGCTACATCCTTTCCTGCTCGCTCTGCTCAGCGGCTCAACGGAAATTCAGAACATTTTATGTTGCTTTATTTTGTAAGTTTTATTATAAATATACTAGACTATAGAGGGTCTGGGTCATTGCATTCGGGATTTTGAGGCCATTTCTTCCCAAACCTGCGTTGGTGAGGATCGATGCTGTGAGGACGGTGACTTAGGAGACTTTTACTGAGAGACCTGTCCTGACCCATTTATGACATTTAGCTAGAATAGGTAACTATGAGAATAATGATTTTATTTTGATTGCCTTTCCATTTGAACTAATTTTAGATAAAGTACCATTATATTAAATACAGTATTGGTGGTTATTTCTTGTCCTTTATTGAGTACTCTATAGTGATTATTGTTGTTTAAATCATGACTCAAGACAGTGTCAATTTGGTCTCATTGACCTCACTCTAGATGCAGGGTGTTTAGGAGGTGTTTTCCCATGGTTGATACAGGTAGAGTAATCTGAGTGTATGTTAGTGGAATGGGCCCAAGCGTATGGTGAGTGTATGTGCGTGTATCTGTGAAATTACTCTATCCGTGGAAGTAGGGAGAATTTATATGCCCTGATCTGGAACAATACAGGTTCTGCAGGGAAGGTGTGGTAATGAGTTTGTGGCGCTTTTTTCAATCTGTGAAAGAGAAACGTAAATAGTGACGTTTTATTCTGTATATAATTAAGATCATGCAATAAAAAAACGTCTTCTGGAAACAGATTGTGCATTTTAACTAGTCCTACCTGATGACAGGCGCTCATGGCCCCCGCCTCGTGTGTCACCGACAAATCCGAGTGGAACGCAATAGGTAAGAGAGGGGAGTACAATGGTAACTTACCAGCCATGCCCACCCAATGCCTGCTATGCCTGTATAGTGGTGTCCAGTGTGTTAATTTCTATGCGGGGGGTATGTCTCTTAGCGTGGGTCAGCATGGATCCTAAAGGGACAGGGTGAGCATCTTCGTCTTCTATCGCTACATGTGGGAAAAATTCATGTGCACCGGTCCAATAGTGTGCATACTGTGCATGTGCGCATAAGTAGTACAAATCTAAGTCCGGCACGCTGAAGCCCCAATGTTTGTAATCCATGACAAGTGTGTTCCAAGACACCTCGGCCTGTTTCCCCCCCCCGTTAAGCTTAAGGAGCAAAGAGCGCACACTAGTAAACAAATGTCGGGTTAGTGGGATCGGTATGTTGCTAAATAGATATAAAAATTGTGGCAGGACTACCATTTTGATTAACGCGTTGCGGTCAGCCAGCGACAGTGGAAGTCTCACCCATCTTTCCACCTGCTACTCCAATTTGGCACACGCAGGCCCATAGTTTTCTCATATCACCGTGTCAGGGTCTCTGTGCCCCCATATCCCCAAATATTTCACGGGGTCTAATGACCACTATAATGGATATTCCAGATCATGAGGCGAGGTGCATGCCGTAAGTGGTACTATCACCGATTTAGAGCAGTTGGTCCGCAGGAAGGAGAACAAACCAAATCGGATAAATTCCCGCAGTACTGATTCTAGAAAAGTGCGGGGCTCACGTATGAATAGTAACATATCATCGGCATATAATAAGATGCTGACTGGGCGGTGGGCCAAGCGAAGGGTCGTGGTCCGATGTCGTTGCCTAATGATGCAGGTATGAGGTTCAATGGTCAGTGCAAAAAGAAGAGGCAACAGGGGACATCCCTGTTTCGTTCCCCTGGTAATACAGATGGGGTCAGATGTACTGCTCTCCACTCTCACCCGCGCCGTGGGATTAATATACAACAATGTTATCCATTGGATAAACATAGATGGGAAGCCCATACGGTGTAATACGTAAAACAGATAACTCTACTCAATAGAGTTGAACACTTAGGTAGCGTCGAGCATGACAGCTGCTACCTGCAGCTCGAGGTCGGTATGTGAAATGTAGCGAATGGAGTACGCAAGTTCTGAGATGTAGAGCAGGTGGGAATGAAGCCAGACTGGTCCGGGAGGACCAATACCTGCATTAACAGCTGGTGTCTGGTGGCTAATATTTTGGCCAATATCTTGGCGTCGGTCTTGATAAGTGAGAGTGGCCGATATGAGTCACAGGAGCGCGGTGGTTTGTCTTTCTTACGCAAGGTGATGATCAGAGCTTCTCGTAATGTGGGTGGCAGTTTACCAGAGTCATAGGCCTCATCGTACATTTCTAATATGTGAGGCAAGAGCTCCTCCGCGTACCCTTGTAGAATTCGCTAGTGAAGCCATCTGGGCCCGGGTCTTTATTATTCGGAAGAGACTTAATAGCTGCGCGCACATCCTCAAGAGTGATCGGCTAACTGAGAAACTCCCTCTGCCCATCCAACAACCACGCGATGGCTATGTCGAAAAGGTAGGCATACATATCGTCAGAGTTAGCTACACCCTGTGTCGTGTATAGCGATTCATTTGTGAGTCTGAATTGTTCCACGATCTCTGGGGTAGTGTAGTGGTCCTGACCATCAGCATCAGTGATTTTGGTAATAGTTGGTGGGTCATGCGATCTTTGATCTTACGAGCCAAGTGGTGCCCCGGCCGCCCACCCTCCCCATATGCACGGGCCATATATCGCCGAGATATATATTTGACCTCCCTCTCAGCTAGCTCAGTGTACTCCGGTGCGCTCTCTTTGATGGACGCTAAAGTTCGGCTACAAGGCGAGGACTCATATTTCCGCTCGAGGTCATGTAACGTGGTTTCAAGCTTACTAAGCTGTCCTCGCAAATCCTGTAGGATACCAGCGGCAGTATTAACACATGTGCCACGGATAGTGGCTTTGAAGGCCTCCCAGATGGTCAGCGCACTGTCCACCGATCTCTTATTTTCGGTAAAATATCGTGTAATAGCGTCACGAATGGTAGTGGCATAAAGAGGGTCAAGGAGAGATTCCGTGCGGAGACGCCATGTGAATGTACAGTGCGTAGCACAGAGGAGGTGCAATGTCATGGAGACAGGGTTGTGATTAGAAAGTGTGCAAGGCAACCCTGTCGTCTTGGAGACCCAACTACCCGCCGTCTCGCTCAGGAGCCAGTACTCGAGCCAAGACCAGCTGTTGTGCGCTGTGGAAATATGTGTGCCCTCACGAGTCTTCGCATGCCGCTGCCTCCACACATCTATTAGACCCAGCTCAGACATGCCATCATTAATGACCTGGGCCTCTCTGGATGACTGACCGCCTCTAACACTTGCCTTGTCCCAGACGGGGACCAAATGCGCATTAAGATCTCCTCCCCACAATATCACTGCATCTGGCCAGACACGCAAAATGGAGAGTACGCATTCGAAAAACCCTGGATCGTCTATATTTGGGCCGTAAGTGTTCACTATGGTAATTAACACGCCAGCTAACTTCCCATGAACTATTGCGTTCCTCCTAGCACCATCAATACAGGTTTGGAGCATGGTGAACGGCAGATGCATTTTAACTAGAGTGAGAACACCCCGCGAATAGGAGTAGGAGGACGTCAGGCGGTAACCAGCCCAATGTGACCCAGCCCGCCCATCCGTGTGGTGTGTGAGATGTGTCTCCTGTAGCAGGGCAATCGCGACTTCATGCCTATCAAGGAACTCCAGGACCTGTCGAATCTACTTTGGGGAATTAAGCCCCCGGACATTCCAAGTGAGACAATTAACTACAGTGTGAGCAGGATGTAAAGCAGAAACATAGCATATCTTGAGCATGATAACACAATACTGTGCAAAGGCATATTTACAGCAATCACAATATTGACATGAAAAATAACCAAGCTTGTAAAACCAACCCCTCCGAACTTCCCCAATCACCCCACCCACTTCAGCAACCCCAACATGCCAAAGCCATCCAGACCCTCCCAATGTGTCCCTCGAGTACAAGCCCAAAGGGGAGAACAGTAGCGGGGAATACCCATAGGGGGGGCGCAGGAACACAATACCCCTCCCGGTGAAGTGGGAGGTGGCCGAGCAATATCAATAGTGTTACCTGGCTATTACCATATGATATGTCAGTAACAATAAACAGTTAACCCCATCCAAAAATATTCAAATCCGCAATAGGTGAGACATTAAGAATGGTACAGAACAAGACCCTGAAAGCACCCCAGAACATGTCAGCCAGTCACACCATAGAAGAGAAATAGGGGTGTACCCTAACCAGAAGAAGGCAGCATGGGGGGTCAAACCACAGGTTGTAACTCACATAACTCAACAATGTCCTCAATCATCTGCTAGTTCTCCAGTAGAGCCTGCAGCACCACCCGTTGCCGCAGCGGGAGACCGGCTGCGCCTCGTCAAAGTCTTCGCAAAGTCCATGGCAGATTTAGGAGTGGTGAAGATCCTGGGTTTGCCATTGTCATCAATGCGCAGCCGCGCAGGGTAGAGCATGGCATAAGGAATCTTTGCGGACATGAGGAACTTTTTGACAGGTAAGTATTCTCTTCGTGCCTCTTGTACAGCCAACATGAAGTCAGGGTAAAAAGCTAGATTGTTGCCCTTATGAATGATATCGCCTTTCTCGCGAGCCGTACGAAGGATAGTATCACAGTCACAGTAATTCAAAAGACGGGCAATAGTAGAGCGTGGCGGCACACCTGGAGGGGGCCGAGCCACCAGGGATCTGTGAGCCCGCTCAACAATTAAAACCTGAGTAAAATGTTCAGCGCCAAAGATGTCGCGAAGAAGGTTCTCGATATATGCCTGTATTAGTGGATTCCGAAATCCGGTAAGGCGCACATTGTTGCGCCGCGATCTGGCTTCGAAGTCTTCATTGCACGCCTGTATTATGGCAAATATCTTTTCCATGGATATCGCTTTCGTAGTCACCTGTTGGAGGCCGTCTTCAGCATCTGATATTCGAGTTTCGGCCTCACCTTTCCGTAAGGCGTGTTTATCCAGTTTCTGCGACTTGTGAGCCATACGAAGATTCAGATTATCGGTCTTCCCATCGATGGATTGCAGACTGGTTTGAACTGCAAGGAGAGTTTTGTCTATATTTGACATGTGGTCACCAGGGGCCTCAAGCTCCGAATCCAAGGTGGCCTGTTGAGAGGTCTTGGTAGACCTCCGGGGCTCGAAGGTGAGGCGCGGTTGACCGCGCTCGGATTTCCCCATACTAGCGAAGCTAGAGCAGTAAGTAGGCCAAGGCAGGAAATGTCTAGAGCCGATGTGCACGCTCGCCTCCCGCCCCAGGTGAGGATCAAACAGTAGCAGAGGGGGAAACTGAACAGAGAGAGATGCCCTGCAGTGATGTTTTGAAATGTCAATAAAGCCACAGAGTGTCCCACACGTGAATGCGCAGTGTACACAGACACCACCTGGGAGCACCAAGAGTCCGGAGCAGGGAGCCAACTTCGACCACAACCCCTCAGAGCCAGCAGCGTACAAGTCCAGTGAGCACAGCAGCAAAGAAAATGGGCACAGGAGGCAGGTATCGCCGCGTAGTGAAGCCTTTGATCAGAACCTACTCAGGCGCCTAGAAGCGGAGGGCGGCAGCAATTAGTTGGAGGTGCATATGTGAGCGGTGCAATAGGTAGTCCCCAGCCACACAGGGCGCCAGACGTTAGCAAGGAGGAAATCGTCGCCTCAGACCGGGCCCACCACATGTCGTCAGTTAATGTACAGCAGCCTCCAGGCCTACAGCAAAATTAAATCAGCATTGCAGCTCCCAAGTCGGGTTTCCCAAGGCCAATGCTTCAGCGGCAACCTGCAGGCGGGCTTCGGGTCAAGCTCAGCAGCGGTTCCCACCTCCAGGCAACAGCCAAGAGCTCGTCAGGTCCGTAGGGGTGAGGGTCCAGGTGGTTCACGGGGCGTGAGGGGGCACTGCAGATTGCGCCAAACACAGGGCCGCAGGACAGGGGGAGCACACACCGCAAAGCACATCTGGTGCTCTGACTCAGCGCTGGCAGCCCACAGCAAGCGCGTCGCTACAAGCCGGCCAGCGAAATACCGGGCCACGGGTGGGAAACGCCACTGTCCCCGCCCGTAATCAGAGCACCACACAGGGCCTGGCAAGACGCGGCGTAACTCCGGCAGCCAGAGCAACTGCTACCAGGTCCGCGCCCACGCCAGCGCCGCCTGCATAGCCAACCGGGCACCGGCCACAAAGCGACAAACCCCCATCAGTCACAGGTCGCGGCTGCAGCAGCATAGCACTCACCTCAGCTAGGGCACGTCCCGGACCGCCACGTTGATGCCGCAGGCCCAATATTTTGTCAGCTCCTTTCTCGGCGTACGTGGCACCTGCAGGCCAAATCAGCACGCCAGGTGTAAAGGAGAGGATTACAGGAAACAAAAGCCACTTGTAAAGAAATCCAGAGATCGTTATCTTTGTTGAAGTTGATTTATTCTTCAGACTTGAAAGGAAGTCACTGGAGCACGTCTGTTGCGGTAGAAATCCAACTGCTGAACAAGTTCTCCAGTTTGGAATCATCTACCGCAACAGAGGCACGACACGAGCGCTCCTTGAAAGTAAACATACTTTCAATAAGCGCATGCCACAGAACAGAGAATATACAGAAGAGAACTGACATCACAGAATACAAGTTACATCATCTACTTACGTACTCTACATCATCTCCCTTTTTTCAATAAAAGAAAACAAGCTGTCAACATAGGAAAAAACTAAGACAAATAAAAATTCTTACATTTTGCAGGGAATGAACAGTTCCTTGTAGGTCTGAATGATACAGATGTTGTGGGTGTGGAAGAATCATAATTGATCTGTGAATCCGATACTTGGGAAGTGGATCGAGTTGGGCTGCAAAGAGCAGTTTGTATGGATCGCGTGTAAGAACTGTCAGAAGGTGGGCCAATGGGGAAATGAGAACTTTGAAAGGATTGTGTGTGAGAATTGTCAGAAGGTGAGCCAATGGGGAAATGAGAACAACCAGATGAATCAAAGGAGTGTTTAGTCATCCTAATTCTATTAGCTTGTTCAGGGGAAAGTTCAACTATAGCTCTTTTATTCCACCACCCCTTTTTATCCAAAAAAACTGACCCCTTTGCAACTTTTAGAATTTGTGTGGGCAAAGAAAATTTCGAAACACCTTTACTAACTCTACATGGATTTTTGATCATCACCCAATCACCAACTTTGAATGTATGTACAACATGTTTAACTACAGAATCAAAATTTCTTCTTTGTGCTTCCTGTTGCACCAAGACATTTCTTCTAAGAATATGCTTATCATTACAAGCTAAACAATTACTGTCTTTACTTGAAAGACCTTTTATCCAAGATGGGCAAATGTTCCCATTAGGATTCCTTCTTTTCAGTAATCTAAAGGGAGAAATGCCCGTAGTGGAATGAGGGATAACAATGTATGACCAAATCTTTTTTCTTAGAAAGTCTTCCACATCAACATTGGTAGAAATAGCAGACTGAATACCCTCCTTAATAAATCTATTCATTCTCTCAATAAGACCGTTCGAGGAAGGAGAATACAATGCAACCCTTAGATACTTAATGTCATGTGCATTAAAATACTCTTGTATTAAAGAAGAACAGAAATGTGACCCATTATCCGTTACCACTTCTCTTGGTGAACCTTCCGCTTGAAAAACTCTATTCAGAAATTTAATGACAGCATGAGAATTTGGAGTTTCACAAAAATCAAAATCAACCCATTTCGAATGATAATCAATGAGAGAAATAGTAAACTGTTTATGTTGAGGTAAAACAACAAAAGGACCCGCAAAATCAATTGCAAGTTTAGACCAAGGCTCCTCAGGTAAAGGAACACAGTGTAAAGGAAGCTGAGAAGTCTTCCAATGTTTATCTGAAACCAAACGTGTATTACAACTGTTAATCCAATTTGATATGTCTCCATCTAAACCTGGCCACCAAAAGTGTTCTTTAAGTTTTCTAGAAGTGGCACCTATCCCTAAATGTCCTTCATGTGCTGCATGAAAAAGTTTGTTTCTAAAAATGGATGGAGGAACACATTGGTCTCCACGAAAAATCACATCATTAACAATAGATAAATCATTCGACACCTGTGCAAATGATTTTAAAGGACCAGGAAGGGAACGTTCTTTGGGCCATCCTGATATAATCATGTTCTTAACAGCGGAAAGTGTGGCATCATCACAATAAGCTTTTACCCAATCCGATTGTGATATACTGAAAGGAGACAGAACTAAATCCTCAATTGAAGCAACAACACATTCTACATCATCAAAACTTGAATCAGACTAATTTTCTTTTAAAGATAATCTAGAAAGGCAATCTGCTCTCAAATTATGTCCTCCCGAAATGTGTTGTATGGTAAAGTTGAATTCATGTAACCTAGACAAAATTCTGACTAACCTGGCTGATGCCTTACCAGTGCCATTACCACTAAGGAGGTGCAACAAAGGTTTGTGATCACTTAGAAGAATGCAGTGCGTACCCCAGATATACGTTTAAAATGTTTCTACTGCCCAAGAGCAGGCTAAATCTTCTCTCTCAATAGTGCTATAATTTCTTTCAGCACTACTCAGAGATCTTGAGGCAAACCCAACAGAATGCTCTTTTGAACCTATCCATTGACAAAGTACTGCGCCCAATCCATGTTGACTTGCGTCAATAGAGATTGTGCATTTCGACCCTGGAGTAAAAGATGACAAAACAGGAGCCTCAATTATGACTTTCTTAACTAGATTGAATGCATATTCAACCTCACTTGACCAAATAAATTTCTAATTTTTCTTGAGAAGGGTACGCAAAGGCTGATCAATTTGGGAGTAACCCTGGAAAAACCGAGAATAATACTCTGTCAATCCTAAAAAAGATTTCAGGGAATCTTTATCAGAGGGAATTGGCACATTTGATATCGCCTGAGTAAGTGAAAATTTTGGTTTTATTCCATTTTCTGAAAGTGAGTGTCCCAAATAATCTACTTCCTTTGCAAAAAATTTGCATTTATCTTTCCCTAAAGTCACACCAACTTCCTTAAAGCGAGACAAGACTGCCCTCAAAGTGTGTATATGATCACACTTGTTTTTTGAAAAAATAAGGACATCATCCTGGTACGCTTGTACAGATGGTATATCTCTAAGAAGGTCATCCATAAACTTCTGGAAAACACTGGCTGCAGAAGCCAAGCCAAAAGGAAGTCTTAAATATTTATATGCTCCGAAAGGAGTGATAAATGTAGTAAGCTCAGATGACAATGGTGACAAAGGAATTTGATGATAAGCACTCCGTAAATCAAGCAAAGTAAAAACTTTTGAACCAGATATACCAGTGAGTAAATCTTGAATTTTAGGGAGAGGATGGCAGTCAATAATTATATTCTGATTCAATGAGCAAAGGTCAGCACACAAACGAATGCTAGAATCCTTCTTTTTAACAATAACTATGGGACTGACCCATTGTGAAGAGATGGTTGACTCAATAATGCCTTCAGAGACCATTTTATCTAATAATTTTTTAAGATCATCTTTGACATTTAAGGGTATTGTCCTTAATTTGTGCATAACAGGGATTGCACCTGGTTTAAGTCTAATTAAGTGCTCATAGTTTTTAATTTTCCCAACAACTTCTTTGAAGACCTCTGGAAACTCTGAAATAATACTACCAGCTAGATCATTTAAATCTTCTGACACTAATGAAACGGAGACATCATTAACCTGTACTGGTGAATCTGAACCTGGAACTAGCTTTAGTCCCATTTTTGCAAGATCTTGCCAACCCACAATACATTTTCCCTCGATTGCAACATATATTTTCGTACAAGTGCACCTTCCCAAACATTTCACATCACCCATAAAATAACCCAACATGTCAATGTCTTTACCACCATAACCCTTTGGAACAATATCCAGAGGATGCAACTTCATAGAATGAGATGGCCAATGAAAATGAAATAAAATATCAGAAATTATGGTTACAGGTGCACCAGAGTCTGCCATCATGCTAAAGGAAATGTTATTAATCATAACTTCGCACATAGGTTCTTTTGCACGACTATTCGTTGATGACTCTCCGTCAGTCTCAATTGCAAGAATAATCTTTTTCTCTAAAGACTGCGACGAAATATTAACAGTGTTAATATCCAGGTTTTGTAAAGCCACATCCACGGAAGCAATATTTGTGTCTGGGTATTCCTCCAGTGATGAGACAGCACTGACTTGAACAAATCTCTTGCCCCTACAAACCGTGTAAAAATGTCCAATCTTTTGACAATTTGAGCATTTATTTCCAAGTGCCTGGCAAATAGGACTGTTCCCAAGATGCGTTCTTGAACCACATCTATAGCATGAAGAAGTCATTCTCCTTTCAAAAGGTTTTACAAAGGGTCTAACAAACTTGCTTTTTGTGGAAATGGCATTGACGTGCGATTCATTCTGTGAACTTGCAGTAAAACTCGCTTCTTGTGAAATACACTGTGATGACACTATAGATCGCTCAATGCTTTTAGCCATATCTATCACCTCTGATAACGTTGGATCACGGCAGCTTAATATTCTTTCTTGTATTTTTTTATGGTAACACTTGTAAACAAATTGATCCCTGATGACTATATCAAGATAAGCACCAAAATTGCATTCTGCTGCTAAATTTCTGAGTGCCGAAATAAACTCTTCCACCGTTTCGTTTTGCTCTTGTTTTCTTCTCATGAAATTATATCTTTCAAGCATTACATTTGGTTGTTCAGGAAATTTTTTATTTAGTCTCTGGACTGCATCAGAAAAAACATTCCAACCATCTCCATTACCAGGTGGGGGAATACCGGGAGGAAGATTGTCAAATATTTCCCGTCCCGCTTTTCCCAAATGACTATACAAAATTGCCAACTTCCTTTTAGCTGAATACTCATCAGCGTCAATTGCAACCAAGTAACTCTGGAAACTGCGAAACCAGGTTTTCCATATTTCTTTTGGTTTTCCAGATAAAGGAAGAAATTGTTCAAGTAGGACAATTTGTTGATTTGCTGCCATTTTCTATGTATTGTACCTTATTTACTATATTTTTTTTTCTTTAAATAAACTTGTGTTACCAACCAGCGTTATTCACAATATGTAATTTATGTAATTTTGAATGTTATATATATTCCTTTTTTTTTTTTCAAATATGCTTGACATGCAAAAAAAAATGTAATTTAATTAAAAGTACCTTTTTTTTTTATATATTATCCTCCAAATCTCTTCCTTCTTGTGACTGACACCTTTCTCTTACCAAATGTTGGCTTTATATCTTGTTTTATTGTAATTAGCGTGTATATCGCTGAGGAATATACACTCTTCGCAAGTTTGTGCAAAGAGATCTCCTTCCCGTTCAATTTCTTTCCCTCGTACGCTCCGTTGCCATGGAAACACACTTGTTTAATCCTTAAAATGGCCGCCGGTCTGGTCTGTGCGTGACGAAGCGCAACGTTGTATTGTTTCGATGCGTTGCTAAGATACAACGTTGGGGCGTGAGGCGTCAGAAGAGTGCGTCTTGAAAAACTGCAAAGCACTCAAAATTCCGCCGATTGCTCCCCGTGCAGATAATTGATCGCCGGAAAGCACAAGTACTACGCATCGATGCCAACATCAATTTGCTCTTTTCTTTTAAATGAGGAGAGCGTGAAACTTTGGTGAAATCTTCCTTTCTTCGAAATCGTCGCCAAAATGTAAAGGTGAGGATTACAGGAAACAAAAGCCACTTGTAAATAAATCCAGAGATCGTTATCTTTGTTGAAGTTGATTTATTCTTCAGACTTGAAAGGAAGTCACAGGAGCACGTCTGTTGCGGTAGAAATCCAACTGCTGAACAAGTTCTCCAGTTTGGAATCATCTACCGCAACAGAGGCACGACACGAGCGCTCCTTGAAAGTAAACATACTTTCAATAAGCGCACGCCACAGAACAGAGAATATACAGAAGAGAACTGACATCACAGAATACAAGTTACATCATCTACTTACGTACTCTACACCAGATTGTGGCCCGCCACTTGATCACAGCCATGTAGGGGTTAATGGCACCAGATAAACAGGATACTGGTCGGATTAATATATCGGCCAGCGGAGCTGCTCTACAGAGCGGCTATCTTGCTTTGCGCCCTCTAGCGCCCCCCTCCTTCCCATGACAGTTCGAAAGACTCTCTTTCAGGCACTGGTAATCAGTTGTTTAGATTATTGCAATGCCCTCCTGATTTTAGCCAATGAGTCTTCTCTTAACAGACTTCAGGTGGTCCAAAATACTGCAGGCCGCTTAGTCTCCAACTCTTCTGCTAGGACCGCATCATTGCCACTTCTCCAAGGTCTGCATTGGCTATCCATCCACAAGCGAATCCAATGCAAGATCTGCTGCATAGTGCACAAGGCAATCGGGCACTATACAAGACTCTAAATAGAAATTGACCCGACCTCAGAATTCTATTAGTTACTGACATTGGGTCTTCCAAGCAGACAGCTTTCTTCATGTGGGTCCTAAGTTACTGGAACTAAGGGCCATATGTAGGTAATATATATTTACCGATTCATAAATACCGAATTTTACCGATTCGGTATTTATGAATCGGTAAATAGAATGTAGGTAAACATTCGGTAATTAGTACCGAATCGGTAATATTCGGTATTTATGAATCGGTATTTACCGATTCGGTAATAATGCATCCCTTCCAATTCATTCCTATGGGCCTAGAGGCCCATAGGAATGAATGGGAAGCCATTCACAATTACCGATTCGGTAAATACCGAATCGGTAATAGGGGGAGCATATTCATGGGTGGCAGGGTGTCACATTGACACCCTGTTGCACCCCTGAATCGTGCATGTGTGCACATGTGGCGCACATACATGCCCTAAGGGCATGTATGTCTGCCACATGGCACTTGTCAAAAAGAACAAAATTGCTTTTTAAAAGGTTTTCGTTATTTACCATCAACTTGTAGTTGGTGGTAAATAACGAATCCAGAAACCTAAAATGCACTCACTTGAGTGCCCCCTACATTGGATTTCAGGATTAGGTAATTTACCGAATCGGTATTTTACCGATTTCTTAAAATTCCGATTCGGTAAATTACCGAATCCTGAAATCCAGTCACCTACATCTCAATTGCCTAAATACTGGTCGGTAACGTGATATTTACCGATTTTCGGCTGTTACCGACCGGTATTTAGGTACCTACATATGGCCCTAAATCTTCACGACTTTTACTTCAGAAAGCGTGCCACTTGCTTTATTCTGCAGGACTCACAACAGAGCGTCTTCTCCTTCATACACTGGTTCACCACAGATCTTCAGACCATATTTGGGAAGGCCTCAGTACAAGAGAAATGTTTCTTTAGTAGGAACGGAGCCAGAGTGGTGCGATGGTACGACAATCTCCATTGCGCTCCTAGCCAAGTCCATTATGCCTGATATAAAGCTTATTTATAGGTAAACCTTGCATTGCTGCATATTTATACAGACTCCTGGCTCTGTTCTCCCTCTGAATTTAGTTCATAAGTGAGAGGGAATGATGATGTCATAGAATGGTAGGTTGTTTGCAGAGTGGATGCCTGAGACAGTCAGAATTGTAGGGAAATTAAACCTGTATTAAAGCTATATAGATGGCACTGTACTTAAAGTTCAAACAGGCACGCAATGCACTCTAGGCTCAAAGGGCGTCTGAATTATCACCTCCTGAGCCTAGTTTTTAGGACACACAATTCTTTAGTTGATGTGTGCTGGCCTGAAACGGGGCCTCAGTGTTAATCTTGTACAAAGACCAATAGAATAACCTTTAATGTAGATGACGTGAAGTTGGTGTAATTTGCAGCAGCATCACTCACCACCATCACAGCATCACTCAGGGCCACCACAGCATCACTCAGCATCACCACAGCATCACTGAGCATCACCACAGCAACACGCAGCATCACTCAGCACCACCACAGCATCACTCAGCACCACCACAGCATCACTCAGGATCACCACTGCATCACTCAGCGTCACCACAGCATCACTTAGCACCACCACCGCATCACTCAGCGCCACCACCGCATCACTCAGCGCCACCACCGCATCACTCAGCGCCACCACAGCCTCACTCAGCACCACAACAGCATCACTCAGTGCCACCACAGCATCACTCAGCGCCACCACAGCATCACTCAGCACCACCACAGCATCACTCAGTGCCACAACAATATCACTCGTCACCACCACAGCATCACTTAGCACCACCACAGCATCACTCTGCGCCACCACAGCATCACTTAGCACCACCACAGCATCACTCAGCATCACCACAGCATCACCACAGCATCACTCAGTGCCACAACAATATCAGTCAGGACGACCACAGCATCACTTAGCGCCACCACAGCATTACTCTGCACCACCACAGCATCACTCCGTGCCACAACAATATCACTCAGCACCACCACAGCATCACTCAGCTCCCCCACAGCATCACTCAGCTCCACCACAGCATCACTCAGTGTCACCACAGCATCACTCAGCACCACCATAGCATCACTCAGCGGCACCACAGCATCACTCAGTGCCACATCAATATCACTCAGTGCCACAACAGCATCACTCAGCACCACCACAGCATCACTCAGCGGCACCACAGCATCTCTCAGTGCCACCACAGCATAACTCGGCACCACCACAGCATCGCTCAGCAACACCACAGCATCACTCAGCCACACCACAGCATCACTCAGCGTCACCACAGCATCACCAAAGCATCACTCAGTGCCACAACAATATCACTCAGGACGACCACAGCATCACTTAGCGCCACCACAGCATTACTCTGCACCACCACAGCATCACTCCGTGCCACAACAATATCACTCAGCACCACCACAGCATCACTCAGCTCCCCCACAGCATCACTCAGCTCCACCACAGCATCACTCAGTGTCACCACAGCATCACTCAGCACCACCATAGCATCACTCAGCGGCACCACAGCATCACTCAGTGCCACATCAATATCACTCAGTGCCACAACAGCATCACTCAGCACCACCACAGCATCACTCAGCGCCACCACAGCATCACTCAGCACCACCACAGCATCACTCAGCATCACCGCAGCATCACTCAGCACCACCACAGCATCACTCAGCGCCACCACAGCATCACTCAGTGCCACAACAATATCACTCAGCACCACCACAGCATCACTCAGCACCACCACAGCATCACTCAGCATCACCACAGCATCACTCAGCACCACCACAGCATCACTCAGTGCCATAACAATATCACTCAGCACCACCACAGCATCACTCAGCACTACCACAGCATCACTCAGTGCCACCTCAGCACCACCACAGCATCACTCAGCACTACCACAGCATCACTCTGCGCCCACCACAGCATCACTCAGCGTCATCACAGCATCACTCAGCACCACCACAGATTCAATTAGCAGCACCACAGCATCACTCAACGTCACCACTGCATCACTCAGCGTTACCACAGCATCACTCAGCACCACCACTGCATCACTCAGCACCACCACTGCATCACTCAGCGCCGCCACAGCATCATTCAGCGCCACCACAGCATCACTCAGTACCACCACAGCATCACTCAGGGCCACCACAGCATCATTCAGTATCACCACAGCATCACTCAGGGCCACCATGGCATCACTCAGTGCCACAACAATATCACTCAGCACCACCACAGCATTACTCAGCGCCACCACAGCATCACTCAACACTACCACAGCATAACCACAGCATCACTCAGTGCCACAATAATATCACTCAGCACCACCACAGCATCACTCAGTGCCACCACAGCATCACTCAGCGCCACCACAGCATCACTCAGAGCTACCACAGCATCACTCAGCATCACCACAACATCACTCAGCATCAACACAGCATCACTCAGCACCACCACAGCATCACTCAGCACCACCACAGCATTACTCAGTGTCACCACAGCATCACTCAGTGCCACCACAGCATCACCACAGCATCACTCAGTGCCACAACAATATCACTCAGCACCACCACAGCATCACTCAGCACCACCACAGCATCACTCAGCGCCACCACAGCATCACTCAGCACCAGCACAGCATCACTCAGCACCACCACAGCATCATTCAGCACTACCACAGCATCACTCAGGGCCACCACAGCATCACTCAGCTCCACCAAAGCATCACTCAGCACCACCACAGCATCACTCAGCACCACCACAGCATCGCTCAGCACCACCACAGCATCACTCAGCATCGCCTTTGCACTAGTACACCACCACATCATCATCACTCAGCAAGACCTAAGTATCATTCAGCATCACCTCAGCATCGTCTCCGCACCAGTCACCACCACCACTAACCACCTCAGCATCACTCAGCACCACCTCAACCTGCTCTCGGAATCTGGCATCTGTTGATTCTCCCCTAGCGTCTGGCCACTGCTAGTGTTATAATACAGGTACTAGTTCCAAACCTTCACCCTCCAATTGTTTATGCCCCCTCAAAAAAAAGCTTTAACAAACAACCAATTGAATAGGCAGAAACAAGTTGCCAGCATTGCAAGAACAGAAGAAAACTGAGGACATTTTTTATTGTAAATACTTTTTTTTATATGGTCGTCCAGTTGTACATAATGCCTTCTCGCTCACATATAAGGTAGCAAAAATGCTTCTGACACTTTTTTATTATAACTTTTCAGCATGCTGCACAGCAGCCACACTTCTCTACAGCACAGCTTGAAGACATTGGCAAAGTCAATAGCTCTGGCTAAACACTTATAAGGCCCCAAAGGCAAGACCTATTGGCTATGCCAATGCTTGTTTCCTTAGGATGTCAACCCCATTTACTTATATTGTTTATTACCTTTTGACCTGAACTCTCGTGGGAGTTTTTTCCTTATGCCTGACTAGCATTCATTAAGAGCGTGAAGACTGGGAAAGAGTTACGAGACTCCGATTGTTTACTAGGATTATTCCATGTTCCCAAGAAGTTTCCTTACAAGATTTTCCTAGACCATTTTGTGTTCTACATATCAATGTGCTGTTATATGTTTTGTGAGGTATGTATGATTATGGATTAGTCATATTACTTTCATTATTGGTGTTGTGGATATGAGCAGGAAGGATGGGTATGAATCTTTCTGTTTTTGTGCTTACAGGTTTCAGCAGGCAATCAGGTGCTTAAGATCTTGACATATGTGGAGGAATTCCTGGAAGTAGGGTCTGCCTGGTTTCCTAAGGAATGTATAGATGTACAAGCGAGACATACCTGAGAGTAGTATTTTTGCACAGAGTTAATGTGTGTTCCTTGTTCTTGCAGATTTCAAACTCCCTGTTGTTCTTCTTCCCAATACTCTGTCCCTCGCCTGCTCTACCTTCGCTCTGTGTTTGGTCATTCTCAGAATTGGGGCTAACAGGAGGTGGAACCCTTTTTGCATCATTCAGATCCTGAAGAGTTTTCGTTTGAGGATCCAACAGCAAATGGATTTATCAGGTGCTGGACCAACGCACCTTATGTTATAAACTAGAAAATCTAGCTGGTAAAATCACCTTGGTAAAGGGCTGCATTGGAGCCCATTCAATTGCCTGGTCTGACCCCATTCAAGGCACTAGGGGAGCATATACTGTTCCCCGTTGCCTAACAAGATTTTCCTCTTTTTTCCCCACACCCCTTCCTCCAGCCCTTGTATCAGGAACATGATTGTTAGTATCAAAAAAGGGAAAACTGCCCTAAAATGGTTTATATGTAGAAGGCACCCCTTGTGGAAATGCCAACCACCTTACCCGAAATGTACTCTTTGGTTGAGCCTCAAATTCCTCTGTCTTCATTATGATCTAAAACCTCAAGATGACGACCACGGTCTTAGGTCTAGTTTATCTGTTTTAGGCACGAGCAGCTTTAGAGGAGACTTCACACATACATGAGGGACGTGCGGTGCACTTCAACCATCTTCTGACACAGAAAGCAATGTTTCCCCTATGCGCTAGTTCTGTCTTCATTATTCCTCATTTTTGGGCCAACGCCTTTCGAGATAGTAGTATGCACACCAGGGGTAATTGCCCATTATTTAGAACTTGTCTCACAATTCAACAAACATTAGCATAGCCAGTAGGTCTCGCCTTTTGGTTTGCCCATATGTTTTAGACTTGTTGTACATTAGTGTGGTTGTTGTTCAGTATGGCTTAAAGTTAGTGGGGTAAAGGGTTGCGCAGTGAAGTGTCGTAGAGTGGAGTGCTATGGAATGACATGGCATAGGGTGGTGTAGAGTTGAGTTGAGTGGTATGGAGTGTTATGGAGTGTAATTTAGGGAGTAGAGTGTTGTATAGTGGAAGTGCGTAGAGTTGAGTGGAGTAGAGTGTTAGTGTCGTGGAGTGGCAAAGAGTGTTGTGGAGCGGTGAAGAGCAAAGTGAAGTGCCATAGAGAGTGTTGCATAGAATGGAGTAGAGTGTTGTAGCATAATGTGGCTTAGAGCAGACTAACTTGTTAGAGTAGACTGGAATAAAGTGGAGTGGAGTGGAGTAGTGTAGGAGAGTGGAATGGTATAGTGTTGTAGAGTCGATTTGCATAGATTGTAGTGTAGTGTTATAGAGTGTCAGAGTGAAGTGGGGTGGCGTAGCGTGGATTAGTGTGTTGTTGATTATAGTGTAGTAAAGTGGGATGGAGTGGTGCAAAGTGAGTTGTGTAAAGTGTTGTTGAGTGAAGTAGTGTTGTATTACTTACTTGCCCATGCAATAAAACTAGTCTTTTTTTGTCTGGCTTACTTATTTTTTTCCTTGTATTTTTATAGCATTTACATTTATGGTAACTTTTAAATTGTATTCAAATCTGTAAAACATAGCATTTACAATACACTTTTATTTCCTTGTTTGTTATTTTTACACTGTGGCAATTTCTTTTTTAGATTTATCGGGCCATTAATTCATCTGCTAAGTCCTCCACATCTGGATTAATAAGGACCCAATCCATTAACAGTTCATTAGTTATTGATTGAAAGTTGTCATTATTAACAACTTGAGTTGTTAAAGTGATTATTTCCTGTGTCGTACTTTCTATGCCATATATGTGGACGGTTATTCTTTCTGGTGGTGCTTCTGTAGTCTGTGAATTAATTTTGTATAAATATTAGTATTATATTTATATATAAATACATATTCAATTAAAAAATATTCTTAATGCATTAATATAATCTGATATACAAAGGAGAATTGGTTCTCCATGTTAATGAAATATACTTGTTGAAGGTTTTTTTATTTTCACACCTTTGTTGCAAGATGTCTTTGAAACTGAAGGGGTTCCTAACGTTTGGGTTACAGGACAACCTGGTTACTTCCTTTCTTGAACTTTATTTATCCTTTAAGTAAGGCTTACCTGTATTTCTAATATTTTGTAGTATTAGTGTTGAGTTGAATGTATAGCAGCTTAACATTGCTTTTCATCAGGGGTCCGCATGTAAAGGTTAGGAGTAGAGCATGTGTCCCTTATGCCAGTCTTTGACTATTTCTGTTTCATTATAATTGTTATTGAAGTATTCCTTAGACTATTTAATCTGCAACTGATGTTTGTTCCTTGCAACACCTTGTTGTTTATAGTTTGTGTTATGTTTTCTATACAAATGGTACTTTTGATTTCATATGAAGCATTTTAATGTCCCTGGACAAGTCTGCATTGTACAGAACTATACATGTTAACATTTCTAAACTGGATGATTTTAAAAAAATGATGGGGGATGTATTTTCCTTCATTACATATTTTGAAGTGGAGGAAATATTATGGAGGAGACTGTTATAATAAAGCATATTTTGGCTTCAGATTTTGGGTTTTACTTCTTTGAATGGGGTTTGTTAATATGCTTGTAAAGCGTCAAAACGTAAATTAAATTGTGTTAAACTTTACTAAGTGTATGGCAATACCAGGGTTCAATAGGATCGTATTGGGACAGAAAGTAGGTGTTACTATCCAATTAAAAATTGCCTTTATTTAGGATGCCACATCTATTTTATTCTGGAATGACTAGTATTTTATTGTGTTGCGATTATAAAAATCATAGAAAACAATTTAAAATGTGTTCTAGTTGTCCTAATGACATTTGACTGCTAAGTAGAGTAATTAAAGATGGAAAAGCCATGTTAATAATGAATATAGGCTTTATAATAAGTTTTACATAATTAGTATTTATTTGCTTTTGTAGACTTTTAAAATAGGAGCAGATGGCTGGTATTTATTTATGTAAATGGTGGTAAACAACCTCTATTTTCAAAAGTGTTAGTTTATAAATTAGTCCATATTTGTGATCACTTTTCAACTTGTAGAGATACATTTAATTGGGGCTTTTTATGGTATCGGAGACTGCATAGATTTTTGCTTGTTGCAGGCTCTGCTTGTGGTAATCTTAGAGAAATGTAACAGTAAAAACCTACTTAATAGACTATTAGAACTTACCTGAAGTACTCTGTGTTTTGTCGTGTTCACTTCATTGAATTCAGTCACATAAGCTATTTTAATATATTGTCCAATGTGCATAAAATACTGGCTTGCTTCTCTACATAATGTAATTTTTACATAGTCTGTCGAGTCCTTTATTTTAATGGATTTTAGTTGAGTTTCCTGTCCTGCAATGAAGTCTGTTTTTATGGCATCCTCCTGTAAAATATACTTTTTTGATATAATAAATTTTATCATAATGTGGTCGGCCCATTTGATTGTAATTAATGGCTGAGGACACACGTCCGGAACCTTTCTCACGCAGGCCCTAGAACAGGCCCAATTCCAAACCCACTCATACATACATTATCTTTATGATGGGTAAGGTGTGAGGAAGCTATTGCCAGCAACACAGGTGGCTATAGACACCTAGAAAGGGGCAGAAAGGTGGATGAAATGGAATGCACAATTCACCAGTTAAACCCCCCTATGGGAGGGTACACCCCTGAATGAATTCAAGAAGTTGCAGGGTTTCAAGGGCAGGGATACCCTATGGATCTCTAAACTGGGAGACATCATAGAGGGTGGTGCCCTAATCCCTTTTAGCTCTCTCCAAGAGACTATCAACTCAACATGACACAACACTACAAATACCTCCAGCTTTACCATGCATGGTTGACCGAGGGACTTGATACTGAAAACATGCCAGAATATGCACCTCTAGAAGGGAGACTGCTCATGGAGAAAATTTCAGAAGAGGTAGTATTATAGACATATAAAACGATCACCAATAATAGGCCTGACTCCTTAATAAGACTAAGAGCTCACTGGGAAAATGAAGTGGGGGAACTTGATTTCCTGGATTGGAACGCAGCCCTAATGCACCCCAGCAAAGTTGATCCAATTTAAAGTCATTCATAGGGTTTATTATGACAGGGCCCGACTGCATAGCTTTGACATGGATGATTCCGCTAGTTGTCCTCGTTGTGGGGCAGAAAGAGGGTCGTTCATACACACACTGTGGGAAAGCCATAGCATTCAACCATACTGGAATTATATAACCGCAGATTGCAATGGGGTATTAGGAGAAACGTTGCCGATGGACCCTAAATACATACTGTTGGATAGCCCCACAGACGTGGATCTCCCTAGAGCCAAATATTTGTTCAATTATCTGGGCCTTGGAATGTGGCCAAACACTGGGGCACACCTGATCTCCCCACACAAGTTTACCAAAATATGTGTTCACTGGTTGCACCACTACGGCATTGACATGGGGGACTGCGAAAAGCAGCCCTAACCCACACAGCCTTATATTGGGTGACAAATCTTGTACCAACATACCATCTGACAGTTGCCTGTTTATTGCATGTATCTGGCCACGGAAATGTGTTGATGTAAAATATGGCTGATTGTGCATTTACTCTCATGTCCCTAAGGTTTCTTGGTATGCTTAGTTGCTTGATGTGTTGATCGCAGAAAATTCCAATAAGAATATTATTTTTTAAAATATTATAATGTAAGTTGTAAGTGTTCAAAAAAGGAAGAAGTAGTAGATGTAATGTAAATTAAGAGAAAGTGTATGCTGGTGCAGATTGAAGTGTGGAAATATTTGGTTGATTGGAAGGTGGTATATTAGAGTACAGTTTAGAATGGGATAGTGTGGAGTGGTGTGGGTAGGTTTAGTGTTTTGTGTCTTGGTTTGGTTTTGTATGATTCGTTTAGTTTAGAGTGGGGTGGCTTGGGGAAGGGTGGAGTGGGGTAGATTGTTTTAGAGCGGTGTAGGGTAGAGTGTTGCAGATTTTAGTGGGGTGTTTTGGGGTCAATTGAGGCAGATTAGACTGGGGTAGCTTGTAGTGTTGTAGTGTGGGCTAGATGGTTTTGAGATGAGTGGAGTGGCATAGATTAGAAATGGAGTGGGATATATTGGAGTGAGATGGGTTAGATTTGAGTTTTGTGGGTTAGATTCTTCTAGGGTGTTGTAGATTCTAGTAGTTTAGGGTGGATACTAGTGATTTGTTTATTTTTTTTAATTGTGTGGTTATTTTTGCAGAGGATTTTTTGAGGATTGTGTTAGTTTTGGTTGTTTGGAGTAGGCAGGAGTAGATTTGGTTTAGATTAGAGTGGGGAGATTCGGGTAGCGTGGAGAGGGGTAGATTGTTTTATTTTTGAATGGTGTATATTGGGCAAAATTGGAATGTGACTTATCTTAGTTGAATGTGATACTTGGTGGTATTTTGGTTGATTTAGTTTGGGGTATGGTAGATTGTGCAAATGTTTTGTTGACTAAATAATGCAGAGTGTGTTAAAAAACATCCAAAACGGGGCGTGGCTTGCTGCCGAGCAAGATGGCTGCAGCCTAAGCGAGCTCCGAGGGTGAGACCGACTCCCCTCGCATCCGTCTACTGATCCGCGACTCTCTACACTCCCAAGGTCGAGACACGGGGAGCGGAGGCGAAGCGACCTCGCCTGCTCCCGCTCCTGAATCCCTCCGTGGCTCCTAACGCGATCGGCGAGCTCCGGAAGGTTACAGCCTACCAGACCGGGGCCTCGGGTCGCTGGAGTGGCCCGGGTGCGGCGCTGACGATCCGGACCGGTCGGTGGAGGCTGCAGGCTCGGAGCGGATCGGGCGCGGTTGCGCGCTCCTCGCGCTTTGAGCGGCTCTCCCCCAGCCCACGGAGCGTCGGTGAGCCCGGTGGAGGCGAGATCTGGGCAGCGGTGGGGCGCACAGCCCCGTATTTAATTCTTTACCGGACTGACGGTCCGCCTGGCGTGTGGGGCTGGAGACGTGTTCCGATGCGCCTGGTCGGGTTATGGGGTTCGAGCACTCTGCTGAGTTGGGGTGGCGGGCAGTTCCAGGTCCGTATGGCAGGGAGGCAGGGAGGGGGGGTGGGGGTTGGGGATTGTTTTCTTGTTTTCTTTATAGGTTTTGGTTTTTGTTGGCACTGGCACTTGCGACACATGATGCACGCTTTCACTGTAATGCACATGCCCCACAGCAGTACATCCGCGAGACTCACAGCTTCCCGCCCCAACCACCGTAATGTCCGGGGTAGAGTGCGATACGCAGTCTGAGGCCAATCTGACCCCAGTGCGGCCTCTCTCAATGCTCACGTGGAACGTGCGGGGCTTAGGCGACAAAATCAAGCGGGCCTGGTATTGCACGGTATTAAGAGGTGCGCCCCGACGGTGGTCCTACTCCAGGAAACCCATCTGGTTGGCACCGCTAGCAAAGCCCTAGACAGATGGGGGTACAAGATGGTGGCACACTCGGAGTTTACTTCCGGATCGCGGGGGTGGGCATACTGGTGCGCCGACAGTCCCATCTAATTGTGCACAGCGTCCACACGGAAGGGTCGGGGCGTTTTGCAGCGATCCACACCCAATGGGAGGGACGGCCCCTTAACATTGTGTCTGTTTATATTCCGCCTGCGCTACAGGCTGTGGCGTTCCCGGCGCTTAGTGGCTTCCTGATGGCACTACCGGAGGGGGAGGTGATACTGGGTGGTGACTTTAATACGGTTATGAGCGACCTCAATGATCGCTGTCCCCCACGGCCCCGAGGCGGGGGCGTTTCACGCCTTGCGAGCTTTGTGGAGGCGCTCGGGCTGACGGATTTGTGGCGGTTGCATCACCCGACGACACAGCAATTCACGTACCACTCTGGGGTGCACAATAGTTTGACTCGCATAGATTACTTCCTGGGATCGGCTGGTTGTGTTCAAAACATTGACGACATAGAAATCAGACCGCGAGGCATATCAGATCACTCCCCGCTGCTCCTGCACTACACGACACACCACTTGATGCGTCGCCGTATTTACCCACTGCGTCCCGGTTACCTACGGCTCCCCGAGATTAATAAGTCCATACGGAAGGCGACGAGCCTTTATTTCCAAGAAAATGCCGCCTCTGTGTCTTCCCCTACTGTCCTATGGGAGGCGTACAAAACGGTGGTTTGGGGGCAGGCTATGGCTTCCGTCGCGGCACACAAACGCGGGCAACAGTCCGAGCTGGAGTCGCTGGAGCGTGAGCTTCAGGCGGCGGAGGCCCGCCAAGCCTGGGACCCCTCCCCCGCGGCCTCCCACGACCTGCAACTGGCGCAGATTAAGTACAGAGAGCACCTCGCGGAGCGCACCAGACTACGCTTGGAGGCCTCGCGGCATACAGTTTACGACGTGGGGGATAAAACGGGGAGGTTGCTGGCGTGGCTTGACCGCCGCGACAGTGGCGCCCGGTGGATTGCGCGGCTTGACACTGCGGAGGGCCGGACAACGTCCGACCCGCGCGCCATCGTGCGTGCCCTAGCGGAGCATTACCGGGGGGGTTTATGCCTCCGCTTCCTCCATGACGGTGGAAGAGGCATTAACATACATCAAAGACATTCAGATGCCCACACTATCCCCCGCGGCTCGGGAGGCCTTGGAGGCTGAGCCCACGGTGGAGGAACTCCAGGCTGCTATTGGCGCGTTGCAGCCCGGTAAGGCTTTGGGGCCCAACGGCATACCGATTGAGCTCTACCAAAGATTGTCCGAGACGCTGGCCCCACACTTACTAAATATGTTCACTCACAGCCTGCACGTGGGCGAGCTTCCGTTAGATCAGCGCACGGCCACCATTGTGGTGGTTCCAAAACCAGGTAAACCCGCTGCGCAATGCACCTCCTACCGTCCCATATCACTAATCAATGCGGACGCCAAGATCCTCGCTAAGCTACTGGCTATCAGGCTGACGCCATATCTGTCTGAAATTGTGCACCCAGATCAGTCTGGCTTTATGCCCGGCAGAAGTACATCCCACAATCTACGACGCCTACACGGGGTGCTGGCCCGGGCGGGACGCGTGCGGGAGCCGGCGGTGCTTCTCTTCCTGGATGCGCGTATGGCGTTCGACATGGTTGAGTGGCCCTTTCTTTTTGCGGTATTGTCACATCTGGGCTTCGGGCCCAAATTTTGTGCCTGGGTCAGACTCCTCTACACTAACCCACTGGCGCATGTCACGGCCAATGGGCATATGTCGGAGGACTTCCCCCTGACGCGAGGGACTCGACAGGGCTGCCCCCTCTTGCCACTGCTCTTCGCCCTGGTGCTTGAGCCGCTCGCGGCGTGGATACGCTGGGAGCCCATGATACGGGGCCTCAGGTGGACGGATGGCTGGGAGGACCGCGTTTCTCTATACGCGGATGACGTGCTACTGTATCTGTCCTCCCCTGGCCGCTCTATACTGGCGTTGCTTAATATCTGCGAGATTTTTGGCCGGGCGTCGGGATATACGATAAATTAGTCTAAATCGATCCTATTTGTGTTGCATGGCCACCCCCCCCCCGCTTACCGACGGGTTGTCCACTCCAGGTGGCAGACGGCTCGTTTAAATTTCTCGGGGTGCATATCACGTTGGATCCGGCGGAGTTTTTTCAGCGCAATTTAAGCCCCCCGTTGGACCGCCTCAAGCGGGATGTGCTTCACTGGGGAGCACTGCCGCTGACTTTGCTGGGGAGGGCGGCGCTTTTCAAAATGATGGCTCTGCCACGTTTCCTATATGTACTGGAAAACACGCCGTACCCGGTGCCTCCGGCCTACTTCCGCGCGATAGCAGCGCAAGTCTCCAGCCTGTTATGGGGTAACAAGCCGGCACGCATTGCGCAAACCAAACTGGTTCGTGGGTGGTACGACGGGGGAATTGTGCTCCCGGATATCCAGCTCTATTATTGGGCAGCCCAACTGAAGGTGATTAACCAATGGCTCCATGCGCCACAGTCTGATCCGGCGTTCAGGGCAGACAGAGACATCCTAGGTGAGAGGGGTATGCTGTCCTCTTTATATGATGGACGATTGGCACCGAAGCTGATCGGCCCTTTGCGGCAGACGGTGTCTATCTGGCACGCAGCACAGGCTAAACTCGGATGGCGGGGAGTACTGACTCAACTCACACCTCTTTGGGATACTAAACAATTGGGGTGGCTGAGGGGCAGTAAAGGGTTCGATGCCTGGGACTCCATCGGCATTTCGGTATTAGGTGACATGTGGCACAAGGGGGCAATCGTCCAGTTCACGCGGCTGCAGCAACAATATGAGCTCGCTCCTTCAGAGTGGTTCAGATACACTCAGATTAAACACGCCCTGATGACGCATCTGACACCCGGACAGGAGGTTCCGCAGTCATCCCCGCTGGAGGATAGGCTACTGACGGAATACATGCCCAAGAAGGCTACGTCCCTCACATACCGCAAGCTCATTAATAACCTGACGGACCCCATGGGGCCCCTTCGGGATAGGTGGACAGAGGAGGTCGGGGAATTTGATGACCCGGAATGGCATGAGGCGCTGGCCTCGCCGCGGGAGGCGGGTATCCCCTCAAGGCTGCGCCTGGTGCAGCTTCAGATCCTGCACCGCTCGTACTACACCAGACATTTATTGCACAAAATGGGTAGAGCGGTGCACCCCTTCTGCTTGCGTGGTTGTGGGGAGGTGGGGACCTTTTACCACACTATTTGGGAATGCCCAGTCATCCAAGACTTCTGGAGACGAGTGATGAGGACGATGTCGCAGGTGTGCGGAGTGTCATTGGTGCCTGAGCCCCGGCGCTGCTTGTTAAATGTGTGGGAGCCCAATGACCTCAGCCGGCAGGCGCAGAACTGGGTGACACTGGGGATCATAACGACTAAAAGGAACATAGCCCAAAAATGGGGGGCGGAGAGGGGACCAACGCTGGCCGCATGGGGAAGGGACATGGATGCAGCAATGTTTGCGGAACGCTCTGTGTTTATCAGGCGGGGATGCCCCCGAAAGTGGGACAAGGTTTGGGGGGCGTGGAACAAATTCAGAGGAGAAATATGCACCCCTCCATCGCTGTCACAAGATGAATCCTCGGACTCGGACTAATGGGGAGGCCCCAGGGATGGAGGGGCCAAGGACTGTTACCGGCTATGCGGCAATGTGCTGGTCTGGGATCCACTTATGTATTGCCAGGTGGTATATGTTGTTAGCAGAAATGATGGGCAACGTAATGTTTCAAGTGTCTTGTTGGTTTGCTTACAAGAAAACTAATAAAAATGGTTTAAAAAAAAATCCAAAACTTGGGGGCTCATTAGGATGGCGTGCCGATCATCACGCCATCCTAATGTGAAATACCCCTGCCATATTATGATGGCGGTGGGTATTGCGGCGGAGGCAAAGTCTTTTCTGCCAGTCGGCAATCGTTATGATTGCCGGCCGGGTGTAGCTGGGCCATTAATATGGCGGCAGTGCCTAGCAGGCACCGCCAGCCATATTAGGATGTGTGTGGTTTAAGGCCTTGAAAGGCTGGCAGGGATTGGCTTTGGGGGCCCGTTGCGGGCCCCGAGGGTATGGGTGGTGCACATGTAAAGTGTGTGTGCATAAATTCTTGTAGTGAGAAATTTTGTTGGTATTTGTTGTTTAAATCTATGTTAAAATTGCCCATGATAATGTATGTAAAATTTAGATAGAAGTTAATTATGTTTGTGATTGATTATAATTAGGGCTCCCGGCTTTATGGTATTTTTTTTTCTTAACATTTCCGTCTGTATTTCTCCATATTTATTTTTGGGACATTTTATCTGTATTTATCCATATTTATTTTGTGTTTTGTGAATAAATGAAGTTGTAAAACTGTACATTTCTATATTTATTCAACTGCTAGACATACACTTATATTTTGAAGTCTGTAACAATGCATCCACTAAATATTAGCATTACACCACAAATGTATGCTGACCTTTGCCATTATGTAAAGAAATCTCATCCTGCTTTTTAATTTTCCATGCTGTCCATCTGCTCAGCGGTTGGGCTACAATTCATGAAAGGCACCTCGGAGAGTCACTTAAAATAAGCACAAGTTTCTGTATTTATCCACTTTCAAAAATAAGTGCAGACAGAAAACACATTGTTTTCAGTCTGTATTTATCTGTAACAATCCGTAAAGACAGAAAACAGGGAGCCTTAATTATAATAGTGTTTGGATTGGTATATGTGGTGGTTTGTACAATATGACAACTAAGTGGTTGTTTTCATTAATATTTAATGTGAAATGTAAAATGTCAATTCCTTGTGTGGGTTTCATAAATAGGTAGTAGGAAAAGCTCTTTCTTGTAGTATATTGCAATGCCATGTTTTGTTTGTTCATTGTGGTATTTGTCAAATATTATATGGTGATATTGTTGTATGGATTATGCCTCATTTGGTGCTTTTCTAGTTGTATTTATTTCAGTTAGGCAAATACTGTCTGTATTTATGATGTTTTTATCAGATGTAATTGATTTAAAACACATTTTAAGTGAATGTATATTTTGTACGATAATATTTAATTTGTTGCTGTATGTGCCTATTTGTGATACTGATATATGTAATGGCATTTTTTCTTAATCATTGCATTTCTTCCTTTACATTGGGATATGCAATTATTTTATCCTAATAAAAGTTTTGAATGTATATGTTTGATATTGATTTTGCTCTGCTAACAGCTGCATAATGCAAGAGATGTATTTTGCTATTGTTAAAGTGTATATAAAGTGGCTCAATAGTTTCACCTTGTGTTTTATGTATAGTTTAGCAGATGCTTGCAGTAATGGAAATTGTCTGCGTATAATTGTTATGCATTTTTTTGTGTATTGAAAATGCCTTGATATTAAATGTATGGGTGTCCAATTAGCTGGAATTTCTGTATGATACAAGTGTTTGTTTTGTCCCCTTGTCATTTTCCCAACGGTTTAATAATCAAATGCAATCCAAACTATAAATGGTGTATTGTTAATAGTTTCTACTAATTCTACTACAGTTGAAGCTTTATTAGTTAAACCATTGTTAATACTAACATTACCAGTCAAATCATAGCTTAGGGGGGGAGACAGCGTTTACAACGCTGGCAATACCACGCGAGTTGATAACAACGCGGTCATTACAACGACCACGCTGTCACCACGCGTGGCATTACATCGCAAGTCGTTTCAACAACTTGCACTAGGTGGCATGCAACACCAGGGAATGTGTTGGATTTTAAATACAATACCTTCCCTGCTGTTGCGCTAACTGGAGGTAGGAATAGTAATTGATACTATTCCTAAGTCCAGCACGCCATCTAGCGCAAGTCGTTGAAACGACTTGCAATGTAATGCCATGCGTGGTAACAACGCAGTCGTTGTAATGACCGCATTGTTACCTACTGCGTGGTAACACCACACGTTGTAACATCACATATTCCTTAGGGGGTCATTATGATGGCGGAAGGACCGCCGGCATGGCGGGCCTTCCGCCATCACCAAGCGTATTACCTACCTCCAAATTAGGATGGAGGTGGGTATCGTGGCAGACGCAAAGTCCGTCCTCCGCTTCACCGCCAAAGGCAATCGCACCGATTGCATGGCAGACGTTGCAGGGCCACTAAAATGGTGGCGGTGCCTAGCAGGCACCATCCGGCAAATTAGGGTGTGGCTATGGGAAGGCCTTTCCATGGATGGCAGGGTCCGTTACGGGCCCTCTTGTTTGGGGGGTGTCACTGCACTGCATATGGTGCCTGCCACGTAGTGTAGGGAAATGCAGTGCATACACTTTTGACATTGCGCACGGTGCTGCAGCCAGCAGTACCGCCCGCAATGTTAAAAGCCCTGCATGCGCCCGCCAGTAGGCGGGCGCATCCTAATCGCAGTGGTGGGACCGCCGCATGTCTGGCGGGCGGTCCCAAACACCCCTTCGATGGCGGGCAGACCTATTATGCCCGCCATCCTAATGAACCCCTTAGTTTCAAAGAAATGTGTATGAAAGTCCCATAGGTTTTGTTGCATCTGTTTGTAATTGATTTAATATTGTTTGCTTTACTTTTTCTGAACTGACTGTATCATGTGTTGTTGTAGTGAAAACTGGATATTATTGAATATGTTCTATTAAAATGTTATTATTAATGTTATTTATTCCTTTGTTTGTTGACATGAAATATGGGATTTATTTTCATCCGGTTGTATTTCCCATTGTTTAATGTGTATACTATTTTCTTCTTTTAATGTGTTTAGTAAGGTCATTTAGCTGTCTCATAATTTTTGTCAGTTCAAATAGTTTAAAATGAGTTAATCATAAGTTAGTACTTAGTGGCCCGTATGAATACTTTGCATTGTCAAATATGTAGGTGTCAAAAAACTGTTTTTCATTATCTCTTATTGCTAAAATGGAAATGCCTTCAAATGGTTTATCAGATGCTTTTATTTCTTGTAATCTGTTTTGTATATAATTGATCATATTTATGCCAGCCATTGAAATGTCATCAATTATTATTATTTTAAGATGCAGTATTTGACTTTGATCCTCAGTTCTTGGTTTATAAGATAAAGTTTGTGACACAGGTATTTTGAATGTGCTATATAATTTTTGCCATTAATATTATGTGCTACATTGCCTATTAGTGGGCAAAAGAACGATGGATTTAACCCAGATCTCTTGACTGGGGGAGAATGTCTGCATTGTCAGCATTCCGTCCATCAATTGTTTGTTGTAACGCTTTTCGCCCTAAGTGGGATGGGTATTCCCAGACGTGGGACCCGTGCTCACTACGCCACTGGAGTCAAGCTATCCTGGCTGATGACGGCTGATAGCCAGAAACCGGTCCTAGGATGCTTGATTCCGGTCCAGGGAAGACATGGCTTGGCAGTTCGGGCTGGACTGTTCCCATGAGGCACAGGGTCAAGACTGATTTGCATATGGCCATGTCTAAACTGGGGTGGTGTAGTGGGCAAAAGAACGATGGATTTAACCCAGATCTCTTGACTGGGGGAGAATATCTGCATTGTCAGCATTCCGTCCATCAATTGTTTGTTGTAACATTGCCTATTGGAGCTGTAATTAAAATGTAAATTGTAAGATTTTCACCTGCTTTGGTTTTGTAATAACGTAATAATGTTTGATAAAGTGCTGTAATAAGAAAGGTCTTTCCAATTCCAGCACCACCAGTACAGAATGTATAGCATGGTGTTTCTTTATTTTTGAACCAATGTAAATGATGGCAAAAAAAGTTCAGTTGTTAAATTATGCATGATACTCTAGTATTTGTCATTTGTTAAGATAGAATTAGTTAGTCTTTCTTCTACAACATTGCCTCTAATACTTAAATCTAATGACAAGTCATATATAATTTGTTGTTTGTTATATTGGGCATCACTGGATGTTGTATTGTTTAAGATTGCATTAATCTCTTAGCATGAGCTGAAAGCCATTTTGTACTTGGCAGCCATTTTAGTTAGCTATGTGCTGGCCATTTGCTGTTTCCCTCTACCAGAGTCTTGCACATGTTCAGATGTGCTTAGCTAGTAGAGTGCACCTGTTCTTAGTATAGAACTGTCAGGCTGTTCTAACTGATGTCAGCAACTTATTACTCTTCCTACTTGTTGACTGTGCAGTTTCTGTATGACCATCTATGTGCATAACTCTTCTCATGTGTACTTGTACTGCCTTTTTTCAGCCCCTGTGTGGGTATATAATGCCCCTGTTCTCTGTACTCCTTAGAAAATGTCTCATACAGTGATTTGAGAATGCTGTGTGACACATTTTTTCCCTCTTTAGAGGTTAAATAAAAAGATGTCTTTTATATTACAGCTTCTGTGCCAATCTCTTCTTTGTTGGTTTAAAAGGACCAGGTGTATCAGTGAAGCCCCAGAGAAGGTTTTGATTTCTACAATTGGTGCCCTCTGTGAGGCTCATCAGAGAAGTGGCTATCCAAGGGGGTGATCCTGATGGGAGACAGGAATCTACTGAGGAGGACAGAACAGGACTCTAGTAAAAAGGTACCCTAAAACTGAGATTCTGTCTATGCAGCCCAGTATATTTCTGGTCTTCCTGATTGGACTCCTCCAACTGCTTACCACTCCTGACTGAGAACATTTTTTGCGTGAGTATTCTAAAAATGACCGTTTGGTCACTCAGAACTTGGCAGTTAGAATATGGAAACTTGTGCTTGGTAAGGTTGTTTGTTACCACGCTTCTTGGATTTGTATGGAAATTGGCCAATATTTGGAATTTGGAAATATGTAAACTGCAGTTTATGTAGGCAGGTAATGAGAAACTTTTGTAAACTTGAGTTAAGTGCTACTTTGTGTATAATATTGTATATTCTGCAATATTTTTGGCATGCCTGTTCTTAGCACACATCGTAGAATGTGTTGCCTGGTTTGTAGGTACCCTTGGAACTTGTACTGAATTAGCCGGCTCCCCTAGAGGGGATACTTAACTAGGTTTAGGTATAAAAACGTATTTCTTCCTTGGTGACTAGTACCCCAAGGAACTAAATATGTACATAGAAAGGATCCTGGTCTGTGCACTTAGCAACATTCATAAGTGGTGATATGCAGAGCGTTTTTTACTGGTGTTCTGCCAGCCAAATCTAGTAAATATGACTTACAACTAGTATTTACAACTAGTATTTACAAATAGTTTGGTTTAAGTACAGTCTGTGGGCTGTCTTTTGTTTCTGTCCTAAGTGTTGATCTGTGGGTTAAATGTGTGTTTAACCCCTTCGGTGCTCATGACGGAATGGTTCCGTCATGACCCACGGTTGAGCTGTGCTCATGACGGAACCATTCCGTCATGACCACGCCCGCGCAAGATTCCGTCAGCACAGCGGCGGAATCTGCGCAGCATCGAAGGGGTTAAATGTCTGTGGTTTGTCATTAGTGGTACTTGTAAGTAGCGATTGCGTTCTTGGTGCAAGAATGGCTAGCCTTAAGTGCCCTGTATTATGTGTATGACACTGTTTTGAAAATGTCTGGAATGAGCTCAATGTTTTTTTTTGTCATCATTCTGTTATGCAAAACATCATTAAAATAAAATATATTTTAAAAGAATCCAACAATGAATTATATAATATATGTTAAATAGCTGCACGCTATCATTAAATTGACAGAGTAAGACACTATACATGTGTGCAAATTGCCACAATGTTAAAGATAAAATTAGAATCCACATTGAATAGGAATAAAAAAGCTTCAAAAAACGAAATTGTGTGTTTTGCAATAGATAAAATTAAGATACAAAATGTCACAGCATTTTATCCTTCTGTATTAGGTATTAAAAGGCATTCACATTATCTGAGTGAATTGGTTATTGCTGAACTAAAATACACATTACAGAACGACAGATTTGTGCTGGCTCGAAAGGCTGACTTGAAAGGCGTGTGAATTCAACGCCTTTACGTGTCAAGCAGCTGTGTCAGAACGTGGGTATTTCTGACTCCAGGCCACACAAAGAAAACAGCTGACGTCACTACCCCTTAAGTCAGTGCAAACACGGTGTGAAAACCCTGCATTTCAGACTGCTGTTTTAAAAGTTAGAAATATAGTTTCATTATTTTTGATAAACAGAGAACAGATTGACAGTAGGGATCTCTTTTCTAAATGCCTTTTTAAATAAGGATAAGAGTGGTTTTTAATGTTAAATGATAATGACTGTCCTTTATTTAAAAGTGGCGCAGACTTAAGATGTTTCAAGTTAAGCTTCTGTGCTTAGGGCTAAGAATGAATGTGTTTAAATATGATAGGCAAAGGGATGCAGCTTGCTTTTCATATGTGGACTCATCAAAATGATTGGATTTATTAAAAAATATATATATATTTTGATTATATAAAAAATGTTATTTAAAATAGGTGCATTAAATTCGTTTTTTAATATTTATAATGCCTAATAATGATGCTGTGACCTCCTAGCCTCCAAATTGAATTTAAGCCGTGCTATACAGCAATAGGGGGTCACTTACATGTGAAATGTCACTTTACACAGGCGTACAAAACTCATTTTTATAAGGTTATACATTATACATTTCTGATGCCACATCTCTGGGTTATGTAGAGGACATTCTGGGGATGACTATTATGCAAAAACCTTGTAAGATATTCATTTTTAAGTGCCCCAAACATCAAAGTCGAAATTGAGTAAAATTCACTATTTAAATTAGGTTATTCCAATCAGAGCAGCTTTTAAACTGACTTAGGCTCCAGTAAATGCACATATGTAAGTATAGAATGAATAGCTGACATCTATACTGCTAGACAAGCACTCAGTACACTGCTTACAAATATAAATATGTACAAAAAACTGGCAGAAGTTATTAAGCTTACCTCTGAATTGCTGGTAGACAGGAATGGAGTGGGTTGTTGAGCTCTCAGTCTCCAGGGTCACTGTGAATTAGTAAAGGTAAAACTGCATGAAAACCTTGCACGCAAGATGGAACAGCTGCGAATAGGTTAAAGGTCGAAGTTCTACATTTAGAAGCAGGGCTCAGTGCAACATTTGCTTTGACATTTCGACATTTGAAAGACGAAATGGTAGGGCAGGGACAGAAAGAGGTTTTGCTTACTTTTTTTTGCAAAAGCAAGTTTTTGTTCACTCATATGAACAGATTGAATAATAATGGTATATGTGAGCTCTTATTAAGACAATGGCTCTGCCATATGTATAGCACTAATGCTTTTAGGGCTGAATTAAGGAAGCAATGGGATTTAGTTTGAATTCATGTGCCCTCGTGTTACACTTGTACATTTGCTAAAGGAATATGTTCTTTAGCTAGCTCAATGTGCTATTTAGCTCCTCAGAGTTTGTTTATGCCCAGTTGCTACAACTTGGGGTATTTATAGTATTGACAGAATGAAACCTGTTACAGGTTTCCTACTGTCAAAAATGGGGGGAGGAGGCTAGCTCCTCTACAAATTAAGGGTAGGCAAATTTATGTTTTCTCTCTCTTTTTCTCAATTTCTTTTGAGCCTGTCTAAACTGTCTGTGAAATAGCCATGAGACATTTAATTGGCTATTCAGTAATACTGTTTTAAACATTATTAGCTTTAATAAAATGAATAAATAAATTTGCTATGTTACTGCCCATCCTGTCTGATGAAATTATGAAAGGATGAGTAGTCTAGATTGCTGTTTCCTTATTTGATCTTTAAGGGGAACTAGCTGTGGGTAGTTTTTGTTCTAAAATTCTCAGGTGATAACACCACTATTGTTTGTTATTCTCATACTACATACAGTTTTGCAAGGGCATTGCTAGTTTTTATTAACTAGTCTGTGTAAATAAACTGACAGTCCTTACTAGAGCTGATGTTGCATAGTTTGGATTGTGAAAAATAGAATGCAGAGAAGATGCCCATGTGATCCCTAGCAAACATTTTTGAGGAACATATTGTTTTATAGGAGTATGTTTGTCACAAGATGTTCTGCTGGAGAAAATGTACCCATTATGTTGAAGTTTTTTAGTTCTTTATGTAATAGGAATCCCTGCTAAATTAGCAGTTTTAGATTTTCCTGTTGCTCCTATAACATGAGAGCATGGTCCTAAACATACAATGTAGGTGCTTTTATTAAGAGAAATCATTTTAGAAGTGTCTGCAGTCCTGTACAAGTAATGCAAAGTCTATGAGTAAAACATTTCCTTTTTTCTTGAGGGTCTTTAGATGATTAAGATAGGAATATACAGATTTAAGGATTTGGAGTATGTCTGTATTGTTTTTCTCTTTTCCTCAGAATTTAGTAAATGAACACAGACTTCCTTGGCTGCTTGGGATTGGGTGACGTATTACTCTTGTCAGTTCACCAAAGAGTTCCTTTTATACTTGCCAATAGGTCAAGGCTGTTGTTTATTTTACTCTCACATAGATGAAAGTGCTTCTTGGGTGCCTTGCTAATATATGGGGCGTCCCTAGACTAGGAAATATTCTGAGACTAACCTCTCTGTTGATAGATTATTTCTGTGTCTTGTCTAAAGCCCTTTTGTTCTGTCCACCAATAGATATTTGCTGCCTTACAACCATTGCCAGAGGGGCGCGGACGTCAGATCTAGCTTGAGGAATCAGCACCAGTCCAGCTTGAAGTCAAAGTGAAGGTAACCAGCACAGGCATTGCTGGCAACCAGGACCTCAGTGAAGGTAGAAGGCCGGAAGCACAGGGATGTAAAGTGTGAACCCCTGCCACTGTCTTGGGCGAAAGACGGGGTCACAAATCAGAAAGGAGAAATCATGGATCAAGTTTTTGATGCCCAGCCGAGAGTCACAGACCGACCAGGAAGGCGAGAAAGTTTTTGCTTGAGGTAACCCCCTTTGAAACAAGGGTTGCTTCAGAGATCCTAGCATCAGGCCTCTGAATCCTGGTCCCGAAGTGGCTATAAAGTCTTCACCTTTGTTGGTCAAGAGATACCTGGGCACACTGAATGCAATCTATGGCCCCAACGAAAGAGCAGTGTGCCAGCAGAGCAATACAAGAGTTAGGGAAGGACTTGAGTTCAGGGTACAGGTGCTGTGTCTCTGGTGCCTGTTAGATTGAAATGAAGAAAACTGGTGCACTGCCTGAGACACTGGACAGGATCGCTGAGAGCATTTGCCCTGGTGGGTGATTGCCCTATCCTAAAAGAAGAAACTTTTCCCTTGAAACTGGGCCGTGATTCCTGAGTTGCGAGTTGTGCAGCTCCACCGTGGGAACAAAAAGAGCCTGCCTGTGAGGCTCAAATGGACACAGGGAGAAGACTCCCCTCTGGTTGGTTGTACAGCGGCTTTAATTTCCCCAAGACTTCTTTTTCTTTTTTGTTGAAAATGTACCCCATTGGTCGTCCCATTTTTGAGGAGGAGCAGCCCTTTGCAGCTCTTCGTCCTAATTCTCATGGTCCTGTGTGGTCCTCCTGGTCCTCTGGATCCAGGATCATTTTTGTAATAATATGTCTGACTGCTTTCATAATTGTATTAGGAATAATGTTTATTCTGCGAGAGAAAAGTTCATCTGAGCAATTGACAAATATTACTTTACCCTTTCCTTGATTGATACTCTAGCCCTCATAAAGGAAACACTGGAAAAGTCTAGTGAAAATGTTTTTATTAGATATGCGCTGTTGGCTATTCTGAAGTTGAAATAGTAAGTAAGTTTATTTTATGCATAAAATTTATTAAAATCATTGCACATGTTGATCATACAAAGAAAGAATAATTACATGATGATTTGGATTATATACAATTTAATAGGCAATGTTCTAAAATTATCCAATACAAAAAGAAAAAGTTAAAAAGTCTTAAAATATTCAAGCGAGAGAAGATTGTCCGTCGACAAAGGGCAAAACTCTACTTTCCTTGATCATTAGGGAATCTAATCCAGATGATCATTTCTTGGACCATGTATTATTTTCGATGTCTGAAATCTTCTACTGGTTGCCAATAACTTAATCTAAGATATTTAATCTATTCTCTGCAATGTCCAAGAATTTTACAAGGCGGCAATTTAATTGAGAGACTGTCGGATTGAAACATAGAAGTACTGCTTGTCTGCAGGTCCTCACGCCGCTCTGATTAAATAAAGGCTTTAGTAGTGATTTCCTTATATCTTTCAGTTTGTTGCATATACAGATGATGTGGGTAATGTTCTCATCGTCCTGACCACATAATCTACACTTGTAGTCTAGTTCACTTCTTTTCCATGGCGGTAATAAAGTTTTAATAGGTTCGACCCCCAATCTTAACTTCAGGAATTTTTGTTTTGTATGGATCTTTATTCCTTGATTTAGGTAGGATTGGGGTTTGTCGTTCTTGTAATTGTTAAGAACTGTCCATCCATGTGATCGTTTTGATAGTGCTTCCTTGTCTACTGCGAGGGAGATACTTCTTGTCACTTTTGTTGTTAGCTTTTTAAAAGCTACGTGTGTTGCTGAGGTATTCCATAAGTTCTCTAAACCTACTTTCGCAGTTGAGTCTTTGAGGTATTTGTTAGTTGGAGATTTGCTAGTTCGTGTTATCTCTATCCATAGAAGATTATTTAAAGTGCCTTTTTCCGCTAATCTGATTTTATGCCAGGTTTTTAGAAAGGCTCCCATTCTCTCCACTATTTGATTTTGTACTCCAAATTCTAATCGAAGTTGGGCGGGGGAGACATATCGAGGGAGTTGGAATATTGAGCGATATGAGGTTGTTATTATATTGTTTAATGTTATGGCGTCCCTTCCTCTCATTTGTTCGCTCCCATATGTGATTGTGGGTTGAAGTTTAGCTCTCAATACTTTTAGGAAGGGCTCCAGAGAGAGGTCTGGTAACAGATTCTTTAGAGGTTTGAGAGCCAGATAAGTCGTCATCCCTTTCCTTCTTAAGGGCTCCAACTGTGGTTTGCATGAGGCATTGTGGTCCAGGAGAATCCCCAGATACTTATAGGAAGTTACTTGCTGTAGTCTTTGCCCATCAAGGTACCACCTTGGCACTGACTTTTTATGATAGTTAACTGCCATGGTCTTTAATTTTGTATAATTTAATTTTAAAAGGTTCTTTTTTGAGAAATCGTTAGTTGTATCCAAAAGGCATTGTAGCCCAATAGGGGTGCGACTGAGTAGGACTAAATCGTCGGCATAGAGCAGGTTTGTCAAGATTTTCCCTCCTAACGATGGCCAATGAGATGAACATCTGTTCAATTCTTCAGGCAAGTCACCCATAAACAGATTAAACAACACTGGAGAAAGGACACAACCTTGTTTGAGGCCTTTATTTGTTGGGATTCTTCTGGATAATCGAGAGCCTTCTCCCAGTTTTATCCTGATCCACGTATCTGTATATAGGTACCTGATTTGATTCAGGAGTATGGGAGGGATTCCCCACCTTGCCAGTTTGTTCCAGAGTATATTACGGTCCACATGATCGAATGCTGCTGCATAGTCTATGAAACAAAGGTACAATGGGCATTTCTTCTCTCTTGCAGCATCCATAATTATGGACAGGGCCATGATATTCGTTGTCGTTCCTTGGCCTTTTTGAAAGAATCCAGTCTGTGTTATGGGGATGATGTTGTTTTCTGCTGCCCAGTTTGTTAATTCCTCCAAAAGGATTCCTGCATAGTATTTAGCCTCAATGTCTATCAGGGCAATCAGCTGATAGTTGTTTGGTTTATCGCGCCCTCCTTGTTTGTATATCGGGCTTACAATTGCTCCCCTCCAAGAGTCTGGTAGTTTTATAGATGTTAGGGCAAAAGTATACACTGGTTCCAGAACTTTGCTCCAGAAATCGGGGTCTTGTTTAAATAGCATTGGTGGTATTCCGTTAGGACCGGGTGCTCCTGTTCGCCTGCCTTTAGCTATTAGTTTCTTGATTAGTTGTAGTTTTTTATCAGTGTTCCCCATCGTTGATATCAATGTGTTTGTTTTAGTCAACTGGTCTTTATTCTGTTCTGAAGGATAGTAGTTACCAAATTTTACCTCACTTTTCTTATTTTGAGTATTAGCTGCTGTTGTTATATACGATGGGTTGCTACTTGATGTGCTTGTTATCTGAGCTCCCACGTCAAGTTCTAGATCATTAAAGTGCTTAAATAAAAAATTATTCCATACTGCTTCCGTGACATTGGAGCTAATTCCATGGTGTCCTGGTCTCTGCAACTTTCTGCCAGAAATTGGCGCTGTTTTTTTGTTTTGCGTCATAAAAAAGTGATGCCCAGGCTTTGTGATCTTTATCTCGCTTTAGGGCCCATCTCCTTTGTTTTAATGTTTTCCTTGTTGGGGCAAGGTATTTTGCAACTGGCAGTTATTTGGTTGTTTACGTAGTTTTTTCAATGTTTGGTTTATAAGTCGTTTCGTTCTCTTGATCTCCGGGCAGCATGCTGTTTTATTGATGGTGTGTGTAGCGGGTTTTTCCTTTTTGTTTGAGTTATTTGTCATTGTTTCGCCAAGAGTTTTAGTGAAGTTGGACCAGCGTTCTAAAGGATTCCCAGGCTCATCTTGGAATTGTTCATAAAGTTGTTTCGCAGTAACCGCAATTACGTCTATATTTTCCGAATTGCACCTTATTCGCTTGCAGTTAATGGTGGTAATTTGAGTAATGCTGTTGTTACTGAAAATTTCTCGGCTGGGTTTACTCCCAGGGATAATTCCTGGGGAAAGTGATCGCTTAAGTCGTTACTTCCGATCTCAAATGCAGTTATATTTTTGAAGAGACCTAGGCTCACAAAGGTGTAGTCCAGATATGTTGACGTTTTGGATGTGTGAAAAGTTGCCGCCGGAGGTTGGTCCTCACTAAAGCGACCATTGGCGGCTCTCATATTACGTTGTTCCAATTCTTGTAATAGGTATTTTGCCCCATTAGTAGGTTTGTTGTTAGGACCGGTAGCTTGCCTTGGTATATCCCAAGCATCTGATATCTCTTGTATAAAATCGGGAGTTTGGGTCGTTTCTAAGAGGTGCAAATTGAAATCTCCAGCAAGAATTATATGATCCATGATTTCCTCTTCCATCACCCTGTCTAATTCCGAGGGAAGTTCAGAGAATGCTTTTTGCTTCCCTTTTGGGTGCAGATATATATTAATTATTATCACTGTCTGCATTTGGTTATCTATTTTCAGCGCTATTTTTATGGCCTGCACACCATTTGGTGGTGATATTTTAATTGTTATTGGTGTTGTATCTCCAGTTGTTGTTACGGAGGTCAGTATCGATAGTCCTCCTGCACTATGACCTAGATTTGAGGTCTTGGTTGCTGGAACGGAGTGGGATGCAAATCCCTTCAAACTAAATTGTTTCTCTTTCCAAGTTTCTTCCAAAAAGTATTATGTCAAATTTTTCTATGTAGCTCAAAAAATCCTGTTCTGAGATTTTAGCCTCTAAACCATTGATGTTCCAGGTGCATATTTTTATTCCATTTTGTTCAGTTTGTAATTGGTGGGTCGTTGTCAAATCGGGTCATCTATTAGACTCAGTTGAGAATGCATGATGTATTCCTAGCCAGTTTTTGTTTATTGAGGAATGTGGTTGAATATGTTCAGGCCCTGTACTAGATAATATAATTGAAATATTCTCCGCTCTTGTGTCTCCCGGACTTCTACTTCTTGCACCTCTCAGTACCGAGTTTATTGTCTGGTTACTTTTTCTATTTGTTAGGAAGGGAGTTGGTTATGGTGGGTTAATGACCAATTCTATGTCGATTCCCCAGTTTTTGAAACATTCCCTTTCCTGATAGATTCTGCTTGTGGTCTCAGAGCTTTGCCATTTTGTTCTAGTTGATTCTGGGGTATTGCTATTGTTTGCTAAAAATTCAGTTGACAATAAATCAGAAGATATGATGTTTTCTAATCTTGTATTGGAGTGTAGAAGCTGTAAGATGTTCTGCCTGTTTAATATATCCATTGGACCTCTGGATTTATATTGCGGATGAGATATAATAATGGTTGATTCTTTTTTGTTTTCGTGCTGACGGTTATCGTGACGTGAACTTTCGATCTTATCACTAATTCTTGTCCGGGATGTCTGTATCGGTGCTGTATCTTCTATTTCATTAAGCCGTATTTGTTGGACACTTGCCCGAGGATTCGCTTCAGTAATATTACTTTGCACCACAATTTTATAGTTTTGGGGGTTAATTTGAGTGTTTGAGTTCAGGTTTATTTCCCCCTTTTGTGTGTCTTTTCTTACTTGCAGATTTGATTTGTGATTATGACTACTTTCTTCTGTCCTTTCCGTTTGTATTCGGGTAATTGGTAAAGATTTTTGGCTTTCTATAGTCTCTGACAGTTCTTCCGTGCCGCTAACTTCCTGAGAAACCATTTGTTGTTTTTTATCCCAGGCTGACTTCGCAATTAATGCAGGTGAATTTTGAGGTGTTGGTAATTGTTCTCTTGTTGGATCTAATAATAGTTGGGGGAAACTGCTTAACTGTTTGTTTTTTCTTCCTTTTCTTCTGCATTTACGAGCATTTTTTCCTCCAAGCTCTGTTTTTCCTAGGGACTCTGTTCGCCCACTCAGCTCTTGAGATTCTTTTTGTTTTTGGGGGGGGTTTTATCTACCGAAATTTCCGATTTTTGAAATGCTGAGGATATATCTTTTCCCAATAGTTTTGTGGTTTCATTTGGTGTTTGATCGAGGATTACTTTTTTTAAATCCAAAAATAGATCTCCTAATATAGTTGGCAGTGTTGAAAACTTTTCTATTATTGGGGCACATTGGCATTCTTGTTTGATTTGTTGTATGGCATAGCTTCCTTCCTGGCCCCTCTTTATTAGGTCGTTCAGACTGGCTAATTTCCTGTCTATCCCTGCTGTGAAATCAGCTAAGGTCTGTAAAATTGACAATTGTAAATCCATTTTGTGAGATTGATATTGAAGAGCCGCTGTTGAATATTGCATTGTACTTAACATGGCCTCCCAGATTATTTTATTTGTTAAATGAGTTTCTTCCTCCGGGGAATGTTTATCTGGAAATGTTTCTTGATTATACGAAGCGACCATTTCTTCCCATTCTTGTGTAGCTAGGAAGGACATATCACTTTTATATGATTTATCCCCAAGTGTGATCTGGTGGGAGCTGTCTGAGTGGATATTTTTACTTGACAACCTTCCTCCCTGATTTGTTGTTGGTTGTTCTTGATCTATACTTGCTTCCCTGCTCGCTATTAACAAGTGTGGCGATTCCTGTTTTACTATGGTGTCTTTTCTTTTTTCCTCTTCAAATATTGTATCTTTAGGTATTTCCTCATATAGCTGTTTTACCTCGGGCTCCCCCATGAGATTATCTTTTTGTGGCTTCATGTTAACTGGTGGTTTTACGCTTATTATAGATGGATTATCATTCTCCTGTCGCTGATTACATTGAGGGCTCAGTGTTTTTATACCGACGTTGGCATCTTTGTCGTATTGCGACTGGGGTGCTGATTTGCTTAGATCAACAAAAATCACTGACTTGTCTTGTGGGGGCCTTTGATTTTTATTTTCCATACTATTTAATACGGTATTTATTAAATTACTTGCTGTTTCGCGACAATAGTCTCCACACTTGCCAATATTATTTGTTTGGGTGCCTTTCACGTCAAGGGTCTCAATAGATGGTTCCTTGTATGGTTGCAATCCCAATCTAGGAGGATCTAAGGTCCTGTTTGGAATCTTAGAGACATTTCCTTGTTGAACTAATTTGGTTTGTTGCGTGTCAGATTCTACTTGTGATACCAAATTAGATCTACTTGTGACTAGGGGCAAAAGAGGTGTTTGTAGCCCCTCTATTACACTTGTTTTAGAGAAAATTGCCGTAGTTGGGTCTTTCAAAAAGGAGAATTTCGTATAAATTTTGGGTTGATAGATGCAGGGATTTGTTTCCGTAATTCCATTACTTGCATTTTTCGGTGTACAGATGGTGATAATTGGACTGATTGGATAAGGATTCTTCACATCATTTTGATTCCATGTGTTGTCTTTTAGGTTATTAGGTTGTGGCATGTTTATTTCTGAACCTGTGTTTATTAACATTGTGTCTTTATCTATATTTTGATCATTGTTTTTGTTCCTAGTCTCCTTTATGTCCAATTTTTCCCTCTTTATCTTAAAAAAGTCAGCATTGGGGTCTTTCAGGTTCATCTCTCGTAGAGGACTATTATTCACACATTTAGCTTTCCTTTTTTCTGCTTTCGGTTGAGCCTTTAATTTTGATTTTGCTGTCGTTTTCCGTACCCTCCCTGATCGCATTGTTGTGGATTGATCTTTGGCCGTATCTGTGGTCTCTTTTGGGGGCCTTGTTGTTCCTTATATCTACTCCCCTGTGGCCTATATTACTGTCACTCCAGGTGAAGTTGATTTAATTGAGGATTTCTGCGCCCTTTATCCTTATCCTTATCTGTTCGTGCTCTCAGTCTTACTATTATCTTTAATTTCGTCGCAATTGGTGACCCGCAAACCCCGTGCAACCCCTCTCCACCTTTCTATAAGTTTCAGCACGCACCCTTACCTGGCGGGCCTTGTTGGAAACGAAGAAGTCCTGGGACCAGGCTCAGGGTCTCAAGGTCGATCTCCAGCTGCTCGGTTTAGACTTTGTCTCTCTAGCAAAAAACGGGTCTGGTTTTCTTAAAAGGAGTCTCGCATGGTACTGACCGTAAGGGCAAACCAGTTGTTGTCCTGGTATCCTGTTTCTTATCCTGTTGATCAATATCACGGTAATCCACTAATCCATTAGAAGGGGACTGATCCGTTAGAAGGGGGCGTTTTACTCCTTACCCTGCTCTAATTCCAACTCGAGTTCTCCTCCTCAGATACACTCCTCTGCTGCAATCTGTGATGGACCACAACCGTCCGGACCGGCGAGGGTGAAGGCGAAGAGGGAGAGAGAGGGCGGAAGCCTCCCCCTTACGTTATGTCACGTTATGTCACCCTCAAACCTCTAGCCTCTAGCCACAAACCTCGAGCGGGTTACAATCTGTGACGGACCACAACCGTCCGGACCGGCGAGGGTGAAGGCGAAGAGGGAGAGAGAGGGCGGAAGCCTCCCCCTTACGTTATGTCACGTTATGTCACCCTCAAACCTCTAGCCTCTAGCCTCTAGCCACAAACCTCGAGCGGGTTACCGGTTAGAACCCGGAAGGAAAATCACTCTGCTCGGGGCTAGGCGAGGTGAAGTGAAGCGAGGTGAGGCGGCTCCGCTACTCTCTTCGCTCACGCTCATGCTCTGTCCTCCGTCTGCACTAACGGCTTCTTTCGCCGACACGAAGTTGAAATAGATGGTCACTGAAATACATAGGAGCCTTGAAAATGTTTTTACTGGATGGTTCTAGGATTTGCTTAGGACTAGAAAGCTAATAGTTCTGTTTCTGATAATAGTAATTACTCTCTCCTGCTATCTGTATGACCCAATGCTCTGTTCCCTTTGTACTCCTGCTTATACCTTATGCATACCTGCTTAACAATATTTAGAATGAGAAATGCCCTCCAAGCAATGAATGATAAATTTATGAAAAAAATTAATATGCATATTTCCTACTGGATTATAGGAATGTCTTTAGCTCATGCTAAAAGGACCATCTGTTGAAGATTGCATTAATCTCTTAGCATGAGCGGAAAGCCATTTTGTACTTGGTAGCCATTTTAGTTAGCTATGTGCTGGCCATTTGCTGTTTCCCTCTACCAGAGTCTTGCACATGCTCAGATGTGCTTAGCTAGTAGAGTGCACATGTACCTAGTATAGAACTGTCAGGCTGTTCTAACTGATGTTCTAACTGATGTCTCCTCCTACTTGTTGACTGTGCAGTTTCTGTATGACCATCTATGTGCATAACTCTTCTCATGTGTTCTTGTACTGCCTTTTTTCAGCCCCTGTGTGGGTATATAATGCCCCTGTTCTCTGTACTCCTTAGAAAATGTCTCATACAGTGATTTGAGAATGCTGTGTGACACATTTTTTCCCTCATTAGAGGTTAAATAAAAAGATGTATTTTATATTACAGCTTCTGTGCCAATCTCTTCTTTGTTGGTTTAAAAGGACCAGGTGTATCAGTGAAGCCCCAGAGAAGGTTTTGATTTCTACAGTATAAGATGGTATTGTGGTTTGAGTGTGAGTAGTTATTCGTGATAATGGATGTATGAATGTTGTTCATTGTTTGTTAATATTCATATTTGAAATTATTTCATTATGTTAATTATACTTGTTATGATGCCTATCCAAAATGTCCTTAACTTAGATATATCTTTCATAGTATGCGATATTGTATGAAATCATTTTGTTTTCTTTCCTTCATTGATAGTACAGCATTAACAATTATCTTTAATAATTTTCTGAGTCATTGTTTTTTAAATCTGCAGTAGCGTATAATTGTGTTGCATTTGCGTTGAGTTAAGGTAAAGTCTTTTCCCATGTGTATATTGTCTTCTTCAAGGTTTAAGTTGTCTATTTCAAGTTCATTCTCATCTGAGTTGTAAATCTTATATTGATACATAGATGCAAAATCAACTAATATACATTATTCTAATGTTTTTGGCTGTTTACTGTACTTTAATATTAGATTGTCAAAATGTATATTACTTGATGTATCTGGTAATTAATTCATAGTATCTAGGTCACTCATTAATTTTTTATTTTTTATGGTCGGCTAGTATTAATAAATACAAATGATCATGAATTTGTGCATAATGGAATTTGAATAATGAGGTAATTAGCTTACTGGGCACTTATTTCAGTACAGTTCAGAAAAGTGTTGCCTATGTGCTTAAGTTGATCTTTAATATTTGTATTGTGGTATAATTCTTTTGCTACGTGAGCAATTATTTTACTCATCACTCTTTGTGATATACTGATATATGTAAACAGGCACAAGCATAAGCATCTAATATAAACTGTAAGTCTATGTTTGCTTTCCAAGATTGTAAAATAATGGAATTATAGTTATTAATAAAGTATACTGCTCGAGTTCACTTCAGAATTTTTTTTTTATATAAATGTTCCCATACACGTAATATATTGTTCCTCATTTAAATGTATATTTTGTAAAAATAAATCTGTAAACTCAAAAGTGTTAAATTATGTATTCATAGTTTTATGAATAGTTTGAATCTGTTTTTTGCAAATCTTTATCTGCTTTGCCTATTGGTAAAGGTTTAAGGACATAGCTTGTGGCATTGGATATTTAGGGCATTAATATTTGCATGATCTGTTGTTTTTTGGGAGGCGATTTTTAGTGTGTTCATGCCTTTGTAGTGGTAATGAAGGTTCTAGGTGTGGATCTTGGGAATTAACACGTGATATATTTATCAATAAATGTAATTACTTTTTGTAGGTTTGTTTTCCCATACTGTTGAACATTTATAATCCACACTATGGGCATTATTATGACTTTGGCAGTGTTGCAGTGGGCTGCCAATCAAGTGCCTCACTGCCACACTGCCAAAGCCATAATGTGACTGTCCACTAGGTCAGTCTGTCCTGTTGCGGTCGTCCCGCAAAGGTGCAGTGCTAAGGCTCATATGTTAGCCTTAGCAAGGCACACCAATGGGTACGCCATTGCACGTTCCTGCAGGACATGGACTGTCAAGCCAGTGCCCGTCAGAAACTGGGGGTGCATGCATACGGGGGGCACACCATGTTTCCTAACCGCCACACTTATAATGGTGGGCTTTGAAAACTGTGGTGGTGACAAAAATCCTAATATGCTTGGCAATGCCACAGCAGCACCGCCAGCATATTAGGGGCCTAAGACTTCTGCAAGACCTCCAGAGATCGCAGATCCCTGGCGGCAGCAGTTGTCCCCGACTTGTAACATGGCGGTCAGACCACCACCATGGCTTTGGCTTTGGTCCATGGGACCGCCAAACTCATAATAAGGCCCTAAAGCATGCATATGGGGTGAACCTCTTTGTTGAAATTCAACCCTGTAAAAGCTGTCTATAATTTTGCCAATTCGGTTACTTTCATGCAATTAAATAATTCACTTGAAAGTCAAAATGTTTAGCACATGTAATTGGATATTGGTGTATTAATTTGCATTTTGTTTCCCAAGACATATTTCAAAATTGTTCTTCTGAACATTCATTAAGTAGTTGTATTCTTAATAGTATATTAACTAAATGTTTCTGCTGCCAATAACATTCGAAACAAAGTTGGTATTCCAAGCTGTCTTATCATTAAAAAAAGATATTTTTTGCAATTCTCCCAGTATGGGGGGGCAATGCAAATGGTTTTGAGTATTTTGTATCCTTCGTTGTACTGCAAAATGTTTTCTAAATTATATCTAATGTAATTTGCAGTAATGAGTTTTCCACTGTTAAAATTTACGGAGTGATATGTACATTTTTCCCTGGATTCGCTTTTTTGAAAATATGTTTTAGATTAAAGAAAATATTAGCGATAGATTTTGCTAAAATTCTTCTGTCACAGCTTCTTAATTCCAATTGACACATTCTAATGTAATGTACAGGGTTGTGTATATCTTTATTATTAGGTCTTTGTTTTCCACCAAAAACAGTTGGAAAAGCTACAAATTCTAAATCTTTGTCTTCATATAAACCTCTGGGTGTGTTACGTTCAGCAGGTGCTAAGCTTAAAATATTAGTACTAGGTGTGGTAATAGTTTAATTTGTTAACATGGTATCTAGATATCTTGCTGCTATGTTGTCTGAAGTATCTGAGGAATCATTAGTTTGTGATGTTTTACTGCTATAGTTTATGTGTTGTGGTATATATTTCCAATCTGTATTAACGGTGATTCAGTATTCTTTAAACATGTTACTATTTATTGGTCACCATAGTGCTGTTTGTTTGACTTTATTTGGCCAACATTTTGAAAATGCGTGTAAGATTTATAGGCTAACTTTCTTTTTAATTTTATAGGAATTGTCATTTTATCATTAATATGTCAAGGTAATATTGTAACAGTTGCGATTACATCTATAGGTACATTATCTAAAGCACCTGATAATTATTTCTGAGAGAGATCCACGTGGCAATGTTCTAATTTGTAGAAATAGAATCCAATCTTTCTTCCAAATAATGGAAATACAATTGTGTTGGGATATTTGGAAACTTCATTCCATTTATAAAAGAACAGTGTGGTATTTTGTGTTGCTAATGTGCGTATAGTAAGTGTTGCATATATTTGTTAAATTTTGGGTTATATTACACTGTATGAATCTTGGATGTGTGCTAATGCTGTTGATATTTCTTAATGATTGTTTATGTCACAATTGGTTGTAAATAGTACAAATGTGCTTTGGACCATATAATATTTCTTTATGAAAGTTGCTAATTATAGCATTTGTTGTTTGTGTATATATGTGTTTGAATGATTGTTTACTGTATTGTGTATGTTATGTTGTATATGTACTTTTTAATTGGAACTAAGTTGTTCTGATAAGGAATTTCTTTTTGTGTGTGCATTTTTATAAATTATTAATTTGTTTTCTTTGTGATGTAGATATTGGTATTGCTGGTAAAGCTAAACTATGAATGGTATTAATGCCAATATTTTTATCCACAATTTTTTCAGTATGTTTAGTAGGTATCACTGTGTTGCTAACTATATTTATATATGTGTGTGTCTTATGTACACATTTTTTTATTGTTGTGATTTCTGATTTTTATTTTAGTTTTTTAGGTGTGCAGCTTGGAGTGATTATTTTTGTTGTGTTATTGTATTTATGGTGTAATTCTTTTAATTGAACAATTCAAGAAGTGAGCTCACATGTAACAGGCCGTACAAAGCCCACCGTGAATACTAATCAGTGCATCGTTATTACAAAAATCAACAAAAAACAGATACAGTCACATATCTGTGGTCCACCCAGGCTGCCGACTGAAGAGATTTCTGATTAAGGGGGAGGGCGGATAAAACTGAATGTATGGATTATTAAATGGGATCTTACCTGTATTGTGTGTAACAATGAAGTGCAAAATGTCGAAGGAATCTGTGCCAACTGATAGCAATGAGTGTCTAGCTTATTTGACTTTATTATGCCCAGAGTCGCATCGTGTGCCGATCTGCGTCTTCTCTCGACTCTGGACGTCGAGAGAATTTATGCAGATCGGCACACGATGCGACTCTGGATCTAGGTAGAGTCAATATATTAAACAGATACATTAGGATCTCTGACCTACCGAACTGAAGTACAATTGAAATGTATGGTTGGTCCAGAATATTTTCCTAAATGTTTTGTTATTATACACATGATTGAGCAGAGTGACTAGAGATTGGCCCTGATGAATGCTCCTGAACATTGGATTGTCAACTAGGGCAGAAACATGTTGACCCACAGGGTAATATCTATAACCCTGTTTCACGTTGCCATTTTAATTTCTCCAATAGGAAGTAAAAATTAAAAAATTGGTTATTACTATTGAGAAAACTTTATATTCCTGCACGTTTTTCCTTTTTGTTTTTTGCACCTGCCCCTCACTGACATTTATTGAGGTTATTATAACAAATGTGTTATTCTTGAGAACACTCCTGCTCCTTCCCGGCTGGGAAATTGTAGCCCACATTGGGTACCTTGCGGTCCCTTTGTGTTTGAAGGAACCCAATGATGAAGCATGTCACCTTTGGGTGAGTGAGGGTTTTCGTCCATATAAAGGCTATGCCCACCACCTATATATATATTTTTCTAGCAGAGCTGTCCTATACACAGGGTGAGTTAAATATAGTGGATAAGTGTAGGTGAGCTATCATATCTGAGATTTACAGACTTTCCTTCTGACCCTTATTGTGTGATATATGTTTATTTTAAATGTCATAACCGTTTTTGTTTATTGTTCTTGTTTTTAATGTTGGTCTATTTTTAACTGCTTTTATGATTGTTAAAAAAAAGAGTTTAATAAATCTTTCCTTGACTTGAATTTTCACATAGATGTCTTGTTGGCTAAGACTTTTTTTATTATGCTCTGTATATATTATTTACAGCACCTTTTTCACGCATTTTCACTCTCACTGTGCTGTCACACATAGCTCCTTTCCACGTATTGGAATTGTCACTTTATTCGTATAATGTATGAAATGATTCAACTGAAGAATTTCTAAATCATTTGTGGCTGTAGCAGGGTCTTTGAATAGAACATCCCTGCAAATATGTCAAATTTTGTCTAAGTGACTGCCATTGGAACTTCTCTGTAAGCAGCACTGGTGGATAGTTCCAGAAGGAAGTTGAGCGAAAATGCTATCTTGAAGTTCAAATCCTTTGGTGATTATATGCCTGGATATTGTAGGTTGCAGCAGAATATTGGAGTCCCTGCACTATGGGAAAGCATTACTAAGAAATTAAAGAGTCATACATTGTGAATTGTGGGGAATCAATTGGATACTGACATATCTCTGTGGCCATGGATTTTGTCTTGTAACCAGTGTAGAAAAGGGCATTTTGACAATTCTGACAAAAGTCAATAATGGTAAAACTTCACTACAGACCGCCTTAAGCTGCAGGAGCATATCTGTGCTAAAGTTCAAAGCACAGTTGCTTTCCTCTAGACCTCCTTTGTGGTGATATCTGCTTGGGGCTGTTTCTACTAAAGCTTCAAAAATGGTTGTTTTTGAGTGATTGCAACCTTGGGACCAGAGACTCTACTTGTAAACTTTCCTATAGATTTTAGAGGCAATGCCAACATTAGATTTAGTAGAGGAAGTGTAGGTCCAACTCATGTGAGAGGTCACATTATTATTCTTACTTTATCACTTGACTTGGTCAAATCTCTACCTTTGACTTGGACAGATCATAGGCTTGTAACTTTTGAGCAGAAAGTTGTACAAAGCCCCTTCTTAAGGGTCCAAAAGATTTGTCAGGCTTGAAACACTTCCTGCTATTGACCTTCAGTTGTACAAAGCCCCTTCTTAAGGGTACAAAAGATTTTTCAGCCTTGAAACACTTTGTGCTATTGACGTTTTCAGTAAGCTATGGGTAGCTCCTCATTCCTCCTCTAACCCGAATGTGTTATAATGCCAGTATATAGAGTGCCTCTCCAAAACGTTCCATTGGCTTTTGCTGTGATCTAATAAACTAACAGCCCCAAGGCTGTGCTTACTCAAGAGTTAAAGACCAAAAGCTGATGGTTCAGGAAATGTAACGAGTTTCAAGATACTCCAATTAACAGACCCCATGCCTTGGCTTCTTTAAACACATTAAGAATTGCCTATTTTTGCTGATAAAACATATTTTTTTCCAATTCCGTTTCTCGGGCCTCCATCACTTTAACGGCTCTTTTCCAAGCAAGTCTAAAAAAAACAGAAGACCCAACGTCTACTAATGGCACAAGCAATACAAATGTGATAAGAAGAGCTGTGTGTGAAACACACTAAGATAAATAACGCAGCGTTTTTTTTTTTAAATGAACGGCCACATGACATTTTAAATAAAAAGGGATATTGATACACAAATGGCACCGCCTCCCACTTCCTTGGACACAACTCAGAGTTGAAAGCTCAAATAGTTAACGGAGGTGGTGGCAATGACTCTTCGCCGTACAAATTGCAACCGCACAATGCCTTCAAAAATCTGTTTAGTTCAGAGTGTGATATTAAAAGAAGTAGATGTTAATAACTCAGGGAGAGAGAGAAAAAGGCGTTTCCCACGTGTCAACCCAAGAGCGCAACTACGAAATGCAGTGCTCGAAGCTGGATCCCTCTATTATTAAGTCTCTCTCTCTCCCTGCCCGATGAACGGTTTGAACCTCAAGTAAAAAGCGGACTAAACGTCACAGTTTTCTGATTACATATACTCGATGCCATCTTTGAACGTTCATGTTGTCCACGTTCTCCACAATGATTAATCAATAGAAATGAATGTGTAACTACGACAATTTAGACTAAAACTCAATTTAGAAGTGATTTATAGTGACAGCTGTGCAGTATACATAGCACAATTATAATTACTGAAATATTCACAATTAAGTGCACTATTGGACGCCCATTCATATCTACTAAAAAAAATGTATTAAAATGTTTGAAAAAAACTTAATTGTAGGAACACACCTTAAGGCCAAATGAAAGTTGGATTGTGCCAAGATGGCTGCCTCCTGCTCATAAGACGGGTGAAGGGGGGTCATAGATTGCTTCCCATTAAGTTCCCAGCATCCCTCCGGGCTTTGGCTGTAGGTGGAAGCGGACTGGTGGAGAAGGCAAGGGCGGGTAAGTGCAAAATATTTTGTGCGTTGTATTTTTTCTCCTTATGTTGCCGCTGCAGCTTGAGCTCCTGCGAGGGAGGCCAGGTGGATACTACAACCCCCAGCAGCCTTAGCAGCGCGCACGCCGCCAACGAAAGTGCCAGGAGGTGCTTAAGGAGATAACAGGACTCCCGCGGCGCGGGAGCTCCTTTTGCCCTGTACTCACCTTCCTGCCGTTTCCACCACCGCCGCCGGAGTCCGTTGAGGCCATTCCCAGTCCTGCGAGGGAGGCCAGATTGATATTACAATCCCCAGCAGCCTTAGCAGCGCGCACGCCGCTAACGACACAGGAAAGTGCCGGGAGGTGCTTAAGAAGACGACAGGACTCCCGCAGCATGGGACGTGCGTGGGCGTGCCCGGGCCAAACCAGGGCAAAGCCCGGGCCACGGGCGGGCCCGTCGGAGCCCGTCAGAGGCCGAAGGTGGCTGGACTGTGCCATACAACTAACATTTTATGGACAGGAGGACATTAAATTGTGTAAATCCTAACAAGGTACAAGGAAACAAGGCACTAGCAACATATCTGGATTGCATAGAGAGGCCTCAAATTATGAAAAATGTAAATCGTTCACAGGGCAGGGAGTGGCAGGGACACTAGACGCTTTTCTTATAAGGGCTGAGTCAGCTCTGATCCATGAAATACAGCTTACTGAGCGCAGGCTGTCACTGTAGCCTCAACTCCCCACATCTGATCTGTAATGACTACCCCTGTAGCAAACAGTAATCAGGTTCCCAATCTATCTGTAATGGACTCTCCGCAATCCTTGGCAAGTGTATGGATCATAATGATGCCCCCGAGGTTACGGAGGATATTAACATAACGCACAGATCCACTTGGACTACCAGAGGCCAGAAGGCTAAATCTAATGAAGGTACTAGTTCTGCTCCTCCACCTAAGAAGAGGAAGGGGCAGAGTCTTAACAAACAAAGTCACTCCTTAAGAGGCCCGGGACGTAAACCCAAAATTGTGGAGGGAGAACCCATACAGGAGTATAATACAATCCCGAAGGATAATGGGCATACAAGTTCACTTTCAACTTATGAGCAGGAGGTTTTTGGGAAAAAGATAGAATCCACTGTTTCAGCCCTTCAAAACCCACTAAAGAACATACTCACCCATATAGAAGGCAGGTTACTCAATTTGGAAAGATCTGTAAATTCTGTGCCCTTGGTCCGCCAAGATCCCGGCGAGTGTAGATTGCAAGCCTCTCATCCAAGCACAAGCAGGGTTTCACAACTTAATCAATCTAATGGCAACTGTGTGAGTGGGAGCGCATCACAGCATCAAGCACTTCCAAATTCGGAAAGTTTAAACAATTCGGCAAGGTCTGGGATGCTGGGAGTAATTGCATCTCAACCCTCCCTAAATCAAGCAGAGCCATCATACTCCAATCAGGGTACACTTGCAGGGAAAGATCAGATGGTAAATGATCCAAAGCGGGTCTCCCTAAGCAGGGAAGCACATATCATGGACAATGGGGGTAAGAGCTCAAATAATCTAGGACACCCAAATATGGCTCGGGGCAAGCTGTCAGGCGCGAGGAACTTGCATCTCCCCCCGGAAGCCACTCCATATACAGTTGTCCTGGCTAATGTTCCTCCTTTATCAGCGGGCGAAACCGAGAATTGGTCAACACTGAGAAACAAGTCTTTGCATTTTTTAAGTGCAAAGTCAGGCATAACCAACAAACTGTTTACAGAGTTTAAGATGGCCAGGCGAATTGGCTGGTTTGGGAGCTCTAACAAGTCATTGCCAGGAGACTGTACAGTATTATCATTTAGTTAACCTGGTATGGTTCAATTTATATTAGAAAGGGTTGGAATTTGGCCTCTCAGCTCTAAGGGGATAAATATTCTACCTCTGGGTTGCTTTTACCAACCACATAAGTTCATACAGTACCCCTCAGAGGGAGAGAATTTTCTTGAGGTAGGACAGCAAAGGTACGCAGTACCGATCAGCAATCAATTTGATGTCTTCAGTAGTCTAGGAGATATTGATTGTCTGGTTCCCTTGGCTCAGCATTTAAATCGGGATGATGGGTCAGTTGTCAATAGTGGTCTGGGAACTCTAGCACAGGAGAGTAGTATGGAACAATTGGACCCAGAGAGAGGAATAAGCACGTTTCAACGGGAAGGGGAAGTACCAGCGAGGGGAAACACTATGGGGAGGGTGGTTCCTTCGATTGCATCCTGTAAGCATCCCACCCAACCATCAACGTCAACCCGTGCTGACATCCTTAAAAGCTCTAGGCTTGCTCCATCTACACCCTCTTATAACCATGGTGGATTTCCCTGCAATGTTATTTCCTGGAACATCTCAGGGCTGCGATCAAAGTTAAATAATCCAGTATGGTGTAAATATATTCTGAGTTGTGACATACTATGTTTGCAGGAAACCTGGTCCAGAGAACCTTTGATACCCAAGCAGTAAAAGGTTTAGGGGGGAGACCTAAGGGTGGTCTTGCACATATATCTCTAATAAGCTGGCAATTAATAAAATAGAGTCATATTTGGGGGACAGACACTACCAGATGGTTAAACTGTACCTAAATGCTAATCACTGTGTGGTTTTAGTTAATTTCTATAATAATATTGCACCAGATGAACTTTCCCAGGTGCTAAAAAACTTGGGCGGTGATCTGAATTCCATTTGCAATGTTAGCCGAACAGATGTTATGATAATCTTGGTCGGAGATTTTAATTGTGCAATGTGCCCTTTTGATGATAATAGAATTTGTAGTCTTATGCATGAAGAAGGTTTGTGCAACACTCATTTCTGTCACTCAATGGTGGGGGAGTTGTTCAAAGAGTTGTTTGCTAGTACCGACTTGAGTTTTGCGAATGATTTATTGTCAACACCTGTTCCGATGCCTCACACTTTTAATGGAAGGGGCTTAGCCTCTACAATAGATTATATCTTAGTTTCATGTAATCATGCATCTAGATTGCTTTCCTTTAAGGTTGGAGATAATTCCCTGAGGTATCATTTCCCTTTATGCCTAACGGTTAATATGATATCACATAGTACGAAAAGGATTAATAATGCCACACAGGCCATAGGTGAAACTAAACTTGATCAAACTAATGGATATATCCTAAAATGGTCGAAAGTGGATCCTGTGGCAGTGACAAAACGATTAGTGATAAATTGTAAATCTGCCATCGATAATTAGCCTCCCACGATAGTATTTTAGCGTCTTTTATTGATATATCTGACGAGTTTAGGAAATTATTGTCTGTCCAACAACGTAACAAAGTTAAAGACACTGGCTGGTTCAAAAGAAGATGTACACAAGCGTATTCTAATCTGAAGCTTGAGTTATACAGGCAACCGAGAATCACGAATAATGTCAGGCTGGCAAGACTGGAATACAGGCAGGCTATTAAAGAAAGAAGGAGAGCTATGAGAGATGAAGCTTGGGAATCCCTTCACTTAGTAGCACAATTGAAAGATAGTGCAGCATTTCATTTAATCACGATAATGCAGATTTAAAGTTCACTTTAGAGGAAGTGAACAGACCCCTTGCATTAAGCCAGGCTGGTAAGGCCCCCAGCCCAGATGGTGTCCCAGTGGCCTTTTTCAAGTCTAACATCACTCTCTGGGGGCCGATCATAACCCAGGTTATTAACGCTAGTTGCCAAACTTGAATACCTAAGACCTGGGTGGAGTCAATTATCGTCCCCATTTTTAAAAAAGGGGACCACCAAAACCCTGGTTGTTACAGACCAATTTCATTACTTGATTCCATGGTAAAAGTGGCCGGGCGTGTGACATTGGAGTGTTTGCAAGACTAGGCAGAAGATGTTCAGGTCTCATCACACCTGCAGTACGGGTTTCCGTGAGGGGCTGGGTACAATGGAGCAATGTTTAAACTTGGCCATTTTCACACAGAAATATTTTAACTGCGAAAAAAGGCAGACTGTTTTTGGTTTTCGTGGACCTCACCGAGGCTTTTGATTCTGTTCGGCACGACAGATTATGGGAGGTCCTCGAGGCTTTGAGGTTTGACCCACACATCATTGTCTTTCTCAGGCACTTCTATATTGGCACATCAGCCAGTGTGCGTTTTGGCATAGGGGGTGAGCGCACGGCTGCATTTCCCATTAGGAAGGGGGTCAGGCAAGGCTGTGTGCTGGCCCTCTTTCTTTTTCATCTTTATATTAACAGATTGGGTGAAGCATTACTAAGGGGTGGACAAGATTTCCCTCAAGTTGGTGGCCGACCCATACCTGCTCTCCTCTATGCGGATGACACAGTTTTAATGGTAAGAACGCAAATTGGGCTCCAAAGGGTCCTTGACAGTTTCTTTGTTTTCATGAAGGACCTTGGCCTTAGCATATCAAAGACTTTTGTAATGAGATGCGACCAAGGGCGCCAGAGGTCCAAAGATATATTTGTGGATGGTCAGAAGCTAGCCTCGACCAAGAGCTTCTCATACCTTGGTATATTATTTAACCCCAATGATTCATGGACGCAAACAATATTCGCTAAAAAACTGGGGTTCATTTGGTCATCCACTGCCCTTGCAACTTTTTCAAAGAAATTAGGCAGGAAACCCCCAGGGAAGCTCTTATAAATTTATAAAGCTAAGTGCATTACCCCCATTATGTATGGGGCTGTGGTGTGGGGTTTTGTTAACACTCGCTGCAACAAGTTGAAAATTCCTTTTTAAGATATATTTTATCAGTTCCACTTAGCACATCTCCCTATGTTTGTCACGAGGAGCTGGGCCTCCCTTTTATTTCTGATCTCATCAAAATGGAACCTATACTACTGTGGCATAGTATCTGGTCAAAGGAGCAGACCCAGCTAAACAGGGAGATTTTGCAGGATTGTCTTAAATTGGATGGGGCTTTAGAGATTCCGTGGGTTAGGTTTGTTCGTGACTTTATGAATGACTTGGATCATCCAGAATATTTTACCGACCCAAGGTCCATGCAGGCGATCTCCAGAAAGGTTCTAAAAAAGGAGGGTCTCCAGTTGCTGGAAACAGTAAGATTGTCAGGGGAACTTTCAAAGCCCAGTGTCAACCAACATCAGTTAATATCAACTACCTTAGGAATGGAGCCATATTTGATATTTGTACCAGGCACTTTTGATAGATTGTTTTTTACCAGGTTTAGGCTTAATACTGTCCATAGAATCGTGATCTTTCCTAAAATGAATGATTGGTCTCAATCGGTACAATTGTGTCCTTGTGACAATCATTCTCCCCAATCCACCATCCATTTAGTTTTTTTCTGTAATTTTTATCTAGAGTTGAGGAAAGTGTGGCTAATCCCACTTTTAAAATCTCAGGGGTTGAAGCAGTGTCGCCCTGCATTAATTGAACTTCAGTTTCTGGAGAGCGAACATATAGCATTGAGGCTAGCTATGTTTTAGAAGCGAGTATTTCACCTAAGAAAAAGTTTGATCACTGATGAATTTTAACTGTATGGGAACACCTTTCTCTTTTTAGATGGTTTTTAGTATAGAAATGTATGTTTATTTTAAACGTCATAACCGTTTTTGTTTATTGTTCTTGTTTTTAATGTTGATCTATTTTTAACTGCTTTTACGATTGTTAAAAACAAAAACAGTCGAATAAAGCTTTCCTTGACTTGAATTTTCAAATAGATGTCTTGTTGGATACGACTTTTTTGATTATGCTCACTATATATTATTTATACGGCACATTTTTCATGCATTTTCACTCTCACTGTGCTGTCACACATAGCACCTTTCCACGTATTGGAATTGTCACTTTATTCGTATAATGTATGAAATGATTAATCTGAAGAATTTCTAAATCTTTTGTGGCTGTAGCAGGGTCTTTGAATAGAATACCCCTGCAAATGTGTCAAACTTTGTCTAAGTGACTGCCATTGGAACTTCTCTATAAGCAGCACTGGTGGATAATTCCAGAAGGAAGTTGAGTGCAGAATATTGGAGTCCCTGCACTATGGGGAAAGTTTTTTTTATTTTTTTTAAAGCAGTTTTATTGTGAGTAGTTGTCACTGAAATACACAGCCGTACGCCTACAACCCTGAGGCTGGCGGCACAATGTTACGAGGATATTTACACAGCTTTGTAGCCTACATCCCAGTGGTAAGGCAGCGTCACACACTCAGGATAATCGCGCATATCACTCAGCGCTTCATGATTTTGTGTATCAGCAATCATAAACATTTATAATAACTAACAAACCAATAAAGAATTTTCCAACATAGTGTGCTACCATCAGGAACGCCTACATTCTGCGTTTGACCTGTACCCGATACCAGGAAATACATTCTCCCTCCTGCTAGATGTCTCCAAGAACATCAATTCTCCCACCTGGGCTATCTCAACAGTTTATAAGTCTGGGAACTCCCCTATTCCTTTAACTATATCTGTGTTCATGCTTTGTGTACTATAAACTGTCATCTACAGAGCGGGGGGAGCGTTGTCTACTGTCTCTGCCGCTGTCTCATTAGGCGGATCGTTCCCCTTATTAAGCAGATAAGAGTGTACAGCCCCCAAACATTCTTCGGTCTGCTCCGGGGAGGAAGCAGTTCACTGAAGGTTTCCGATTGCGTGCAGCAATATAGTACATCATGCGTCCATTGTTTAATCGTAGGGAGGGGGCCCCGCATCCAACACATTGCCACTCTACGTTTTGCCAGAAGGAGCCCCATGTCTACTAATCTGCGTAGTGCTTTGGGCAGAGTTTTAGAGTATCCCAACAGCGCCACTACTGGATCTGGGGTAATCACTGTGGCCACTATGGTACTGAGCTCACTAAAGACCATTTCCCAATAGTTATATAGCCCCGGGCACTTCCACGCTAAATTAATAAAATCTGCTGTCGGGAAGTGACATCTTTCACAGGCTGCGTCCTCCCTCAACCCATATCTGTGCAACCTTTCCGGTGTATAGTATACTCTGTTGATATATTTGAAATGTATAAGCCTGTGCCTGCCATATAATAAGATGCGTCTCGTGTTGGCGCAACAGTAATGCCACATATTGTCATCAATTGTCATTTCCAAATCTCTTTGCCAGGCCAGCCTGGGCTTGGTATACTGGTTTGCTCGGTATGACATCGCCTGCTTATAAATATTGGAAACTATCTTTCGGGGTGACTTAGTTTTAATAACGTACGACTGTTCTTTCACCTCTGGGGGTTCATTCAAATCATCCCCCAACTGTTGATGTAGCGTCCTGCGTACACGGTGGAACTGAAAGCGTTGCAGTAAGGTATACGTTTCTGCAGTGTCCGTGGCCTCATCCCAGGACTTCGCAGCTCCGCCAAAAAACAGGTCCCCTGCTTTGATAATGTTTAACGTGTGTAACGCTCGTATGACCCCTTCATCTCGACAGGGGGCCAGCCAGACCATCCATTCAATTGGCATCTCAGGGGAGTATAGCAGAGCCCCCGCCTGCTGTTGTAACAGGCAATGCCAAGCGTGCCGCGTCGGCTGGGAGGGGGAGGGGATCGGTAAATAGCCTTTCCATGCGAAGAAACGGTACGTCCGCCGCTCCATGAATCCAATTGTGAGCATGCGCTCCTTGCGCCGCCCTATAATATAACTCTAAGTCTGGTGCGCCCAGTCCCCCTAAATGATATGGCAAAGTAAGTATCCGCCATCGTTTACGCGCCTGTCTGCCCGCCCATGCCAATCGAACCAGTGACTTATTAACTCGGACAAAAAATGAGTGTGGCAGCACTTTGGGAATATTCGTGAACAAGAACAGGAATCTAGGCAGTATCACCATTTTCATAATGGAGACCCTGCCTATCAAAGACAGTGGCAGCTTGATCCATGTTTCGATATCGTCTTCCAATTTAGCTACTGCGGTGCCATAATTCTCTAAAAACACAATTTCTGAGTCAGTGTGTAGTCTAATCCCGAGGTACTGAATCGATTCTACGGACCATTGCAGGGGATAATCCATCTCAAATCGTGTTGTGCTCTGAGTGAGCGGAAGGACTATATATTTTGTCCAGTTGACTTTCAGGCAAGACGGTGCTCTGAAATGCACCACCTCTCTAAGGACCGGGGAGAGCTTGTTTTCAGGGTCTCTCACGTACAACAGCGTGTCGTCCGTGTACGTAGACACCACAATTTCGTATGTGGGAAACCGGACACCTCTATGTCCGTGATATTCTCTGAGCGTACATGTCACAGGTTCGGCAACTAAAGCGTATAATGTTGGCGACAATGGAAATCCCTGCCTAGTGCCCCTGGAGATAGCTATGGGATCTGTTACTAAATTCCCAGTCGTATGCCCGCTGAGGGGGCATTGTACAACACACCAATCAGCTGTAGGAGGACCGGGCCAAGTCCCATCCGAGTCAGCACTTGCGCAAAAAAGACCACTCCACTGAATCGAAGGCCTTCTCCATATCTAAGAAAACTGCAATAGCCCTGGTGTCTTGTTTGACATGTTGAATGGTTCCGAATGCTGTACGTATATTGTAAGTGAGATTCCTGTCCAGAATAAACCCTGCCTGTACCGGAGCTACCAGCTCCGGGGTCAGCAGTGTCAAGCGGTTGGCTAGAACTTTGGCAAACAACTTGGTGTCTACATTCAACAGTGAGAGCGGCCGATAAGAGCCACATTCCTCAGGGGGCTTTTCTGGTTTGGGGATGGCCACTATCATTGCTTCCTTTATAGTTTGTGGCATCTTGCCCGTTACACATAGATCGTCGAATAACGTAGAAATATGGGGAAGTAACTGTTCAATAAAGGCCTTATAAAAGCCCACAGTGAGGCCGTCTGTGCCTGGAGCACTAGTTGCCCTCATATTTGCCATTGCCTCCACTATTTCATCCTTTTCGATGGGTTGCATCAGGAATTCTCTATAGTTATCGGATAGGAAAGGTAATTTGATATGTTCTAAATAATCTAGGATTTCATCATCCATGTCGGAAGAGCGGGAAGCATATAATTCCGAATAATATCTTTTGAACCTGTTCGCTATATCTGCCTCTTCGGTCAGCATTTCGCCCTCTTCAGATCGGATTTCAGAGATCAGGGTTTTACTGCGTTTGGTTTTCAAAATATGCGCAAGTACCGATCCTGGCCTATCTCCCTCCCCATAGACCCGCGCCGTGGCATACTTGCCCATGTGTTTCACTTCGCTATCTGCCGCCTCCTGATATTTAGCTAGCAGGTCCTTCATTGCTCCTGTAACTTCTTCGCTCTCCCCGGACGACTGACGTGCCTCCAGTTCCCCCAACTGTTGTTCCAGGACCGCCAAACTCTGACGTATAGAACGCAGGATCCCCGAGTGGTTGGCCATGGCTACCCCTCCGATGTATACCTTAAAAGCCTCCCATACTGTTTGGAAACTCTCTACTGAGCCAATATTAGTGGCGAAGAATGAGTCTATTGCGTCCGCCAACTCCTCCTTAAAGAGGGGGTCAAGCAATGAATAAGGTGGAAAGCGCCATGTAAATGGTGGAATTGTGTGCTTGGGTGTAGCTAGTACCAGCAAAAATGGTGAGTGGTCAGACAGTGTATGGAGTAGTATCGGACAGGATCGAATCTGGCCCATGAGTGACGTCGAGGCCAACCTGTAGTCTATGCGCGTGTGTAAATCATAGTATGCGGAATAATGTGTGAAACCTCCCTTCGCCGGGTGCAGCTGTCTCCATACGTCTCTGAGGTCCTTACTAATCATAACGCTTACTAGTGTTTTAGCAGCCACCACCGGTCTCCTCATTGGGCCTCCGGATCTATCCAATTCGGGGTTTCTAATCAGATTAAAGTCTCCGCCACAGAGTATTTGTGCATTCGCACTGCCATGAATCGCGTTTGCTAATGTAGTAAAGAACTCCGGGCAGTCAAAATTCGGACCATTGACATTCACTACAAGCAGGTCTAATCCCCTACCCCGGCATCTGGAGATCACAAAACGGCCCTCACTGTCCGCCGTCAGCAGTTCAATCGTGTAGTCAGATTTAGGGTTAACCCAGGTCATTACCCCACGGGCATGTGTAGTAAAACCCGAGGCATTGACATTACCCAACAGTCCCCTGCTGCGTAGCATCGCACTTTGTAGAGGAAGATGAGTCTCCTGGAGTAAAGCCACATCAATATTATGCCGTGTGAGATAAATTCAATACTTTACGTAATTTGCGATGATCATTAAGCCCTCTAATGTTCCACGACAGTGTTCGGAGGGAGTCTATTGCCTTCGGTGTACTAGCCATTCTAAGTGTCGCCTTCCTTCTTGTCAAGTGTGATAGTGCGTCCTGACATATGTAGCTTGAGTGTATTATGCGCACTATACAAAAACTTAACAAACCTCATTGACATCAGAACCAACAAAACTTCCACACTGCGTCCCCCAACCCCATCCCACAGCAGACCACCCACAACTCGGTAGCGCAGCATTCCCCAAAATAACCCTCCCACCCCTGCCTACTGCCCCCCCTCTATGTGCTTACAGTACTAGTATGATTCACTCGTGGGCGGAGGTCACTCTGTGACCAATGAACTGTCAATTGTAGATGATCTCTCGTCTCAGCCCACGCACGCCGACTTGTGATCACACAGCCCCCACATTAGAATGCTCCTGGTCCAAGTGGACTGGGGCTTTGTTACATGATCTATGTTGATTCCCTGGCCTACACTCTGTAAGCGGAAGGGATGCCCTTGCCTCAGTCTGTTTGCCCTCGATATCCCCCCTATATCTAGCTCCAGTCTGAGTGGCGCTATAGATCACTTTCCACTGTATAGCAGCCAAGTGCAAATATCAGCCCGTAATTCCGCCTATGCAGTGTATGTGGACTCAACACACCTCAAATAGTGCATCCAGTACAAAACACCTATCGCGTACCAGGCGTGGTGTCAACATTCCTTTATGTAGGTACCCCCGTTACCACCACCCTCCCGCCCATAGTACTTATCAATTAAAAGAGAGTGAGGCATTCTCAGTCCTGCTCCTCCAGCGATCCTCCTGTCGCCTCGTCTCGCAGAAGACGTTCTGGACTCCGGCGCTGCTCTTTGGTCCAACCTTTGAGTGCCTTCTGTAGTACCTTCGGATCTGTGAAGATATGGGAACGACCTTGTTTGTTCACCCGTAGTTTGGCAGGGTACAACATGGCGTAATCCAGGCCCAGATCACGAAGTTGCTTTTTCATGGGTACAAATTGTCTGCGAGCTTCATGCACACGAGCGGTGAAATCCGGGAAGAGCGAGATAGTCGATCCCTCGAATACTAATACTTGTTTTTCCCTCGCGATTCGCAAAGCGGTGTCTCTGTCCCAGTAGTTAAGAAGTTTTGCTATGATTGGACGTGGTAGGGCACCCGGTGATGGGCGAGGACCCAGGGAGCGATGCGTTCTCTCCACCACAAACATATTGGAGAAGGTGTTTTCACCTAGAAGATTTACCAGTAGCTTCTCCACAAAGTGTTCCATATTTCCAGTTGGGGTAGTCTCCGGAAGGCCAGTAATTATTAGGTTGCAGCGTCGTGAGCGAGCCTCCAAGTACTCTGTCTTGTCTTGTAGGACTCGTATGACCTTCCCGAGTTGTTTATGATCCGATTTGAGCGTAGTGTGCGCTTTTTCTACCTCCGTGAGTTTCCGCTCGGACATATCCAACCTCTCCGCATGCTTATCCAGACATTCCACCATTCTGTCCATCCGGTAAGAGAGGGCATCCTGTCAGGACACCAAGATTACAGATAGGTTTAATTGCGCATTGAAGACTCAAAGTTTGTACACCCCGAGCTATGGAAGGTACATGGGTGGAGCTGACTCGGAAATGGCGCCGGAAAAGGCCACCAGAACCGAGTAGCTGTTAGCGTTCTAGTGTTTGGCAGAGAACGCGCTGGAATCCTAGGTGAGGCTCGCGCTGCTTAGGAACTGCGCACTTCACCAAGAATTCTAGAGAGTCAGGAGCGCACTTCAGAGCGCGCTAACAAAAGAGTTTTAGTGTTGGTTTGAAGGCTTTTCATAATCAAGACTGAAGGGCATCCGGAAGACTGTAGATACGAGTTAGTAAGCCGAGTTCAATGAAGTTGAGTGATGTTTAAGGAGAACAGCAAGTCTCAGTTTTGTGAAGATTTCGTACCGAGTCGTCAGGGAGAGGAAGCAGCGTCTACAGGAGCATCTGAAGAAAGAAAAAGAAAACGGAGCTAAGTTAACAAGTGCATATTTGTCACGTCAGAGAACTGAAGTAAATTACATATTTGTTACGTCAGAGAACTGAAGTAAATTACTGATAGCTATAGAGTTATAGAACTTACTGTGAGGAAAGTGGCTTTTCTGTATTTCCGCGCAGAGGTCACGAGTTGTAACGGCAAGTCCTGAAAAAACGAAGAGAGAATTGCATTACATGTTAGAATGCTTGAGCAACTACAAATAATTAGAATAGATAAAACAATACTTACCACAGAAATAAGTTGTCGGACAGTAGCTTAAGAACAGAGAGTAAAATACCACCACGAAAAGAATAAGAAGAGAAAACACTAAATACACAGATGAATAATTACAAATAGGAAAAGACCTCAAACTCAGTAAGTAGAATCCCAAATGAAAATAAATAATCCCAAGTTAAAAAAGAGCAAAAGTTCTTAACAGATATATGTAAATATATTGCAGGTGTGCAAAAAGAAAAATAAACTGTGAACTAAGGCAGATACCAAGGAAGATAAAACATAGAAGAGTGTAAAAGAAAAATAGGAAAGTAAGTAAGAAGCACAGGGAGAAAGATTCACATGAGGCAGATAAACTTTAGGTTTTCGCTGTTTCCTTTTTAATTGCAGACGAAGAATATAGTTAAGGAATTAAAAGGCACACACAGAAAAGAAATAAAAGAAATAGAAGAGAAGCTTAGTTCTGGAATTGACATGGTAAGGAAACAAGGCAATAGGGGTTAAGAGATAAGAGAGGGTTAAGGACTAAAAGTTTATGATAACAATAACTCTTGTCTACAGGTTACCTCTTCAGCAATAGAAGTCTGCTGGACGGACTCCTGGAGGAAGCCGCAGAACAGTCTCTTCTCTCTGTTGTTATTTTATCCATTTTCACCCTTCCCCCAAGATAGCCACTCTAGAGACTTGTCACACTAAGCTCTGGATTGCTGTTGGGGTGAATTTGGGAACTAGCATCTCTGTTCCTGTGTAGTAGAGTACAGTAACTAGAGTCTGACACATCCATTTTTTTGCCTAGGGAGTTGATGCCGTTCTGCAAGCTCTTTTACATCGATAAGAGCATACTCCGGATGTCCGAGTCACCATCCGCAGAGGTTGGCATCCTGGGGGCTTCTTCAGTCGTGGCATCCTGTGATTTCGAGCGTTTCTGATCGAACGTGACCTTCGGTTGCGATCTGTCCATGCGGCTCATTATCTCCTCTGGGTTAGGCGGTACTGCGAGGGTCTATGCTTCCGCTACCTCCAGACTACCATCTGGTGTAGGCCAGAATGAGGCTGTGCACGTCTTTCGTTCCCAGTGCAGCAGTCAACAGCAGGCAGGGAAGACAAGCCGTAGAGTCGGCTGACACGATGGGCTTAGCAACCAGAAACCACCTCTGTCGCCAATTTGATCTTCACTGGCCGCTAGGACACTTAAGGGCTAGCACTCGCCCGGCCGAGCGACTGGGCCTCCAGCTACTCCTCCCATCTCCTACTCCTCTCTGCGCTGCTTCTCCTGGGCCACTCTCTGCTCCTTCTGCTCAGCTCAATTCTGTCCGTGTCACGGTGTACCAGGCCAGGTCCAGTTTCCCTGCGTCCAGAGGCTTTTTCCAAGTGTGGGCCCCTGGTGAGTCGACCAAAAGCTGCCTGTTTGGCGATCTCTTGCGGCATACCAGGTGTCTCGGGATCACTTAGAGTGAGCGGCTCCTCGGGGTGACTGCCCACTCAATACTGCACCTTGCTCTCTGCCCAATTCAGCAGCAGGCCCCAATCGCTGCTGTCTACAATGTGGCCTCCGCTGACTCTGTAAGTCCCGAGCCTGGCCCTATGCAGCAATATGGCAATGCCCCCAGACTGGCCAGACGCTCCCCGTGCTTCCCGCCACCGGCCGCCGCCTCACTGTCCCACGTCCCTCTCACCGGTAGCTCCCAGACTAAGAAGCTGTGTGCTGCTCCTGCCGCACGATCGTGTACGGCTCTGCTTCAACGTCCGTGCGTAGGTCTGGGACCGTCGCGCCGCCACCGCAGACCCACCGTGATTCAGTCACCAAGCCCCAGTGACCTCTTCAGCTGTCCTGCAGACCCAGACAGTCGATGCCCGCATCGGCGGGAGTCAGATGTTGGAGATCGCGCATGCCGGCTGTAAGTTCCAACAGCTCGCGGCACGCACTCTGACGTCGCTCCGCCTTCTGCGCTACCCAAGGCCGGGGATTTCAGGCACAGTAAGGCGTCCGCCGCCAGAGACGATATCTCCGGATCAGTGGGGGTGAAAGAGATCGGGATCAGTATCCCGTGTCGCGGGTGAGTTCCGGTATTTAGATTTTCTCCAGGGAGAAGTTAATGTTCAGAGGGCCGTCGGATAATTTAAGGATGGGATAATATGTCGGCAATACGGAGCTCAAGGCTCAAGCGGCCATCTTGGTCGCGAGCAAGCTCCGCCCTCCCCCACTATGGGGAAAGTTTACCAATAATTTGTAAACTGTGGGGAATCAATTGGATACTGACATATCTCTTTGGCCATGGATTCTGTCTTGAAACAAGTGTAGAAAAGGGCATTTTGACAATTCTGACAAAAATCAATAATGATAAAACTTCACTACAGACCGTCTTAAGCTGCAGGAGAATATCTGTGGTAAAGTTCAAAACACAGTTGTGTTTCTCTAGACCTCCTTTGTGGTGATATCTGCTTGGGGCTGTTTCTACTAAAGCTTCAAAGATAGTTGTTTTTGAGTGATTTCAACCTTGGTGCCAGAGACACTACTTATAAACTTTCCTATAGATTTTAGAGGCAATGCCACCATCAGATTTAGTAGAGGAAGTGTAGGTTCAACTCATGCGAGAGGTCACATTATTAGTCTTACTTTATCACTTGACTTGGTCAAATCTGTCAAAATTCTACCTTTGACTTGGACAGATCATAGGCTTGTAACTTTTGAGCAGAAAGTTGTACAAAGCCCCTACTTAAGGGTACAAAAGATTTTTCAGGCTTAAAACACTTCCTGCTATTGACCTTTTCAGTCAGCTAGGGGTAGCTCCTCATTCCTCCTCTAACCCGAATGTGTTATAATACCAGTATATAGAGTGTCTCTCCAAAACGTTCCATTGGCTTTTGCTGTGATCTAATAAACTAACAGCCCCAAGGCTGTGCTTACTCAAAAGTTAAAGACGGAAAGCTGATGGTTCAGGAAATGTAACTAGTTTCAAGATACTCCAATTAACAGACCTCATGCCTTGGCTTCTTTAAACACATTATAAATTACCTATTTTTGCTGATAAAACATATTTTATTTCCAATTCCGTTTCTCCGGCCTCCAACACTTTTACGGCTCTTTTCCAAGCAAGTCTAAAAAAAACAGAAGACCCAAATTCTACTAATGGCACCAGCAATACAAATGTGATAAGAAGAGCTGTGTGTGAAACACACTAAGATAAATAACGCAGCAGTCTTTTGAAATGAACGGCCACATGACATTTTAAATAAAAAGGGCTATTGATACACAAATGGCAATGCCTCCCACTTCCTTGGATGCAACTCCGAGTTGAAAGCTCAAATAGTTAACGGAGGGGGTGGCGATGACTCAGAAAGCTCTTCACCATACAAATTGCAACTGCCCAATGCCTTCAAAAATCTGTTTCATTCAGAGTGTGATATTAAAAGAAGTAGATGTTAATAACTCGGGGAGAGAGAGAGAAAAAGGAGTTTCCTACGTGTCAACCCAAGAGCGCAACTACCGAAATGCAGTGCTCGATGCTGGATCTCTATTATTAAGTCTCTCTCTCTCTCTCCCTGCCCGATGAATGGCTTGAACCTCAAGTAAAAAGCGGACTAACCGTCACAGCTTTCTGATTACATATACTCGATGCCATCTTTGAACGTTCATGTTGTCCACTTTCTCCACAATGATTAATCAATAGAAATCTATACTTGTATATTAATGTGTAACTATGACAATTTCGACTAAAACTCAATTTAAAAGTGATTTATAGTGACAGCTGTGCAGTATACATAGCACAATTGTAATTACTGAAATATTCACAATTAAGTAGACTATTGGAAGCCCATTCATATCTACTAAAAAAAAATATTAAAATGTTTGAAAAAAACTTCATTGTAGGAACACACCTTAAGCCCAAATGAAAGTTGGATTGTGCCAAGATGGCCGCCCGTGCTCATAAGACGAGCGAAGGGAGGGGGGTCATAGGTTGCTTCCGTTTATGTTCCCGGCATCCCTCCGGGCTTTAGCTATAGGTGGAAGCCGACTGGTGGAGAAGACAAGGGTGGGTAAGTGCAAAATTTTTGTGGGTTGTATTTTTTCTCCTTATGTTGGCGCTGCAGCTTGAGCTTACGCTCTTTTCTATCTGTGTGCACGTAGGGAAGAGGTGTGTTAGAGTACTCTTGGCAGTATGTACTGTTAAACCTTGCTAGCTCCTAGAGCAAGCGTGACAGGTGAGCACTGAATGCATGTTACATAGTCTTCTGCATACTGCCCCAGTTGCTACCTTTTTAGGTCTCGCCTGGCGTTGCAGCGCGCATGGCTCCTCGCTCTGCAAGGCTTCTTGTGATCGATACACTTTTAGAAGTGGAGTGTAGGCTTGGCCCCTGTTTTTCATTGGCTTGCGTCATCCTACATGAGGCTTTTTAGTCCCTCCTTGTTGCCGCCCTGTCTCCTTTTGCCCCCCCCCCACCCGGACTGGATCATTTACTGGTGGAGTTACACAGTCTCCTTGAAAAGCCCGGAAGCACTCTTTTTAGGTCTCGCCTAGCGTCACAGCGCATGCGGTGCCCTCTGCGAGATCTATTGTCGTCGGGTTTATTTCGGAGCGGGGTGGAAGCTCCGCCTCCGCTTTTCATTTGCGCGCATCATATTTTATGTAAAACGCTCGCATTTCATTTGGAGAGAGGCTTTTTGGTCCCCTCCCTGTCTCCTTTCCGGTTCGCCCAACTGGACTGGGTACTTTTCCTGTGCACGGCGTCTCTTCTGCTCTCGCACGGCGTCTCTTCCGCCTTTTTTTCCATACCGCGCCACGTATGTTCTTTCGGGTAATTCAGGGAGCTAGATGGAATACAAATACGAAAGATGGCACCTCGAAAGTGGTCAACTCCTTTTTTTCACCAAATAAACATTATCAAACGTTATAGTCAGTGTTTTGACTTGCGTGCACCTGCCATGGCACTAGCATGGCACACATGTCCCGATGGTACGGTGTTTCCCAAAGTGTTACATTATTTCTCGTACAGCCCTGAATAAGTTGTAATAATGACAGGAGCATGTTATTTATTACACTGCGTCACTGTTCTCGCATAAAGTAGAAGCCCTGGCAGCACTTACCTTAAGCTAAACAGTTTTGTTTTTTGTCTGTAGTGTTACATGTGACATTCGCGACTTTCGGATTTACTGCAAAGAGCAACATATGATTTGTTTCGTGGTTGAAAACCGGCCAGGGTATGGGTATCGGTGAGTTGTATAAACAATGAACCTAGGAGGAGAGCAACGGAGCGCTTTACGTTCAACATGCGCTATGCATATTTGAATTACATATTTTTTTGGTCATATCTGCATTTGTAGGTAATGGCAGGTTAAGTGATTGCCCAAGAATCGCACGATTTCCAGTCAAATAAAAAATTGGTTTACAAAAATCAATGTCGGCAACAATGCCATTAGAACACATTTTAGGCCAGTCCACGCAACATAGGTATGGGTAGACAGAACCACTTGAGGTACCATAGTTCGCTAGGTTGGCAGTACACCACGTGTCCACCCCCAGCTTTTATAGTATAAGCCGATATAAGCTGTAATGTAGTCCAGTTATAGCAAACAAGGACGACATATCCCAGAATGCACATCATCTTAAATGAAAGCCACACAACTGTAGGTTGGAACATATACTCGTGAAGGTATTCTAGCTATTAGTCAATGCACACCTTATCTCCTTTAGAATATAGGAGGACGAACAAGCTTGAGAGTCATGTCATGACAATCTAATACGGGTGGGAATCAAGTAAACACTGTATCTCCACATACACACACAAAATAAGCAAAAGGCGGCAGTCTGTTCAATTCTAAGCTAGGGAATGGAAGCCCCTTTGAATCCTGTGAACTCTAGACCCGATAGACAGGTCTGTTTACAAAAAGTCCCGGGCCTGTTCTATCTGTCTCAGCAGCTCGCATTCACTGCTTGGAAATACTGAGCAGAGATGAAACTTCCAGTGGGGGGGCTGTGGGTCGGCGGTATTCACAGAAGTCTTCAGATTCAGAAGTTAAAAGAGGCCCGCTTGGTAAAACAATGCGCCAGTCAACGACAGGCCTCGTCTATTAGTGCGCTGAGCCAAGACCTACGCTTTGCTGGGTGCCGAGATGAAGGATAGGGCATTGGGACGCTTGTTTCTCAGCTACACAAGTGGTGACCACGCTGACGTGGCGTGGCCTGCATCGGCATCTGGTGACCAGAGCAGTTGTCTGTCAGACCATACCCCGGGCAAAACAACAACAAGCAGGAAGTGGGATAAGGGAGGAGGAAGGGGAGAGAGGCACGCCGGCTGGCAAATGGTGAGCACTTTCGCGGCCGCTTTGATGTTCTCAGTGGCCGCGCGGCTCACTGAGAACATCAAAGCGGCCGCGAAATGATCACGCAGGCTGCCAAATGGTGCACGCGCTCGGCGCACATGCACTGTATTTGGAGGCCTGAAAGCACTCGTTTGCACTTCCAGATCCCCCATTTACAAAAGCTCTCGCGAGAGCAGCGCTAAAGCACTGGCTCAGGCGAGACCTAAAAAGGGACCGGCTCAACTAGTCACGCTTGAAACATGGCATCAGTAGATAGTGCGACTAGCTTAGCGGTGCGCGGAATTCACTTTGGATAGTATTTTGTGTGCGGAGAGGAGGAGGGGTGGAGGGGGATATTTGTGCCTTTTTTAGCAGGTCTCTAGACAGTGCACACTACTGCTACTTACTCCTCTCGCCACCACCAGCAATTCTTACATACCAGTTGTAAATCCACATTCTTAGTCCACTACAAAGTGCTGCAGCTATGTCTCTTTACATAAATTCACTACAGTACAAACAAAAACATATAACGAAGATATTGTAATTACAATGCGAATATCTCTAACTCTAACAAATGCGAGACATGTTGCACTGCAGATGCTTGTTTTTTAGGTCGAGGACCGTCCGGTCTGCCGAAGGCAGAACCGGAAGTCGGAGATTTAATGTTTTGGAGAAGAGGGGCTTGAACCCGCCCCTCTTCTCCCCTGTTCTCCATTGGCTGGCCTCTTGAATGCTGGCCAGCCAGGCCAGCCATTGGAGAAGAGGCTTTGTCACTCCGAACAGGCCCCGTCCTTTTCGGATTCGGGGGCGTGTTTTTTCGTTACTTTTCTAATTATCTCCTCCAGCTAATGGCAAGAGGAGAGAAAAGCAAAACACGCCCCCGAATCCGAAACCGCCACTGCGTTTCTCCGAGGCATTTCTGCTTCGCCTCGGAGAAAGGCAGTGGTGTCCTGGCGTCCGGAGAAAGCTTGTGGTAGCATAAGCAAGGACTCGTATAACCAAAATTATCCCCTGTGTTTCCCCGACTGCGTAGTATCTGCGAGGACCAGGCTTTCCTTCGTGACGTATGCCAGGATTTACCTCTATGTTTAATGAGGGCAAGAGCAAGGCGCTCTGAACATCCTACCTTGGCACGAGGATACGCTGTCTACATCGCCAGCTGTTTATTCTATGCATAGATGCAGCGCTGCTGGGTGCAGTGAGCGCAAGCCTTGTGCTCCAGGGAAGTTCAGCTGTGCATTTGAGACAGTGCAACTAAAGCACCTCTAGTTGTGAGGCCAGCGCCGTTTGTGATTTACCTGCGTCACTTGTCCTCAAGTCAACAAGGCCCTGGTATGGAGCTGACAGCCCCGGGGGGCTCCTTGATTGCCGCGAGAAGGCCCCCAGGCCCCTCAGCGCTCCCTAGGTGAGACGGCGAAAGGCCGTGGCTGTCTGTGTCTTTTCCTGCCTCTGGCCCGGCAAGGGCCCTAGAATGGTGAGCAGCGGGTGACAGGGTCTCCGAGCTACGACCACCGTGTGTATGAGGCGATAACTCTGGCATGGGGCGCCGAATCCTGGTGACCCGCAGTCGAGCTGTCTCTGGTGACGCTCCCGGCTCCGCGGGTGGCTCCCAGGTCCTGTCACAGGTGCATCAGGGCGCTGATGTGACATGTGAGCTGTGCGCGAGCGCAGGGCACTCCCAGCCTGTCATCCGAGGGCCGTGCTTGAATCCAAACTCATCAGGCGCCGTTACCTAATCCCAGGCCGAGTTTATCCCCTCAGACTGGCGCGCGGCCACCTCCCAGGCGGCTCACACAGGATCGCACAGCTGGAGGAGTGAACGCAAGCTACAAAGACAGGGTGAATGAAGCTCTAACCACTGTACTTGAAGTACAGAGACGAGCTGCTGTCAACCCAGCTAGTATCCCGTAGTGTCCAGTGTACTGTAGGGTTTATGTAGCGCTTCGAGCCCTTTTTTTCCACGGGACAGGACAGGGAAAGCAACGAGGTAGCGGACAGACAGGACAAGCAACAACAGGGGAGGGGGCAGACTGGACAAGAAGCAGTGCAGGAGAGGGGCGGGGTGGGACAAGCAACAGTGTGGGGGGAGGAGGAAGGGATGCAAGTTAAAGAAAACAAGCATTTACAATGCAATGGTTTCGGCATTGGTAAAGTTAGAGCTATTGGCATTGCTCATGAGATTATTTTTGTTTGTTTTTGTTTTTAAAACATTTAAAGAAACGGCATTGTCATGAGCAATGCCAATAGCTCTAACTTTAACAATGCCGAGACCGTTGCATTGTAAATGCTTGTTTTATTTTCATCCCGGGCAGCTTCGGCAGCGCTTGTTTATTTACTTAATTGCACAAGCACGGTCCGCTTCGGCCGTGCTTGTTTTCTCCAGCTACAGGTCACAGCGAGGCTCCCAAGCTAGGGGTGGGGGAAGCAGCGGTGGCAACATGACGTTTCTGGCTCTCCAAATTTAACTGGGGAGGGGATGTGGTCCGTTGGCTAGACTGCCGGCTTTGGTGCTGGAAACAAGGGGTCGCGTCCACATCCTGTGATTCTGCGCAAATCACTTAATCTCCCTGTGCCCAAGTACGTAATGTAAATACGGTGCTCATGTGCAGCGCTCCAATACCTTCGGGTCGAGTTCGTGCTTTATAAAAGATGCAAAAAAAAAAACGGGACCTAAAGGGAAAAGAGCGCAAGCGGGACCGCGACACACAAGAAAGTGAAAGAGGTGTGTGCTGCTTGCTGCTGCCACGCGCAGATCATGGGACGCTGTTCTTTAATTTATGTTAGGCGTACTTCCTGTGTCGTGTTTTCTTAGCACGCATGCGCAGGAGGCGTGGCCTTTTCCTACTTCTGTCGATGCCGTGACTCCCTGGTCTGTGCAACACTGGACAGAAAAGTGTGTAGGTTAGTAATGCGCCGCCATCCTTCCCTTGGTGGAACTGGGAGGGTGCAGGGCTTCTTCGATGCTGCCAATAACTTTTATTTTACATGGGCTGAAAACATATAATATGCCCTAATGTCTCTCTAGTTGATCTGGCACTTTCCAGACATAGTAGTCATGACAAGTGCTAGGCAGAGCGGTGTGTTCCTCAAAAAAAGAAAAGCCAAGCAATAATGCACATTTGCAATGGTGGCGCGCGTAATGTTTACAATATGCGTGGCGCGCCCCCGTTTCATTGACGAGTGCTCTTGTGTTTTTTATGGTATTCTCTCTGCATTTTCCTTTCGGCTTTCCAGCTTGTTCTAAGGACGTTTTGGCGACCATATCTTTGTCTTTCGTTAAATACTGCAAATGGAACTTTCCTCTGCTGCCAGCAAAAACAGCAACTCGACCTCGGGCAGCTGACTCTGCGAACAGCCTGTACCTGTGACAGGAGCATGCCTTTGCATCTGATGTTTACCGTTTTACTTTACAAAGTGCAGTCTCTCATCTCTAAGTGGTGAAAATGCCGAACACTGGAGTAACTGGAGACCAATAAGAAAACACACTTGCGGTTGTGTCCACGACAGTGGCTGGACACAACCCTTTACTCTCTCCCTAGCCTAGGCGCAGTATTTTAACTGCTTGTTTCTTGGGACTGCATTCACTGTATCTGTTTGTTGTGGTTTAAGGCTGGGCATGGGCAAGAGAAGGTGCTTCAAAGCACTAGGGGGTCTGATTCATTCCCCAATAGCAGGTCGCTCTCTCTAAACCTCTCTTCTTCTCATCTGCTTTCCGCTATAATGCATGGAGCCCTGGGCTGATCAGTAACTGGGTCCTAAAGACTATTGACATGAGTTTGGGGCGTGCTGGAAGGTATGGCGGGCCTGGATGCAGTCATCACATACGGCTTTCATCTGTGCTGGGAAAAGTGGCCGGGCTTGGCCACGGGTCCCCTTCATTATACTGATGGGGCCTCTATGCATGTAACGTGTCACATGTCTCTGCAACGCATTGATTCCAATGGGAATGTGAACCACTTGTACACATTATCAGATAAATATCTGACTGCTTTCTCTTTTAGCTTATGGTAAAGATGCTCAAAGAACGACTGTTCTGCTCTGCATGTTACACTAGATTAATGACTGATATTTGATTACTTTGATTTTTAAAAAGTGAAATGGTGCCAGGTTTTGTTTTCTTTGTGGTGTGTGAGTGAACAACCGCTACAGCCATCGTGTAGACCCAACGTAGGCTTAGTATTTTTATTTTTTTTGTCTGGGAAGTTTGGGTTGGTTACCCAAATACGCTTATGATAACATTTCTTGTGACGTATGCTGTCTTATATCCTCTTGGTCAAAAACTGTGAAGTATTTTAGGGAACACCAGGGCTGCAACTGTGACTTCACTTACAGTACTTGCCTGTTTCATAAATTGCTTAGTGTTATTTTGCTCATAGCTTCCCCCGAAAAAACTGTGAGATCACCAACACGATGAGTGACTTATTACCCGGAGAGTCCACGCTTCCAAAGGTTGTGCAAGCGCAAATTAGTTGGTACATGAACTTTATTGTTCTAAGAAATATGATTTAGTGTTCCCGGTTGGGAAACTTGCATTGTCCAACATTTTCTTTCTTGAGATGTTTTCTCTCCCCTCCCTTATTAAAAACAGCATTAACTTTTATTTAAAAAAGGGCTTCCAATAAAGGTCCCAGGACCTCCCAATACATTCTATATCTTTAGGATTACAACACACGGTGAATTAATTCTGTTTGATTGAACGTATGTAAATGTATCTTCCTATGTGAATATCCTGAGAATATGGCATAGTTCCAACCCTCCTGGAGCCATGCTGGACACCTCTGTGCTACATCTAGCTATTGTGCCATTTCTTGCCCAGTTTCCTAATCCAAAACCCTGGTAGACTCATTTTTTCCTCCCATATCTTATTCTTTCATTGTTGTGCTAGATCCATACTTCAGACTACACCATGCTTGCAGCTTCTCTACTTCAGCTCAGTACACTTCAGCTCAGTACAAACCATTCTTGAAATTATTCATTTCCCATCTCCTGTTGCCCCCCCGCTCCTTCCTCTGTCCCTTTATCTATCTTCTTGCCTCACTCTACTGTAGTTTTTTCTCTGCTCACATTTCCACCCTCCCCTTTTCCTGTGGATTCAAACTTCTGAACCTAAGCACTCTGTGCTTTCCTTTCTATTAACCCCACATTTTTATCACACTCGCTTTAATACCCTGAATACCCACTGCCTTGTCCTCTGTTATACTCGCTTCAACCTTTCGGCTAGGTTTGTTTTATGGAAATATCATATACATACAACCTCAAGTATATCTGCAGCTCTTTTCAAATATGCTGATTTAAAAGCTGCATCTTTCAGTCATCCCCCGAGCTAGCCAACCTGCTCCTCTCGCCCTGTTGTACTCTTTCCTCCTGTGCCTCATCTTGGTTCTGCTTCTTCGGTGTGCTTGCCACTCTCCTCTGGAATCAATGCCTTCTCGACATTCATCTTTCTTCCATCTTAGTATGCCTCAGAGAGCATATAACTTATGCTTCTTCCTGTTCTAGTTCTTCATTCTGCTTGGTCTGACATTGTTTAGTTTCTGTTTTGTTCTGCTCTGTTTCATGTATAGGATAAAAGTACCATAAAAATGAAAAAAGCAAGTAAATATTCCTGCTTATGGAGTCACAGGGCTCTGTCGCAGATTAGGGTGTGTAAACGGGCGTGGGGCATATAATGACCACAGCAATACGTAATTTCACAGATTTTTGAGAAATTAAAAAAAAAGGGGAACAAGGGATAAGAACTGCACAACAAGCATTTCCAATGCAGTAGGTCTCACATTTTCGAAACTTTGATCTATTGGTATTGCAAATGACAATGCCTTTTATTATAGCAGGTTTTTAAAAAACATAAATAAAATGCATTGCCATTTACAATGCCAATAGCTCCAAATCTTGCAAATGCGAGACCTATTGCATTGCAAATGCTTGTTATCTCTTCCAATCTTACATGGCGAACGCTCTTTAGGACTCACCTAGGCGGCGCTTGCGCTGTGTCTTCAGGTTTGATCTCAGTTATGGACTTTAAACTCCACCCATTTTCACGCCCGTCTTTACAACTCGCTCCTCTTCCTGTTCTTTGTAAATGATGGCTTTTGATTAGTGAAATAGGCTTAATAGTCCCTGTGAGCGTGGGGATTCGGCGGGCTGGAAAAGCAGGCAAGGAGGCCGTATATAGTGTGCAATAGTCTACTTTATTGTGCCCAGGGCACGTCGTGCAATAGGAAAGTACACAGGTCCGAGCAGGAGGATAACTCCGAATCGATGATGGGCCCGTCTGTTGCGGTTGTCGTTGCCGAAGTTCTTCTGCCGTCCAGGCCGCCGACGTCGATCACAGGTAGGAGGGTGGATGGGCACCTCGGAGGCCAGTAAGACAAAACACAGAAGGAGCCGTTAGTCCTGCTGGCGCTCTATGTCGCTGCCGTAACCGTCACCGGGAGTGGTAAAGGAGGAAAGGAGCGTGAGGAAAAGGGACGGGGGAGGAAGAGGGATAAGCCGAAGAAAAGAGGGGTGTTCGTAAAAGGGGTGTGCGGGGTATTATTTACAAAGTGAGAGATGCTGTACAACGGATACTGATAGGTCCTACCAGGGTGCAGGGGTGCCTAAAGGAGAGAGACTATATACATCTATCTACAGAGAGACTATGGTACATACGGGCACTTAGGGTGCTATACCGAAGGAAAGCTGGTACTCACGGGCTCCGCCGTAACTCTCATCCGAGTTACGGCCGCTCTTCAGCCTCCTCCGGGGGACTCCACCAGTCTTCGGACCACTCTTCTGGTTCGCCGCTCTCGTCCTCTCCTTTCGTCGTGTCTCCTGCCGAAATCTCCTGCCACGATCCTCCGACGTCTTCTGCCTCCCGTCTTCCTGCTTTTCTGTCTCCGGCGGGAAACGGGAAGGAGGGACTTCCGGGAGCAAGAGGTTGTCCTTCCGGTGGGTCGTCGTTCGGGATAGGCTCCTGTAATAGAGAAAGGGGCGAGGTTCCTGTGGTCACGGATGCTGTGGTTGGAACCCTGGATTGAGCGCCCGGGAAGGGAGGATTGTGCGGAAGGGATACCCCGGACAGGGTGAGTAGGGGTGGCAAGACCTGAGGGAGGGAGTCTCCGTCACAGTCCCTCCGTAGTACCTCCTTCTCTTTTGTTACCTTCCATGAGGACAGCCCCTCTTACATTTGTCCTTACTCTCTAGCTTTCATTAGCAGTTATGGAACCGTATTTACTTAATGTCTTGTTGAAGCAGGTACGACATCCAGCCCATGCGCATAGCAATGGCGGTCGCTTCTTTTATATCCAGCCTTACACAGCACTCGCAGGATGCCGCCTTCAGCAATGGTGGCTGCTTGTTAGGTCTCGCCTGGCTATCGCGTAAGCGATCGCTCAGCGAGACTTATGTAGGGGCTTCAGAAAATGCTCCCAAAGGCTTCCCAGGCGGATCGGGTGGCGGTTACGTGCACAACCACGCGCATTCCATTTGCCACCAGCTACTTCCTGCGCGTGCGCCGCCTCACACATTCAGAGAGATTTAGTAAGGGGCATAAGACCTTAGGAATGCGGTTTATGGCCAGTGCATGTGAGGCATTCAAGAGCGAAGCTGGCATCTGGCATCGGACTTGAAAGCAGCAGACTGCTTTCGCTAGCGCGCGCTCGGCCTCACTTCCTGCATCCCCTCTTACAACAATTAACTTTCGTTATAACTCACACCCCATATGCTCGTTCCCTGCCACCCGTCCTTTGATGTCCGCTTTTCTTGTTGTTTACAAACCACGCCGCACACTGCTGCACGCCGCACACTGCTGCACGCCGCACACTACCGCACGCCACACACTGCTGCATTACACACTGCTGCACGCCTCACACTGCTGCACGCCTCACACTGCTGCACGCCTCACACTGCTGCACGCCTCACACTGCTGCACGCCTCACACTGCTGCACGCTGCACACTGCTGCACGCCGCATGCCTCACACTGCTGCACGCCTCACACTGCTGCACGCCTCACACTGCTGCACGCCGCTGCACGCCGCACACTGCTGCACGCCGCACACTGCTGCACGCCACACACTGCTGCACGCCGCACACTGCTGCACGCCGCATACTGCACTGCTACACGCCGCCGCAAGCCACACAGTGCTACATGCCGCACATTGCTGCACGCCACACATTGCTGCACGCCGCACACTGCTGCACGCCGCACACTGCTTTTATGCGAGTTTATGCTACTGACATTGTAAATGACAATGTCTTTTATTTGTTTTAAAACCAAAACATAAATAAACGGCATTGTAATTTTACAATGCCAATAGCTCAAACTCTTATAAATGCGAGACCTATTGCATTGCAAATGCTTGTTTTTATTTGCAGCGTGCAATGCAAGCTTTCACTTTAACAAAGGCGGCTGCCCTCCTTTCTTTTGCTCTGTGCGGCTCGCCGCCAGGTCTGCCCTCCTAACCTTCCCGGGCTCGGTCATTTCCTTGCAGACTGCCTGCTGTGGTGAAGTTCCTCACTACCCACGCCATCTGCCGAGCACTTTATTTACCTTTCAATCTTTGTGGAAGGGAATGTCCTGGCTGCAGACGGTTTTGTAATTGGTTAGGGATTCTTGAAGGAACGCTCTTCCACCTGGGACTTGCCCTCCGAACTGCAGCTTCAAGCGTGCATAACTCTTCCAGAGAGGGCCGGTGCGATCGGTGCCATCGCACCGGACGCTGACTTGGGGTGAGGGCGCCATGTTTATTATTTTAGAAGCAGCTGATGTTCCAGCAATAAAAATGTCAAGACAACTCATCTGAATAATATTCTTCCTGGAGAGAGACCGGAGCTCTGTTTAAGAAATGTTGACTCGTAGTGCAGTGTTTAATATGACTGCTGCAAATAACGTGTCCCATTCATATCACAAAGTGCATTAAATATAAATTGGTCAATGTGCTACCACTTTTGTCAGAGAGCTCCTGTTGTTACTTGTATAAGATAAAATCCTAATATATTAACTGTCATCAAAGAGCTGCATGCAAACTGCAAGGAATGTGTTAGAGCTATGTGTGTGTTTTGCCAGTCTTTTGTTACCCTAATATTTCAAAAAGGGTTCATGTATGTAGAAATCCATTCTTATTATTAAAAAAAACGCTACCATTGGTGTAACATTTTAAAGTCTGAATTTGTATTTTTCCATATCAAGGACTCTTAAACTATACTGCCTACCAGAATGGATGACCTTTTACTCCTACACCTTGTAGGCCTTTGCCTTATGTATTCCTATACACTCATTTACACATGAATGAATGTCTCTGTGCAATGTGTGTGTGATGTAAAGTGTTAAACAGGTATGAGTGGCGCTATAAAACTAAATTAATCTAAGAGACAGTGGTTATTGAGACTTGAGGAGCACAGTCAAATGGTGGTAGTGTGGGAATCTGTGGGGGAGGTGGTCATTGGGGGGCGCCAACAAACATTGTCGCACAGGGCGCCACCAGGGCTAAAGCTGGCCCTGCTTCCAGATATATCTGCCTAGAGAGCAACCCACTTCAGACTGTTGTGACTTCCAACACCAGCAAATTTTAACCAAGATTGACACAAAATCGGCACTAGAAATAATACAATGCATAGCGATTGCTATCTATAAAATGCTTAACTTGTCCCTTTCGCCCAGCTGTTGGTGAGCGCTGCAGCGATAATTGCCTCCTTACAGTCAACAGAGCAGCCTGTGTTGAACACATGTATTTTGGTCTCTGTTTTTATCTTTTGATTCATGTTTTTCCTCTTTGTCAATTTCCGCTCCTTTTTGCAAGCAGACAAGCTCCCGTTCCTATACTCACCATTTTAATTTGCCTCTCCCTGTTTCACAAAGCTGCCAATCGGTTTTCTTAAGCCCGGCAGTGTGTCTATGTAATAACGTTTAGGCTATGCTGGCAGAGGCTCAATCTTCCTTTTTAACGTTGGATGATTGAAGTGATCACATTTGGTACATTGCTTCCTTCCCTGATCCAGCCTGTGGTAGCTGTCTCATGCATAGTCCCAGCTCCTCACAGCCAAACACATATTTCTAGCTGACAAATTGTCAGAGATTAAGAGAAATATCCAGCTTCAAAGACGTTTTTTGGTAATTCCCAATTTCAGAACACATTCGTACAGTTGTCTATAAATTCCATATAGGCACATGTATCAGTTTTTAAACTTGGTAAACAATCCAGATAAATACACTCCACACCATGCTGCATAATTTCACACACACTTCCACGCCACACAATTCAACTCTTTCATTTCCATTCCCCACCATGTAATTTGACAACAAAGCACATAAATCATCACACCACATGCATCCAATCCACACAATTCCACATCATGCCACAAAATTCAACAGCACACCACATAATTAAACTCCACTACATACCACTCCACAAAATACCATTCCACTTAAATACACTCCTTAACACACAGTCCCACTCCATATAATTCAGTACACTCAATGCAACATAATTACTATCCACATAATTCCACTGCACACCAGGCAAAAAAACCCCACACAATTCTGCAACTAACAATTCCAATTCAACCTACATAATTCCACTCCACACTACATACATCCACTCCACTCTAAACCAAAACACATGGGTAAAAGACATTGTAATTTACAGCGCCAATAGCTCTAACTCTCACAAATGCGAGGCATATTGCATTGCAAATGCTTATTTTTAATGTCAACTTGCATCTGACAAGTGACCCATGTCTGATGTGGAAGCTCAGAAAAGTCTGGCTTTTTAGCCAACATTAACTTTTCTTCTCAGTGCTGCTATTTTTGAGAACGTTTGTGTGTGAAATTATCATGTTTAAAGTGCTTATTTTTTAACCTTTGCATATCTTAAGTGTGACACTTTGGCATTGTAATGCTCCAGGTTGTTCATGGGTTCCATTGAACCAATTGTTTGACACCATTAGTATTCTTGTGGTTTGTGCTCTCTAAATATATACTCTAAATCTGATTTAGAGTGTTTATGTAAAGCTCCACGTGCCCCCCACTTTACTTCCAGCACTCCCCAGGTCACAACTTAAACTTGACCCACATATGGAGAGACCAACTCTTATTTAAATTAGACTTAGCCACACAATCCCTCCAAATTATCTAATGCATTTTGAAAATGTATGTTTGGGAAGCTTTTCATTGTTGGAAAGACTTCATTACAATTGAAAGTCAGTGCTTTAAATGAGAAAAAAATAAGTGCATGTACTCATCAAATCGAGCTAGTGGTATGGGTGGGGGCAAAGAGTGGGGCTAAGATGCAAAGATAGTTCTATCATCTGTCAGGCAACCATTTTGCACTTGCATTATCCTTGTTAATAGTCTCAAATTTACTATATGTGTAGAAAACACCCACATGACCAATAGCATTCTGGAAAGCACATGTCTCATGCAGCAGGAGAAATGATAGGGGTGGTCCATGGTACATGGCCTTTGTTCTGAAACCTTAAGTTCCTGCTTAAAGGACATATTGTGTTATCTTGGAGAGGAAAGGTTGACTGCTTGCTGTAGTTTCATTGTCTCTTTTCCAAGACTCTGTGTATATGGCTTTAAGTATCACCTACTTCTCGGAGGATGAATGATGGCCCCATTGCATTCCATCCTTGGCCCTCTCTTAGCTCAGAATATCTTCCCAACAAATGTTGCCATTCCTGTTTCTTAAGCTGCCATTGGGCAAGACACCCTCTGTGCTGGAACACTTCATAATTTACAGTGTAAACAATGGTGCATGCTTGGAGGCCTTTCTGCACAGATCATCTTCAAACTGAAAGACGATGAAAGGGCATCCTGCTGGCTGCTTATTTAGCTCTATTCGGTCCCTCCATTCAACAAGATTGTGGAAGCCTCTCCTGCCGACCCCTCCCACCCTTCAAAAGTCAGATGTGGCAGTAGTGCAGGGAGGAAAAGAGCAGCATTTCAGGCAGCACAATGGCTAGAATGCAATAGACTGACACTGCAAGTCTTTATTTTTTTTTCTTTATTTTTTTTGTGTCTTTCCCACGGATCAAATTGTATTTTTGGAGTGTTTGTGCGCCTCAATGCAGTACACGGAAATGAAAGTGGAGCTTCATGGCCGCACCTTAAAGGGAACAACCCCTTCCTTGAATAGATTCAATCCGATCTCCCTGGAAGGCTCACTATTTGCTATTAAGAGCCTCAAATCGGGCACTCCATCTGACGCATGCCCCACAAATTTTTGGCCTTGGGAGCAGAGGCTATCAATCCCCTTGCTAACCGTATCCTGAATGCCTCGCTCTTTGCGGCCATTGTTCCCATGGCATGAAAACAGGCTAAAATTGTGCCACTGCTGAAGAAACACCAGGCAATGGTTACAGACCAGTCTAATTGTAGGCCCATCTTGCTCCTCCCAGCCCTTTCAAACGGTCTGGAAAAACATGTTAATCAACAGCTATCCATATACTTCGAAAGCAATGATTTGCTGCATCCAAGTCAATGTGGGTCTCGCCCCAGCTGCAGTACAGATACAGTGCTGGTGGAGGTGGCCGATTTCATCAGGTGTATCCTTGATGTTGGTGGCAAAGCAGTGCTGATCATGCTGGATTTGTCAGCAGCATTCAATACGATCCTGGCCCCCACCACCCCGCCCCTATTCTTCGGGCTCTTTTCCAGTCTGTTGTGATTAGAGGACAGGCATGGAAATGGCTGGCTTCCTTTCTTGAAGTTTGGGGTAGGTGTTGGAGTCCTCCTTTTTCAGCTGGACCGCGGACCTTAAGGTGGGAGAGCAGAGCCCTACACTATTTAAGATATATCTTGCTCCCCTGGCATGCTTGACTGAGATCCTGGGTGCTAAAGTAGTCTCTATCACTGATGACGCCCAGTTGCTGTTTTCTTGGGGTAAGGAGGAAGCATTTCCTGGAGACAAAATCAGAAACGGTTTCCCTGAAGTATTCCAGTAGCTCTCCTTCCATCAAATACAGGAAAGACTGAGTTTCTCTTCCTCTGTTCAAGATTGGAGAAGTCCTGGCAGGCCTTTTGGCCAAAGTATGCTCCCCCTCCACTCACCCATACTAATTTTATTAAAAATCTTGGAATTTAGTTTGATGGGAAACTCTCCATTCTCTCTCAAGTTAATGCTCTAGTAGGGACCTGCTTGGCATGATGCGTATGCTCAGGAAGTTTCTGTACTTTCTGTCTCTGCCGGCTAGAAAAATGGTGGTCCTGGCTCTGATTACATCTAGACTGGAATATGGTGATGCACTGTACCTGGGCCTGCACGACTATTTGATTAGTAGGTTGCAGGTGGTTCAAAATGCAGCCGCTTAAATGGTACTCAACCTACCTCTGAGAACGCATGCGTCTTAGTTTCTTAGAGACTTGCACTGGCTTCACGTCAGGATGAGGATCACTTTTAAGATCTTACTGCTAATCCATAGAGCCTTGCATGGGATAGGCCTTGTAAATCTAGAACTGAGGGCAGGTCCTAATTTCTGGGACTGTCTCCATGGAAAAATCTCCCTCTGGAATTAAGATGCATCACATCCACCCCTCTGTTTCGGAAGAAGTTGAAATCATATTTTTTTTTCTTAAACAACTGATTCTGTTCTCCTCCGTCCCTTGGTTTTCTACTGTCCGTGCATAGCACCAGGACACTCTTCGGATTAACAGTTGCGCTTAAGAAATTCCTTTAACATTACATTACATTACAAAGGTTATGAGTACTGGTACTCTCCTTGGCAGTGGAGAAGTGCCGCTACTGAGAGGGAACTGTCGGCTGCTAATTTCAGTGTCCCTTCCAGTCATCAGATCCTTCACAGTGCCACCTGTAACGGAGCTTTTTCCGGGTGCGCTCCAATCCTGCTATCTTTTGGTTTGCATTGTATCCCTTCCCACTATCATGGTGCCCTCTATTGATGTTTGTTTGGGGACGTTACTTCTCATTTTATTCCAGTTTTCATCACATAGTTACCTGCTGTGACCCTCCTAATCGAGTGCATTGAATTTTCTTCGAAAGTTCATTTTGGACCAGCTTTTCCATGTCAGGAAGCCATTTAACACATATGTTGACTGGAGGAGCGCTAGTATCATCCTCACAATGGTATTTTCACTGCCATCCACGTAATCAACAGATGAAGGGTCCTTCTCCAGCCATGGTGCCAAATTTCCCCATGTTGTGTATATAACATTAAGCAGAACTTTGTATTTTGAGAGCAGTAATTCTGACTCGGGCTCTCATTATACATATGGCCCCATTTCTCTGCAAAGTACTGCCAGCTGAAAAGCTAGGTCTGGCAGAACATGTGCCGGGGGGGGCAAGGGGGAGAGGGAGAGACACAGAAACTCTGCAACTGCAGTTTGAGTTGCTTCGGGCCGCTTTATAACCTTCCCTACTATCAAGGTGAGCGTGGAGTTAGAAAGTAATTACACACTTCATTACGGCCAATGTCCGGTCCTCATAGTGATGTATAAACATTACTGTGTGAGAGAGAGAGATTGGTAAAGTTGGGGAAGATGAAAAGACAGCGATGGAGGTGATTAAACTTGAGACCCTTTTCACCCTACTTAAAATATTGTTTAGGCTCGCTTCCTCACAAA